>NW_024609835.1:207251158-208451158 GCF_016920785.2 Ixodes scapularis | reverse complement strand
GCCGTTTCTCGGGAATCTAGACGTCAGCGCACAGCTTTCGCAGTGGCCAGGACCCGAAACAATCACGCTCACACGTTCGCTCACGAGAAGTGTGTTTCGGCTTCTCGCCGCAGCGGGGCGCAAGTCACGTGGATCTCCTCTCTTTGTTGTCTGCTGCTCCACTTTTTCCATTTCGGCGACCGCTTCTTGTGGAGATCTGCCAGGCTCTGTCAGCGTTAAAAAAATGATCCCTCGATTTCTGCCCGATGACGTCATAGACATGTCAGGTCGACGGCTGCAATCCTGGCGGCGTCATAGGAGCGATGATTGATGTGGCAGACGCCTGTTCTGCCGCAGGTCGCTCTCCAGCTTGACAGTCTACGGAAGCTTGGGCAGCTAGGAGTAGGGACGCCGCGACGACAGCGACACTCGCGTTTGCTTGTGCTTTTTGCCGGGAGTTGTACGGCCAACCACTAAGATCGCGACATCGGACAAAATGGCACTCCGACTTTTGTGTATTCCTTTGTTGCAAAATTGAGACCACTGTCGATGAAGGGGCGGAATAAGACGCTAAACACACCAGTTAGAGACGCGTTTCAGGCGTCAGGGAAGTGACAGCTTGTTGTTCTCCTTCTGCGTCCTGTTTCGGACTTTGGCGACGAAACGCGTAAAACGATCGGTAAAACATGTAGAACCTAGTAATTGCATTTTTTTTCCAAACTGAAAACATTTGTTTAGCATCTCGTTTCAAACACCTTCCAAACTGCTTGTAATTACGGCCTAGAAACCGTTAAATTAAAGTAAATTAACACCTTTTGCTTGATTACCCAAAGACTAGCGAGCGGCAATCATCCCTTCATTTAGGACTCTTCGAGTTTAATATTCAAGCACTAAATGCGGTATTGAAGTAGCAATGATGTCCCTCATAAAGTTTCTATCAAAATAAAAACAATCACCTTTGTAATGCCTCCCCCCCCCCCAAAAAAAAGAAAAAAGAAAACAAAGTCGAATATCATAAGAACAATTATTTACCGCTCTGACTTGCCCTTCATTGAAGCTGGTGATATTGCCACCCACATTTCATGTGGTCATTCATGAATAGTTATAATCTTGTGGGCTTGGTTATAGATAACGCTGTAATGTTACTCGATTTTTCGTGCGGGTCGGATGCATATATTGAAAGAGGTATTGGAAATACTATTTTTGGCAAACAACTTGGTGGCTCGTGGCTTTGAGAATTTTTTGCTATCATAGTGGGAGCTTGGTGATTTACGACGCGGTAAAATATTTCTGATCGTGTTTTCCGGACTCAAACATTACTTAGAGACTTCAGGTTTATGGATTTCTGCAATTTATATCGCTTTTATTTACGTATATATTTACTGTTATATGCAACACCCCTGCCAATTTTAATATGGTCCAAAGGGGCATTACTTACAATCATGTTATATTTGGTATATTTAGCGAGCAGATATATTGGCCAATCAAATCCATGTCACAATTGACAAACAATATTAAAAAGAAGACAACCCCTTCTCCACGCTTTCTATGGTTTCTTAAGCGTTCATATTCGAGCACATAATATACCAAAGCACCAATAAAACTGCACTTTGAGTTAGACAATCCCACTAATTGCTTTTGTCCACTGACATCTTTGTCAATTATCTTTTGGAACAAGTACTGAACACAAACAGCCCGTAATCGTACATACCCCATTGACTCGGCATTTCCCTTCAGGTGAAAACCCCCTGTAGGATGTAGAGTTTTTTCAAGTTGCGTTGCTCGAGTCACAAATAAACAACAAAGGCTCAATATTCCAAAATCCCAACTCCAAATTATCCTTGGGATCACAGACCACACTCAAATTTGCTGCGTCCTTTTCGATTAGTGGATATGGGACCACGGATTGAATGTTTCGTTCTTTTCCATAAATTCTCGTTTTTGTGTGTGTGGAGAACTTCCAAGAAGCCGATTGTGATTCCATTAGAACAGAGGGACAACAATGGAAAAGAACCATCCCCTTTAACCGATAGCGAAATGTAGAGTGGTGAGCCCATACGGTGCTTGTGCACACATATTCCATGCATTATTTTTTCCCAAGGATAAACACAACCTACATGCATGTTTCGTGGACTATGCACGAAAAGATATTCTGACCCCCGATAGCGGAAACATTACGTTTCACTAATTATCAAGCTTTTAATCTCAAGAAATCGATCAAACAGAGGATAGAATCAGCTTGCAAATGGCAGGTACGAGCTTAATCGGTCTCACATGCAGGAGATAAGATTCCGCATTAGGGGGACAACTCATTTGGCGACCACTGAGTGTGGTTCCTCGACTCTGTGCCAATACCCCGTTCGATTTGCGTGTTTCCAGAAATGTTATTTGGAACATATGGCTTGTTTTATCAAGATCCATCCTAACTGTAAACGTATGACGGGCAGGATCTGAACAACAACAACTTAACAGAATTGAAAATACTTTAGACATATATGTATACTTAATAAGTTTCACGTCATTCTACAGACACAATTTCTTGTAATTTTTTTCTTAATTCTTCAACGACGTTCCATAAGCTCACAATGTAAAGAGTGCAACACGAGAAAACACGCACGGTATTAAAAAGGTGCGTAACCCGAAGGTTACAAGGAACGGAGTAGTTCGTATTGCCAGGTTCGCCTTACCCTGTACCGCTGGTACATTCAACGGGCATTATGAAAAAAAAATGTAAAATTAACAGTGAACAGAAATTATAATAAATAATTACAATGTTTTCCAGAGGAAACTTGGAATGATTGTCTACCATGCAATAATTGCAACCAAAACTTGGGCAGAGGTATACCGAAAACAGCGTCATTCGAATACACACCTCCGCATAATTTTCAAGGTGTCTTACAAGCTGGAGCACAAAAAAAATAGGAACATTACAGTCCACACTCCGAAGTCAATCATAGTAAAACGCCTTAAGTACTAAAGAAAAACATATTTTTCTTAAGTGTCGTTTAATGTCTTGTTGTTGCGACAAAAAAAAATGCATATTTATCTTTCTTTTGTTGCTATATTAGAGGTCGGTTTATTATCACAATACTTCCTTCTACAGGTCATATGAAGTCCTCGAAGTCTTATAGAAACTAAGGTACACTTAAAAAATAAAACTGTTCTTAAAAGAGGCGCTCATATAACTTTAGTTTATTATAAAGGGTTAACTATGATGTGTTTTTCGAGATAGTTCCCTAATGAGTCTAGGCAATTAACCGGCTGGATTTCGCGCTTTTTCATAAATAAGTCGTTGCTTGACAGGCGTTGGCAAAGACAACTTATGATGGCAAGTGCATAATTTAATTAAAATCAGTGTTGACGATAACGAGAAATTAAGCCAAAATGTTCGGTGAATCGTCTTCACTCCACTTTCCAGGTAAAACGTCACTTGCCGTCCTTGAATGCTTTGGCATCGAATGGTTGTTATTCATCTGTAAATAAAAACAACAGATGACCGCTACTTTAGGTTATGCAGAAATAAATACCATTTCTGTCTCACCCTGCTCCTTGATTTCGTTGTATACCTTACTCAGATTTTCCTTTCAATTAAAAAGACAGCTTTCAATTAAAAAGACAACTTTCAATTAAAAACACAATTTCAGCATGCGTTCACCTATAGTGTTGGCAGCGGTCTGAACCTTCCTGGCAGTCAATTTAAGAGATCGGAAAATTAGCTAGTCTTGGAGCTGCTGATAATGCTACGCGCGTCTGCGAGCAGCCGAGCCCGGGGCCGAAAGGTCATTGTGTTTCGCTTCCACGCAAAAGTCCGAGGATCGATGCCTTGGAGCGGACACGCCTTTTTGTTATTTCTTTTAATGTCGCGTTCTGGTAAATCAGAGAACCCTGTTGCTTGTTCGAGGAATAAATGTTCTACGCGTTGAGACTTCCACGCCCATTCTTCTAGAAGGTTCGGCGCTTAGAGGATTCGGTCATCGAACAAGCAAGATAATTCTCGACTTTAGCAGAACGTGATACTTACAGTAATAACAATAAGGCACGGTTGCTTCCAGTCATTGAACCTCTACCTTCTGTGTGTGAGCCCAACGCAAAAACCATTTGGCCCCGGGCGCAGTTGTTCGGTAACGAGCGTGGCATTTCGCAAGAACAGCAAGCTGCACGTGAGGACGGCTAACGCTTGAAACTCCTCGACGTGTACAACGGTGGTATTCATCGGACTGTACGAATTTAAAGAGATGCCCGTCGGACTATGCGCAATCAAACGAGTCAAAATTAGTCCAGGATACTTAGTCTTCAGGCGACTCTCGATGGTGAATCATACTTAGTCCAGCATAATTTGTGCACAGGCGACTGTCGGCGGCGAGTCATACTCAACCGAGCGTACTTAGTCCGCTGAAACCGCAGGCGGCGAGTCACACTTAGCTCAGGATACTTATTCTTCAGGCGACTCTCGATGGTGAGTCATACTTAGTCCAGCGTAATTTCTGCACAGGCGACCGTCAAAAACGAGTCATTCTCAACTGTGCGTACTTAGTGCGCAGAAACCGTAGGCGGCGAGTCAAACTTAGTCCAGGATACTTAGGCTTCAGGTGACTCTCGGCTGTGAGTCATACTTAGTCCAGCATAATTTGTGCACAGGCGACTGCCGGTGGCGAGAAATACTCAACCTTGATTGCTTGGTCCGCAGAAACTGTATCCGGCAAGTCACATACTTAGTCTTTAGGCGAATCTCGGTGGTGAGTCATACTTAGTCCAGCATAATTTGCGCACATGCGACCGTGTGCGGCGAGTCATACTCAACCCGGATTGCTTGGTCTGCAGAAGATATATGCGGCAAGTCATACTTATAGTCTTTAGGCGAATATCGGTGATGAGTCATAATTAGTCCAGCATAATTTGCGCACAGGCGACCGTCGGCGGCGAGTCATACTCAACCCAGATTGCTTGGTCTGCAGAAGATGTATGCGGCAAGTCATACTTAGTCTTTAGGCGAATCTCGGTCGTGAGTCATACTTAATCCAGCATAATTCGTGCACAGGCGACAGTCAGTGGCAAGTCATACTGAACCCAGTGTACGCAGAAACCGTAGGCGGCAAGTCAAAGTCAGTCCAGGATACTTAGTCTTCAGGTGACTCTCACCGGTGAGTCCTTCTTAGTTCAGCATAGTTTGTGCAGAGGCGACCGTCGGCGGCGACTCATACTCAACCCAGCGTTTTTAGTCCGCAGAAACCGTAGGCGGCAAATCAAATTTAGTCCAGGATACTAACTTCAGGCGACTCTCGGAAACGGGCGCCTAAGCCGGAAACGGGCGCCTAAGAGCTGCGCTTTAAAAATGAAAGTCGTTTGCAACTCCCTGTAATGCCGAGTTAAAGTGCAGCTCTTGAGGAGGAGAATGGGAGGCTACGGAGGGGGGAATATGCCCTTCCTACTCCTCCATATCCTCTCCTCCTCTTCCTTTCCTTCTCCTCTTCCCCTCCTCTTCCTCCCTCTCCAGTCCTCCATCCTCCTCCTCCTCTCATTCTGCCTTCCTCCTGCCTACTCCTCGCCTCCTTCTCCCCTACCTCCTCCCTCTTGACGTTATTCGTGACGTCACTCATGACTCTAGTGACCCTCATAACGTCACTCATGCAGGCCTCGTGAAGGTCGTTACCGTCGTTACCTTCACAAGTGACATTTGTGATGTGACTCGTGAAGCCACTCATGACCCTCGGGACGTAACACGTGCGTCACATATGACGTCATTATGGGAAACGTGCCGTAATGCAACGCATGGTTAGGCCGACGGAGACGGCGACGCCACTCAAGCAGGAAGCGCGCGCCTAAGAGCTGCGCTCTAAAACACGCTTGTACCAATTAATATTTCTTCAGCTGGATTGGGCGTTGATGCCATCGCCATTAACAGTACTAATTTTTCACTCGACATACGTTGCACACAATTGTTTCTTCAATAAACGTCGACACCTTAAAATGAATAAACTCCTGGAGGTAGTCGCTGGAAAGCGCGAATTGACCTCAACCGATTCCATAAACCAACCCCGCTGCCGCGCGAGCCAGGTAGAGTGCTGAAGGATGTAATAGAGAAGTTTAAACTGCACCTTTTACCCATTTCATGCAATCTCTGTGGTCCATAACTTTCACCGCTTAAAAAAACACAGCCTCCCCTTCCTCTAAAGCGAAAATACTTTGGCCCAAACTAGAAACAAAAACAGTGGCTTTTGTCGTTATCCGAAACTCAAATGACCGGTTCTCCTGGATAAACAGTGAGGAGATACCGTAAGCGGTAAGATCCATTTTTAGAATGGTCCGAGATTTAAAAGATAACTATGGTGGCGTTTTTCCAGGACCACTGACCTCGTCCTTGATCAAATTAAAAGGGGAACTAAACAGAATTCTGCGATCGCCTGTTCTTGGACATAAGGGATTCTAACAACCCTAAGCATCCTAAGAATGAAAAGTTTACAAACATGCGACACCGATTTTTATACCAAAAACGCGATGAAATGTCAGGACACACCACTTTCTATACGCATTTTTCCGCTACTGTGGTCTCCCTGGCCTTTCCTGAGCGGAAAACTCCTCTCAGAAAAGGGTGTTCCCCACCGTTCATGGCGCTCTTAATAAAGAAATCGATATTACGTGATTTTGATTTTTTTTCTCTGGGTGATGCTTACGCTACTAGAACCAGTTATGGCTGAGGGCAGACAATCGCTGAATGTAAAATATCGTCCTATTTTGTTGTTTTTTTTCAGAGGGGAGAGGCTGATTGGAACATTAAATTTTGCAGTTTATTGGAATAATCGTAACTCACCAAAATGCTGCCAGTAGGTCATAGAAGAAATCGTGAGGGTGCAGGCGAGCTGTGAATATTAACCATGTTGAATTAACCCGAGACTGGGGTAGAGAAGAAACATCAAAACATAGAAGGGACAAAAAAATAGACAGGACGACGTCTCGAATTCAGCTAGAAACACCAGTACGTGCTTTTCGAAGTTTTTCGAATTTATTCGAAAACACAGAACCTAATTATAACGTACCAAGGGATAGCGCAGCGGGCATATGACTTCGAAAAATGCCGATAGGAATCTATAGATTGCGTAGCGAACACGATAATCCTTTACCCCTCAATATTACTTTGAAGTTACCACACTAAAGTTACTAAAGTTACCACAAGGGATTCCCCTCAATCCAAGATCATTCGAATTCATGACCCTACACGTAGCCGCGAAGAAAGCAGAACACATATCAATCTTAGTAGAGCAGGCTTGTGAGACGCTTACCTTCGAATAAATTTAAAGTAGGTTTGATCCTTGTGATAAACCAGAACACACGAGTATCATCGTGGTTGCAGGGTAATGGAAACGACGCAAAGCTCAATTTACGAAGCATAACTTACCGTAACAAACTTATCATGCACTCACGACACATAATGTTCCCCCGGGTTTATCAAAATGCTCTAAACAACTTTATATTCTTTTTATTATTCTATTATTTTAATACCACAGAGAACTCCTGAATTAGTTTTATTACCTTAAGTGTTCTAAAACAGTGTCACACGAAAAAAGAATTTGGAACTAGCAGTAAAAAGTGTTTCCACGCCAATGAATTTACTAGGGGAATACCTTATACCCCGCTCATTTGCATTAGACAGCAGACCTAGAGCACCAAACCCTCCCCTGATGGTATGTAAGCACCGCGTCCAAGAACGCGTGAACGTCGTAGTAAGATAGAAATGAAGAATACGCCAAAAGCTCCTTCCACGTCATCGTTGCCACCAGCCACTGCTCCTTCGAAACATCCAAATGGTCCGTTACCGAGGTGCACATTGTAGTGACGCCCGTGGGAATCGGGGCATACTGAACAACCCCAAGATGTGTGGTGACTTCTGTCACCACAGAAGCTATGATGGCGTTGCTGACTAAACTTGACGCCGGCCAAACAACTGTATTTGACGAGCTGAAAGCAATCAAAAACAAACTTACACTCACTGACCAGACGGTCAACGCTCTGTCTGACAGAATGACGCGAATAGAGCAGGAGTTTTCTAATTTTAATTTAATCCGAAATGATCTTGATGAACTCCGCGGTGTCACGACGACCCTTAATGATGGTTTAGCGACTGTAGCTGAACGCGTAGATGACTCGGTAAATAGATCGCGGTGCTCGAATCTTCTTTTTTTTCGGCCTCCCTGACTCTGATAGGGAAACATGGGCACAATCGGAACAGAAATAATAAACCTTTGTTCCCAACATCTTGATATAAACATCATGCCAGACGGCATCGAGCTTGCCCACCGACTAGGTCGATATCGTCCCGATCAAAACCGCCCGATAATTGTAAAATTTGCTCTTCATAAAACCAAAGAACAAATTTGTTTATCAAGGTAAAAGGTTCAAGGACACTAACTTCGCTGTAAGTGAAGATTTCTCACCTTCGGTTCAGCTTGCTAGGAGGAATTTGTTAACTTTCGAGCGTAACCAAGCTGTGCCCTTTTCCTTACGTTTCAAAAGCTTCTCATTGCAGAAAAACGGTACTTTTTTGATGACGCGTCAAACACCGTAAAAGAGTGTCTTTCTTAACTAACTCGATCTTGTCGACGCGGTCATGAACCGACACCCCCAAAGCCACTGCCCTTTATTTGCACAAATATAAGAAGCGTGATTTCTAAACAAGACGAGATATGTAGCCTAATTGCATCCACCGATTGTGACATTATTGCGCTTACTGAAACATGGCTGTCAACATCAGTAAGGGAAAGTCAAAGAAAGAATAAAAACACTTAAGGACAAGGACAGACAGCACAGTTCTTTCATGAAAGAACTGTGCTGTCTGTCCTTGTCCTTAAGTGTTTTTATTCTTTCTTTGACTCCCGTATTTTTACCAACACGCTCTTTCATCTTTACATCAGTAACTGATACAGAAATTTTTAGGGCACTTCTGGGTTCAATATATTCCGCAAAGATAGGGCAAGTGGCCGGGGAGGGGGGGTCTTAATTGCGAGAAAAGATAGTTTTGTGTGCAACCTATACTTCGTCTCACCCTACGATGGACTAAAGACAAAAGCTATGAACCACCAGATCCAATCACGAGCCACTTAGAAATTGGCTGGCATTTCGCTTCAATGAACGTTACTGAGTGACTCATCAATTTTACATTGCAAAGAAAGCCACGACATACAGGCTCTTTGCAGTATCGAAGCTATAGAAATGATGCAGCGCATTTTGACGAGGAGCATTATTCGTTCATCCTTAATCAATATTAAGCATGTCATAGTTTTTCGTGGAACGTGATTGGACCTGACTGCCCGTAGCTTTGGCCTTTAGTCCATCGTAGGATGAGACGAAGTATAGTAAACTTCTCTTCGCCGTTGGAAATGCGATTGCTTTCTTGCACGGTTCAACATGCTTCGCTCCTTATCGGTGTATGTTACCGACTAATTAACCTCAATGACGCTTTCAACGAATTGTACCTTAAATATCCCAAATCCAGTATTCTGCTATTCGGTGATTTTAATTACCCTTCTATCGATTGGTCCGCCTTTTCCGTTTCAGTCTCCCTTGATAAAAGTGAAGCGACTGGTTTCGTTAACCTTTGCCTCAATTTTGATCTTTCACAGCTTTTAACTAAACCCACACGATCAACCCCCCACTCTTCTAACATCCTTGACCGCATTGTTGTTTCTGATCCTGACTCTTTAAAGTCGATAAACTACCTACACGAAATAAGTGACCATAAGGTGATTTACTCCACATTTTCTTTAAATATTCAATCAAAATCGAAGTGGAAGAAAACCCTAAAACTATCCGAGAAAGGGAATTACCAAGGAATGAATACTGAGCTAAGAAAATTTCTAGAGGTCCTTATGATAGACTTTGATAACCGTTCTGTCTGCGAAAATTGGACAATGTACAAATCGAAAATGCAACAACTAGCTGAACGTTTCATCCCAACTGTGACATTCTTCGAAAGCGCTTCTGCTCCATGGTTTAATGGCACCCTGAAACGTTTAAGCACAAAAAAAGAGACTCTTTCGTAAAGCCAAAACTACGGAGCGCAACTGGGACTGGGATAAGTTCTATAGTGCCGACAGAAAATTCAGAAGCACAATCAGAACAAGAACACAAAAACGAGAATTTTATAATGCTGATTTCCCATGCATGCTGCAGAGCAACCCAAAAACGTTTGGGAAAGTTGTTAATCCTATACCTGATATTGTAATCAATCTTAAAAAACGACGATGACTCCTTGGTTCCCGATGACGAATGTGCAGAACAATTCAATGATGTTTTTTATTCAGCGTTTACAGAAGAGTGCGATGATATGTTTTCTATGGCTCCTCCCGCCTTTCCTACATCCATGGTTGAGATCAAGTTTGAACCGGCTGGCATTGTGAAAATCATCGACACCCTTAAGTTTTCTTCATCAGCAAGTATTGACGAAATAAATGTGAAAGTGTTGAAGAATACTACAGATATGTCTAGCGTAATATTGGCAAAGCTTTTTTTCAGAGTCACTTTCTACTGGTTCCCTGCGATACGACTGGAAGGTGGGGAAAATCGTCCCAATCTACAAAACCGGAAACAAGTGCTCCCTTTCTAACTAACGTCCCATCTCTATCACAATCGTGTCGTGTAAACTAATGGAACATATCATCTACTCCAAAATCATTCATTACTTGTCAGAGAACAACTATATCCATTCCTCCCAACACGGCTTCCGAGAAAACTTCTGTGAAACTCAACTCGCGTCTTTCGTCCATGACCTGCATGTTAACCTCGACTCTGACACTCAAACTGACAACATCTTTCTAGACTTTGCTAAAGCCTTCGACAAGGTCCCTCACAGACGTCTGATATACAAGCTTACTCAACTTAACTTAGATCCCGCGATTTTGAACTGGGTCATTAGCTTTCTTACGCATAGACATCAATATGTTACTGTTAACCAGTCATCATCCTCTATTGCCGAAGTCACCTCAGGCGTTCCTCAGGGATCGGTCCTTGGACCACTTCTATTTCTAATATACATTGACGACCTACCCGTATCCATCACGTCGCATATTCGCATCTTCGCTGACGATTGCGTCCTCTACCACCAAGTAACTAACCCTTCGGACCACCAACTCATTCAAGATGACCTCATACGCATTCAATCATGGTGCGAAGAAAGACAGGTGCCTGTTAACGTTCAGAAATACCAGCTCGTGTCATTTACACGTAGTGTTAACCCCCTACGTGTTTTCGTACTCACTTAATAACGTACCTCTGCAGAAAAGCCTTTCCTATAAGTATCTCGGAGTACACCTCTCATCTGATCTTTCCTGGGCTACTCATATCAGTCACGTTATCTCCACTGCTAATCGCTCTCTAGGCTTTTTAAAACGTAACCTTAAGCTAGTTCCTCCGCATCTAAAGCTGCTTGCTTACTCATCCCTTGTCCGTCCTAAAATGGAGTACGCATCTGCCATCTGGGACCCGCATCAGGCATATCTCATCAATAACCTCGAATCACTCCATAACCGTGCAGCACGTTTTATCTACTCAGATTACTCTTCCTTTTCTAACGTAACTAATCTTAAAATCCGTGCAAACCTTCCTGTCCTTTCTGTCCGTAGTAAACTTCCTAGGCTATCTCTGTTCCACAAATTTTACTACAGCCAGTGCCTCCGGTCATCATACATCATATCTTCAGAACACCGGCTTTGTCGTACGGGACATAACCTCGGCGTAAGACGCCCCAAAGCAAGAACCGTCACCTTCCAGAATTCATTTTTTTTCACGCACTGCCATTGATTGGAACGATCTTCCCGAGAACGCCGTCACCACTCATGACCCAATAGAATTTTAAAAAAAAACGTTCGCTAGATTTTCTGCTTTAGGTTTGTACGAACCATCTATATGTGAATAATTTGCCTTTTACGTTTGTGTGTTTTTGCTCTTTGTATGCGAGTTGTTTTTGGCGTGTTTTCTATCCGTTTGTTTTACGCTGTGTACCCACCCCTTATGTAATATCCCCAAGGGGGTCTTTAAGGTATTTAAATAAAGAAAGAAACAAAGACAAGCTGCATGTAGAAAATAAAAAAATAAATAAAAACATTTATCCGCGAGCAGGCGGCACAGCAATCGAGTGCTACACGGTCGCGCACTATCGGCCGCACCAATGTCTTTCGCTCTCACTTTCTCACACGACGTATCCTATTTTAATTATGCAAAAATGTGTATAAAGGCACGCGTGTTTAAATTTATTTTCTATTGAAGTCATTTTGTGGTGTTTTTTTTTTTCTGAAAAAGTACGCTCATCGGTCAACAAAAGAAAAAAAAACGCTCGACTGCTGGTTATTTTGACGACGACTGTTGGCGTGAGACACCTCAACTAAATTAAAGCGGAAAACCTCGGGGCTTTGACGCATCCAGTTGCATGTACTTTGACGCATCCAGCCGCATGAACCATGCCAGACTGTCAGCAGCAAAGTCCTTGGATCATCACGAAGTGAGGTGTCTTTCTCACTAATAAAGTATTCGTCCGCGCGAACCCGACTTCCACTGTGCGCCAATTACTTATTGCTAGGGGTGTGCCAATATTCGAAACTTCGAATACGAATAGAATATTTTCCTTATTCGATACGTATTCGTTTCGAAAATTGCATATCTGGATCTTTAGAAATATTCGGCCCCTGCCGAATATTCGCACAAAGTGCTAATATTCGGCCAAATAATGAATAATCTACCTGCCGCGTATTTCCCTCTGAATATGTTTATTCACTGAGAAATCCGTATAATGCGTGAGTTATCGGTCTGCTGCGTTTCTATCTGTCCGATGGTGGCAAGACAGGATCAGTTTAGCTTGGATGGAACAGCGCGGATATACAGTCACACCCACAGGCCCACAAGAAGGAAACAGACTCACAGCGCTGACTAACAACTCAGTCCTATATTTCATCCTTAAATCTTCAACTCAAGCATCCACATTATCAAGGATCAGTTTAGGTTTCTTTTTCATAAAGCCCTTTATTGTGTGGCACGTTTATAGCAATATGTGATGTAATTGCGTGTTCTACAAATTCATACACTAAAATAAAGCTCGAGAGTGTTATATAAATATAAAATAAATCTCGAGAGTGTTATCTAATATAAATGTTTGAACATTACAAACAGAAGAAGATAAGTGCGAGCAGAACAATGCATCGCCATCGACAACAACTTTACTCTCGCGTAGTCAATACTAGGGGCGTCGCGAACTTTTGTCGAACCAGATTTATAGGTCGAACTTTGGGTGTTCGACTGGCTTGAATCGGTTCGGCGAACCTCCGAACTTTTACCAGATTCGACCGGTTAACTTTGTGGAGAGTGTGGGCAAAACTTGAAACAAGCACGTCTAGGCTTGGAGAATTTTCTTTTTGAGCACAAAGGGTTATTTTAATTATATGAAGAGTCGGAATTTAAAAAAAAAATGCCACATTAATTCTAGTTACCAAAGAATTTAATAACTTTACTTTTTCTACCGTATGAACTGAAATAACCAATCAATGCTGCCCTTAATTTATTCCGTAGCCCTTACCATCCAAACCGAAGCCAACTCGAGAGCCTGTCGCGCATGCGCATAGCAACAGAACCTGAGTCAAACCTTTGTCGAACTTTTCACAAGGAGTTCGAAAAAGTCGAACCACTTCGAACTCGGCCTAGAGAGGTTCGCGACATCCCTAATCAATCCGTAAACCGCGCCAGCTGCGCCGTTGCGCAACACTCTCGGTGCTAATACCTAAGTGGCTGGTACCAACATTTCTCGAGCGTCATATCCGAGAATAGCATCAACTGCGGATGATTAGCCACCGAGCAAACAGGAAAAGAAAGCCGGAAAATGTATATTTGGCGGTACTGCACTCTCGTTGTGGACAGCTTAGTGCAAGTCGTGCGAACATGTTCTTCAAACGCCAACGGGAACAACGACAGCTCTTCAAAATCACATGAGACAGCACCCTTTGCTGATGGAAGAGTACAAAAGAGATGCAGCAAACACGTCATCGAAAAGTCAACCGATAGTAGATGATATACTTCAACAAAGAAAGCCGCCCTTGTAACAAAAGAAAGAAAACGCACTTCATCGGAAAGTGGCAGAGGTAGTCGGTTTAGATCTTCTGCCTTACAGCTTTGTTGAAGACCGGAGGCTCAAGGCACCCATGACAGAAGCCGTGCCTGGCTACAGTCTGCCCTTCCGAAGAAAAGTGTCACGGGTGCAAGCTTGTCCCTCGCCTGTACAACGACACAAGGGCAAAGGTACGGAAAGAGCTACGGAAGGCACTTGGTGACAGAAGAAGCACTCTCTTTTTTACGAGCGATATCTGGACCTCGAGTGCCAACGATGGCTTTTTAAGCCTTACGTGTGATTTTATCACCGTAAAATGCGATATGAAAAGGTTCACATTCAACACGAAACATATGCTGGAGAGCCACACGGCAGTAAACATTGCTGCTTCTTTGGAGCAACTATGCGCCAACTGGGAGATACTAACCGACTGCGTGAAGTACATCGAGACGGACAACGGCCGCAATATCCGAGCGGCTGCCACGCGGCCGCCTTGGTTTGAGTGAGCCTGTCGCGCACACAGTGCAGTTGGCGATGAGAGGACGTGATACCCCAGCTATCAACAAACTGTGCAAGAAGGCCAGATCGATTGTAGGACATTACAAGCATAGCCCTAGAGTGCAGAAAGAACCGGACGATCTGCAGGAGCAGCTCAACAAAGACGTGCTTTATACATTTTTGAAAACCGGAGACGACGGACGAAGAAGGGGACAACACACAAAACGTCTCAAATTTTCTTTATCTTTAAACGTGCTTTATGTTGTATTATGTTATGTTGTTATGTTGCCCCAGAGGCTAGCCTCTAGGGGCGGGGCCAGCCCCGACCAATCACAGAGCCGCAGGGCGGGGCCTCTTCCCTTTCTCCCACCCAGGTACCAATGACATGGGCATGTGGCCAGTGACAAATCGGAGCTCGCCCGGGTCCCGCCCCCGAGGTACGCGGCACAGGTGTGAGGTCACGTACCTCAGACCTCAAACCACAAGCGTGCTTGACCAGGTGTTGACAGCTGTGGTCATCATCTGGTAACAACCACGTGATGTCACAGGGTCCGAGCTTCGTCTGACAGAGGGCGCTATAGGACTTGAATTGCGGCGCTTAGGGCGTCTCACGTGTGATGCCACAGGGTTCGAGCTGCGTCACAGAGGGCGCTCACGTGATGTCGCACAGCGTTTGGGCTGCATTGGAAGGTCTCGTGACATTATTTGAATCGTTGCGGGGTAAATGCATTTTAATCGCTAAAGAAGGCTCCGCGACCGGCTGGGAATCGACCTCGCTATCTTGGGCACAGCAGCTCGACACCCTACCCCCTGAGCTACGAGCACATTTTTTTTTTTCATTGCCGGTTTGGACATGTATAATACAAAAGGATCACACTGTTTTATTCACCTCATGAAGATCACTTATGCGCGGTCGTAAAATTTAAAATTCTTTCAAGGTCTCCAGTACGTCTAGGATTGACACCCAATCAGGCGCACAAACCAATGTGGCGTATACAGATTTTAGTCTGCAGATGGATTCTATGAAATACATGCGTACGGGTAGAGCATCAACGTCGGCATGCCTCACTGCCATTCTACTTCTCCATATAGCATGCAGGCCCAGGAGCATGACTAGATGGACAGGGATTTCAACTTGTTTCTCCACAGGAAGAAACCTAATGCCGTATGGGGTTAAAGGCAAGTATTTTTTGATAGTTCGCTGGAAGACGTCCCAGAAAAGGAAAGCGTCCCAGCAGTCGAGAAAAACTTGTTCGGTAGTTTCAGGTTTTTTGCACAAAAAACAATCAACGTCCCACGGTACGTAAATTTTTTTCTCCTCAAGCGAAGTTTTGACAGGAAGTGTATTGGTGTGTAACTGGAAAAAAAATTTTTTAATAGAAGGCGCAATGGTCATCTTTTTAACTCTTGATAAGACATTACGCTCTGGGCCTGCATGAAACATGAAACGATACAACGGTTCAGGAAAAACACTTTCAATAAGGTCACGAGTTAAGCGCTTGCGTGTTATAATCGACAAGTATTGAAGAGAAAAACGCACAGACAAAAAACGACACGCTTTGACCACTTCTCGATGAAAACTGCTGAGTTTCCCCTGCTCGGGTGAGCTACGAGCCCCTTGCTTCCGAGACCGCTTAACTCGTCTTAGTTGTCCGTGTGTGTGTGTGTGCAATTCAGATCACGTGTTTTCCTGCCGCTTGGCTTTTGTAATGTGGTTAAAAAACAGGATGCGTCATTGCCGCAGGTCATGTGACGATGGTCGTGTGACGTAATGCATTCCTGGGTGCTATCGTCACGTTCCCACGCCCCGTCCTCACGTTCATGGCCCCTCCAACGACCCGGTCCTCGGACCCCACATTTCGGTACCTGTCAATCATTCGGCAGAGTCACATGATGACGACGTCAGAGGTCGGGTGGACCCTCCCACGGCCCGTCCTCGGACCCCAAATTTAGGGACCTGTCAATCATAGAGGGTGGGTCACCTGATGATATCGTCAGGGGTTGGGACGACACTCGGCACGCGCCTCGGTTCCATCTTCCTCTCACGCGACCATGACGTGGGAGGAGAAATGTGATGACGGAAGAGTTTAGGATTGTTGAGCCATCTGCCAAGAGGGAAAATGCACTGTCACAATGACGTCACAGATATGTCGTCCGTCGTCGTGGGATTAGTGACGAGAACTGCATTGTCGCGTGTTTTCCCTGTACGTCATGTGACCAGCGTCAAGTGATATTTGAATCGCTGCGCAGTTGACACATCGGTTCATAGATGGCGCGTGTCTTTTGTTGCTAAACGTCTTTGTTGTTAGAGCATAAGCGACATCTTGCGGCGTGGGTCTGACCTTACGCCATCTGTTGCTGAAAACTTAAATGGCGTGTCTTCCTAAGGTGTGCGCATCCGTAATTTCGCGCGCACGCAGTGCGTGTGAGTTTCCGAATCTGTTTGTAGATGGCGCGCACCTGAATCCCTTAGCTAGCGTGAACTTTCACCATTATTACGCGACACTTCTCGATAATGTTAGCAGCAGCTTGGTAGATGTCGACAACTCTCGCGCTCACGGTATCTCTCGCTAATTTTAGCTGTCTGCTGAACGGAGTCTGTGTGGGAAATGGATCGGAGCGTGGTCGCCTCCATACGCGCTAAAGACGAGACAGATATGATATATTAATTTTATTTTACTATCATTCGCTCTAAAAACACGCACACTTATAAATACAATGACGGCGCTGAAATTCACTCTACGCGACAAAAAAATGACTGGAAACACTTTACACAATAATGTACAACACAAGCAGTATCAAAACACATCCGAGGCAAAAAAGCTGTGGAATAACAGAGCAACGCGTGCGATACAATCCAAAAATATTTACAAGGGCAGGGCGTGAGAAGGGCGGGGGTGGGGGGGAGAAGAGAGATAGGATACGGCTTCCGTATACTAGCGGATTATACAAAAAATGGACACAAGAAGTTTTAAGACTCACCGGTGGGAAACGCGAGGAATTGCGCTACAGTCCAAAATATTTACAAGGCGTGTGATGACGAGGCACATCGCTCGCTTCCGAAAATGCTCTTGTGGCCAAAAGGGAACGTCGTAATCCCGTCGCTGCAAATGTGTCGCTTGTTGTCAAACGGATTCAGAGAAATCTTTTCGACCGAGATGCTTTTGTTCTCGTTAAGTTTTCAATCAATCAAGGGCTGCGTCACTCTGTGCAAAGTTTTCGTCTCTACAGCGTGCTTGTACAGCTCGTAGATCAACTTGGGAGACCCAGATTTCTTTGATCCCTTGGCTCTTACGGAACACGTGTTCCTGCTTGTTTTGAAGCTGTATAGCTTTGGTTTTAAGCAACAAAAAGCCACTAAGTGAGTAGTCGGATATTCATTTTTTTAACACACTGAGCCTCATTTTTTTTCGGTTGAAAAGAGCTTTGACTTTTATTCCAGTGCTCACGCACAACCATTCGTATGACTGGCCTTTATCCTACCGAAACTCGACTTATTCGAGAATTGTTCCGTGTGACTCACAAGTTTTAGTCAGAGCATGAGAAGGTAACAACGGGTGACCGCCCGTCACCGATTGTTTTTTCTATTAATAGTCCGGTCACTGCCTTCATCTTCTGGATGTCTTCCTCGTTGAGCTCGGCGAATCGTTTCGGTAAAAATACTTTCACGACGTCGCTCTCACGTTGGAGAGTAACACAAACTGATGGTCCGTAGCGCTGTCCATTCGCCTCACACCGAGCACGGGTATCTTAACATTACACGGAATCGTGCTCATGCTTACGAAGACAGAGGATGACGACGCTCGCAGTGAAGACAGCTTGTTCAGGATCCCGTCCACTTTGGATTGACCGCGGAGAGGGCAGCGCCGATGGCTCGAGGTGAGATGACAGGTCTGAAAATAATCACGTTAGTACACGGCGGACCTGCAAAGCTTTTTCTCGCATTACCTTTTCTTCTGAGGAGAGAGAGCAGTGAACGGAGACAAGCGAATGAACCCTCGACATTTATACCAAGCGGATTGCGAAATGACGACTCGCCCTGAAATCAACACGTGCGTCACTATATATGAAAAAAAAAACAAAAAACACGAGACTGAAAAACAAAAGCGAACGAGCGGATTGTCAACACAACGTATTCAATTTGCATATAAAAAAATCACATTCCGAGCTCTCGAGACACGTCCAAATATGTCTAGACTTGTTCCTGTTAGGTCCGTACTTGGGTAAAGATTGTGATTTGGGTATACGTTAGGGCGTCGCTATAAACCGCACTGTTGCGACGCGTGTGAGCATTTATCGTGAAGCCGAAGCCGCGCGAGTGCTCCTGTTAGGTACGTACTTGTATCGCCCGATCAGCCCCGAGCTTGGGGAGCATCCGCTTTTTCTTTTTATCGGTTATCCTTCGTTGGGTAAACATTGTGATTTGGGTATACGTTCGGGCATCGCTATAAACCGCACTATTGCGACGCGTGTGAGCATTTATCGTGAAGCAAAAGCCGCGCGAGTCTCCCGCCGCGCGGAAATGTGCTTCGCGCGAGTACTTAGAAACGTGTCTGCGATGCCTTCTTTTCACTCGTCTACGAGCGTAGCATGCATGGTCACCGACATGTCTTCGGGCCTGGACAGATTTCGTTTCCAAACGCCGGCTTCAGTCACGATGATTGGATCCTCTAAATCGGGCAAAAGTACGTATATTCGCAATTTGTTGAGATTTAGAAGAGAAATGTTCGACAAAGAGTTTCACGTCGTCTACTACGTTTTTGTGTTTCCCCAGAGCTGGGGTTTGACTGGTTTTTGCTTCTTTTCGGCCGCTGTCTCGTTTAGTTGCTTACTGGCAGTGTCGTCGGACGTGCCCGTCCTATCAGTAATTGCTAAAAGGAAAATCTGCGTTAAACATTGCGACTTCACCGTTTACTTCGATTGCACGGCATATATGACTCCCTGGGCGTACTTCAGCTTTGTGACTCTATAAAACTGCTTCGCACTTGAACAACCCGACTCACGCATCGTTTTTTTCTTCTGATCTTCGCGCTACAAGGTGAACAGACTAAAAGCCTCGCGTTTTCCTTGCTAATAAGACATTTTGTTTCAGCATTTGGTCATCGAGAGGAGAAAAATCACCTCGGTCCGCCACCACACCCTTCTTGCGCAGCTAGGTGAGCAGTCTTAGCTTTCTTAGCTTAGCGTTCTTATCGCTAATGGGATTTTTTGTTTCGTTATTTCTGAAAATGTCACCTAGACGACTCGGATCATCTAGCCCCCTCGTCACCTAATCGTCGGCTGTCTACGAATATCGTCTAGCCATCTCATCACCATCATGGTTACTTGTCACCTGTGCTCTCCCGACGATCGACAGCATTATTCCAGTGCAGACTTGCTGCAAGTTCACCTAGCCTTGGTTCGCAAAGTGACTCCCTCGCCATGCATTCCCTTTTATGAAAGAGTGTGCGCTCTTCTTAATTACGTTGCTCAGTATGAGTTACACTTACACGAAAGAGACACAGAGGCGTACGATGTGGCCACCTTTTTTAGGCATCGTGCAGGGCACATGTCAAACGTGCTCAGACATTTTGGTCTGCCTCTGCGTTTTTTTTTGTGACACTCAATGTCGAGCTCGGACGTATCCTTCCTGAAGACGACATTGATGTGACTGGGCACTCTTTTTATAGTCAGGTCCAAAACGCATTTGTGGACGATAATATCAGTAATTCGATTCAGCGAGTTTGTACTGGGGTAATAGCTGCCCGGTTGGAGTATTATCAGGAACAAGGCTCGGGATTTTTTCTTGTCGGGATCAAAGTTTGCACTATTAGCTTGGGACGATTCCTTCCTCCGACCGTTGGTTGCGGACATTTTTCTCTGCCGAAGCAACTTGCCTCAAAGCGATGTCTCGTCAGTGTCAGTGAGTGTCTTCACGAATCTGAACGGGGTATGTGCTTTGTGTTTGCGGTGCTCGCTGTTTTGCATCTTGGGAAACAGCGATGCAAAAGGAAGAGGAATAGCATCCTCGTATCGTGAACATATGTGCAAGTACATGTTTCCGAAAACATTCCATGTAACCTTTCCGCAGGACGTGGGGGCCTTTGAGCGTGAAAATTGTGTCTCAGTGAACGTGTTTGATTATGACAGCGAGAAAAACTTTGTCTACCCTCTGAAGGTAGTTGATGATGAGCTGGAGCAGCATCTGGATCTTCTCCTTGTTGAGAACCATTTTGTGGGCATTACAAACTTTGCGAGGCTTTTTTCAAATGCCAAAAGCCTACGCTTTCGTTGTAAGAGGTGTCTGACCGGGTTTCAGAGGCAAGAAACCCTGTCTGACCATCTCTCAATGTGTAGGGACAAGAAGCCGGGCAAAACTGTCTTCCCAAACAAGGGTGACGAACTGTACTTTCGGAGCACGGATGTCATGGAAGAGTTCCCCTTTTATTGCGTTTACGACTTCGAAGCGATTCTGGAACCTACTCAGTCGACGGGCAATGTTTACGAGAATCGCGTCCTGAGCTCTTTCCGTCTTCTCGTCATCCGCTCGAACGATTCGTCCATTGTTGAGGAATACCTCTATCGTGGACCCGACTGCGTAGAAAGTTAAATTTTTATTCTCAACTTTCTAGCGAAGGAAATACCCCGATCAATTAGGTCGAGTGAAGTGCCTCTTGAAATGACTCAAGACAATGAGGCTTCCCACGCGGACTCTTCCCGCTGTGGCATTTGCTATGAAAGCTTTAGCGAGAAAATGAAAACTCGCGACCACGACCACATGACGGAAAAGAATAGGCGGGCGCTTGGCTCCCAGTGTAACCTAAACCATCGAATCAACAAACATACCGTTCCACTCATAGCGCATAACCATTCCTATGACCTCAGCTTCTTTCTACGCAAGCTTAATTTGTTCAAGTCCAAGGATATTAACGTACTCGGAAGCTCGTGCCAGTATTTTAAATTGTTAAAGATAGGCAACCTTCACTTTATTGACAGGCTCGCATTTCTTAATGCAAGCCTGGAGACGCTCGTGCAAAATCTCCACTCTAAGGGAACTGAGCATTTTCGTTGCCTTCGTCAGTCCTTTCCCGAAGCACGTCGACCTATTTCCGCAAAGGAGTGTTTCTTTATAATTTTATTACAAGCTTTGAGAGTTACGAGGGACAGAGCCTCCCGCCACGAGATGCCTTTTTTAACAAGTTGACTGGGAGCGGGGTGTTTGAAGAAGACTACGAACATGCACAGATCGTTTTCGATACCTTTGGTTTGAAGAACCTTGGAGAATACAGCGACCTTTGCCTAAAGACGGACTGCCTCCTACTTGCCGATGTTTTCCAAAACTTAAGACGGTGGACGCTGGAGACGTACGAAATTGAGTCTCTACATTTCGTATCGTTACCGTCCCTAAGCTTGTCGTGTGCGCTAAAGCAGTCGAAAGTAAGGTTGCAGCTAATTGACGATCCTGACACGTATCTCATGATAGAACAGGGTATTCGCGGAGGGATTACCTAATGCACGACCCGCCATGCTGTAGCGAATGTTCCGGGAGCGGATACGTCTAACCCGCAGCAGGAACCGTCTCAGATTCTGGACTTGGACGTAAACGGTCTGTATGCGGCGACAATGAGAGAAGCCCTGCCAGTGTAGGACTTTGAGTGGATGAAGAAAGACGATATTGTCTGCCTGAACATTGATGACGTTCCAGATGACGCTCCGACGGGCTACATTCTGGGGGTAGACCTCAAATATCCTCGCGACTTGCACGATACTCATTCTGACTTTCCCTTGGCCCCGGTGAAGCAAAGCGTTCTCTACGATTGGTTATCCGACTATCAAAAAAGTCTGATTGTCAAGCTTGAAATGCCCAAAGAGGAATCCACTACGAAGCTGTTGCTCCCACTTCACAACAAAACGAAATACGTTTTGCACAAACGGATTTTCAAACTGTACACCCAGTTAGGACTAGAGGTCACCAAAATTCACCGAGTCCTAAAATTTTCGCAGCGAGCGTTCTTGAAGGAGTTTATTGATTTTAACCACCAGCTGAGACAGCAAGCAACCAACTCCTTCCAGAAGAATCTTTCCAAACTCTTCATGAACAGCATATATGGCAAAACGATCGAGAATGCACGTAAACATGGACACTTTAAACTCTGCGTTAAAGAGGACGACACGGTGAAAATGATTCAGAAGCGAAACCTGACACAGTTTCGAGCACTTAGCTCGGAGGTCGAAATTTTCCAGTTTGCTCCAAAAGTGATCAAACACAAGCAACCACTCTACGCAGGGTTCTGGATTCTTGAGATATGAAAAATAGTAATGTACCACTTTTTTTATAATCAACTTCGTCATGCGATCCCCTCAGTGAGGGTTCTTTACTGCGACACGAATTCCTTCTTCCTACACCTTCAGGGATTAGACGTAGACGACAAACTGCTCCAGCTCCGAGACGAATGATTGGATACATCTGGATATCCAGAGTCACAAGCTCTTTTCAACCGAAAACAAAATGAGGCTCGGTGTGTTAAAAAATGCATATCCTACTACTCACTTAGTGGCTTTTTGTAGCTTAAAACCAAAGCTATACAGCTTCAAAACAAGCAGCGACATTTGTTGCGTAAGAGCGGAGTAAAGAAATCTGAGTCTCGCAAGTTCACCTACGAGCTGTACAAGCACGCTCTAGAGACGAAAACTTTGCACAGAGTGACGCAGCACTCGATTGCTCGAAAACTTAATGAAAACAAAAGCATCTCGGTCGAAAAGATTTCTCTGAATCCGTTTGACAACAAGCGATACATTTGCAGCGACGGGATTACGACGCTCCCTTTTGGCCACAAGAGCATTTTTGGAAGCGAGCGATCTGCGTCCTCATCACACGCCTTCTAAATATTTTGGACTAGCGCAGTTGCTCGCATTTCCCACCGGTGTGTCTTGAAACTTCTTGTGTCCATTTTTTCTATAATCCGCTAGTGTACGGAAGCCGGATCCTATCTCTCTTCTCCCATCTCATACCCTGACCTTGTAAATATTTTTGGATTCTATCGCACGCGTTGCTCTGTTATTCCACAACATTTTTGCGTCGGATGTGTTTTGATACTGCTTGTGTTGTACATTATTGTGTAAAGTGTTTCCAGTCATTTTTTTGTCGCGTAGAGTGAATTTCAGCGCCGTCATTGTATTTATAAGTGTGCGTGTTTTTAGAGCGAATGATAGTAAAATAAAATTAATATATCATATCTGTCTCGTCTGTAGCGCGTACGGAGGCGACCACGCTCCGATCCATTTCCCACACAGACTCCGTTCAGCAGACAGCTAAAATTAGCGAGAGATGCCGTGAGCGCGAGAGTTGTCGGCATCTACCAAGCTGCTGCTAACATTATCGAGAAATGTCGCGTGATAATGTTACGTCACGGTCACGTGGGAGGCGGATGGAACCGAGGCGCGTGCCGAGTGTCGTCCCAACCGATGAAGATATCATCATGTGACCCATCCTCTATGATTCACAGGTCCCTAAATTTGGGGTCCGAGGACGGGCCGTGGGAGGGCCCACCCGACCTCTGACGTCATCGTTATGTGACTCTGCCGAATGACTGACAGGTCCCGAACACACGCGGACAACTAAGACGAATTAAGCGGTCTCGGAAGCAATGTGCTGGTAGCTCAGGGGGTAGGGTGTCGAGCTGCTGTTGACACCCTAGAGAGGTCGATTCCCAGCCGGCCGCGGAGCCTTTTTTAGCGATTAAAATTCATTTACCGCGCAGCGATTCAAATAATGTCACGTGACCATCATGTGACCGCAGCGCAGCGCCCTCTTTCGAATGCAGCACAAACCCTGTGCGATATCACGTGAGCGCCCTCTGTCGGACGCAGCTCGCACCCTGTGACATCACATGTGAGACACCCTGAGCGCCGCACTTCACGATCGATTCGGAGGAGGAATAATGGCAGGTCACGTGACCCGACGTCACCGGAAGTGACGTCACAAATATAACGTCACGTGACAAAGAAATTTTGTTTTGCTTGTTTTTGTTTGTTTTGTTTTCTGTGACGTCACGGTTTTTAGCGAGGACACTTTTTGTTATTTTTACTTTGTTGACGTATTATTTTTTTTTTTTGTTTATTTTCTTGCTTTTTGCAACCGGGTGACCGCGTTTTCTGCGCTACAGACTGCGTTTTTCTGACTCCTTTGTTTGATATCGTGTCGTATCGTCGTATTTATGTAGTTATTAGGAACGGCAAGCCTACGTTGTTGCGTCCTTTACCTGAATATCGTGACCGAATCGAGTGTCGTCGATTTGAATCGTGTCTTGCGAACCGTCGTCGAACAAAAGGTGAGTGATTTACGTTTTCCTGTGATGTGATTTCGATGTGTTCGTTCCACGCGTCCGAGCTGCTTGTTCGTTTCAAATGCATTTCGCGCCGCTGCCTATTGTTTGAGCCTGTGCTCACGATTAAAACACGCATCGCAGAAAGCTGAAAGCCCGCCAAAAGAGCTCTAAAAACCGCATGCCTCCGACCCCAGACCTGCCGGCAGACTTCCGAGATAAGCCTGATTAAATAAAAACGTTTGATCCGACGGAATAATGTGTTTAATATTACATCCCATGTCAACAAGGAACTGCGCTGTCTGTCTTCGCCCCTACAGGTTTTATTCTTCCGGGTTTTTCAAATCTTTAACAACCCGCGTCCGATCGTAATACCCCGATCACAACAAATAGTTGGTCGTGCTCCGATGGCTCCTAACATCAGCCGGCAAGGAAGTTACGTTTTCGCTTCTATATTTTGACCCAAGTAACCTCATATTCTCAAACTATGTCATTCTATCACCACCTCCAGTTGCACATTCTGGCGCACTTGCAGCTTCGTGCACCCTTGCGAGGTTTCCTGCTATCGTACCCTGGATATCATGGATTTCTCGCCGTACGCGAGTGCTCACGGAGGCGTGCTATACATTCTGTATCATAAGTTGTGTGCAGCAAAGGCGCAGGCCCGAGCACATGACAATAAAAAGCGCCTTTTTTGCACGAGTACCCGCGCAAAAAGAACATTCTGCAGAGCTGCGCCCTCGCACCCGTGCGTTCGCTGCACACAACTTATGAGACAGTATAATAACCGAGCCGTTTTTGTTTCTTTTGCACATTACTGTGAAAGAAGTGTCATTGCTGTTTTCTTCTCAAAGAAAACTCGGAGACGTTAGACAAAAGCAAACAGATAGGAGACTGCACATTCACACGTTTTTCCCCCTTGTGCTACAGGTCATGGCTGGTCGCGGTTCATCAGCGTTTGTTTTGAAACTGATGGGTGCCACAAGGCATGAAAGAGGTGACTTGCAGCAGCAAGTAGGGATGTCGCGAACCACCCTAGGTTCAATTTCGAAAGGTTCGATATTTGCAAAGCGAACTGAGGTTCGATTTCGAAAAATTTCGATATTTTCGTACCGACCGAGGCTCGATTTCGAAAAATTCGCAACTTTTTTCCACAGCGGAGTTTCGAATTCGAAAATTTCGAAGCTTTCACGGTTTCTAAAATTTCAAATTCGAATATTTCGAATATTTTTTTACTTCAGGTTCGATAAATTCGAAGATTTCGAAATTCTTTGTAAAAAAAATTCGAAAACTTCGAAAGCTTCGAATTTTTATAGACATAAAGGTCGAACAATTCGAAGATTTCGAATTTCTTTTGGCATAAAGGTCGAAAAGTTCGAAAGTTTCGATTCTCTTTTAACGCTAAATTAAAAAAAAAAAAACCGAAGATTTTAAATTTTTTTTTTAATCCAAGTTTTCAAAGTTTGAAGTCCGATTTTCAAGTTTTTCTACAGTTGCAGTTTCAAATAATGTTTTCACAACTCACTGGTTTTCACAAAATCAAGTTTAGAAAAGTTAGGGTGTGATATCTAGATTCTGCGAAGTTGGTCAGGCAATTAAATGAGACACGAGTGTCCCGGACGTGCTAGAATATTGGCCAGTGCAGAATTGTGACCGCCAGCGACCTGGCAAACTACCTCGCCACCCGTTGCACGCTGGTAGTAATCCGATCCGGTGAAGTTTATAATTGTCCTAGAGGTTTATTTTCTGGGACGGAGGAATCGCCTCGCAAAAAGCACAAAAGCCGACACAACTCGAGGTCGAGGAGCGTTCTATCATACAAGTGGCGTCGGAAGAGGAAAAACGGGGGGAAAGAGGGTAGCGGGGGGGGGGGGGGGGGGGCTTTAGCCTCTTTTTGCCCCTTGCAGGTATTTCGGACTGTTAAAGAAAACAATACGGGGAAAGAGGGCGTGGTCGAGCTTATTTTAATCTGAAATTATTTATGCATATGTATAGCTACTGTCGCTCTTCACTGCATAAAAAATTGCGTAGATGGTCACTGTTAGAAACTCGTTGTCAGAAGGCACTGCTCGTCACATGCTTAGTGGTTCGGAAGTTCAAAGCTATGTCTTTTCGACCTAAACACCTGTGCCGATAGTAACAAAAAAAAAATAAATAAAATAAGAATAAATGCAGGAATAAAAAGCAGGAGAAAAAAAAAAACTATCAAGAATTCGTCGGAAGTGTTCTATTCTTGCATATTCAGAGGTTCAGAACTTGGAAACAAGTTTCTTTTATTAAAATGTGTACAGGCTAAAAGAAACACGTCCCAGGAACGTGAAGCGAAAAAAAAAAAACGTTTTCTTTTAATGACGTGCTGAACTTGAACACTACTAGAAATCTTCTGCAATGAGTTAATTTATTCCTTAACGTGAAAAAAACAATAAATATATTATTTTGTATTCTGCAGATGGCAATGATATGTACTGTCTGTGGTGTTAATTTAAATGCGATACCTCAAACAACTTAGACGAAAATAAATATCAAGTTTAGGTCATAATTGCATGCAGATACATGTTTGGACATTTCTTCGAAACTCACGTTGAATAACAATAATCACATCTTAAGACGGCACTTACCTAGGCTATACAGAGATCATTCTTAAAAAAGTATAACATATCTGCCATAAATAGCTCCGGCTGCAGCGTGCTTTAAATCTGGCACAAACGATAATCGTCAAAAACCCGTCGTCCGTCCTCGCCCTTTCGGGGATTTATTTCTTTAAACCTAAGCATGCCAGAACATTGAAATAAATGACATTGTCTTTCGTAAGAAACGCAGCACCGCGTGTAAAAGTTCGAGAAAAAAAAATTACGAATGTACCCCACTACTTGAAATCAAATGAAACCGTCCGCCGGTCTTTTGAAGTTCGTCGAACTTCTGACTTTTCAAAATTCGAAAGTTCGAAACTTTTCGAATTTTCTTGATAAATAAGTTCGAAAGTTCGAAATTAATCGAATTTTTTGGTCAGTCAAGTTCGAAAGTTCGACAAGCATCGAACCTTGCAGCGCAATAAGTTCGAAAGTTCGAAAAAGATCGAATTTTTCAGCGTAATAAGTTCGACGGTTCGAAAAGCGTCGAACTTCTTAGCTTAACAAGTTCGAAAATTCGACCTCCGTCGAATTTTACGATATAGACAATTCGAAAAATCGAAATCTTTCGAACCTTTCGAACCGCTTGATTCGATCATCGAAACTTCGATTCGAAAAAAGTTCGCGGCATCCCTAGCAGCAAGACACCGCAAGCCTTCGCAGCAACTGGCTAGCCAGTGCTGCTCTGTTCTGAACTTTACTGCGTGTAATGTGGAGGGTTTGTGCAAGCTCTCTGGGCGGCGACGCTAGCCGCGGTAAGTGCATTCTATGCAGCTTTCTTTTAGGGATATATGTGGCTCGCAGGCCATGTCGTGCCAGCGAAATATCTGCCACCCGAGTGACAGCAGTGCTAGTGGCAAGGCTGCGCTGACAGTAATCAACACTGCACTGTGTTTTCATTCTATAACTAATGACAAGGAACCAAATACTCCCGAGAGAGTCTCGGTTGTGCTTTGATGAACTCCAGCTCGCTTATGAACAGGTGGATGCCACAGATGGCTTTTCCTGATGGACTTGGTGTCCGTGTTAACAATGCAACCAGACTTTCTTTCAGTTTGTGACGTTTTTTCGTTGCGGGTGACTAGCATTGCAGTAGAAAAAGATGCAAAATAGTATAATGTTTGCATTCGTTACCTAAATTAATGGCAAGAACAACTGACCTACATTTCCACCGACTGCATTTCTCTGAGGAATCGCCTGGACTAAAAAGCTCGCTACACTATGTCGTTCCCTCTTAACCTGTACAACTCTGCGTCTTCCCTCGATTGTCTTATGTGGCTGCTTCTGTGTCTGCCTAGGCACTCGGTTGAAATGGGAAGAGCTGTCTGCGTTGCACATAACCGCCATAAGAGCCAGCGTGGGCGTAGCTGGGGTAGCCCCCGCTATGGCTTCTCCAGCTCGACACAAGTAACATTCCTACCGCTGTCGTGTTAGCAGAAAACGGACCTGCTTAAAACGTACAGTGCACGTAGTACACAATGGAGAGGTTGCTCGCCAATCAAGAAAATGATTGGCGAGCAACCTCTCCATTGTATACTACGTGCACTGTACGTTTTAAGCAGGTCCGTTTTCTGCTAACACGACAGCGGTAGGAATGTTACTTGTGTCGAGCTGGAGAAGCCATAGCGGGGGCTACCCCAGCTACGCCCACGCTGGCTCTTATGGCGGTTATGTGCAACGCAGACAGCTTTTCCCATTTCAACCGAGTGCCTAGGCAGACACAGAAGCAGCCACATAAGACAATCGAGGGAAGACGCAGAGTTGTACAGGCTAAGAGGGAACGACATAGTGTAGCGAGCTTTTTAGTCCAGGCGGTTCCTCAGAGAAATGCAGTCGGCGGAAATGTAGGTCAGTTGTTCTTGCCATTAATTTAGGTAACGAATGCAAACATTATACTATTTTGCATCTTTTTCTACTGCAATGCTAGTCACCCGCAACGAAAAAACGTCACAAACTGAAAGAAAGTCTGGTTGCATTGTTAACACGGACACCAAGTCCATCAGGAAAAGCCATCTGTGCCATCCACCTGTTCATAAGCGAGCTGGAGTTCATCAAAGCACAACCGAGACTCTCTCGGGAGTATTTGGTTCCTTGTCACTAGTTATAGAATGAAAACACAGTGCAGTGTTGATTACTGTCAGCGCAGCCTTGCCACTAGCACTGCTGTCACTCGGGTGGCAGATATTTCGCTGGCACGACATGGCCTGCGAGCCACATATATCCCTAAAAGAAAGCTGCATAGAATGCACTTACCGTGGCTAGCGTCGCCGCCCAGAGAGCTTGCACAAACCCTCCACATGACACGCAGTACAGTTCAGAACAGAGCTGCACTGGCTAGCCAGTTGCTGCGAAGGCTTGCGGTGTCTTGCTGCTGCAAGTCACCTCTTTCATGCCTTGTGGCACCCATCAGTTTCAAAACAAACGCTGATGAACCGCGACCAGCCATGACCTGTAGCACAAGGGGGAAAAACGTGTGAATGTGCAGTCTCCTATCTGTTTGCTTTTGTCTAACGTCTCCGAGTTTTCTTTGAGAAGAAAACAGCAATGACACTTCTTTCACAGTAATGTGCAAAAGAAACAAAAACGGCTCGGTTATTATACTGTCTCATAAGTTGTGTGCAGCGAACGCACGGGTGCGAGGGCGCAGCTATGCAGAATGTTCTTTTTGGGCGGGTACTCGTGCAAAAAAGGCGCTTTTTATTGTCATGTGCTCGGGCCTGCGCCTTTGCTGCACACAACTTATGATACAGAGTGTATAGCACGCCTCCGTGAGCACTCGCGTACGGCGAGAAATCCATGATATCCAGGGTACGATAGCAGGAAACCTCGCAAGGGTGCACGAAGCTGCAAGTGCGCCAGAATGTGCAGCTGGAGGTGGTGATAGAATGACATAGTTTGAGAATATGAGGTTACTTGGGCCAAATATAGAAGCGAAAAGCGTAACTTCCTTGCCGGCTGATGTTAGGAGCCATCGGAGCACGACCAACCAGGGTGTCGAACCGGAACCGAACCGAACCGAAAACCGGAACAGAACCGTTATTTTTAGCCGAACCGGAACTGAACCGAACCGAAATCTTCGCCGCCATCTTGGAACTGAACCGCAACTGAACCGGAAAAAAATATAACGGTAACCGGTTCAAAACGGTTCACGGTATTTTTTTTTTGTTAGTATTACAAATTTATTATTTGGGAATAAAAAATTGGCACGTGTATTCCTCTACGTATTGATCAAATCGTCATGTACAGAATTGCAATGTATAATAAATCCTGGTTTTTTGCGGCGCTTTCTTATTGGCACTATGATTAGCCATGTGTCACATCGTCACGTGACGTCATGATGTCAAGACATGCTGTCAAGTAATGTCACATCACGTGACCCCGTGACGTCACGTGACTCACCGCGTTAAGTCGATTCGAATTGAGGACGTCAAAGTCAAATTTGGGGGTTTTACGTGCCAAACCAACGACGGGCATCTGGCACGCCCCAGCGGAGGACTGAGGATTAATTTCGACCACCTGGGGATCTTTTGACGTGCAACCGAAAGCTCGGTTACACGGCGTCTTCTCCGCAATAAACCTCCGTCGCTAGATCTATTAACGTTGTTGATACCGTGACGTCACATGACATCACAACTTCGCACTGAGAGTCACGTGACACCATGATGTACCCGATTGGCATGATCCCGAGTCAAATGCTCTGGTTCATGACAACCAGTATCGCCAAACATTCAGGTAACGGCTCGTGTTCAACTCAAAGATTATGATGGGCCCGAGTCCCACTAGAGCTAGAAACAGAAACAAACGAAAGCGACAAGCCTCAGACACATGCAGCATATTCGCGATGGTACCTTTATACGGCTTTGAGTTGTTCGGTGCTCGCGAAGTTAGCACGAGTGTTTACAAGCCTGCAAATGGTACCATCGTGTGCATGATTATCATTTTGATAATCATGCACACGATGTAAAATCTATTTTACATCGTGTGCACTATTTTACATGTATGCACACCATTGAGGCTCCCAAACATGTTTTCGTTATTGCTGAACTGCCTCAGAAAGTTGTCCCGAGAATAGAAGTGTTAAAGGGTCTAAATGTGACGTATTAGTCCGACGTTACATGGAACTATTAGTGTGCACGGGAGGGATACCTGAAAAGAAAGATCCTAGTGGCCTCACGGGGATAGCCGAACGTTGGCAGCCGCTCTAAGTCTCACAGGAGTGTCGTTCTCAAGTTCTCCAAGTTTCGACCGCCCTGTATTTTGCTTAACCTTCACAGTTTGGTGCAAAGTTAAAGCAAGGAAGAATTACTGTTAACAAGTGACACAAACATAATTGTCGAGTGAACACCACTCAATACGGAGCAGGCAATCCCTGAGGAATAAAAAGTATCTTGAGGAGCAACTAAAAAAAAAAAGGGAGGGGGGGAGGGGGGTAGTTTTAAAGCATACTGTGTCGTAAAGATTCCTCTGCCCCACATTTTCGGCGCAGACTAGAAAGCGTGGCCTGGAAACGATAGTGACAGATGGGTAGTTGGCACAACTTTTATTTGTAAAAACACTCTTGCCAGAAAGCACGTTTTCGTCGTGCCAGATACTCGCGCCGTGCCTAACGACGATGTACCAACAAGAAAAATGTGTGCCTCTCAAACACATAGCTTGCACTGAGAGCGAAACTTTTGCAGCGTGCATTTTGCCAAACCAGATTTGATTTTCTCAGCAGGAACAAATCGCAATGACAACCAGTACCTAGTGCGATTACGTCACGTGCAAACCATGTTAAATACTTCAGCTTTCTGGTGAAGTGCGACGTTCGCAACACCAGCAGTAGACGTCCAATGTGTTAAGTTGTGTAGTATTTATAGCAGTCTCGCGATGATATACGGCAGCCTAATGAAATGTTGGAGCACATGACCGATAAAGAACAGAGTCGTGAAGTAAGGTCTCAAAACAAGTGCACGTAAAACCTAAGATAACATTAGCCTCCCGAGGTAGTATCTCGCGACGTTTCGAGCTGAGGCAAGCTGATGTCCAAAAGTGATTTATATTAGGATTCTAAAAAATCTTCGTTTGCCCTGCGCGGAATCTACGTTTAATTAGGAATATCATTTTATGCATTTCTTTTTGCAGTAAAGCGTTGTGTAAGGGATTATTAAGAAAAAATTTCGTGTCATCTCCTTATTTCTGCACATTTCGTGTATTTGCCTTCCAATATATCATGTGACCACAGTGTTTTTTGGCATACCCTGCAACCCACTATTTTACACTGCAAAACAGCTAACAAAAGCACGTTGCCGAAGACACAACAGCTGGCGTATTTTCGAGCATCGTCCTTCCGTGTCGGTCTCAGGCGGTTATGTGAACTTCATAAAGTCAAATTTATCGATGATAATAAAAATATACTTAATTCCTGTCTGAAGATTTGGCAGCATAAATAGAAGATCCTCACCTCAAAGATATATAAGTAAATGCGCCTTTAAATTATCTGAAAGATGTTCTGCAAATATTTTTCGGCGCTTTTATCCTCCATAGACACGTTATAGGTGATTTTGAAAAGCTTTAAATAAGGTTTTTTTTTAAGATAATTTAAATAACTATATGTGTTCCTCACGCATATATAACTTCTCAAATATATAGAAGTTTATTATCGCGTTTTTTATGTGTTTTTATTATCGCCTTTTTTTACTGGAACGAATGGTGGAACTATGACGATTGCACACTTAAAATTTCAGAAAGTGTCCAATTAAGTAGCTTCCGAATTGAGTAGAGCATGAAATACCACTTTGTTCTATTTAACAAAAATCATCAATTAGCGAGGGTGATGCTTATTTGCAAATTAAATTGACCTGCATTTTGTCAAGAGCAAACCTCAACATCCAGGCTATGCCAGTTTATCCAATATAATAAAATTTTCACATGGGTAAGCACTGTTTTAGGTCAGATTCGATCTCAGTACTAAGGTGCTCATAGGTTAGAGTGAACAATTTCAGCCACTCCTTTTCGCATGATTCGTCGCCCGCATCATGGTGCTGAGAGCAAACAATGCTAGTTAGAAAAACAAGCATTGCGATTGTCGCTTAGTGTTTCTATAAAATATAGACTGGAAGGACTTGTCCCGTGACTTTCGTGACATTTTGAAAATTATATTCCCTTAAGCTCAGTCGTCTCGTCATCATATATATATATTGTGAAACGTATTCCGTAAAACACATTTTATGGTATATATGGCGACGAGGTGTCCATTTCATGATTGTATTCACTGTAATTAATTCCTTAGTTCAGGGGCAAAACCACGATTCAACATCTAATACTGCGATACAAAGTTGTACCAATCACGGGTATTTTAGGCAACCTACTTCACTTCGCGAAAACATTTTGATTCAGGTACAATATATGTGACTCTGGTAAACAAAGGGATGCTGAGTCGTATAAACACGACGTTTTGTATGTTAACGTAGATTTTCCTTGTTGTGTAGGAATAAATAACAGAATTTTATCATTTTGGTACCTGAAAATAAAACTGAATTGAACAAACGATAAAAAAAAAGAAAACTATATACTGTAAACGACTTATTTTTCGTGGGCTCAATATTTCGCGATTTAGGTCAAAGCTGAAGTTTTGGAATAATTCGCGGGTTGTAATTTTCTCGACGCGGTGGAATCTCAATATAAATTTCAATCTGTTCACATTTTACCGAAATTGTTCGCGGGATCAATTTTTCGCGAATTGTAGGCGATTCGCGAAATTCTCAAAAATAAGTCCTCGCAAAAATCAGATCGTTTACAGCAGTTAGTTTCACGGCCTAAATAGCGCCTATTGACAGAACAACGCGGAAAATATATTCTCAATTTAGCGGTTCAAACCGGTTCGAACCGGTTTGAACCGCTATTTTTTGCGCCCCGGAACTGAACCGGAACTGAACCGAAAGCCGTGAACCCGAACCCGAACCGAACCAATAAAAATATCGGTTCGACACTCTGCGACCAACTATTTGTTGTGATCGGGGTATTACGATCGGACGCTGGTTGGTAAAGATTTGAAAAACCCGGAAGAATAAAACCTGTAGGGGCGAAGACAGACAGCGCAGTTCCTTGTTGACATGGGATGTAATATTAAACACATTATTCCGTCGGATCAAACGTTTTTATTTAATCAGGCTTATCTCGGAAGTCTGCCGGCAGGTCTGGGGTCGGAAGCATGCGGTTTTTAGAGCTCTTTTGGCGGGCTTTCAGTTTTCTGCGATGCGTGTTTTAATCGTGAGCACAGGCTCAAACAATAGGCAGCGGCGCCAAATGTATTTGAAACGAAGAAGCAGCTCGGACGCGTGGACCGAACACATCGAAATCACATCACAGGAAAACGTAAATCACTCACCTTTTGTTCGACGATGGTTCGCAAGACACGATTCAAATCAACGGCACTCGATTCGGTCACGATATTCAGGTAAAGGACACAACAACGTAGGCTTGCCGTTCCTAATAACTACATAAATACGACGATACGACACGATATCAAACAAAGGAGTCAGAAAAACGCAGTCTGTAGCGCAGAAAACACGGTCACCCGGTTGCAAAAAGCAAGAAAATAAACAAAAAAAAAATAATAATACGTCAACAAAGTAAAAATAACAAAAAGTTTCCTCGCTAAAAACTGTGACGTCACAGAAAACAAAACAAACAAAAACAAGCAAAACAAAATTTCTTTGTCACGTGACGTTATATTTGTGACGTCACTTCCGATGACGTCGGGTCACGTGACCTGCCATTATTCCTCCTCCGAATCGCTCGTCGCACTTCAAGTCCCATAGCGCCCTCTGTCGGACGAAGCTCGGACCCTGTGACATAACGTGGTTGTTATCAGATAATGACCACGGCTGGTCATTATCTGATAACCTGGTCAACCACGCTTGTGGTTTGAGGTTTGAGGTACGTGACTTCACACCTGTACCGCGTACCTCGAGGGACCCGGGCGAGCTCCGATTGGTCACTGGCCGACACCCATGCCCTGTCATTGGTCCCTGGGATGGGAGAGAGTGAAGAGGCCCCGCCCTGTAGCTCTGTGATTGGTCGGGGCTGGCCCCGCCCTCAGGGGCTTTGATTGACAGGTGGCCGAGTTGGTACAGGTTTGTGACCAGAATTTGTTTATTTCCTGTTCAATCGTGTATCATATAACACTACTCTCATGCTCTCAAGGCTCCTTGAACTCGAAGGAGTCATTACCTTTGAGCTTGCCACTTCGGACACTACCATAGACGGCTTTAACTCTGCCGAGTGGAGATATGCAGAGGAGTTTGTAGAGGCATTGAAGCCCCTGTTTATGCAAGTGTGATCACAAGTGCTAAAAAATATCCCTCATTGTCATGTCAAATTTTAATTATATTAGCAACGCTGCATTGTCTTGACGGTTTAAAAATGACACGGGATTCACTGACCATTTAAAAAATAGATCAAGACTCGCTTTGCGGACTATATCACAAATAGCGCTCAGACAAGGAAAGAGGGAAGAAGTGGACAGGGCAGGCGCTAACTCACATATGACTACTTTATATAGAACGAGAAAGAAGGCAGAGGAAGTCGCTGGTCTTGAACCAAGGAGAAGAAGGAACTCTATTTCTAGCCGGGGCGTTCTAGGAAAGGAGCTTGTTAGACTACTAGAACTAAAACACGTTTGAGCACTAAACAAAGGTAATGAATTTGAACTATATACGATAATATTTTTAAAGGAAAAGAAAATGACCTCTAGACCGTGAGAGGCGAAAATAAGAATGAAAAGAATAATAAGTTCTCCCTCATAGGTCGCCGGTCAGTGCCTCTTACAGGCACCGACAGGCCTCCGACAGGCACCACAGTTAAAGCAATACCGGCGCGAGTACGAGGACCCACCCTTTAACCCACCTCACGCGCTGTCGTGCAAATGTAATTCCGAAGATCGTCATGTATAATGGTTCAAGTACTGAACCTGTTTCTCAGACAACGCCAAAGATGATGTGGGGACGCATTTCTCTCCATTGTATCCTATGGTCTTAGCCTCAAGAACTTCTCTGATCGTTTTTTTTTTTCTTTTGGGAAACGTCTGATCACTTTTTATGTCCGAAACCGAAGGTCTGCAGGAGCAATCTTTGCTATCGGACACAAAAGTACCCGTATTTAAGCAAACTTGCTCACAAGTACTCGGTATTCCCCGCTACGTCAGTCCCGAGCGAAAGGGTCTTTTCTACTGGCGGAAATGTTGCCTCGGCGCATAGGGAGCGCTTACTTTCTGAACAGGTTGAGCGGTTAATTTTCCTACATGATAATTTGTAATGAGGGCATTTCTAGAATTACTTTTAGTCTGCTGCAGCCCAGTAAAATTCAGTTGCATTGATTTATTCTAAGAAGGCAGTAATGCCTGCTGTCACCTCAATATTCGAAGTCAGTTTTCCGCCTTATTCGTATTCGAAAATTTCAATATTCCCCACACCCCTACTTATTGCCTTATGATATGTGGCAAAGGCACGATGGAATAACTGAGAACCCATGCGGCAACTATGTTTGGGAACGGCATGCTAAAGCTAGCGCGCGTTATAATAACTGCCCAAACCTTCTCAGTTATTAGGTAAAAATATAGCGGCTGTATGTATCTACAGTGTGTGTATATTGCCAAATTCAAAAATAAAAGACGAATATAAAACGAAATATAAACATTTAATGAGAGCAAATTGTACCTATAAACTTAAGGTGAAAGGCACCAACGTTCTCCGTCGCAGGCGGAAGAGCGACTGATCTTAAGCAACGCTTGACCTCTGCTCATATACATACTGTAGGTTCAGGAATGTTCTGAACCAGACCGCACGATGACATTGGAGAATAACTTTTTAGCAGAAAATTGAGTGATAAGAGAAGAAAGCCTGGTCATGCGGGGAAGAAACCCGGGTCGTCCGCGTGGCAGCCGCGTGCGTTGCCAACTAAGCCACGCAGGCGGTAACCATTTAGAGTCTTTCCATCACTCGGGCCAGCTTCGTTGGGTGACAAACGTTGAGGTTTGAACAACGCGCGAACCACCATCTCTCACGTACCCGTATGATAAAAGAAGTAACAGCAATCTGTACAAGTATTATCGACAATTGTGGACTTGGTCTATATATTGCATCACTTGCATGGATCCACTCTTCACGTTAAACGTGCTTTGTCTTTTCAAAAAAAAAGGGGGGGGGGGGAAAGGAGTCTAGAATATTGTGAAGCCGAACAATTAAGCCACCGATTAATTCGATACTGATTGAATGAGTCATGCGAAGACGTCATACACCTTATATCCGAACCATTTAGATTATTACACGATGGTCTTTCTATCATGTCACGGCACAGGGCCGTGGGTTGAGATACAGTTGGCAGAAGGGATGCTCTGCGGAGCATCCCTTCTGCGTCCGGCAGATAGCGGCTTGACATCCTGTCACACGTTTTTAAAACCTGGGTTAGCGCCGGTTTTTTCATTCCTGGAATTGTTATGGAGTGTAGGTTCACTTTCAGTCAGCACTGCTCACATTTGCATACTGGATTTGTTCTTGTAACTAATCTTGCTATCGCGACAAGTGCGACGCATCAGAATTCATAGTATTCTAGTGGGCTCCCACATTCCGCTGTTATTTTCTGGGCTTCAATGAACACTACGTTTCAGAAGCATGAATACCGCTGATCAGATTACTAGGCTGAACCGCACGTTGAAGAGGGAGCGTCCCATATCTTGCGGTGTTTGGCGAGTTGAGTACGTAATATACACTTTATTAAATTGTGAGACTAAAGAGCTAGCATTATTTACATATAAGATTAATCGATCCACGTTCCTCTTCGTCGCTACGTGCTGAGATTGACCTCCTTCAGACCAGAGCGCAGTCGCGCGGTGCAGTGCTGGCGCTCAATGGGTGTGTAGGGTCAGTAAGCATAAAGTTATTACAATGTACGCTAGAAGTGCAGCTGGCGCTGGTGCGCTGTTGCAAATTGATGCAGAGAGCAACAAGTTAAGAATTTTTTTCCGATAATGCAATATAGTGGCCAAAAAAGTGTTATTTGTTTTCTTTTCGCTAGATTATAAGAGCAGGTATTACACACAAGTGTTAGGAACAAAATACCTTGGAAGCTTTCTCAGTCAAGAGATAAAAATATTGGACAGGTATTTAGAGCACAAAAACTGTTTTTATGGTTCAAATGCATGGCCTAAGACACTTTGATGTAAACTGTTGAACACTGTAAGCGTCAACACAACGTCCGCGATTCTTCTGCAGGGGGAGTACACGTTCCAAACGAAATAATTGCATCTTGATATTAAAGACAGACGAAAAGAACTACGCGGGAACACTGGATCGGTAACTCCCTGTCTATGTAGATTGTAGATGATCAGGATAAAGTAAAAGGCAAGTAACATTTGACGTTTGCAAGCAGCTGCGCTTCGAGAGCTAACTACACCATAAGCAAAATGGCGGCAATTAGAAGCCGTGCTCGCAAACGTTTATAGAAAGATTTTTAATCAATACCTTTCGATTTATTCTTTCTGCTCATGCGTATTCGCGAAGGTGCTTGTTCTAGCGTTCAAAAAATCACGTGAACGATCGTAATTTTTAAGAACAGGGAGAAGCCAAAAAAAGGTTGCGATAAGAGCTTCTCAGTATGTAAAATACCAAGGGAGACCTTTGATAGCCCACAGACTTCCCTATGTTATTTAGAGCGCAGCTCTAAGGCGCCCGTTTCCGGCTTGAGCGGCGTCGGCGTAAATGCGAGGACCTCGGGAGGACCTCGGGTACCTTCGCTGACCTCGGGGAGGGGGGTCACGTGACACCCCCGAGTTCACGTGATCACCCTCCCCAAGGTCGTGTGACCCCCCCCCCCCCTCCCCTCCCCGAGGCCACGTGACCCCCTCCCCTCCCCGAGGTCGTGTGACCCCCTCCCCTCCCCAAGATCACTTGACCCCCCCCCCCCCTTTCCCGAGGTCACGTGACCCCCCCTCCGCAAGGTGACATGACCTCGGGAAGTCCTTTTTGTTTGATGGTTACTGCTATTTGTTTACATAAATACCAAATGGGATCCCTGTCATTCTACGGCAAAGAGACAAGATGCATACTCGATTTTCGAGAGGAATGCACAGGAAGACTTCCAAACTAGACTGGTAGGTGCCCGCTTCAATCGTATCCCGGTGATCGTGTATACACTAGCGTCAGTTAAACCCTTGGCGTACATTATAACTGCTTGCGTGTGACCTCCGCTCTAGCAACAGTAAAACAAAAACTGAAGATGTGCGTTTGATTGTGCCTGGTCTGCGTCTGAACGAGACAGCCGGTGTCTTGGTGAAGGTCTGAAAATGGGGTACTCTGAAAGGTTAAACCTCTTTATGTCTTTTTTTTATGAGGAGAACGGCTAAGTCCCCTTGTCATTCTGAACCCAGTATCGATTTTTTTTTTTGTAACCTTTTCAGTACCTTGACGGCGCATGGGCATCTATTTTTCAGACATTTTTAACATTATTACATGTCAAAATTGTCACCTGCCTGACCTGTTCATATAAGGGCTCCCTATGTGGGGGGGGGGGGGGGGGGGGGGCTGTAGCCGACAAAGCGTCTCTTTTCGCCACTGAGAGCCCTTTGTAATTGGTTTTCTGCCATCAAATGCGATTTATGTACTGGCTCGAGTCTTGCGCTCTGCAGTTAATTCCAGAAGATCACTGCGATACCTGGCATACACTGCCATAGCGCGGCGCTAGAAGAAGGATGTAGTTGTTTTCAAAGTCCCCTGTGCGTTTTGAGAAAAAAAAAAAAGACACACAGGCAGTTTTTAGCTGGTGACAACAGTCATCTCGGTGGTTTCATTAATGTTTAGAAATGTCCGCAAATACAAAAACTTCACTTAGCATACTGAAAGGATGCGTTTTTTTTTATTGCCAGACTTCAGTTTATAGTGATTTCGCAGGCCCCGCGACGTCGTCCTGTTCTTACGACACCCACGAGAAACAGTCTGCTCATTTTATTTACGTAAATTGTTGCAGTTGCTCTGAGCCAACACGCGGTCCTTGGTGCCGTAATAATCATGGCCAGAAACTTGGGACGGGCGAAAACTTGCGAAGCTATAATAATTAAAATATTCATGCGGCCAAGTAAAACCCACGCAGGTGTATTTTAAGTAGCTGTATGTTCTTTAAGCAATGTGCCGGTTGATGCATCACGAAGACAAGCATATATAGCCCACAGACGACTGTCGACGGCGAGTTATACCCAAGCCAGCACAAATGTTAGTTCCCACAGGGACATTTTCCTACGTTACGTTACGTTGCGACCGCCTACGTCGCGAGTCAGTGGGACATCAGTGCTTCGAAGTAATTCGCGGCGATCGGTTCAAGGAGTGTCCTTGCACGCGACACACGGAACGCATAGGTCTCAGTGACTCCTCGCGTAACGTATGAAATCATAACCAAACACCCCTGTGTGAACCGACCTTAATTAGTTGACGAGACAGACTGGGCGGTGAGTCATACTTAGTCCAGCGTACTTAGTCTACAGGCAACTCTCGGCGGCGAGTCATGTTTAGCGCAGCGCCTGCTTAGCCTATAGACGACCAACGGCGGCTGCTCATGCACAGCCCAGCATAATGTGCCTCCAGGAGACGTTAGGCGGCGAGTCCTACTTAGTCCAGCATGCTTGTTCGCGGGCAGCTGTCGTCAGGTGCAGCTGGCTCCCGAACGACGAAGCGTAGCTTCTTAAGTGGACTCACGACACTACGGTGTTTATTATAATGTCCTAAGGGATAGCAGCGCGGAGGTTTTACGTTACAGCATTAAAGAGCAGTGAATAGAGCGCAGAACGAGAGCGATAAACTTCCTTCTTTTGCCATTACTTCAGTTACAAAAAAGAGCTTCCTCGCAATCCAAGAACACTAGAAATTCGAGGCCCTAGCCGCACCCGCGGAAAAAGAGAACCCATGGAAATCTTCTCAATAAAGTATTCTCATGACGCACTCCATCCGGAATACATTTTGAATTGTTTTAGTGCACGAGCAGCGTGTGGGTATGGGTCAAGTTTGAAGGAAAAATAAACATGTGGGACGAAGACAACACAACCACGTCTTTCAATTAAAAAACGGAGGTATAGGAATTCCGAAAGCGAGCAACCGCTTAAAGCCCGGAAAACCGAGCGAAAGGAAAGCAACTAGAAAAGGAGGAAGTAGTGAAGAGGCAATATGAATGAAAAGTCAGGTCGACAGAGTCATTTTTGATTTGAGAAATTCAACTTCAGTTTTGTTTTTCAGAAATCGCGAGGGATTAGAACAATTTGCTGCTTGCGCTGTTTATGCCGAATAACTCTTAATCTCTCGGCCGTATCTGATGTCATGCTCCCGTGTCGTGTGTGCAGGGCGTTCGAAGGCCACCACATTTCCCCATAACCGAGCACACCTAACCGTAGTGCACCGACGACTTATTTTATACTCCCCGGGTTTGTCAGAATGAGCAAGAAAACTTAAAATATTTTTTTTTTTTAATTTAGTTGGACCAGGTAAAACATTAGAACTCTAGTTTTTAATTACGAAAGTCGTTAAACGAACAAGTTGAGGAAAGTGAAACTTACCCGTGATCTTACCAGCAAGAAGAAGGGAGCTCATTAGGAAAATATTGGCTTGCATGTTCACCGCCACATGCTTTTGCGGATGTGAAACACCGTCCGAGGGAAATTCACGCATCTCTATAGATACATCTGGTACTCGACCGGAACAACACGGACCGGAAACGTGTTCCGGTTGCTATAACAAGGTATCCGGCAGAAGAAAAAGTCTTCGGAGCAACGTTCTTTAACTTACACGGGCACGAAGACGCGCTTAGAAATATATTTGCGGCTAAGGATTTCCTCAAATGTCCTTTCCCAAACGAAGTTCCTCAACTGGGGATACAAAAAAGGCTACCAGAAATTTAATGCTAGTGTCTAAATGCTCAAGCTCTATTGTGAGCTGCGCTTGGATTGTTTAGAATGCCGTCAATTCTATTATTATTTTAATTTTTTATAATCTAATTTAGCTGCAATTTGCACATAAGCATTTCCCAGAAATGTATAGCAGCAGCATTTGTATACTTGGATGGGCTGCAACCAATTTTGTAAACTCCTAAATTTTCCAGACTGCCGGATGAAGGAACCTGGAATTTTATTTTCGCCAGGAGTGACCCGGCGCAGGAATATATTGAAATATTTTGTCCAACGCAGAGTGTTCACTCTTAAAAAAAAAGGAGTAGTACTTCGTCCTTTTTGGGGACTAAATCGATGTCACTGAGAGTGATCCCCCAAAAACGGCAAAACCGCGGTTTAGTCCCTCCCTTTTCTTTTAGTCCCTTTCCATTGATCCCTTGAGGCCAAAGTTTTGAACCGTTAAAAGGAGTGCTTTTGATCCCTACAGCAGGGCATCAGGGACTAAGTTTAACTCTTGAGGGGATTAATTATGGTCCCTTGAGTGCCGTCGTGTTTATAATGGGGGAGTAACATTGATCCCTTTGGGGATCAACAGTGGTGATTGGGGGACTAACTTTTGTTTTATTGGGGACTAAATTTCGTCCCTTTGGGGATTAATTTTGCCACTTAAAGGGATGATACTTATAAAAACGGGGGAGTAACTTTCGTCCCTTTGAGGATCAATTTTGACCCTTTTAGGGATGAATTTTATAGTACTCAGGGAGTAAATTTCGTCCCTTTGAGGATCAATTTCGACCCGTTTAGAGATTAATTTTATAGTAATGAGAGAGTAATTTTCGTCCTTTTGTGGACGAATTTTGACACTTTTAGAGCCGAAATTACTAGTAATGAGACCCTTCAGCTGTGAATAGGAGTGAAAGGTTTGCGGCATTGAACAGCTTCCTATTCAGAAAAGGCAGATTGTGCAACTTGTTTGAAAAGGTATATCTTCTGAAAAGTTGCACAAAGTGTCTTTTCAAAGCAGGGAGGTATTCAATACCGCAGACCTTTCACTCCCATTCACAGCTAAATATTGCAGTACATATGAAAAGCCGCACACCTTTATTTGGATAAAAAAACAAGCCTTTGTCGTTAAAGAAGCTGCGAAGACTGGATATGCGAACAACACTCATAGAACTTTCAAGCAGGCTTTAACAGCTAACATCACCATTTTACGAAACACGTTGCACCAGCTATATGTAGAAAAAGAACTAGCACTTTCATTGTGGAAATATATTTATTCTAGAACTATACAACACTGTAAATGAAAACAATTGCACATCAAAAGAAAGTATACAAGAAAATACTGCCATCTTGGCACTGAAGAACTGGCCGAAATTTTACATGACTAGCATATATATAGGAATCTACAATGGTTTTTAGTGCTGCGGAACGAGCCCGAAAAATTGGTGCCTCCACATTAAAAGTTAAAGCATTCACTGAATGTGCATGTTACCTGTTGAAATTGTAAGGAATTTCGCCTCCTTCCTGTGAAAAATTAGACCAACTTGGCAGGGCCTACGGTGGACATGCTTGCAGTTTACAAGCATGTCCACCGTGGAGTTAGCGATGGTTGTAACTCCCGGTAGGCACAACGAGCAGATGAGATCGCCTTCTGCTTCCTGTGCTTAGAACAAAATGACGTCGCAGTTTACAAGCTATGCTTGTAAACTGCGACGTCATTTTGTTCTAAGCACAGGAAGCAGAAGGCGATCTCATCTGCTCGTTGTGCCTACCGGGAGTTACAACCATCACTAACTCCATCATCTGCAGACATGACTGCTATTGACACTGACCAGTTTGTTAGTCTTATTTTTCATGTGAAGGGAGCTAAGCTTTGAAATTTCTGCAGGAAAAATTCACATTCGGTTAAATCTTAATTGAGCTTTCTACATGCAGGGTCTAATTGTTCTGGCTCTTTTCACAGCACTAAAACATATTGTAGACACCCTAATATCAATTCAAGAATAAGAAAACTTGTAGAGAAAAAAAAAGCTACCAAGAGACAGCTCTTTTCAACGTCGTTTGTTCGCTTCTATGATGAAAAGGACTATAAAAAATCAAACACCCTAGTAAAAGAGCTTCCAATCATAAAATGTGAGGCGGTAAAATTACTAGTATATTTATAAATAAAAAAAAACCTGGGAAGGGTTTTTGGCCTGTAGGAACATAGCTGCTCAAGAAATTACTAGTATATAAGATGACTCAAGTCACCAGGCTCGACCTCAAATGGACCGTAAAAATTGACGCCTGTATGTAGCGATCTAAATTTTTCGTCAAAGGTGTATTTCACAGGTAGTTTTTTTTTAATTACAAAGCGTAGCTCTTTTTCTATAAATAATAGGGCGAATAAACTTGCCACGGTCTACGACGTGAAGGCGACGATTTTTACGGTCCATTTTTGATCGAGCCCGGTGACTTGGGTCACCCTATATTTATAAATAAATAAAAAAGACGAAAAAAAACAGAACAAAAAATTTGGTATGGGGTTTAGACCTTTAGGAATACATTTGCTCAAGAAAGTAAAAATAATGTTCACTTAAATGCGAATGCATTCCTTCAATGCTTTACACAAGCCCAGAACAACATTCTTTTAACAACATGTCTGGAAAAAAACTTTTTTTTTTTTAAATTTAGGCTGGTCAGCCGCCTTGTGCCCATGCAGCCCAGCTTTGAATGTTTGAGACCTACAAGTCTCTCAAAAAAAAAAAATGTGCGACAATATTTAACGAAGTACTGAAGGTCGAAAACCCATGCCAGGCAGAAACTAAGTGCCACAGCTTCCAGAGGGCCCTCTGACTCATAAGCCTGATTTACAAAAAGCACACTGCAGCACTTTGTCGAGGTCCTGGGACACACTGCGGTGGAATAGACTGCGGGGGACGTCTGAAACAAAGGTTGGGAATCAAAACAAATCATAAAATCGAATGCTTTCTAACAAAAAGAGAGGCCTGCCCTTAGAGCAGATACAAGTAACTGATGATAAGCAGATGAAGGTAACTGATGATAGACTAGATGAAAAAGGTTCAGTACATACTCCCTAAACCTAATACCCCACACCAGTTACCCTAATATTGCTCTTGGCATATCAAAGCTAAATTGGTCATTGGAGCAGCTGGAATATCTTCTCCAGGCTAGGTCATCATCGGGTACCCAAACTTCACCACGTTGTTCGACTGGTGAGCCAAGGAGTAGCACAAACAACGCAAAAGATGGACCATCTCCGGTCAACAGTAAGTTTCGGGAGCACTGCGATATCTAAAACTCCTAGATGCGGTTGATGTATGTGCAAAGGCTCTTAACACGGATGCATCTAACGTAAAGCCAGAAAGGTATTTCGTTTATAACGAAAAATTCAGCCTTCGGGCTCAAAATACAAACGTGAGATTGTCATTTACGGAAATTGTTGATCATATTCGGCCTATTTCTGCACACGACGAGTATATTTCAAATTTTGTTAAGTATCCCTTTAAAATATTTTCATACCACATAGCACAGAAACTTCAGAATTTTTTTGTCCAACCACCATCTTCACTATAACCTGTATCACCTTAGTCAGGGCGCAGCGGATGCTGCGAGCCATCAGAGCAAATCCAAAGCCGTGCGAGTGTCATGTGTCCTTAGAGAGCGGGCGCAGCGACACGTGTTATGTGTTGAAAGATCACGATTGGCTGGGATTGCTCTTAGCATCCGCTGCATCCGGACATAGGGTGAAACAGTAATACCATGCAGCCAAATCCTACCAGGTGAGAAATAAGGGCCTGATTTTGTTTCCTCATGTGCACACAGTTAATAACAGATTAATCACTCATGCTAGTAGATTGTTTTTTAAGCTAATCCATTCAATTGTGTTCAGTGCCAAGTTTCACGGCAATTCAATACAAAATATGACGGCTGTATTTAAGCATCACATCAGTAATGCAAATTTATATTTCTTTTTAAATGCAGCCATTCACCCATTTTTCTAAATGTTACTCATCATCAGACGGTCACTCACAATTTAAAATTAATGTACAGAAGCATTTGGAATTTCAGATGCCGTGCAGCTCACTGTTAGATATCTCGAATTTAATTTACATAGTTTGCACCCACCTATCACATGAACTGAGTCGGCACCAATTCGGTTGCATAGAAAGCTAGCTGGATTTGGACTTCCGCTAACGGTCAATGAAGGCTCAATTTTAAAGCAGGTATACCTTGTTTCTCCGATTCTTTAACATCATCCATCCTTTCAACAGTCTTGTAGAAAATGTCCGGCTTTGTCTTGCCCTCTGTCAGTCCAAGGTCGGTCGCCAGGTTTTCTGAGGCAATTTAAAAAGAGCGTTGCTCGGCATCGATGCTTGCGATGCGATGAAACTCAGCAAAAATCTGAAATAAATATAGCGTATCTTTAGTAAGACAATAAATCGTAAACTACCCTGTAGAAAAGCAGGAGATAAGAAAAAAAGATTCCCAATTTATTATGAGAAACAGAATCGTAATTGCAAAGATGTCAGTGGGATAATAAAAGACTCGTGGTGCTTGCTTTTGCCATGGAGGAAGTGCCAGTTAATAAGGCTATGGTGTTGTTATCAGTTTTCTGAAAGTAATTCGTTCCAAGCACATCTCATTATGCTTGTGATCACATTTAGTTTTGCCCGTCCTTTGAGAAATGTTGTTAATACTTACTTTAAAATAAACCAAGGAATAAAAACAAGTATGAGGTACCCCAATTTTTCACATAAGCCAAATAATTCAGAATGCACAGTGTTTTTGGTTAGCCAGTTTCGATCAGATGCATCTCAGCTGCACCAAATCTCGCTCAGCAGGAGGAACCTCCCAAAATATAAAGCTATTTGCTCGGTTTTCTAGCCCTACAAAAATATAACTAAAACGCAAGTATTTTCTTATAATGCTGCTATAAAAAAGGCAAGCAAGAACTGGCCTATGAGGAGAATTTTTTTGAAAGGCATGTTGAACTTGAATAATTCCCACTGAATTGAGTACCACAGGGCAAGGAGAGGTGCTTGCTCTCTTGAAAACTTCCAACAGGTTGGCAGGGCAGTGCCATTTTAAACCTTGTTATCACATTGGGTATGCTCTCAGATCCAGCCAGCTGTCGATCATAAAACTGGTGACCATGCTTTCTGCACATACTCATGTGCATGAGGGCAGGGTCAAGTAACGAAATACTTGTCCAGAGAGCCCATAGTTTCTGCCAACCCGTAAGCTGAGCCCTTGGAAAGAAATTAATAGCAAAAGACGACCAACGGCTTCATTTACTGCAAATGTGCTGAAAAAGAAAAGTGTAATACAACAAAGGGTAAAGTGCACATTTTTTTATATCTTCTGCATCATGAAGCCTTACCATGATCTTGCAGAACAGGGTCGGTCTTGGTTTTCCCTCAGTCACCATGAGAACAGTTGGCAGGTTTTCTGAGGCAACATCCATAAATCGCTCCTTTGCCTTGGCGCCAGTACTAATACAAAAAGACACTGCAAAGATCTGCAAGAAAAATGATTTTCACATCTTCAGTCTACTTGAAGAGATTTGTAAACTGCTCTTTTTAAAAGAAAAAGCGCAAAAAATCATGACTTATTAGTTGTGACAAAATCGTAATTCATGTAAGTGGGATAAAAAAGGAGACCCATCATGGTGCCAGACTTCACCATGACAGGACTAACGGCGCATTTATGCCAGGACTGGAGCCGCAACCGCAAAGCAGATCTGTGCGTTGGGGAACATTTTCCCCAACCGCGTCACCGAGTCAATGAGATCTCCCTGCAGGAGCTTCCATTCGCTAGCGGCGCGAATGCACCATAAGGGGGGTGGTCGTGGTAATATCAGGGAACTTAGTGCTCCTAAAAGCATGAGCAACATCGTTAGTAAGCAACATATTACCTGGTCTGTGAGCTTTAGGGCTGGATAGTCGTCTACGATGTTGAAGATTGTAGGGTGTATGCTAATGTACCCTCTTTGCCCAAAAAGTCCTCTCCATGGCATCTTTCACCATCCCCATATACGTAGTCGCTCCCTTTCTTTCTCTTCTCATTGCGTCCATGTGGCCGGCTATGAAATTTCAATCTTCAGTCGTGGGCGAGGACGCTTGCAGCTTCCTAAAATTAGAAGGAACGAAGTAAACCAACCTTGAACATAGTAAAAACACCCAGAGATTTCGAAAAAGAAAGGACAGGCAGACACAGTCTTAATTAACTAGCACCAGCTCGTTTTCGCCCTAAACCTCTCCTCATAAATCAACCCTTTTCCATTTGTCTGTTCTCCACCTGTGGTCGAATTGTTTTGCTACATCAAAAGTATTTTTCTAATAACATTCAAGAGACAAAGAAGCCTACAAGGCCGAAATCAATAGTTTAAGGAGCTAAATAATCAGAGACTACTCAGTTAGTTCAATGCCTCCTAGATCGCAAGGCGTTAGTGTTGCTGGATTCTACCCCCTCTCATAGGTCATCGCAAGGCGGACTGGAAAAAGTGCTGCCTTTGCATTCAGCTGCAACACGTATTCTCACCAACTGAACACGAGTTCTAGGCCAATGCTAACATAGCACTGACCACTATATAACCTGCACTGAAATATGATAATCGAGAAAGAAAATTAAGGGCTAAGGTATTGGTATTTAGGGGGTGCTAGGACAACTCAAAATTAAAGTGTCCTTTAAATGAAGCTATAGAAACATTTTGTGTCGTAATAACAACTGTTCATGGCATGTGCAAATTTATTTTTACGTGATTTTTTTTTATTTTTGATTGCGGCTACTTCTGTTCCAAAATGACGATGCTATGTGGTATTACCCTATACTTTATGTCAGATACTGTCATAAAGCATAGTGTCTGTCATAACCAGAATTTATTAATGCGAAATTGAATGACAGTCAAGACGGGAAAATTGCACCCTAAAGGACCCATGAAAAAAAAATTCTTTTAAACAGTTTGTAAGGGACACAAGTGCCAAAAAAATTAATTTTGCGCAAAAACATTTTTTAGCAATATTGACGGCGCAAGATTAATTATCTATTAATTCCCTGACGTCACGGAATGGTAATATGGAATTTCCCCCTCAATAAGTTTGGCATACCATTTCTCTACCTCAACGCGATGGCCAAGGCAATCTACCTTTCCTCCCCGCACCCGAAAGAAAACAAGTGGAAAGGACGTGATTACCGACTAAGTCGCGTCTCGCGCATTCACTAACTATTTTAGCAGTGACGCATGACCTGTTGTTTTTCTTTGTTTGTTGCATATTTAATATTGTTCACTTGTTACTATATTACTATCTTTATTTTATGTATGTGCCTCTCCCCCTCTGTAATGCCTTCGGGCCCCTACGGGTACTTTCAATAAATAAATAAAAAATAAATAACTAAATAAATATTGCTCTAAAATGTTTTGTTTATTCGCGTAAAATTAATTTTTTGACACGCGTGTCCTAACCAGACTGTTTGAAAATGCTCAGAGTCCAAAGCAATGAAAATGCTCAGAGCACAAAGGAAACACAGCAAACACAGAAACACCGAAAAAAAAAAAAGAACACTTTTAAACGAAGATTACAAGAGCAGCTTTGAAGAATTCAAAACACATTTCGAAGCCACGAGCACAAGTTACACAGGGCGAAACCAAACTCCGAAGTGAGGACCTCAAAAGCAGAAGTATAACAAGACAAAACACCTCCACGCTGGGCTCTATAAACAAGTGCATCGTTACAGCGTTCAAGTTCAATTCCAATTTGGTGATTCCCGACCATGGTTGAAACTATAAACTGTGCCGCGGAGCCGACCAGCATCGGCCGAAACATAGAGGGCCGAAAGACACTCGGAAACCCGCAGAGAAAGTAAAAACATAAAATAATGCTTCACTAAAGGCGCGCGTGCACGACTTCGCGGCACCGCTCAATTTCGTCGATACGTGCTCCTACAACGTTTCGTCGACTTTGTTTTGTTTTTTTCACCACGGGGATTGCATTATTGGTTTAATTTCGTTCGCCCCAAGACTACCTCAACTAAAGCGGACTTGCCCAGGCGACTCTGATACGCCACAAATGAATTGGCGATCGCCGCTTTCAAACCGTCCGCACTACGCGCTGAAACCCTTCGCTCCGCTCGGAGACACTTTAATATTGATCGAGAACATGTTTATTTGCGCATACCGGATACGACCATACCTTTCGCCTAAGAGCGTAAGCGCGAAACTTTACTCTCGAGGCGCGAACTCGCACCAGGCCTCATGCTTACCGCAACGGTTTCGTCAGGCTCGCATCGCCTTGGTCGCCGACCAAGGTGATATGTGCGGAAAGACGCTTCCGATGAAGCGTCGCAAGGCTGGTCGATGAAACGAACACGGGTACTTTTCGATGAACCTAAGTGGCATTAAAACGGTGATGCGTCGACGAAACCATCCGCCGGTGTAACATCGTTTGTTTGATTAACTGATTGCAGCCGGGTCTAGTTTTGAAGTGATAGGCCTCGTTTGCGCTAACATGGACGAGTACGCGCCCGACCGCGTCAGAGAGCGAGCGTCTATCGTACAGGGTAACCCTGCGACTTTATGAAGTACGTTCTGAAATGACTATAACATTTCTGCTGCTCTACAAGTAGCCAAAGCAATCAAAACTCACTGTTCAATCGGTCGCCACTCCGACTGCATCCGACGAGGCTTCCACCGCACCGCCACAGGTCAACTGGGTCAACCGTCACCTCCAGTTCAAACGCGGGTGCGCGCGCGGCAGTCGGAGAGTAGGTAGCCTCAAAACCGGCGCCTCCGCGTCGCTCGGATTCCTTTCTCATGTTTTTCGCGGTCGGAAACATTCACCAAATATGCGCGTGTAGTCACAATTTCTAAATCCTGGGGCCAAAATCTTGTTTTGCCAAGGCTTCTTTCCAAAATAGCTACTCGAGTGATGCTTCGTCCACTTCATCGAAGGCCTGCGGCAGCCATTATTGACGAGGGGACTAAAGTATTCGTTAGGGGATCAACTCCAGACGGGAACAACGAAATGCCCGCAGGACGAACTGCTCGAGTTACCGCTTCTGAATAGGGGCGCTAGGGTCGCGGGGATGAAAGATGGCGATTAGTCCCTTTGCGCACCCTTTTTTTTAGGAGTGTGTGTCTGTGAAGGGGGGGGGGGGGGTGGAGGTCACTTATATTACACCCAAATCCATACACAAAATAACAAGCATTTTTAGGAAAAATGTTTGTTTTTAAGAGGTTAAAATATATGAATGAAAATAAAGATGGGCTTTGATGCAAGATTAAAATTCGTTCGTGCCTGCAATGTTAAAAATGGAAGATGGGAGGCTGTTGTAGTCATTGATGGCTCGTGCAAGTTATGGTAAGTTGAAAGCTGCTAGAACTTCAGATTGGACGAGTTGGCTGATCGTGTTGGTCGGCGTTGCAGCGCACTAAAAACCTGTCACTCAAGCTTTCACACACACAAGGAACAAAACTTTCACACAGCGCTCAATAACAACTATTCGACGTTGCAGCGCACTCGTGGAGCAGATACAAGGCTGTGGCTAGATAAGAGACAGAAAAATTGCGCGGGCGGCTTACAGCAACCGCTAGGCTCGCACCTGCTCCACAAGTGGTGACTTTAATGCACTACTACGCTTTTCATGCGCTCAAAGTATTTCTGAAAATTACTGATTTAGTGGCTTTCGATGACGCTGAGCAAGTTTCTAATTGAAATTATCTGTCTATTTTCAATAATTAAAAAGTTAAATAACAAATTTTAACTAATTAGCCGACTGATCGTTACGGCTAGCCCCTATACTAAGTCCTTTTGGGTGTATAACTCTCCTGCGCAGATCACATTAATCTAGCTTTCAAGTTAAAAAGAATTCTGTTAAGCTTAAAAAAACTCATCCTATACAGATACTATATATCATACAAAACGCCAATGTCAAACATCTGACTTTTTTTTTTCTTTGGTGCTGTTTCAAAAATGTCGCTCTCGACACGTTTCCGACTAAACGATACCAGGTTTTTCCTTCCGCCAGCTCTGCATGACGGTCAATTTACCTCGTTTCTTCATACTGGATACTGCATGTCAAAAACATCAGTGGTTTTGATAGAACCGAGTTGGATGGACATCTGAGAATTCTAACTTATTAGTTAATACCCGGAAGGCGACACGTACTGAATAGATGTAGCGGTGTGGGAGTGTGGTAGATTTAGAAATGAAGACTTTTTTTATTATAAGCTCCACCACTGATTCCAACTAAGTATTCTTAATCCTAAAGTTAGATTGAACGAAAATGTACTACCAGATGCACCACTCGCTGACAGTAACTCCGTCAGATGGCCACGACATTTCAAAATCCCTCCGACAGGTCATACTTGAGAAAAACTAATATTTTCATTCTTCGGTTAATATCGGTTAAAACCGGTAACTGGTAAATATTTTACGGTAACGGTTATGGTTTTTATAAATTTCAAATAACGGGTTTGTTCCGGTTCCGGTCACTGAAAAAATTTCGTTCCTAAACGGTTTTCGGTTTCGGTTACGGATACGCTGTGAGTCCCTGGTGCTCCCCCTACAAACCGATTACGGACGCCGTGTTGGCGCTAACAGTCTTTAACAGTTTACATCGAAGTGACTAAAGCCATGAATTTGAACTACAAAAAGACTGTTTTTGGGCTCGAAATACCCGACCAATGTTTTTATCTTTTCACTAAGAAATATTTCAAGGTATTTAGCACTTAACACTTATTTCTAAAACCTGCTCTTATAATCAAGCAAATAGATAAAAAAATTACCCTCGTTTTGCCAGTGGATGGCATTATCGGAAAAAAATTCTTGGCTTATTGCTGTTTTTTTTTTCAATTCGCAACAGCGCACTTGCGTTACTTGAACTTCTAGCGTACATTGTAATAAGTTTATGCTTACATACCCTACACACCCAGAGCGCGCCAGAATTGCACCACACGATTGCGCTCTAATCGCAAGTAGGTCAAGCTCAGCGAGTAGCGACGAACAGCAACGTGGATCGACACATCATATATGTAAAAACTGTTCGCTCTTTAGTCTCAAAATTTAATAAATTGTATATTGCGTACTCAACTCTACGAACACTGCAAGATCTAGGACGTTTGCACTGCAACGTAATGTTCAGCGTAAGATTTTGACCAGCGGTATTCATGTTTCTGCGACGTATTCTTCATTGAAGCCCAGTAATGGACACAGGAATGTGGGAGCCGACTAGAATACTCTGAATTGGGATGCGTAGCACTTGTCCTGGGAGCAAAGTTAGTTACAAGGATTACTCTAGTTTGTGTATGTCAGCAGTGTGAAACACAAACAATTAACTTGCACTCGATATTAGTTCATGGAATGGAGATACCGGCGCAAACATTGGTTTAAAAAAAATGCGTTAGGGTGTCAAGCAGTGTTGCAGACTTGCCGCTCCGGAGTTGGAATGACTGCGGAATCATTCCGCATTTTCGCGACCACGAAATGGAATGGGAGTGGAATGGCCACAACGTTGAGGGGAATGGAATGGGAATTAATAAGATGGGTTTTGCCCGGAAAGGAATAGGAATAAAATGGGCACGTTCTTTTTTTTTATTTTCTGGTTTACGAATAGCTAAACCAAGCCCGTCAGCGAGTCAGTTGCTCAGTAATAAATGAGCGGGAAACTGCTAGCCCGCGTGAAGCCTTTACTGACTTAAACGCAAAAAAAAAAAAAAAAACATGCAATAGAAGAAGCAAGCGTCCAAGCAAAGAGCAGAGGGTGGCGGGGGGTTTGGTGGCGGTGGAGCCTTTCACGGGCGCGCAGGCGACGTGCTTTACCGGCTTCACTATGTTACACAAGAGCGAAACAAGAAACCAAGTACCAAGCAAAGGAAACGAAGGGCGCGGCAAAGAAAGAAAACGCCATGCACGGCTTTCCATAATCCTTCTTTTCTTGCTTTCCTTTACTTTTTTATTTCAACGCCATTGAGAATGCACGCGCGCACAGGCTGAGACCTGCCAGCTCATAATTCGCAGAGCTCTGATAACTCATTGATTCGCGCTCCGCCGAAAGATGATCAGTTATTGCTTTCTTATAGTTCGAGGAGCGCCGTTTAGCAGGTGGCTAAACCTACTGCCTTCCACGTTCACTCGCGCGCACTCCTTTGAAGTGCGAAATGTGGGCTTGCTTCGGCATAAGAACAAAGTGAGATTCAATTCTTTCTGCTCCCCTTGCGCTTTGCTCCGACGCTTGTTTTCTGATACTGCATCGTTACTTGTAAGTGCGCCTTTTACTTGGTCATTCTTTCCATAATTGTTTTTTGTGTTACATGTTTCACATTCAAGTGCGTTAGGGTTACAAACTAGCTAATTCCCGCTCAATTCCTTTGACTTTAGTATCTGCATACTCTGTTTCGCCTTGCGATGGACCCCTGCGAACGCTACGAGTTACCCCAGGCAATCCATCACCGTGAGCGGGACTACACGCACAGCGCGTTGCTGCACCCCAGGGTTACGCGACACTCAGAAGGCAATGGATTAGTTCCGATGGCTCTCGTGCTGTCTGTTGCGGTCCATCTTAAGGTGAAGAAAACTATCGTCACAGCTCTTGCCGCGTAACCGAACTGACTAGAGGCGCGACAATGGCTATGAGAGTCACTCAGAAAAGGAGCTGGGTGCTAGCTGCTACTGAGGGTTTGGCTTCCGCAAGTCTCGGGTGTCCTGTCTGCATTCGTGCTCCTTGTCCTAGACCCTGTCTGAGCTGGTGAAAAGTCAGTTTGACGCCGGTGTTGAGGAGGGACGGGGAATGTAAATTTGAACGGGGCTGTATTATCCCATTTATTGTATCTTGGTGTGAAGCTAGCTTTGTCGACGCCGACTGCGTGACCCGTCGCCACAACGCGAACAACCAGACACTGAGGCAGAATAATGAATCGGTTGGTACCATCTGCTGCGTGAACCCGCGCGCAATCAGAGCGAAGCGGAACATGGCAATTCGGACGATAAGACAAGAAAAATACAGATCGAGTCATGGCATCGTGGAAGACATTTTTCTACATTAGTCGCGAAGATAATAAATAAGCTGCACTCTGCAAGTTGTGCAACGAAACTATACACGGTTGAGTCGGCGTATCACCGAACTTTATTCGCCATCTGAAGAGGAAGCACGAGAATGAGTACGCGAAGGGTTGAAAAGGGCAGATGAACTAGCCAAAAATAACTTCCGCCTTCACCTCTAGGTGGAGTCTTGTACAGGCTCATCGAAAAGCTGCACTTGATGAAGCCCTATTCAAAATTATATGCATTGACATGAACCCGTTTCGTGTTGTCGAACGAGAAGGATTCAAGCAATTTGTATCGGTGAGTTTCACATATAGTTTTTTTGTAACATTGCATGAGAGTAACTGCATTGTATTCGCTCACGTCCGAATGATGAGCAAGATCATCAACAAATGACAGGTAATAAACCAATAACGTCCGTATAATGAACGAACCAAAATGACCAAACACATATTTGAGCCTAGCACACGTAGTATTGATCGCCTGAAAAACACAGAAAGAATTGAATTCAATTCGACAAGAAATATCGAGATTCGTAAAGCAAGCGTGAACTTGCGCGATTTAAAACAGGTTTCGTGATATGGTCTATACGGTCCCTCTTGATGTGCCGTACAGGTTGCACTTAGTCAGAGGAAATGCTCTTGCCACCGTGCATAGAGTTTCTTACAGCAGCGTACTAGCCGTGTTGCTATGTTGGTATATGAAGAATACAGTAATATAGATCATTTCTGCGCCACTCACGAACTGATATTTTTATGTTCTCATCAAACAAACAGCCTGGCCGCGCATGTCTTCAAAGTCAAATAAAAAAGAAAGTTTGCAAAGCAAAAAAAGAAAATGAGCGGGTTTAAGTTTTGCTGTTTGTTGGGAGCCACGTGGTCGCCACACCGATGTCTTAAACATGCATCGACCTGCCAAGGGGCTTTCTCGATGTTTTCTGTACAATGTAAACAAACACTTTGTGCCACCGGTGCTTCGCTTAGTAAAATCTGTGCTTTTTTGAGGCATTTAGCTTTTTTTTTTTTTTACAATGGCGTATGAGTTTGGTCGTCAGCTTTATGCTGCTTACGCCGGCCACACAATGTAGCTGTCAAGTGCCAATTTTTGCGATGAGGAATTACAGGAGTGGAATGAAACGATTCAGCCATTCCATGAGTGGGAACGGGCGCAGTGTCCCCATTCCTAGGAGTTGAAAGGAATTTCAGCACCGAAAACTCTAATTTCCCGGAATAGAATTGGAACGGGATGGGGGGCCCATTCCGCAACACTGCGGAATGGGCCCCGCAACATTCCGCAACACTGGTGTCAAGACGCTATCTGCCAGACTCAGAAGGGATGCTCAGCACGGCATCCCTTCTGCCCATAGTACCTCAACTCACGGCCCTGCGTTGTGGCAAGCTCTAGAGATGATCGCTTAATAATCTAAACGGTCTGTTTATAAGGCGTGTGGCGTCAAAACTCGACTCATCATTCAATCAGCATCGAGTTAATCGCCGGCTTGATTTTTCGGCTACACGAATTTCTTGATCCCCCCCCCCCTTCCCTTTGACGAGACAAAGCAAGTTTCACGTGAAGAGTGCATACATGTAAGACAAGCAATATATTGACCGAATCCACAATTGTGCATACTACTTATACAGAATGTTGTTGCTTTTAATGCGAAAGCATTAACGGTCTCATGGAGCGAGCTGAAGCGTCTCAAGCGCGAAAACGGCAGATGGTTTCCTTCGGTTCCATTGGCTGGCGCGCGTCGACGGGGCTCCCATTGGCCACTGCGCTCGTGGGTTTCCACGACCGCTCACCCCATGGCGCTGCGTGTCCATCAGCGCGGAGCGTCAAAGGTCACCAGAGGAGCGCACGCGCCGACCGGCGACAAAAAGTACGCAGCAGACGAAAAAGGGAGCGGACGAGCGGCTTGCATGCTTTCGCTCAAAACTCTTAAAGAATGCTTAGGCGTACCTCGATATTTTTTATTATACAGGTATGTCAAAGATGGTGGTTCGCGTGTTGTTCAAACATCGACGTACGTCACCCAACTAAGCAATAAAAAACTTCTCAATGTTACCACGTGTGTGGCTGACTTGGCGACGCACTCGGCCGACACCCGGAGGGGCGTGGTTTGATCCCCGCACGACCAGGCTTTTTTCAATTATCACTCAATATTCCTCTAGAAAGTTACAACACATTCTGCGGTGTTATGGTACGGTCTTGCTCAGAACATTCCTGAACGTGCAGCGTGTATAAGGGCAAAGGTCACACGCTGTTTGAGGTCAGTCGCCCTTGCGTCTGTGATGCAGTACCTTGGTACCTTTCACCTTAACATTATGGCTACAAGTTTCCCTGACAAAACATTCATTTTTAGTTATGCATTCATATCTTTTTTTTTATTTGACAATATACACCCCTATTGAAAATTCCATTAAGATACGTAATTTGGGGCACTGACTGCCAGTCAGCAGCCTTGGTGGAACGTGATGGACCATCAGACGTCATCTGATGATCCATCAGATGACGTCTGACTGTCACTGCCAAGGGAATTTCATCAACAAGGGCAGCATTTATATAATAGTAAAGCTATACGCACTTATAAATATCGCCAATTGCCTCAATAAAACAAAATGTTCGAAAAAAAAAAAGCAGGACCACTGCGGATCGGACCCGATTACCACTTGCGTACAAATCGGACACCTTAACCCCTATGCTATGCCACCACTTAGGAAACTCGATTTGACCATTCGTTTTATACGAGATGCTTCGGCTGCAAATGCAGTTAAGCCTTCAGCATGTTATGCAAAGCACTCGTACATCACTCGCCGTACTTCAGTTTTACTCACCTGCCATGTAGAGTACTTTCGCGCCGTAGAACGATCCTTTTGTTCGCGCGTCCCCGGACCAGTAGACCTGGTGCACCTTGTCGTCTTCAACTACACCGCTAACGTCCTTTACATCGTCGGAACTCACAACAGGCTGGGTCTTGTCGAGTAGAAATTCTACTAAAACATAAGACATTGTAGAGCTCGGGCAGGATCGACAGGTTGGAGCAAGCGGGCAAACAAAACGAGTCGAGAGCTATCGTTCATGGAAGCTGGGCGAAGCCTTTATGGGCGAAGCGAAGTCAGCGAAGTGGCGTGTTCGGCGGGCTTCTGATCAAGGTTGTCGGTCGGCTGCCTGTCATATCTCTAACAACAGCGGTTTTATGGGTTCGCGTCCCGAAATCGTTTTCTTGTGCATAGATTATTCTTCGTATTACTAGATTTGACGAAATAGTGGTATCCGAAGGAACTTTACTTGCTTTGACCGTACGTCTGTCTGCACGTCAAAGCTTTTTGACGTAGAGTCAGAGCCAATCGATGTACAATCAGAATCGCCACCAAGACATCTTGATGGAATTTCGCGGCGGCCGACTGCCACCAGGAAACCATCAGAAAGCCGACAAGTGGAGTTTGACTGGAGTTTGACTGTCGGTCAGAGTAACTTGTTGGCCAATCAGACATGCTTGACGTACAGTCAGGCACAGTCAGCGGTCCACTAGAAAACATTTACTGCCAAACAGGGTTACATTGATGGATATTTCCTTCCAGACAGCATGTAGACAGCAGCTACCTTGCCTTGCCAGTCTGATATTTTTATTGCTATATTTTTATCTGTACCCTAGCAAAAATAACGGCTTGAAATTAGTCCGGAAAGTGAAAGCTAACATATCCTTTGATAACCGGTATTTACATGGAAGTTCAGTGACTGGTCGGCATCGGCGCTTTGCTGTTCAAACTTGCGAGCCCCGTCATGGAAGATCCGTTTAATGACCGGCATCGTTTTATTTCTTCGCCTTTTTCACTATGCAGTCAAGTCATTGAGATTCTGACAAACTGCGGCCATTCATGAATAGCGAGTGGAAATGTCTGTGTTGATCAATCAATCCTATTGACTGCCGACGCTAGGGTATTTTATCCCAGCACGGCAAGGCTGACGTCTTTTATCGCGAAAACGCAAGAAAAAACAATGCGGTGAAGAAACTTTCCTGCCCAGGATTTGAGAATATGACCGCCTACGCCACGAAAAATAAAGTTTAAATGCCGAAGATTACTTTTTTCAGGAAGCTAGTTTAATTTTATGTACTATACTTAAGGTCCGGTGGTATACGCACGAGTTTGGCTCTGATAAAAAATAAAAGCGGTATAACGGAGCCTAAAAATGAAAAAACAAAACAAAAAAAACCTGGCAGGATTGAGCGCGCGCTTTGAGCTACAAAAACAATAATAAACGAAAAAACTGTGAGTGCGCAGGCGAGCTGGTGGATGTTGATCATAATGTGGAAAACCCGAGACTGTGGTAAAAGCAAGGAAACGGAGTCGAAGAAGAAAGACAGGGGAAAAGAACGTCTCAAACTCAGCTTCTGCGTTTATTTCCTCGAAGTCTTATATACCCACAATCTAACCATCGACCACCGACGTCACAAGGTTATCCTTTGTTCTCTATACAATCCTACCCACACTGGTTTTCACGATTCCGAGTCAGGACATCCAACGCGTCAGAAGATCCATCCAGTCAAAACATCCATTCGTGGATGTTTTGTCTCGGTGGATGTTCTGACTCGATGGATGTTTTGAGTCGATGGATGTTTTGACTCGGTGGCTCTCATGAATATTTTGACGAGTTGAATGTTCTATCGTTTTTTGCCGGAAAGGAAAGAGCTGTTGTGTAAACGACTTTTGACGTTATGCAAGGACCGTTTGCATACGCTCCTAGATAAAATTTAATAATTTATGAAGAACAAAATTGAGTTTGGTATTTGACGGAAGTGGATAGGATATATGTTCTTATTTCTTTACTATTATTTGAGTTGTGAACTGCCTTCACGATTTTATTATCTTATTGAGACCTTGTCAGTTATTTAGGCTATTAATAAACGTGGGTTTTTATAAGTATTTTGCGATTCCGATTTCTTCAATTTTCCTCTACCAGTGCTACTTACTTTTTTGTTTATCTTTTTTTTCTGCAAGACGATTGCTGTTGTTTTTCTTGGTCCCTTCTTGAACCACTCATTGTCTGTTGTTTTTATTAATAAAGAAATAAACAAAATATTAAAGTTAATATCGTCAGCGGCATGTAAACGGGCCTAAATAAGTTTTCTTTTGTTTTATCACGCATTAGGGGGTGTACGCTCGTCAGTGGCCCTGTGCCTTTCTTGTAGCATAACGGAGGGTAAAATAAGAAAGTATTTTGGTGGTCCACTCTGTAATAAAGTCAGATAAGACACGACGTCGCAGTGGCAATGGCTCTCGAAACGGCGATCGGTAATGTTACGTGATCACGCGACGTAGTTTAAAATTGTAATTTACTTGCATTACCGGTAAAATACGCTGCTTTACCGTCTTGGTGGCGTTTTATTTGCTGTCGTTTGACCCGTGCAGCTCGAGAACACGCTACTCTGCGATTCGTGGCAGCTACGTGACCCAAAGGCAATGGACAAGGCCTTTTGAGTCCATATAAAAATGATAGGCATTTAGATCGCCTTTGAAGAAACCAGTGTTACAGCCATTCTTTAATTTTAGCTTGATGTATGTCAATGCGTTCCAAAAAGGTTCGGAAAGAAAAGTGTATTTTTTCCAGGCAATGTGGGGTAACAAATTTTGCAATTCATTCAAAAGCAACGTGACAAAAATGATCCAAATGAAAAGAACGATATTATTACTCACATGATTATTCACACGCGTGGATAGGCAGGCGTAAGACGAGGGAGCCGTCTACGTAGATGCGGCTGAATATTGAGACCGCGTCGAGGCGTACACAGCAGTAGTGGTGAGCGCCTCGACGGGAGCAGTCAAAACGGCGGCCAGCACCCGCACCAGGGGCACGCATCAAGCAGAGGAGGTGGCCATTGCCTTGGCCATCGCCGACCCCGGCTGCAAGACGGTGCTAAGTGACTCAAGGACGGCGGTGTTGAGTTACGCTAAGGGCAGAGTATGCAGTGCGGCAGCCCGCATTTTGCGGGCAGCCGAAGAAGCAGGGCGACAAGGGGCGCTGGTGATCAAGTGGTTCCCGGCTCACATGGGTAGTGATGTGTCGGGGCGGGGCAACACCAACCACAACGAGACGGCCAACGCCGTGGCGCGAGGACTCACCAACCGCGCGACGGCAAACGTGGCCCTCTCGGAGGGCGGTGCGTGGTATAGTTCCAAGGACCGGATGACTACGTACAACGAGATTGCGAAGTGGTATAGGTTAAATAGAAGAACTATGCCTCCCCCTCACTCTGGACTCAAGCGGGGGGAGGCTGTGATCTTTAGGCAACTACAAACAGGGTCCTTACTAACACCAGTGTTAGCTAAGTACATATACCCGGGACTTTACGCGGACGATACGTGTAGACTGTGCATGAAGGTTAGGGCCACCGCGGTGCACGTACTCTGGGACTGTGAGAAGAACCCGAGAGAGGCCACCGAGAAGACAACGATTCCCCCTCAGTTCGAGGCTGCGGCGAGGAGCTGTGACTTAGAGACTCAACGTAGGGCCGTCCAGCAGATCTCGGCTGCCCTGGAGAGGCAACGGGCAGACGATAGTAGGGGGGGGGGTAAGGGAACGCCCGGAACACCGGGCGGATCTCACTCCCGATCCCGGTTAGCTAAGGGGAATGCTCGGGGCCGGGGAGTAGAAGGCGCGAGATAGACGTGGAGGCCGCGTCGCGTTGTGGTCACCACCCCCTGCGCGGGGCGAGGTACCCCCGACTGCTGGCATTCAAATAGAGTTTTTCCTCCTCGTCCTCTTCCTCAAGCTTGTGATGGTGAAACATTTCTCAAAACAGAATGGCTCTGTTTTAAAAATATTTTGCTTCGCCGCATTCATTAAAAAACTTTTTTTTTTTTTTTTTTACATATGGGTTGGAGCAGCAGAGTGCGCTATGGGCTGGCTCCGAGCCTGCGCGAATGCTCGAGGGACAAAATACTGCCGCGAGCGCAGCTGACCAAGAAGGCAGCGCGCCCGTGGTCTAACGGTTATCGCGCGTGCTTTCCACGCTGAAAGCTAGGGTTCGATTCCTGGCCGCGGAGGCGCATTTTTGTTGACCGTGTAAAGTAATTTTCTGGTGAATTCGAGACCCATGCTGCTTGTTCGAGGTCAGAATATTCTACGCGCGGAACCTTCTACGCCGAACGATCCAGAAACCCGCGAGGGTACATAAGGGATTCCGCAAGGCGAGCGGAGTCAGTCTCGCCCCTGCGCTCGACCCTGGTGTTACGCCGACTTCGACGCCCGCGACGCTCTGTTATTATCTTTTGTACCCTTATATTTTTGGCACAAGTTCGCCACATTAAACTTTTGTTTCTCCCTGTTTATTTATTTGTTTTTTGTCACCACCCGTGACAATACAGCTGTCGGTGAATTATGCAGCGTAAGCCCTTCAGCAAAATTAATTTCACCTCGCCAGTCAATTGCTTCCATTTTTGTGTTAAGCCTCTAAATTGTTTCAAGACGCTCTTGTCCGAGACGTTCGCCGTGATCAGTAACGTTATTCCGAGAGAACCGTAGCTTTAGTTAATTTTTTTAGAGTCAGTCTCACTCTCAGACAAAGCACTTTACATGGATTTGCTCAAGTGTATATAAATAGTAGTTTTTAAATTACGGAAGCACTATTGGAATTTAAAGTTTTGTTTTTTCCTGTATTACAACCTTTTAGGTGTTTGTACCCTGCCGTAGTGTCTATACACTCATTTTCGTCACGATTACTACTACCAGACACAACGTAGTGCATATCGTTCGCATAGAGTCATTTGGTTGAATAAGACACCAAGACATCGTGAGGCATTCAAAGAGTTTTATTCAAGGAAACTGGCCCATGTGTGCTGTTCAGTTCATTCTGCGGAGGAACTACAAGGATTGTAATTCTGTCCAGATAGTTAAGAATATCCTGAAATGTCGGGACTGCAGCTGAATAATAGACAAATATACTCAGTGACAAAAACAAAACACGAACCCGAGGGACCCTACATCCAGGACAATGACCAAAGTAATTAATTAGGTGGATGCCCGAACCTGGCACTTGGCAAAATTCGCAGTCTCAAGCCGAAAAAAAATTCATAAATATTGTTTTCTTTTCTTTTCAATTCAAATAATTGTTTTAAATCAGATGGATGTTTTGCCTCAGATGGATGTTTCGACTCTGATGGATCTTCTGACTCGATGGATATTTTGATTCGATGGATGTTTAGGCTCGGATGGATGTTCGGACTCGATGGATGTTTTGACTCGATGGATGTTTCGACTCGGATGGATGTCTTGACTCGTTGGATGTACTGACTCTGGTGTCACGTGAGCTGTTGGATGTTTTGACTCGATGGATGTTCGGACCCAATGGATGTTCTGGCCATAAGCGGTTTTCACCTCCACCGTACACGGTGACCTCAATCCCAACTGAAAGTTTAGGACCTTGAACAAAACAACCAAAAGTCCTAAGCAACCAAGGTCCTAAACTTTCAGTTGGGATTGAGGTTACCGTGTACGGTGGAGGTAAAAACCAGTTTGGGTAGGATTGCGTAAAGAACAAAGGATGACCTTGTGACGTCGGTGGTCGATGGTTAGATTGTGGGTATTTAAGACTTTGAGGAAATAAACGGCAGTAGCTGAGTTTGAGACGTTCTTTTCTCCTGTCTTTCTTCTTCGACTCTGTTTCCTTGCTTTTACCACAGTCTCGGGTTTTCTACATTATGAATAATAAACATTACTTTCCAGAGACTAGAAAAGTAAGAGATTTGTTTATTGCTTATGAAGCTACGAAATTGAGTCTGAAAATATGCTATTCCAGGCAGGAATCGACTGTTTTCTGTGGTAGTTACGATTATCTAACAGAAATATTTGAAATATTCCCATAGCCAAACGATATCTCTTTCTTTGATAGCTTATGTTATACGACATACCGTACCAGAGGAACGCGAATTTAAATACTTATTTGTTTAACGCGAAGAAGCGAGAAACACCACTGCGTTGTGGATGTGCACATTGCCGGGTTTGTGAATGTGACCCCTTGACGCTACGAAAAATAATTGTTACAGCGCCAAACGATGCCAGTTCTGAAAGCTAGTTTAATTATCCGTGCTGTACTTGAATCTCGGAAATAAAAACGTGTTTAGGCCTCATAAAAAAGTAAAACTGCGGAGCGCAACCTGTATAAGTAAAACCAGGCGGCACACGGGGGATAGCACTGATCTACCAGAACAAATTAAATACTACTTTCCGGAAGTCAGAATATTAAGAGATGTGCTTAATACGTAGCGCGCTATGAGCTCAGCTAAATTAGTCCCTTAAAATGGCGGTATTTTTTATTATATAGTGGGTGAAGATGGCCGCTTACAGAAAAGCTTTGGCTGCATTACTGTGGCAGTTTTGCCACTTACATATTTTCCCATTTTGCTCGAAATATGCTCATTATTATCACATTGCTTTCTGCTTTAAAAGAACCTGTGCTGTTTGCCTACTACACTGACATACATATTAGCACGGAGGTACTGAATTATCCCGGCAAATCAAGAGGGCCACGGTTTGTTCAATGCAACGATTCAAACTTAGTCTCGCACTTTTTAATTTCACCTTCTGCGTAAATATTACCCTAATGAACGGTGCCCACGACTGCAAAAACATAGAAAATATTTAAAATAATAAAAACTAATACAAAAGGTAAGAAAAAATATTTAAAATAATAAAAACTAATACAAAAAGGTGAGAAAATATATATAAATAATAAAAACTAATTAAAAAGGCGAGAAAAATATTAATATAATAAAAACTAATACAAAAGGTGAAATAAAATATTTAAAATAATAAAAACTAATACAAAGACATAGAAGAAAAGGATTCTCACCGCGATTCGAACCAACAACCCCACGCTCAGGACGACAGCGCGTTAAACAACGACGATGTCGCCAGATTTTTTGTATCTATAATAAACTACACCGTCGCCAGCTTGACCTGGCTTGTTTCCTAGAAGGGTGCATATCTGCTGAACTCGTTTCGAACAATTGTACACTTAGTTTCGTGTTTATTATTTTGCTACGTGTTTAGGACTTATTCATAATATTGTAGCAATATTCACGCCCGCCATATTTTATTATTACTGTGTATTTTATGAGTTTTATAATGCAGTTTGCTGATCCTTTTATTTGAAACGTTTTTAGGATACGAAAACATTCTCATCGAATCAACAGCCTATGTTTGCACGGTTTGCTTGCCGGCCCTGTCGGCCGTGTGCGTTTGAATGCCTGCGTTCACGACCGCGCGCCTAATGGTTAATTTTCCCGATTTGTCGTGATGCCTGGAGTTTTCCTTAGTTTCAAATGTGTCCGAAAAAGGCGGAAGCGACTGTGACAAGTGGAACTACGTGAAATCAGCTCAACAGCCAAGATCATGGTACGGGATCCGAAGTAAGTTTGTTTATTTTATTGTTAGGGCTAGCATATTTTTGCGTTCGGAAGGCTTGTTATTGTCTGTAGATCGCTTCCTATTTCCTGTATTATTAATTGTGCGCGAATGGTGTTACGCGAGGTTGTTTTTCTTCTTTTTTCCCCGATGCAGAGGCTGTGTACTCGCTCAAGGTCCATCAGTAGCGGCGGAACTCTTTGGGAGACGGGGGGTGGGGGGATTTTTGGTTCTGTTTAGCGGGATAATTTATTGTTTTGCGGGCGGCGGGATTTTTAGCCGGTTTTTTGTAATCTTGGCGGTTTTTTTAGAGATATAGAAGTTTTATATCGATTTACTGTCGACTATGCACCTTTCATATCCATAATAATAAGAATAATAAGCCACAGTCGTCTTCGCTGACTCTCAGTAATGTTCTGGTTTGTGAGAGTAACGCCTGTGACGTCAGCAAAGCATTAAGACGTCGAAAATCGGAACATGCCTCCCCGTTTTGTGCGCGCACGTTTGAACAGCATAAATGTTGCAATTTTTCTTTGACGTTTTTGTCACTGTTTCGTAAAATGGGCGCGGTGAAGTACGCTCAAAAATTTAGAAAAGACTGGCTATAAGATCCCAAACTTAAAGACTGGCTACTGGAGGTTCCTGGTGATAGCAGACGAGCCAGGTGCAGCTATTTCAAAACGGAACTGTCTGCGAAGAATGTGGATTTGGTCATGCACGCTGCAACGAAGAAGCATGTTTCGGCCGCTGCGCCTTTCTCCTCTGGTAGCAGACGACTCTACAAGTTGAACGAGTCTGACTAGTCACTCACTGCTGAAGGGTCCCTTGCCATGTTCGTATGCGGTCACTCTGCACTTTTGGCTTCGGACCACCTGGGTGAACTGTGGCGTGGCGTGAGAGATTTCTAGTCCAAAAAAAAAAGGAAAGCTTTCTTTCAGATGGCATTGATATGATCTACATTGCTATTATACCTTTGTCAAGAATTAAAGCAAAAAAAAAAAGTTTAAAAAGTCGTTTTGCGCTGTGTTTTTGATTTAGCGGTTTTTTAGCGGTTTTCGGGATTCCGACTGCGGGGTTTTAAAGTTTTGAGTTGGCAACACTGGTTCCGCACGGTTTGCCGGCCGTGTCGGCCATGTGTGTTTGAATGCCTGCGTTCACGACCGGCTAGCGGTTAAATTTCCCGATTAGTCGTGGTGCGTGGAGTATGCCTTAGTTCAAACGTGTCCGAAAAAGACGGATGCGACTGTGAGAAGTGGAACTACGTCAAATCAGCCCAACAGCCAGGGTCATGGCACGGGAACCGAAGTAAGTTTGTTTCTTTGATTGTTAGGGCTAGTTTATTTTTTGAGTTCGGAAGGCTTGTGTTTGTCTGTAGATCGCTTCCTTTTTCCAGTATTATTAATTGTGCGCGAATGGTGTTATGCGAGGCTCTTCTTCTTTTTTCCCCGATGCAGATGCTGTGTACTCGCTCAAGGTCCATCAGTAGCGGCGGAACTCATTGGGAGACGGGGGGTGGGGGGGATTCGGGGTCAAAGGCGGAGGAGGAGGGGGGGGGGGGGGGGGGTGTTGATTGCCTTCCTCTGCCGTATTGTTTACTGGTAAACTAGAATGTCTGGAAGCGCGCGGTGCGGTGCTCCTCCATCGCCGACGCCATTGCGTGCGGAGAGCTGTGGGGCTATGTTGCACGTTGTGGACACCCAGGAGACTAGGGTGAAAGAAGTTACGTCAAAAACGCTCTTTGGATGCTGATTGGTGGAGTAGCTGACGACGCGTTGCGTGGTGCTGCTAAGATACGTTCATTCACACCTACGTCACTTCCTTCTCCCTAGTCTCCTGGGGGTCCAAAACGTGCAACATCGCCCCCCTGGACCCGACAAAAAGCAGGGAGTTATTGATCGAGAAAGCCCGTAGCTTCCGCCGCCCAGTCGTCTTTAAACGATTTCATTCAAAAATTGGTGCCGCAGTGAAATCACCCCATGGTTATTAATACATAGCATACCACTTCCGATCGCATAAAGTTGTGCCCGCGAAATAATTTTTGACGCCGGCACTTATTCCTCGCAAAATGTCGAGCTCTAAATATCATTTGCTGTACATGTGTTTTGTATGATCCAACGCACGTGCAACGAATTTCACACCTCCAGAAACACTCAGGCGGCTTTAAATGGTGAAGCATTTATTCTTTTCCTACTGCTGTTTCTTTAGAGGCTATCAAGTATTAATTACAAGCTTATAGGAAATTTACAAGCACGTCCTGAATTAAGGTAGTCTCTGGCCAGTTTTCGGTATCTATATTTTGTTCAGTGTAAGTATATAGTGTTAGACATACCTCACCCCATCCCTGTTTTTTCGTTTGGTACTGCCTTTAGCGAATGGTGTAAGTTGTAATTGTTTTTAGTTGTTGCATGATTGTAGTGAGGTGGTGAGCTGGTACTAATTGAACATCTTGAAAAATAGTTCTCAACGAGTCAAGGAGACAGGGAGAGTAACACATAGATCTCATGCAAGCGCAAACTGAACTCGCATGAATCAGAGAAGGGAGAAATAAAGAATGCGGAAGGGCTCGAGCACAGGCCCAAGTGGAGCGCGCTGATTTACCTGTTAGCAAGAGACGATTAAAAAAAATTATGTAAGTTAAGGTAAGAGATGGATGGCTAGTACATAAAGAGAGCTCAATCTCTCTCTAAAATCTACCATGGATTATCACCTACCTATGCACTGTTTACACTGCTGGTGTTTGTCATCCTTAGGAAAAACCTGAATAATTAGCAAATACTATAAAAACATAGAAGATAATTATTTTAGTCCTTTATTATTCGTAGTATGGGCGACCAATGTGTCCACTCATCCGTCTGGTACCTGAGCTGCCGAGGAAATTTTTTTTATAGTATTATGCATATGGGCGAATTAGCACGGCCCACTTGTACCTGTTCGAACTTTTTCTAAAGCTCCTAACGCATTCTTTATTTTTTTCTGACTTATGCGTGTTGGGAGTCTGCACTCGTATGTTGTGTATGTATTTCTCTCCTTTTTTCCTTGTTTTTTGCGTGCTATATTTCAAGATGTTCAATCAGACTGAAGTCACCACTTTACTACATGGAAAGGCTGTTGCTAATTCTAGAGTGTTAGTAAAACAATCTACCTGACATCTTTGCCTCATGCGCCGGTTCCTGAAGCTCACATTCTCCTTTCTGATTTCTCTCATCCTCTTATTTATTTTCTTTTATGTTCAATAGATAGAGTTGCGGATGTGCACCAGTCTGCGTCCTACGTGTTCCTGTCCTTTTGTCCTTGTCTTTTTGTGCACTTTTTTCAAGTTGGTCCATGATATTTTTTCTCATTAATTCTAATTTGTGTTTTCATCCTTATACCTACCTCCCAATTAGACGTTGTCATTCACTTTCTCCATCCTGATGTGAGTGACCTGAGACGACACAAAATGGCAGTCTCCCCTGCTGAAGTCCTGGCTTCATGGAAGACTGCCAATGCTGTTCATGGTAAGGTGCTCTATATATTGAGCAATATCATAGCAACCTATTGCTGCTAGGATTGTTTTTAACACAGACTGCATTTATGGGTTCGCCTTTAGCAATTCTGTTGCCACTCACGTGGAATGAAAGCCTTCAGGGGAATTGCGCATTTCATTCGTAAGCGAAATGCTGAGTTTACAACAGAAGTGTGTTGCGTTGCCTTGCGTTTGGCGATCGGTGGCCGACTGGGCTATCGTACACCAGCTCCGAGCACGTGGAACGAAAGCTAGCGCTGCAAACCCAGGGCTCCTGGGATCAATCCCCACCCCTGCCCATTTCCGTCTAGATGAGCATCGTACCGGCATGCGGTTGTGTATCACTACTGCGTGGTGCAGGTTGAAGATTCGAGGCTAGCAGCCATACTGCACTTGCTAAATTGCTCATATACAGGGAGCGACTCATCGCAACTCTGAAATGGCTCACCAACTACACGCTGTATAAATATCCACAGAACCCCAAGAGAAGTGCGTCACTACTTCCATCTAGTATTGCTGTGCGTTCATCTGTATTTTGTATTTGTTTATTTAGCGTTCCCAATAATGGCTGAAGCCTTCCCATTGGTGCGCTTGTTAGTAGCAACACACAAACACGAACAAACGGCGACAGCGGTGAACAATGCCACTCTTGCCGCTCGCGACCGCGTCCATTGGTTCTCGGAGAGGTTTGCGGTATTAGCCTTTGTGGTATTTGGTTATATATCGCGCATGGACACAACCAGGGCACTGTACCTTCAACTCAACACTTGGAAAACTTGCGTGAATGCACCCTGTAGGTGCTCGCACTTTCAGTCATTTTAATGTTGCAGAAATGATAGAATGAATGCTTGGGCGAGTTGGTGAACCATATTCTATGGTGACAGCGCAGAGGAACATAAGCACAGCAGATATTCAGGAAGACAAGCACACGCGCTGAACTTACAACTCTCGAGTATTCGACTACTTCGTTCTTCTCTTCAACGTCTAGATTGACTTTTCAGAACGTGATAAGGAGAATAGCACAAAATACTAGGAAAGGAGCAAAGATAAAAAAAAAAGAAACGGAGAAAAAACGAAAATAGGAAGCCCTTACAAGTCATCCCTCTCCCTCACTGCTATCCTTAAAGGGGCCCTGCAACGACTTTTTGAGTGGTTTTTAATTTACTCATGGGACACAGCGCGAACAACAGACTTGGACGAAGAAGAAACACACGGGACGAGCGCTGACTATCAACTGAATTGTTTTAATAGGAAAAAACATGAAAACGACTATTCATATTTTGCAGTTCACTCCCCGTCTGCGTATTACGAGACACTTTCATAGCGGCGTGATGGCACGTGTTGCTATCCCAAATTCAAAAACGCCACCTCACTGTCCAGCAGTGCCAAAGGCGGTTGGCTGACACACGAGGTTCCCGCCCTTTTTATTTGGTACGGTTCTACTATCTCTCTAGACACTTGGTCCCTGTGTCTGAACAAAACTTCAGTGTCATAAAATCTTGGCTCACACTTAGAATCGCGACAATGCATTGCAAGATGAGAGTATGCACACCCCTTCAATGAACTCTGGTGCTCTCTTAAGCGTATGTTCAAAGAGCGTTCCCTTTGGCCAATATACACCCGCACACATGAAAAGGGTATCCTATACACTGCTCCAACGGTGCATGAAACGAACTGTGTGACTTGATCCATATAAAGGTAATCAGGTGAGTATCAACTGCTCAGTTCCGTCCGTGGTGACGTTCTCTCCTTATCAGACAACTTGTTCGCAAGGCAGTTCAAAAGGAGAGCAAGTCAGCCGCTGCATGATGCTCCCAGTACTGGGCAGTCGACGATTGCTTGTTCACCTTCGTATAGATCACGACTGTACTCTAAGCTGGGCAAGTGTGACACTTATCTGATTCAGCCTAGCAGTGGTGTACTGAACGGTATGTGTAGAGCTAGCTGACTTGTGTAGAGACAGTTCGAGTTTGATTGGGTTTTTATGGCGCAGGGGCTGCTAAGGCCAAAGAGCGCCAAAGAAGGAAACTATTGCATTGAGGGTAAGCGAGAAGAAAGGACTCTAGTGGTCAGGGATAAAAGTAAAGGAATGAGACATGAATCGGATAATGTCACAAACAAAAATGTACATGAGTGAAAAGCTTTGAAGTTCACAGTCGATGCAGAAGACCAATAGCTTCTAAAAACTTAAAAACCTGCTTGTGAGTTACGAATGGTTCATCACCCAATAACAGCATTGGGTGTAAGGGAATGTGCTTTCTGTATAACTCTGCAAAGTGAGATCGGCGTTCCCGTTCATAGAAAGGGCACTCAATTAGAAAATGGATAACACTTAGAGGTTTGTCACACTGTTCACACAAAGGAGCATCCTCCCCATGGAGCAGGTAGCCATGAGTCAGATGAGTGTGGCCAATGCGCAAGCGACACAGTACTACTTCATAAAAGCGTTCCTGGTGCCGGGCGCTCGCCCATTCACCCAGGTCTGGCTTAACGAGATGCAGCTTGTTGTAGATCTCCTCATTCCACTCAGCTTGCCATTGTGCTCGTATGTGAGACTTTACAAAAGTGTGATAGTCCATGTAAGGGATCTTTTTAATATCTACCCCTCTGCTGACGCATGTGCGGGCAGCACGGTCGGCTGCCTCATTGCCTGGGATACCAACATGGCTGGGAATCCAACAAAAGACAATGGTGCAATGCTTTCTGGCTGCCACAGTAATTTTCTTCTGAACTTCAACAACAAGGGCGTTCCTTGTAGGCAGCAGTGAAGAGATGGCCTGCAAGGCACTAAGAGAGTCAGTGAAAACCACTGCCAGGGGTATCCGGTGACGGGCTATGTGTTCCGTAGCCAAAAGGAGGCCATACAGCTCTGCTGTGAGAATGGTAGCAGCATTATTAATCCGCCTTACAACTTCCACTGAAGAGCCAATGACAGAGCAACCAACGAAGGTCTCAGATTTTGTTCCATCTGTATAGAACTTTGTATAATCGTCATACAATTGAGCAAGTTCGTGAAATTCTTGCAGAAGCACAGAACTTGGAGTGCTTTTCTTGTTATACTGTGCAAGAGACAGGTTGCAGTGTATGTCAGGGTGCTCCCAAGGTGCTATGATGCCAGGGAATTCGACTACCTGGGATGCCACATCTAATCCGACAGACTCGGCCAAGGTCTTCAATCGCATACTGAATGGAGGGATCACGCTAGGTTTTGCAAGAAAGAGTCGTTCCGAGCGTGTTTCTTGAACAACTTCTCGAGTGGGGTGCTGGAGGACAGATCGGATGCGAAGAGAGTACATCATGCCCAATGTGAATCTGCGTTTTTCGAGGCAACACTCATTAGCCTCTGCATACAAACTGGGCACAGGGAACGTACGAAACGCACCCGTAGCCAAACGAAGCCCAAGGTGATGAATGGGATCCAACAGCTTGAGCACAGATTGCCTGGCAGACCCATAAACAAAGCAGCCATAGTCCAATCGGGAACGCACCAAAGAGCTATAGATTCGCAGGAGGCACAGTCGATCCGAGCCCCAAGTCCGGTGAGAGAGAACTTTAAGGATATTGAGAGACTTGTGAGCTTTCAGTTTCAGGCTTTTTACATGAGCATTAAAATGCAGTTTACTATCAAACGTAAGACCTAAAAATTTGTGCTGAGGTTGGACACTAACATTACTATTGTAGATTGTTAGGAATGGTTCAAGAAGGATTCCACGTTTGCGGGTAAAGCAAACACATGCAGTCTTTTCAGGAGAGAACTTGAACCCATTACTGTCAGCCCACTCAGTAAGCTTGTTGATGCCTGGCTGAACCCTGCGTTCACAGACTGAGAGGTTACAGGAGGAAACTGAAATTTGTAAATCATCGACGTAAAGTGAGTACTGAACCGACGGAGGGATTACAGAAGCAATAGAGTTCATTTTAACTATAAACAAGGTGACACTTAATACTCCCCCCTGCGGCACTCCATTTTCCTGCAGAAATTCGCGGGAAAGTGTGTTTCCCAGCCGGACTCGAAAGGTGCGCCTGTCTAAATAGCTCTGAATTGCACGAAGCATGTGACCACGTAGTCCGAGGTCCAACAGGTCCCTCAAAATGCCAAAGCGCCAAGCCGTGTCATACGCTTTCTCGAGATCAAAGAACACGGAGAGGCAGTGCTGCCTGTGTGCAAAGGCCTCACGTACAACAGTTTCGAGACGGACCAAGTGGTCGACTGTGGACCTTGATGAACGATAGCCGCACTGAAATTTGTCGAGCACCTTACCATGTTCGAGATAGCACATAAGTCTACGATTAATCATTCGCTCCAGTGTCTTACGGAGACAGCTGGTAAGAGCAATGGGCCTATAACTAGACACACAAGAAGCATTCTTACCAACCTTCAAAAGTGGAAGGACATGTGCTACCTTCCAAGATGAAGGGAAATAGCCCTCCTGCCATATGCGGTTATAAAGATATAAAATGACATCGAGTGTAGAAGGATGAAGATGTTGTAGCATTGAATAATGTAAACCATCTGGTCCAGGAGCTGAGGGCTTTTTGTTATGAAGAACTGCGAGGAGCTCGTGCAAGCTGAATGTAGCATTATATTCCTCCTGTTCGCCTCCTGAGATTTTCAAGGGATTGCTCTCGGCCTTCAGCTTGTGTCGAAGGAAAGTAGATGAATAATGATGTGAACTGGATATATATTCAAAATGTTCTCCAAAAATATCAGCTTGTTCCTCGAGTGTGTCTGGGCATGTTCCATTCCTAAAAAGCAGGGGGATTTTAAATGCATGATAGGAACCATTGATCTTGTGTATTCGATCCCAGACCTCCTTAGGTGAGGTACTGCTATTTATAGTGGAAGCATAGCCTTGCCAACTTTCCCGTTTGGCTTTTCTTCGGATGTAGCGTGCACGGGCCTTCATTTTCCGAAAGGATATGAGGTTATCTCTAGTGGGGTATCGTCTCAGAATGCCCCAAGCCCGATTTTGTTTCTTGCGGGTCTCTTCACATTCCGAATTCCACCAGGGCTTTGGCCTCCTGGGAAGAAATTGAGATGTCTGTGGGATGGACAGCTTGGCTGCTGTGATAATGCACTCGGTTAAAAGATGAGTGAGTTCGTCAATTGTAAGACTTTCGAGACGAGAATATGCTAAAAGCGATGCCTGCTTGAAAAGGCCCCAATCAGCCTTGTCAAGCATCCAACGAGGCGAGCGTGTATGAATTAAAAGAGGGGCTACGCTACAGGTTAAAAAAGTAGGAAAATGATCGCTTCCACGTGGATTGGAATCCACACTCCAGGAAAAATCTGGAAGTAAACTAGCAGAACCAATTGAAAGGTCGATGGAAGTTGATGACAAAGATGATGGACTAAAATAGGTTGGCTGGCCCGTATTAAAAAGACACAGACTTCGTGTGGTTAAAACTGACTCAACAATTTTTCCTCTGACATCCTGACGTGTGCTCCCCCATAAAGGGTTGTGACAATTAAAATCGCCCATCAAAAGGAAAGGCTCAGGAAGCTGGTCTAACAGCGAGTTAAAATCTGAACATTTCAAAGTAAAGGAGGGTGGCAGATATAGAGCATACTGTAAGAGCCTTATGGTGCAAGAACCGAACAGCCACTGCTTCAAGTGGTGTGGACAATGGAACCTCTGTGCAGGGAACTTCTCTCGGGAGAACCACCGCAACTCCCCCAGAGGAACTGACAGAGCTCGGACGATCCCTCCGGAAAACCTGGTAACGTCTGAGGAAATTGGTATGGCTGGGACTCAAATGAGTCTCTTGCAAGCACAGCGCTCGTGGCTTGTACTCCTCCAGAAGGTGCTCTACATCATCCAGGTTTCTTAGAAGGCCACGGCAGTTCCACTGTATGAGTACTGAAGCCATTTTAGGTACAAAAACTGGAGCACACGGAAAAGTGAGTCAGTTGCCTCACTTCGGAGGAGTTACGAGTTTTTTCGATTTTTGTTTTTTCGTAGTCTGCCACTCCATCTCATCCTGGTCAGAACCCGGAGTCGATGAGAGGGCAGACAAGGCAGCGCCACTGTTCTCCTGAGCCCCGCAGGCAGACATGCCTGCTAGCCCGGGAGGGTCTGTGCCGCGGGGCCCCAATCGGCGGCCACGACCAGAACTAGGTGGAGGGGTGGTCGATGTACTGGGGAGGGGTTCTACCCCATCCATCTGTTCCACCTCTTTTCCCCACGAGGAACCTGCGTGCGAGCCACACAGCTCCTTGGTTGCTGGCTGCCTCTCCAGGGACTGAGGCCGAGGGCCTCGCTTCTTCTCCTTAGGAGAGCGGCCAGTGTTGACAGGTGCAGACGGTGCTGGCCTGTCCTGAGCAGAGGAAGCAGCTAAGGCGCCCTCCCTACGAGAAGGGGGAGCCCGCTGACCCTGCTCCATTGTCTTGAAGGGGGGGGGGGGGGGGCGGGCACGGCTATTGCTGGCCCGTCCTTGCCCAGGGAAGCAGCATGCCGCTCCTGTTGATGGGATGGGGCCCTTAGGTCAGCCGCCAGGATCTCAGGAGAGACCTGAGTGGCCCTAGTCTCCGAGCGTGGTGCAGGACCCCTGCGCACCACCTCGGCGTAACCTCCCCTTGAGGGGAACGACAGCTTTTTCTTAGCTTCCAGGTAGGGGATATTCTCCTTTGCCTTTAAGGAAAGAATTTCTTTTTCTTGACGCCAAAGGGGACAGGTGCGGGAGTAAGCTGGGTGGGGCCCACTGCAGTTACTACAGCGGGCCGCCGCCTCGCAGATGTCAGCAACATGCTCCTGGCTTCCACATTTCGCACAAGTTTCTTTTCCTCGACAACTGCGTGACCCATGCCCAAAGCGCTGGCAGCGGAAGCACCGTTGCGAGTTGGGAACATAGGGACGAATGCGACACTGGAGATAACCCGCCTTCACAGTTTCAGGGAGGGTGTGTCCCGCAAAGGTCAAGATTACATGCTTTGATGGAGTTTCCTTGCCATCCTTCCGGAACATAATACGTTTGACAGCGACAACACCAGCATCTTTTAGTCCTTCCAGAATTTCTTCCTCGCTAGCATCGAGGAAGTCTTCTTCAGAGACGACTCCACGGATCGTGTTGAGCGTCCGGTGAGGACTCGCGGACACTTCGACGTCGACTATGCTGGTCATCTTGGAGAGTGCCTCACTTTGAACTTTTGTATTTACTTCAACGAGAAGGTCGCCGGAGTAGAGTTTTTTCGCTTTGTAAGAGAACCCAATGAGGTTTTCTAGCACCTTGGCTACTACAAAGGGGGACAATTTCGACACTGGTTTGTCTTCAAGGCTCGAGTGAATGACGAAAAACTTTGCAAATGTTCCCAATTCAGGGGCTTTTTCAGTGACATGGGGCTCAGGGCGAGGCCTCTTGGAAGCCTGCCTTGAACCGGGTTTAGAGAGGAGGGGCGCCATATGAAGGGCAAAAAACTTCGGCATCTGTAGCGCACCACCCACCACGGAGTCCAACGAGGGGATAGGTAACATCTCATAACAGGTCTGGCTTGTCTGAGTATGTTACTCTACCAGTGCTACTAGGATGCTATAACCAAGTGTGGGTAAAGAGAGAGTTCTGTCGCCACCCAAGGTTAGCCCTTGCCGGCAAAGGAGCTGAAAAGGAAAGAAGAGAAATGAGAAGAGTGAAAAGAAGGAGAAGACAAAGGTGAAAGAAGGGAGGGGATAGTAGAAGGAGTGGCGACTAGACTGAATCATCCTGGCCGGGCCTTACCAGGACTCCAATCTATGAGAAGCAGGGAGCGAAGTGGTGTATTGCCTCGCCCAGGGGGCCCCGAAGGGTCCAAACCTACCCCGGGCTCGGCTCAACCACCAGGATGCCCTTTTCCCCAGACACGGGAAAGCCACGCACAGCCAGACGTGGGCGGGCGAACCCGCATGGCTCGGGGTCCGTGGAGACGCCACTCTCCAAACACCTGCTTTCACAGGTGCCCCCTGCGGGGGTGTAGAGACAGTGGCTGTGCGGTATAAAACAGACCCAATTAGGAACTTTAATGCAGTCTTATGTAGTCCCATTGTTATGATTATGATTACACAACGTTTTATAGTGCAAAAAAAACGCGATGTAATAATTTTTTAGACTGCGTGTGGGACCTTCAAGCTTGTTTTTCTACGTTCTGTGCGGTGAAATGCCCTGTATAAGCAAAATCAGAGAATCCTTGAGCTATATGCTGCAAGGAGTGAAAACAGCAGTCCGGCCGGATTCTCCCCTCTTCTGTACACTGTGCAAATGCAGACGGACGCGGACTTTGGATGCTTTGCACTTAAAGGCCCCACATAAAGCTAGCCGCTTAATAAGCATCAATTATTGTGAAGTGTTCGCGGATTTGGCTTTTAAAGGTCATGCACATAAGAAGCACAATGGTGGTGTAAAGTACGCCGAAATTGTTATGATGCACTTTAAGGTTTTACTAGGTATGTTCAGCAAAATGCGGGCCAAATCATTTGTGTCAAAACTTTACATCGCCCCCAAAAAAGTCTTGTATTATTACAAAACAATGTAGCTTATAATGTGTATATGTACTGATTATTCTTTTTCTTCCAATTGCAGCATACACGGAGGGTATCTCCAAGAAGAAAGGGTATTATTATGTAGAGAAGCTAGTGCTTCTTTTTATGGGTACAAAACTGTCCGAAGTAAGGTCAGAATGGAAAAAGTAGCCTCAAGTTCCGCCTGGTCCTGAGCAGTCACAATTATGAACACAGAATTCAGATAAATAGTAATATGAAGGACCTAGGCTGGCAGCCACACGTTTTGAGTTCGCAATGACATTTGATTATGATCACAAATATTCCTGCTTTGCTCAAGGTCGCCTAGCTTACACACCATATTGGTTTTTTTTAGCGCAGCAGGAATATTTTTTTTATCAGACTTAAACGTCATTGGTAATCGAACAAATGTGGCTGTCTGTGTAAGTCATTGTTTTTATTCTTTTTTATTTGTGTATTCATTATGTCATTTTTTTCTCATGATTTAGTCTGAGTTTTTTTACTTATGTGTTCATTATTCATTTATTTTTTATTTTATTAAGTTTTAGTTACAGATATGATGCCTTCGTCAAATCTAGTCGGGGAAACGGTGGTGACCTCGTGTTCGAGGAGCGGTGATGAACTTTTCATCTTGTATTGCTTCCGGCGAACAATGGTGACTTTGTGCGTGTGTGTGTGTGACGTGTTGGTCACAAGGGACGATTTCGGGACAGAACGGAAAAACAAGGCCAGCAAAGAGCGACTGGGGGACTTTGAACATCGCACGGTGCGAGGAAGGACTTCAACGGGATGGCTAGCAAGCAAGGCCATGTCAAAACTGGTGTGCTCGACTGGAGAGTTGAATCAGGGCTGTGACCCTGTGAGTAAGAATCAACGACTTTGGAAATACCGTATAGTTTACAGCTTAATTGTCGCCTTCCTTTTGTTTTATTTTAATAGGTGTCTGTGTGCTATTACATTTTTAGTTTACTTTAATGGTTGTTCGTGTGATATTACGACTTTTTTTTCTTGAACGGCGGAAATGCTTGTTAGGAGTTTTGGCGCTTTTATGTATAAAACTTTTTTTTTGCAAACAATATTCTCTGTCTGCTCCCTCGACAACCAATCCCGCCAAAAGGCTCTGAATTTCCGACGTCGAATGATATGTTACAATGTTTCCTAACTAGCGATCGCCTGCATTCTATCTTTGTAGCATACATATTTGTCAGAATTACAAATTTCGAACAGGCCAATAAAGATTGGTCAGTGACCTATTTTGTCGATGTATCTACGTAAACACACGTTTGGCAGTCTGGGATTTCAGTGAAATGTATATTTTGTGGATATTCATAGAAATGCAATATATGATCCCATGTCTGGACCTAAAAGTATGGTACCTGCCCCATAGTAATAATTTTCATGTGAAGCTAGAAGGAGCATCAGATGAAATTTTATTTGTATAGGGTGGGTACTCTACTTGCCAGGCCCAAACGCGGGATCATTTAAAGCAGTCTTTATACGGTATATAATAATTGGGCAGATATGGCTATATCCATCCAGATACAGCCTGAGTATGCAGATGTGGACATATTTGCCCAATTCCTTATATATCATATATGTATTTTTTATTATAAGTCCAGATATCACATTTTTGTAAGGGATGGCTTCTAGCATCAGCTGCAGTACATCGGAAAGTGAAACAGTAGGTATATCCCTCTATTAAACTATTTCTGTTATATTCCGGTGATGAAAATAATCCCTGGAGTAGGGGAACAAGAGGGGCAAAGGACAAATACAAATCTCGAAACACAGCTAGATGACTGGTGCGCGACCGAAACAATCCGCCTGGTCCGGTTATCGAGCCCGGCACCTCTTCATTTCCAGAGCAGCGCGCTACCAACTGAGCTAACCAGAGGTTAGACGTCAGTAGAGCAAACGGGTTTTATCAGCTGCCGTCAGTCTAACACCAACAAAGATAAAGCTTGCAATTTAAGGTTATGATTACAATGCAATTAAATGCAAAGGTGCAAGCGAGCTGGACAAGAATGATGAAAATAATCCCTGGAGTAGGGGAACAAGAGGGACAAAAGACGAACACAGATCTCCAAACACAGCTAGATGGACCCGGACCTCTCCACTGGAAATGGAGAGGTCCAAGGGTTCGATACCCGGACCAGGCGGATTTTTTCGGTCGTGCACCAGTCATCTAGCCGTAGCGCCGCGCTACGGCTATAGCCGTAGCGCGGCGCTAGAAGAAGGACGTAGAGTTCCGGCTGCACAGGCTTCCTACGGCAGCCAGAGTTGCGCGGTCAGCCCCGTAGCACCGGCTTTCCTGCACAACATTCGGAGTCTGCTCCTCACGTGACCGAATTTGGCGAATAGCAGCGCTGCGCGTTCGAGGCGCGCGGCGCACTCAAGAGCAGGGGAACGTACGCCGGAAAGCGTGCAACGTCTACTTTCCTACACTTCATATGAGCCAGCTCCTCAAGTGATCGGATCTCGGCCAATAGCGGCGCGGTGGCACGTAGAAAACAGACGCGCTACTCTGGCTCCCGTAGGAAGCCTGTACAGGGAGCCCTTTTCGCAAAACGCACAGGGGACAATGGAACAACATAGTCGTTCCATTGTCCCCTGTGCGTTTTGCGGCCAAGGAAGCACACGGGCAGCTTTTAGATGGTAACAACAGTTATCTCGGTGGTTTGACTAATGTTTGTAAACGACTGCAAATACGAAAACTGCAGTTAGGGTACTGACAGGCTGCATGCTTTTTATTGCAAGACTAAACTTTATGGTGATTCTGCAGGTCCTGCAATGTCATCTTGTTCTTACGGCACCTTTAAAAAGGCAGTCTGCTGATTTTATTTACGGAAATTGTTGCAGTTGCGTTTGGCCAAAACAGGGTCCTTCAAGCCGTAGTAATAATGGTCAAAAATATGTGACAGGCGCTTCCAGCTCACCTATCTGAGTCCATGTGACCCATTCGCTTTTATATTAACGCCGTGTGCAAACTCCCGCCAATGGGGAGTGTGTTCCAAGTAAAAGAAAGAGTAACTTAAGAAATTAAGATAATGAGTGTTTCGCAGTTGCAACATACTGATAACTCTATCATTCTCCCTTATCATGTCACGGCGATACTGCGATAATTGTAAAAACATACGATCTTCTAGACAATTTCGCGGAGCTCGTCGAGCGCATTTCTATAGTTCTTATAGTTTTCTTGGAGTGCGGTATTGTTAGGCACCTTCAAAGATACCCTTGTGGGGAGCGAGTATAAGGGACACAAAGTACGTTATTATTGGTTGTCGATACCGTACAAAGCGCATCTAAGGATGGATTGCCCGCTTATGTATTTCAAGCACCTACTTTTCCGCGTGTTGACTTACATTCCTTTTTTCGCCTTCCCCTTCAAAATGCAGATTATAGAATGTAACTCTGTCATGGATATTTTAGTTCTCTGGCAAATACATCAAGTGAATCTTGCATGGAAAAACCGGCGCTAAAGTGGGGAAGGTTAGGCGTTCTTACGCATTAGTTCACCTTTTGAAATTTGGGCAAACGCCCTCGCCAAGGAATGTTCGAGGACAACCGTGTTCCCAATTAAAAGTGGAATAAAAATAAATGCGAAGCCCTCAAGCGCATCTTAGTACATAGGTTAATACTTCAAAATCAGCCCTTTTTCAGAAAACAGTTTCAAAGTGGGGATGGTTTGGCCGTTATTACGCATTCGGACATCTTGTGAAATTTGAGCCCCCGCGCCTCGCCAGGGAACATTTTTTGGGACAACACAGTCCGCTCTTAAAGGCGGAATATAAAATGTAAAGCTCCCGAGCATATCCTGGTACAAGAAAAAATACTTCAAAATGAGTCAATTTTACGAAAACCGGCCTCAAAGTAGGGATGACTTGGCCGTCTTTACGTTTCCCTTCATCTTTTGAAATCTGGGTACAAGCGCCTCACCAGAGAGCCTCTAAAAGGCAACTGAGTCTCTAACTAAAGGCGGAATATAAAATATAACTCCATCGGGGACATCTTTGACCTATTGCGAATACTTAAAAAAAACTTTTTGAGAAAACTGGAGTCGAAGTGCAGATGGTTTGGCCGGTTTTACGCACTTGTTCATCTTTTGAAATTTGGAAACCCGTGCCTCGCCAAGGAACTTTTAGAGCGCAGCTCTTAGGGGCCCGTTTCCGGCTTGAGCGGCGTCGCCGTCGGCGTCGGCGTCGCCGTCGGCGTCGCCGTCGCCGTCGGCGTCGGCGTCGGCGTAACCGCGCGGTGCATCATGGGAAATGTCCCATAATGCACCGCGCGAGCCCCCCACCAAGGTCACGTGACCTCGTGGGGGGTCACGTGACCCCCCGAAGTCACGTGACTCCCCTGAGGTCACGTGGCCCCCTCCTCGAGGTCACGTGACCCCCGCCGATGTCGCGTGACCCCCCGATGACGTCATCGTCACTGATGACGTCACCGGCATCCACATCGTCATCGTCATCATCACTGATGACGTCACCGGCATCCACATCGTCATCGTCATCATCACTGATGACGTCACCGGCATCCACATCGTCATCGTCATCACTGATGACGTCACCGGCATCCGCATCGTCATCGTCATCATCACTGATGACGTCACCGGCATCCACATCGTCATCGTCATCATCACTGATGACGTCACCGGCATCCACATCGTCATCGTCATCATCACTGATGACGTCACCGGCATCCACATCGTCATCGTCATCATCACTGATGACGTCACCGGCATCCACATCGTCATCGTCATCATCACTGATGACGTCACCGACATCCGCATTGTCATCGTCATCATCACTGATGACGTCATCAGTGACGTCACTGATGTCGTCACCGGCATCCGCATCGTCATCGTCATCATCACTGATGACGTCATCAGCGACGTCACTGATGACGTCACCGACATTCGCATCGTCATCGTCATCATCACTGGTGAAGTCATCAGTGACGTCACTAATGACGTCATCGGTACCCGCATCGTCATCGTCACTGATGACGTCATCAGTGACGTCAGTGATGACATCATCGGCATTGGGGGTCACGTGACCCCCAAGGTAACGTGACCCCCCCCTGGTTAGTTTAACCCCCCCCCAGTGCCCTTCCCTCCTCCTCCTCAAGAGCTGCGCTCTAATTCGGCGTTACAGGGAGTTGTAAGCGGCTTTCATTTTTTTTGAGTACAACCCAGCCCCAACCTAAAGTAGAATATAAAATGTAAAGCCGTCGAGCACATTTGTCTAGAATGACCAATACTTTAAAATGAGTACCTTTTGAGAAAATATGTCTCAAATTGGAGATGGCTTGGTAGGCATTCATTAATCTTGCGAAATTTGGGTACCGGTGCCTAATCCAGAAGTTTTTTTAGATCGGCTGAGTTTTGAATTTGTGACGACCGAAATACACAATTTATTGCTTTTGACCACAAGTGGGTGCCAAGGCAAATCTTCGGAAATGTCCCACCATTGAGAAAGCTTCCATCGAAGTAGACATTGTTCGTCTAGTTTTCAGGCATTCGTTCTTCATATCTAACTTGAGCCAGAGGTCAGCATTTTAGGTCGCCCTCACTCACCGTCACCCTCACAGCCACACTCACCTAAGCCCCTAGCTCACCCTCACCCTCACCCTCACAACTACACTCACCTTCAGCCCCTCACTCACCCTCACCCTCAAAGGCACACTCACCTTCAGCCCTTCACTCACCCTCACTGAACCTCACGACCCTCACGGCGCTCATGCCCCTCACGGCCCTCACGGCCCTCACTCACTCATGGCCCTCACGCCACTCACCGCCCTCACGGCCCTCACCGCCGTCACCACCCTCACGGCCCTCACCGCCCTCACGGCCCTCACGGACCTCACACACTCATAGCCCTCACCGTCCTCACGGCCCTCACCGCCCTCACGGCCCTCATGGCCCTCACGCATTCATAGCCCTCACGCCACTCACCGCCCTCACGGCCTTCACCGCCGTCACCGCCCTCAAGGCCCTCACCGACCTCACGGCCCTCACCGCCCTCACGGCCCTCACGCCACTCACCGCCCTCACGCCACTCAGGCCAGCTTCAGATGGGGCAATTTCGCCCAGAAACTTTACGTCGCAACACCAGCAACACGCGCCGCCCGCGATCATACGCAGCAACCAATTGCTGTAATTTGCCATCGTCATCATAAAATTTTATTTTTCTTGCACTATTTAGACGGAATTACGCGTTATAAACGTGATCTTATGCATTTAAATCTCGTTAAGAATACTAATGCACCTTTCTGAAACAGTTTATTTCCAAAAAAACGATCGATTTCAAACGATAACCAAGTCTTTTGGTGTCATCATCACCGGCACGAGGTATCAAGTGAAACTTTTGCGTCCCTGATTAGATGCAGCCGCTTCAAACGTATTCGAATTGCTCCGAGTTGCTTGCTTATTTCGAGCCGGACCCGATCTCAGCAATTCGTGTCAATCTAGGGAAAGCTAGAGAGCAACCCGCCATTAACACCAAAATTGCTGAGAAAGATGCTCGATCTGAAGGGGGCCTCATGCACTCACCGCCCCCACGGCCCTCACGCCTCTCCTGCCACTCACTGCCCTCACGCACTCATGGCCTTCACACCCCTCACGCACTCACCGCACTCACACCAGTCACCGCCCTCACGCCCCTCACGCACTCATGGCCCTCATACCCCTTACCGCCCTCACCGCCCTCACGGCCCTCACCGCCCTCACGACCCTCACCGCCCTCACAGCCCTCACGGCCCTCACGGCCCTCACCACCCTAAGGCCCTCACTCACCCTCACACTCATGAATTTTCCTGGTTCAGAAACTCACTCACCCTCACCTCTCTTGTGAAGATGAGGGTGAGTGAGGGCCCTCATGAGTGAGTTTTGCCGAGGTAAGATTCGAGCACACACCTTTTATCCAGGAGCTTTTCGTGATCGGCCGAGTTCTTAACTGCATAACAAAATACCAACTTTAGTGCCTTCGACTACAAGTTCTGCCATGGCAAATCCTCTAAAATGAGCTACCTTTGAGGAATCTTTTCTCGAAGTGGTCATGGATTCACTGTTAGACATTTGTTCGTCACTTATAATTTTAGCATCCGCGCCTTGTCTGCTTTGTTATCATCCATGTTCTTTACGGGCGACGAAATATTGAATTTTAGGCAACCGTCTACAAGCCCGTGTTAATGAACAATCTTTGTCTTCAGCCCCCCTTGAGGAACGTGATATCAAGTCGGGAATTTCAGTATACAATCCTCTTGCAGTTTTTTTCTTCGTTTGCATGGCAATAGGAAGAATAATTTAATGTACACATCTACTGCGTGTATAAACGTTAGACATGTGAATGTTACGTTCACGAGAACAGACAACATCTCATAACTTGTTTATTCACTCCATTAACTAACAATAAGAATTGTTTCGTCATAAATCATATAACATTAATGAATATCGAAAATATTTAAAAATCGATTTTTATGTAATCGTATTATAAAACTGCTGTCTTTTTTCGCTAGTTTACTGATGTCAGTAGCAGAATATTGGAAATGATCGTACATGTCTAAGGGAGCACAAATCCACATTATTTGGCAAATTGTTCGCGGGAAATCAAGATAATAAATTGAGAAAAAAAAGTACCTTGCACATTATCGGTTTTTCTGATGTACTGCACTTAAAAAAGAAATCTTTCATTTTGTAGTACTTTTTTTTTATTTGGGCTCGTTTAAACTTTGTTGTTTCGCAAGAGTTAGTGTGACGCACCTCCGATTTTTATTTCTCTACAGGTGTAATACACATCTCATGCACTAAACAACTTTCCATACTATTGCCCTACCAAAAAACAAAGCTTTAAAAATAAACCGGAATGAATCCGGAATTTTAATCCATCGTATGGGCCCCTAAGCAAACCGGATTTCTAAAAAAAAATAGTCAGAGTGCAGGCGAGCTGGTGTAAGTTAAACATGATTGTGAACCTGAGACTGGGGTAGAAAAGAGAACACAACACAAACCGTAAACCGTAAAATGAACCGGAAATGTCCAGTCCGGAAACCCAACCATAATTGGTCGAAGTGGAAGCTGAACCGTATCTGGCCAATCCGTAGAGCTTCACAGGTGTGGGTCTAACCGTATATTAAGCCGTATCAGGTAACACCGGAATATAATAGAAATAGTGTAATAGAGTGGCATAGAAGTGTTTCACTTTCCACTGTACTGCAGCTGATGCTACAAGCCATCCCTTACAGAAATGTCATATCTAGACTTATTATAAAAAATACATATGGATATATAAAGAATTGGGCAGATATGACCACATATGCATAATCAGGCCGTATCTGGATGTATAGCCATATCTGCCCAATTCCTTATATTTCATATATAGGCTGCTTTGTATGATCCCGTGTCGGGGCCTGGCAAATAAGGTACCCACCCTATATAAAGCAATTTCCATGTGGTGCTCCTTTTAGCACCACATTAAAATTATTGCCAGGGGGCAGGTACCATACTTTCAGGTCCAGACTTGGGATCATATGCATTTCTATCAATATACACAAAATATACATTTTACTGCTATCCCACACTGCCAAACGTGTGTTTACGTAGATACATGGACAGAATAGGCCACTGACCAATCTTTATTGGCATGGTTTGAAATTTATAATTCCGACAAATATTATGCTACAAAGATAGAGAGAGATAGTAGGGTTTTATGGCGCAATAGCTACGAGGCCATCTGCGCCAAACTAATTGTAAGAATCGTTATACTAAAGGAAGGGTTTTACAAAAGTATGACCAAAAGGCTAGAGTCGGTGTAAAATGCTAGTACTACTAAGGAATTCTATTACTCGTTCGAAAGGGACCAGAGGATTCTCTGCCACGAGGAAAGCAGGATGAAATCGGATATGATATTGAAAAAGGGAAATGAATGCGGAGCTTGGGCTGAAGGCCGGGACACAACCACAAGATATGTAAAACAGTGAGCCTGTCACCCCACTGATCACACACAGGTGGATCTTCTCCCAAAAGCAGATACCTATGAGTTATAAATGAGTGCTCAATTCTCAGGCGGCACAACAACGTTTCATGAAGTCGGCTCCAAACTCCCAATGCAGGTTTGGTAACATCGAGCTTGTTATCACACTCCATGTGCCATTCCAATTGCCAAGAATGAAGAATCGAGAACTTCACCAAGGGCTTCATATCTGGATCGGGTAAACAGGACAGCGATTGTGGAAGGTTCCCAGCAGATCCTGCAAGCTTGTCGGCTTCTTCATTGCCTTGAGTACCGATATGACTAGGTACCCAACAAAATTTTATATTTTGACCCCCATGCAAAGCAGAGTTAAGTTTATACCGGATTTGTTGTACAAGCATATTTTTAGTATCTTTAAGAGAGCAAACTGCAAGAATCACACTTTGAGTGTCAACAAACAGGACCGCCCTCAGTATTTTCCTACTGATAATATAGTCAATCGCCACTGATACTGCATAGAGCTCCGCAGTAAAAATGCTGGCAATAGAATCAACTCGTTGAACCTTGGAGAAGCTTTGAGAGTATACAGCGCCAACCAACGAAAGATGAAGTCTTGGCGCCATCTGTATAAACATGAAGATAACCATCATACTTATTTTGCAGTTCAGCAAACTCTTGCTTAATTACAGCATGGGAAATGCCGTGCTTGTTGAACTTTGCGAGAGACCAGTCAGATTCAACTCGCTGTGTTTTCCAAGGTGGAATACCGTTGACTTTCCGAACGAGGACGACCTGGTCCAGAGAAAGGTTCAGCGAGGAGCGAAGATGTTCAATGCGGAAGCTTAACGGTGTTACAATGCTTGATTTATTTTCAAAAAGGCGATAGAACCTTGACCTTGTGAGGGAAGAGTAAGTTGGATGATGAGGGTCGGGTAGAATCTTGTAAGCATATGTCAGACTAAGATATGTACGTCGTTTGTTCAGGGACAGCTCATTGGATTCTGCATATAAACTGAGGACGGGGGACGTCCGGAAAGCTGTTGCCAGTCGCAAGCCGAGATGGTGAATTGAGTCCAACATCTTAAGGGCAGAGGGCCGAGCCGACCCATACACTACTGCACCATAGTCAAGGCGGGATCGTACAAGGGCATTGTATAGCTGCAGGATGAATTTTCTATCAGACCCCCAAGGCTTGTGAGATAAAACTTTCAGAAGGTTTGTCAACTGAAGGCATTTTTGCTTCAGCCCTTTAAGGCGGGAAATAAAATTAAGCTTTCTATCAGATATTACACCAAGAAGTTTGTGCTCTTTCCTAACAGGTATAGGAGTTCCATTCAATTCCAGGGATGGATCCAAAGAGAGCCCGCGTCGCAAAGAAAAGGGAACACAGACCGTTTTTAAAGCAGAAAACTTGAACCCATTTTCGTCAGCCCACTTGGACAGTTTCTTTATGGCTAACTGCAACTGGCGCTCACAACTAGAAAGGTTACAAGACGATGATGAAATCTGTATATCATCAGCATAAAGAAAATATGAAATAGAGGGTGGCAGCAGTTGTGCGAGTGAATTCATTGTTAGCAAAAACAAAGTAACACTTCAAACACCCCCTTGAGGGACTCCATTTTCTTGAATAAAGGAATCAGACAGGGCTGAGCAGAGACGAACTTCGAAAGTCCCGTCTGTCAGACATTCCTTTATGCTTCGCAGCATACGGCCCCGGATATTACAGGCATACAGGTTTAGGAGAATTCCATACCTCCACGCTGTGTCATGTGCCCTTTCTAAGTCGAAAAAAAAACCGCAACACAGTGCTGCCTGTTTACAAATGCCTCACGTATCACAGTCTCCAGGCGAACTAAGTGGTGGAGGGTAGATCGACCTTGGCGAAATCCACATTGATTGTTATCAAATACCCTCTGGCTTTCTAACATGTAGACCAGTCGCCTGTTTATAAGCCTTTCATATGTTTTCCCAATGCAGCTTGTCAGTGCAATGGGGCGGTAGCTTGATGGTTGTGGGGGGTCTTTGTTAGGCTTTAGGAGGGGGATGAAATGTGTGTGTTTCCAAGTCCGAGGGAAACATGCCTTTTCCCACAAAAGATTAAAAAAAACAGGGGAAGGCTTTCAAAGGATTCTGGAGAAAGGCGGCGCAGCATTTCATAATGAATTCCATCGGGACCAGGGGCAGAAAGTTTTGTCACATTAAGAGACATCTCAAGATCGCATCGCGTAAATGGTTGGTTATAGGATGCTGAATTTCCTCCTGACATGACAAGCTTTTGTCGTTCCGTAAGAGCTTTTAATTGTCCAAAAGTAACACTGTACTTGGCCGAACTAGATGAATTATAAAAATGTTCCCCAAGTATGTTGCCAATATCTTTTAGTGATGTAGAAGGGGCATTAAACGTTGGAATGGCAAAGCACCTATAATCCCCATTTACTTTCCTGTATCTGTCCCAGGCCTGTTTGGCTGGGACAAAGCTGGTTAAAGAAGAGAGATACTTCATCCACGACTTCTGCTTTGCCTGCTTCCTAGTCAAACGAGCCTTGGCTTTTCGTCGCTTGAACTCAACAAGGTTGCCTGAAGTGGGGTATCTGCGAAATCTGCCCCACGGCGTATTTTGGTCCGCCCGGGTTGTGGCACACTCCTTATTCCACCAAGGTTTACATTTTTTGGGTATATTACCAGATGTCTGTGGAATGGACTGCTGTGCAGCCTTTAGTATCTGCTCAGTAACATAAAGTGTAGCGTTCTCAGGGGACATAGAAGAAAGAAGCGAAGGATCTAAATTGGAGTGAAGACTAAAAAGAGCCCAGTCTGCCTTGTCTAACTTCCACCTAGGGACCCGCTTTTAAAGATTAGGCAATAGAACGGTACTCTCTAAAACAACTGGATAATGATCACTCCAAAAGGGTTATGAAGAAACTTCCAAGAGAAGCAAGAAGGTATTGAAGGTGAAGCAATAGAAAGATCAATGGATGTGAATGAGTTGTGTGCCGCACTAAAAAAGGTTGGCTCTCTCCTGTTAAGAAGGCACAGCCCCGAAAACAATAAAAGACGTTCAATCACACCACCACGGGAGTCTTGACGGGTACTACCCCACATAGGATGATGGGCGTTAAAATCCCGCAAAATTAAAAAAAAAGGTTGCGGGAGCTGTCCTATAAGTCGCTGCAGCTCTTGAAGGTTTAAAGGAATGTTAGGTGGTAAGTATAAAGAAACAATTGTTACAAGGCGGTCCAGAAGGAGACGTACTGCAACAGCTTCCAGCGGCGTGCAGAGCGGAACTTGAGAGCAAGCAACTCCACTCTGCACGACCACTGTAACACCACCGGAAGGGGTGGAAGAGGGGCGATCTTTTCTAAAAACCTGATGATGTCTTAAAATATTAAAGGAATTAGTGTGAAGATGGGTGTCTTGCAAGGCGAGAGCGATGGGCCGAAGCTGATCCATGAAATAGTTCACATCCTCAATATTTCTTAAAATACCGCGACAGTTCCATTGCATAAAATGTAACTTAGTCATCTATATAAGGTATGTAAATATGCTACTGAAAAAATAAACCTAATAAAATGAGTAAGATTGTAGAGTCAACACAAACTAGGTGGAAGCCATTGGTGCCACGATCTTTCTCGAACGTGGACGAAGGGGGCCGAAGCACCCGCCGAGAAGAGACGACACGCAGCCTGGTTGTGAGGGTGGGCGATGACTGGCCGGAGCGGCGTACGCTCAACGGCGTTTATTGGGCGCGGTGAACAATGTTGCCCGCCGAGCCTAACGGCCGCAGACGGGCGGACTGGAGGGGGGCGCCACTAACTTGTTACACTCCTCCCCCCAGTTTGTTTGTTCTAAACAAAATACATGAATAAACACACACGGCCGACACCATCTCGGCGTCTGGTCATGCAAAGTCCCGGCCTGTCGACGATGAAGGTCACCCCGGCGAGTAGCGGTCAGGTGGCCTCCTCTGCCGTGCACTCCGCCTGGGCACTGGTGTCGACGGGCCAGATGTGGCAACGCCGGGCGCTGCCTGAATTAGTCGCGCTCCACCCGGTGGAGCTGCAGGAACCGGATTGGAGAGTGGCACCGGTCCAACTGGTGCCACAGGAGTGGCGACGCTTGTCGCCTGCGGGGTGGATGGCGCTCCGCTGGCCGCTACTGGTGCTGTTGTTGGGCCTTCTGCAGGCTGGTCCTCTGAAGCGACGGCCGAGGGTGGAAGCCAGGTCCCGAGGCGAGGCCTGACATGGTCGACGTGCCGGTGCCAGGTGGTCCCGTCTGGCATGCGGACGAGCAGCGACGAGGCACTCGCTGGTGAAACCACACGCCCGGCAGACCAGGGTGGGCCAGGACGGAAGTTCCTGGCGTACACCGACGCTCCCGGCTCCGGCAAAGGCCCGGGACGGCACCCTCGGTCAGCAGCCAGCTTCTGCTTCAGCTGCTTCAGGAGCGCCGTAGACCGGAGATCTGGATGCAAGACGTCCAAGGGTGTCTTGACCATCGGGCCCAGCAGAAGCTCGCAGGGGGCACGGCCAGTGACCTCATGGGGTGTGGTCCGGTACTGGAATAGTACCCGGGCCACCTGCGTTCGGAAATCCCCGGGCTGGCTCTTCTTGAGCTTGTCCTTGAGTGTCTGTACCACCCGCTCTGTTGCACCATTGGAAGCGGGGTGGTACGGCGGAACCAGCATCCGGCGGATCCCATTCCTCTGCAGCCAGTCCAGGTACTCGGCGCCAGCGAAAGCGGGACCATTGTCGGACACAATAATGTCCGGCAATCCCTGCGCCGCGAAGACCTGCCGCAGAGCCGCAATGGTCGCGCTTGCCGAGGGACTGGTGACTGGCAGTGCCTCCACCCACTTGGAGAAGGCGTCCACTACCACCAGGAAGTAGTGGCCCTTGAAGGGTCCCGCATAGTCCACGTGCAAGCGGGACCACGGCCTCTGTGGGAACGGCCAGGGGGTGACCTCCACGTGGCGCGAGGCTCGCTGGTTCTCCTGGCAGACCTGGTAGCCTTGCACCTGGTGCACGATGTCCTGGTCCAAGCCAGGCCACCAAACGTGCGACCGTGCCACCATCTTGGTCTTTTCAATGCCAGGGTGCCCCGTGTGCAGCAATTGCAGCACCGTGGCCCGCAGACTTTGTGGAATCACCACCCTGGAACCCCACAGCAGGCAGCCCTGCTCCAAGCTCAGCTCGGCGGTCTTGTGGCTGTAAGCCTGGTGACGCAGCTCCTCCCCTCGGGCAACCGCCTTGACCACCTGAGACAGGACCGGGTCCCGGCTGATCGCCTGCGCCGCCGCAGTCCTGGTGAGCACCCCCGGGTAGGCCCGCTCCAGCAGGAACACGTCAGCTGGCTCTGGAACGGCAGCAGGCACCTCCGGCAAGGGCAGGCGGCTCAGGGCATCGGCAGGTCCCAGGTCCTTCCCAGGGCGGTAGACCAGCTTGTACCTGTAGGCTGCCAGCGTCAAGGCCCAGCGTACCACACGAGGCGATGCTTGCACTGGGACTGGGTTGTCAGGTCCCAGCAGCCCCAGCAGCGGCTTGTGGTCCGTGACTGCCTCGAACTGCCGGCCCCACAGGTACTGATGGAAGCGCTGGACCCCGAAGATGAGGGCCAAGCCTTCCTTGTCCAGCTGGCTGTAGCGTTGCTCTGCCGCATGAAGCCGACGAGAAGCAAACGCCACAGGGTGTTCCTGACCATCCTGACCCCGGCGCGACAGGACGGCTCCTACCCCGTACGGCGACGCATCCACGGTGAGGACTACAGGCTTGGCCGGGTCGAAGTGCACCAGCACCGGAGCCTTAACGACCAGCTCCTTGCTGCGCTGGAAGGCCAAGTCCTGCTTCTTCTTCCAGGCCCACTGCTGCCCATCACGAAGCAGGCGATGCAGCGGCTCTAGATGCGTCGAGAGGTTGGGCAGGAACCTCCTGTAGAAATTGATAAGGCCGAGGTAGCTCTGAAGCTCCTTCTTGCTCTTGGGCTTCGGCGCCTTGAGCACGGCCTCAATCTTGCGGGGAGCCGGGGCCAGGCCAGCCTGGGAGATGATGTGTTCCAGGTACTCCACGCTGGGGGTCAGGAACACGCGCTTGTCCAGCCTCAGCTTGAGACCGGCGTCCTGCAATCTTTTCAGGACTTTCCGCAGGTTCTGCAGGTGGTCCCCGTCGTCGGTACCGGTAACCAGGATGTCGTCCAAGTACACCGCCACGTGCCTCATGCCCCTGAAGAGGTTGTCCATCTCTCTCTGGAAGATGGCTGGGGCTGAGGCCACGCCGAACGGTAGGCGCGTGTACTGGAAGAGTCCCATGGTTGTTGAAATGGTGACATACTTCCGGGCGGCATCCTGGAGCACCAGCTGCTGGTAGGCATCTCGAAGGTCGAGCTTGGAGAACTTCTGTCCCCCGGACAGGGCCGACCAAATCTCTTCTACCCGAGGCAGCGGGTACTTCTCGACGGTAGCGACGGGGTTGATGGTGACCTTGAAGTCCCCGCAGATCCTGACGCGGCCGTCTCGCTTGAGGACTGGGGCAATTGGTGCAGCCCACTCGGAAGTCTTGACAGGCACCAGGATTCCCTCTCGCTGCAGCCGTTGCAGCTCCTGGGTGACCCCGTCCTTTAGGGCGAACGGCAGCGGACGCGGCTTGCAGAACCGAGGCCGGGCTTCCTCAGGAACGTGGATGCCAACCGTCGTGCCGGCGAAGGTGCCCACTCCTGGCTGGAACAGGGACTGGAAGTCGGTCAGGAGGCTCGGGACGTCTTGCACCACGTGCAGCGCAGCTTCTTGGTACTCCGGCAGCCGAACGCCCAGCGAGTGAATCCAGTTCCGGCCAAGCAGCGTCGGCGACGACCCGTTGGTTAAGTAAAGGGGAAGGATTGTCTCCTTGTCGCCAAGGCGAACGCTGACTTGGGCCCGACCCTGGACCTGGGAAAGCTGCCCGGAGTAGCTCCGCAGCATGACGTCCGACGCCTCGATGGACACGCCGGGGAAGGTCCGCTTGAACAGCTTCCCGGGCATGACCGACACGCTGGCCCCTGTGTCCAGCTCCATGGTGATGGGGTGGCCGCAGATCTCAACAGACACCATGTAAGGTGGCACGGACGATGGAAGCTTACTTGTCTGCCACACGTCGAAAATCTGCGGGTCCTCGGCCACGACGTGGACCCTGGCTGAAGACGAACCCGGGCCTGGTGGCGCTTGTCCCCGCCGCGTTCTCTTGCGACGACCACCCTGGACGCGGGCTTGGCTGGAACCCGGGCTTGCACCAGGCTGATGCTGCTGGCCGCCGCTCGTCCTCCCCCCTCGGCAGACACGTGCGAGGTGCCCAGTTCTCCCGCACGTGAAACATTGTGCGTGGACGAACTGGCACTGTGAGGGGGAGTGGGCAGCACCGCAGCGGCTGCAAGCACCGCTCCTTGCCGCCATCTTGAGCACTGCCACTTCCGTCGACGGTGAGCCGGCCGCACGCGCTATCTCGCTGGCGTCCTTAGCTCCGGCTTCCATCGCCTGCGCTGCCTTCACGGCGTCGTCCAGCGAGGGGTCGGGGAGCTCCAGAGCTCGTCTGCATGGCGGGGTGCCCCTCGTGCAGCAACTGCAGCACCTTGGCCCGCAGAATTTGTGGAATCACCATCCTGGAACCCCACAGCAGGCAGCCCTGCTCCAAGCTCAGCTCGGCGGTCTTGTGGCTGTAAGCCTGATGACGCAGCTCCTCCCCTCGGGCAACCGCCTTGACCACCTGAGACAGGACCGGGTCCCGGCTGGTCGCCTGCGCCACCGCAGTCCTGGTGTTCATGATTTGTTCATCATTTGGGCGGGACTACAGGCTTCTTATTCTTTTTATGTTTACTGGAGGGCGTTTCTCACTCCATATTGTCCTGGTCGGACCCAGGCGTGGAGAGATTGTCAGCGTCCGTCAACATCTCCACCTCCTGAGAGGTATCAGTTGTTTTATGAGCAGCACTTGTCCGGCCAGGTGTCCGGGGGAGCAAGCCCCGGCCAGGACCGGCTGGGGGGGTTGCAGACGAGCTGGGCGACGGGTCGTCTGAGCTCGTCCGGTCCCCTCCTTTCACAGGAGCTGCATGGGCACCATGCTGCTCCTTCGGTAGGGGGGCCCTCTCTAGCGAGCAAGAGCGAGAAGTTCGCTCCGTCTCCCCAGGGGGACCTAAGAGAGGAGGCAGGCGCGGCTGCTGCCCCTGTCGGGGAGCTGGGGCCCTGAGGTCGGCCGCCAGGATCTCGGGAGAGACCTGAGTGGCCCTCGACTCCGCGCGTGGTGCAGGGCCCCTGCGCACCACCTCGGCAAAACTCCCCTTTGATAAAAAGGAGAACCGCTTCTTGGCTTCTGGGTACGGTACGTTTTCCTTTGCTTTGATGGTAAGGATGTCCTTTTCTAACTTCCAAGAGGGACATGCCCGTTAATAAGCAGGATGTGGTCCACCGCAATTAGCGCAGTGGGCCACAGCCGCCTCGCAAGTATCGGAAACATGACCTTGACTACCGCACTTCGCACACGTCTCCCTCCTTCCCACGACAGCTGCGTGTTTCATGACCAAAACGCTGGCAACAGAAGCACCGCTGGGGGTTGGGGACGTACGGGCGGATGCGGCAGTTCAAGTATCCTGCCTTGATTGTCTCAGGGAGAGTGTGCCTTTCAAAAGTCAGAATGACATGTCTCGAAGGAATTTGTTCGCCATCTTTCCTAAGCATGATGCGTTTTACGGCGACGACACCAGCACCTTGGAGTCCCTCGAGGAGTACTTCCATACTGGTGTGCAAGAAGTCGTCGTCAGAGAGGACTCTACGGACAGTATTTAGTGTACGATGAGTTTTCACCGACACCTTCACATTAACGATGGTAGTCAGTTTGAGGAGTCCGTCACTTTGTTTTTTTGTGTTCACTTCCACAAGAAGGTCTCCAGTGTGCTGTTTTTTAGCCTTGTAGGAAAAACCTACAAGGTTTTCTAGCACCTTTGCTACAATAAAAGGTGAAATCTTTGAAACAGTTTTTGTTCATCCAGCGAATGAACTATGAAAAACTTAGTAAATGTTTCTACTTCACATCCTTTGTCGATGTTTTTTTGTTCAGAGCAGCGCCTTTTAAGGGCGTGCCCTGAATGGGGTTTGGAGGGGTGGGGCGCCATAAGAGGGCAAAGAGTCTTCAGAATCCGCGGTGCATCGCCCACCGCCGAGGCCAACAAGGGGTTAGGTAACGCACCATAACAAGAAGGACTTTGCTGGAGACGTTACGCTAACAATGCTGCCGGGAAACTATAAACAAGTGTGGGTCAAGACAGAGGTCTATTGCCACCCAAGGTTAGCCCTTCCCGCCAAAGAGGGGTGAAAAAGGAGCAAAAGAAATGAGAAGGAAGTAAAAGAAACAGGAAAGGTAAAAGCGAAAGATCGGAGGAGATAGTAGAAGAAAAGGCGACTAGACTGAATCATCCTGGCCGGGCCTTACCAGGACTCCCGTCTACGAGAAGCGAGGGCCGAAGTGATGTATTTCCTCACCCGGGGGGCCCCGAAGGGTCCAAACCTACGCCGGGATCGGCTCAACCACCAGGATGCTCTTTTCCCCGGACACGGGAAAGCCACGCACAGCCAGACGTGGGCGGGCGAACCCGCATGGCTCGGGGTCCGTGGAGACGCCACTGTCCAAACACCTGCTTTGACAGGTGCCTTCTGCGGGGTACAAAGATAGAATGCAGGCGATCGCTAGTTAGGAAACATTGTAACATGTCATTCGACGTCAGAAAATCACAGCCCTTTGGCGGGATTGGTTCTCGAGGGAGCAGACAGAGAGTATAGTTTGCAAAAAAAGTTTTAAATATAAAAGCACCAAACCTACAAACAAGCACTTCCCCTGTTCAAAAAAAAAAAAATATATCACACGGACAACCACTAAAATAAACTAAAAATGTAATAGCACACACACACCTATTAAAATGAAACAAAAGGAAGGTGGCAATTAAGCTGTAAACTATACAGAGGTTCCAAAGTCGTTGATTCTCACTCACAGGGTCACAGTCCTGATTCAACCCTCCGGTAGAGCGCATCAGTTTTGACAAGAGCTTGCTTGCTAGCCTCGTCATTGAAGTCCTTCCTTGCACCGTGCGATGTTCAAAGTCCCCCAGTCGCTCCTCGCTGGCCTTGTTTTTCCGTTCGGTCCCGAAATCATCCCTTGTGATCAACACATCGCACACACACATGCACAAAGACACCATTGTTCGCCAGAAGCAATACAAGATGAAAAGTTCATGACTGCTCCTTGAACACGACGAGGTCACCACCGTTTCCCAGGCTAGAAAATTACGAGGGCACCATATCCTGAACTAAAACTTCATAAAATAAAAAAAATAAATGATGAACACATAAGTAACAAAAACACAGTCTAAATCATGAAAAAAAACACGAAATAATGAACACATAAATAAAAAAGAATAAAAACGCGAAGGACTTACACAGACAGCCACATTTGTTCAGTTAACAATGACGTTTAAGTCTGATAAAAATATTCCCGCTGTGCTAAACATCACCAATATGGTGTGTAAACTAGGCGACGTTGAGCAAAGCAGGAATATTTGTGATCATATTCAAATGTCATTGCGAACTCAAAACGTGTGGCTGCCTGCCTAGGTCCTTCATATTAGTATTCTTCTGAATTCTGTGTTCATTATTGTGGCTGTTCAGGACCGGGCGGAACTTGGTGGTACTTTTTCCATTCTGACCTTACTTCGGACATCTCTGTACCCATAAAGAGAAACACTAGCTTCTCTACATATTCCCATCCCTTCTCCTTGGAGATACCCACCATGTATGCTGTAATTGAAACAGAAAAAAAACAATAATCAGCACACATACACATTATTAACTACATTGTTTTGCAATAATTTTCTTAAATAGGCCCCTGGCCTAAGACAACACAAGACTTTTTTTTGGGCGATGTAAAGTTTTGACACAAACGATTTGGCCCGAAATTTGCTGAAGGAAGCCTTTAAAACCTTGAAGTGCAACATTACAATTTCGGCATACTTTACATCACCATTGTGCTTCCTATTTGCACGACATTAAAAATCCAAATCCGCGGACACTTCACAATAATTGATGCTTATTAAGCGGTGTGCTTTATGTGGGGCCTTTAAATGCAAAGCATCCCAAAGTGCGCGTCCGTCTGCCTTTGCGCAGTATACAGAAGAGGGGAGAATGTGGCCGCACTGCTGTTTTCACTACTTGCAGCACATAGTTCGAGGATTCTCTAATTTTGCTTATACAGGGCGTTTCACTGTACAGAACGTACAAACACAAGCTTGGAGGTCGCACACGCAGTCTAAAAAAACGATTACACCGCATTTTTTTCTTTGCACTATAAAACGTTGTGTAACCATAATCATAATATCAGTGCGACTACACAAGATTGCATTAAAGTTCCCAATCGGGTTTGTTTGATACCGCACAGCCACTGTCGGTACACAAGTCAACTAGCTCTACACATTCCGCTCAGCACACAACTACTAGGCTGAATCAGATAAGTGTCACACTTGCCGAGCTTGAAGTACCCTCGTTATCTGTACGAAGGTGAACAATCAATCGTCGACTGCTCAGTACTGGGAGCATCATGCAGCAGCTGACTTGCTTTCCTTTTCAAATGCCTTGCGAACCAAGTGTGGTATGTCGTCTGGTAAGGAGAGAACGTCACCACGGACGGAACTGAGCAATTGATACTCACCTGTTTACCTTCATATAGGTCAAGTCTCTACCTGGCCGAAATAGCTAGTGTGCGTGCAGCACAAACGGCTGTATCAAAATTTCTAGAGGTCGAAAGTTGAGAACAGGCGTGGTAAGGTTTCACGTTGCAAATATGCCCATGCAAATTTCTCTTTCTAAAACATAAAAATGCATTTCACATTGAGCTTACTAATCAACTACCTTTGCAGACTGCCATGGACCTGAACCTCGGCCTAGTCGATGCTAGCTTCTGCTCGGCGAGGGCTGCACTGAGTAGAAAGGTGAAAAATGTGCTGTAGATTATGTGAAACAAACAAACAAAAGCAATCCTAGCATGCACCATTCGCTAGATTCACTGACAAATAAAAATCATAGGTTGGGTCAATTATGTTAATGTAATATACTTCAAACGCGTACCATGAGTGCTGACAAAATATGTGCTGCCTTTAATCTAGATAAGCTTGTAAGTTTACATGCCAAATAACAAATAACTTAAAAGCTGAAATATATTTCTATGAAACTACAAAAACCGAAGACTAGCTCTGCAAATATGGTGCGATCTAGTACACCCTAAATGAGTAGAATTGGATTACGGCGTCCCCCTTACAAAGACCGAAGCAAACCAAGTATCGAGTGTGCAGTGCCACAACAACAGAAGCGATGGTATTGTGATCTCGTGGAGATCAGAGTTCGGAATAAGTGTGACAGGCTTTGGCATGAGAAATATGCCAGTATCATTATTTCTAAGGTGACTCTGCAGGGAAACAATGACACACCAGATACTCAGAAAGGCAAGCACACGCAGTAAACTTATAGCTCTTGTGTATTCGAATACTTCATTATTCACTTCAACGTCTGGATTGACTTTCCAGAACGTGATAAGCAGAAGAAATGGCCCAAAATACAAGGAAAAAAGCGAAAGACAAGACAAGCAAAAAGTAAAAAACGAAAACCCTTACAATTCATCCTTCTCCCTCACCGATATCGTTTAGATAGAAATTGTAGCTCTTTGGTCGACAGCGCTATAGAAGGACTACATAGAAACCTGTCCTTCAGATGGATGCTCTATTCTTTGCGCTTTCATTATTTCTCTTGTGAATGGGTCTCAAATCCTATCTATTACGGAACGATTTTCAAAATGTGCTACGCAACCACAATCTTGACAGCAGATTTCCAAATGTTCAGCGACGACTCGGTGGGTATTATAGAAATGCTCCCTTAAACGATCATTCTGTGAGGGATAGCGCGGCACCGAACGGGCCCGTCCCGTGGATGCGCGGGGGAACTAGAGTAAAGAGGAAAAAGCGGCAGTGAAGGGCGAGCGCACGCGGGACTGGCCGCAGGTGATGAGAACGGTTTTGGAAGTGGCGTAGTGTGGATTGATACTTAACAACTGGGGGCTCTTCCGTTCTTTAAAATGAACCAACCGTCAGTGTTCGTGCCACCGGAGCTTCTTCAGACACTGCTGCAACAAAGAGACGGGACACCGCTACAGCGGGAGAAGATCGCGGCCCACGTTCGTGAGCTTTTGTTTGCTACTCCGATACAAGCCACGGAAGAGGGAGCGGCGCCCTTCGTTGCGGCGGCTGTCACTGAAGCCAGCACAACGGATTACCAAGACTCGACGCGCCCACGACTGGTCCCCGTTCAGCCACCGAAATTAATCGGTTCGGAAATTTGCAGTTGTCAGATGAGTTCCTGGACCACCTGGAGAACTTTTGCCTCGTTCACGGCGTGAAATTCGAAGACCGGCTCAGCCGGGTCGTACCTGCAGCCCTCCAGGGGAGCGCGAAACTGTGGTCTCGGTTCACAGAGGACTTTGCCGACTGGTCAACGTTTGCTACCGCTTTCCGAAAGGAGTTCGCACTGGTCGACGAAAAGAAACGCCTCAAACAAGAACTGAGGTTCCGAACACAACACCCGGAGGAGAACCTCAAACAGTTCATTTATGTTATTTATTTTTTTATTTATTTACTTATAAATACCCTCAAGGCATGAAGCATTATAGAGGGGAGTGGTACAGCAAATACAATAAGTAAAATGGAATAATAATTGGGAAAGCATACACGAAAGAGAATTAAAAAAACAACAATGGTTACAAATGATTAATACACTTTGATACTATATAGTCCACTAGCCTGAAACCGGCAAACACAACGTCTTCTACTAATACGGTTAAATAATCAATCAGATATATTTTTTAAGGCAGATTGAAACAAATCATAATTAGTAATAGTGGCTATCAGAGAGGGAAGGTGGTTCCAGTCACTAGACGTACGTGGGATGAAGGAATAAAAAAAGGAATTAGTGTTGCATGAAATGACTCCTACTTTATGTGGGTGATCCATCCGTGACGACATGTATGAAGGTGATGTTAACAGTTCACCGCGTAAAGTGGTGTGGTGGAAAATTTTATGGAACAAACAAAGTCGTGCGTTTTTGCGTCGTGACGCTAGGGAAGAAAGACCTAGGTTAGATTTCATGGAGGATACGCTAGCAGCTCGTTGGTAGTTAGAATATATAAATCGAACCGAGTTATTTTGAATCATTTCCAACTGATTAACGAGAGTTCCGATGCCAGGATCTCATATCGCTGAAGAATATTCTAGTTGTGAGCGCACAATTGTTTTGTAGAACAGTAATTTAATAGAAGTAGGGGCCGAGTAAAAGTTGCGTTTTAGGTACCCAAGCATACTGTTAGCCTTGTTAGTAATGGAGTCGATGTGAATTTGCCAGCTAAGATTAGAAGTAATATGGACGCCTAAATACCTGTATGATTCGACAGTTTCGAGTAGACTACTATCAAGGTGATATGAAGGTAAGTTAGCGGAACAACGAGAGATTCGCATGAATTTGCACTTGTTAACATTTAGTGTCATATGCCACGTTTTGCACCAAGAAGTGATAGCGTCAATATCAGTTTGAAGTGCATGCACGTCATTGATAGAGGTTATTTCCCGGTAAAGAACACAATCATCTGCGAATAGATGAATCGAAGATGATACATAGTTTGGTAGATCGTTAATATAGACAAGGAAAAGTAATGGCCCAAGTACAGTACCATGGGGTACGCCAGATATTACAGGGTGAAGGAGAGAGCTGACTTCATTCGCGGTTACAAATTGCTGACGATGTGTGAGAAAGCATTCAAGCCATTTTAGTATGTTAATATCAATACCTATTTTTTTTAGTTTTAGTAGCAGGAGCTGGTGAGATACCTTATCAAATGCTTTCGCGAAATCCAGATATATACAGTCGGCGGATGATCGGTTATCGAGTATAGATTGCAACTTATGGGTGAATAAAGCCAGTTGTGTCTCGCACGAAAAAGATTTGCGAAAGCCGTGCTGTGCGCGGTGAAAAAAAGAATTTGATTCCAGATAGTTCGCGGTATGGGAGAAAAGTATGTGTTCTAGAATTTTGCAAGGAACGCTAGTGATTGATATGGGTCTGTAGTTGTAGGGTGAGTGCTTGTCGCCAGATTTGTGCACGGGAACCACCCTCCCTATTTTCCAGTCCTGCGGGAGCTCACCAGAATTGAGGGATTGCTGAAAAATTTTAGCGAGGGCGACAGAGGTATAGGCTTTCGTGTTTTTTAGGAACATGGGAGTAATACAGTCAACACCAGAGGAGGAGAAAGGTTTGAGAGAGTCAATAATTTTGGCAACACCATCAGTCTCAATCTGCACAGGATACAAGGGTAAATACTCAGGGTTACTAAATGAAGGCAAAACGTCAGAAAAAACACACGAAAAAGCGCTGGAAAACACGTTGTTAAGCGTATCTGAACACTGTTTGTCATCAATTGGTTCACCGTCCAAATTCGTTAGTACAATTCGCGAACTATCAGCCGGGTTCACTACATTCCAAAATTTTCTTGGATTGTTCAGCAACATATTTGGTAATGTGTTGGTTAGAAAATTTTCCTTCGCCGACTTGACTGCAGAATTATATTCATCAGCCGAGGTACGATATAGAGACCATCGATGTTGGTCACTAGACGTTTTTGCACTTCTATACATGCGTTTTTTTCGATTGGAAAGGTGCCTGATAAATGAATTATACCATGGTGCTTGCGGATTATAACAGATTACACGAACTGGAATAAAACGGTTAGCAAGCTCTGTCATCTTCGTTTTTAGAAGCTTCCAATTATATTCAACTGAGCGTGCTTCGAACCCGTTTAGAAACGCTTGTAGAAATAAAAACAGTTCATCATTGATTTGGTTAAAGTCAGCATTAGGATAATTACGTATCACTTTAGTTCTATTAGAAAACTTTTTTACAGGAATAGTCACAGAAAAATTTAGTAGAGAGTGATCACTTATTTTCGGCATGTATGTTACTTCTGAGCATAACTCGGGACAAGTAGTTAATACCAAATCTAACAGGTTCGCACTTGTCGGTGTAACTCTGGTTGGTTCGGAAATAATCTGTGTAAAGTGAAAGTATGAACATAACTCAATAAATTCCTGGCAAACAGACGAGGACGAATTTAGTGAAGGGGGGGACGTTGACCATTTGATTCCTGGATAATTAAAATCACCCAGCAAGAATACAGGGGATGTTGGGTACCGTGTGATAACGATGTTTATGGCATCATAGAGCTCAGTAACAAAGGTAGAGGAATCATTCGGGGGGCGATAGCAAACCCCGACAACCATTCTACAATGAGCTAGTTTTACAGACACCCATATAATCTCTAAGCATGACGCAATATGAAGTGCGAATGACTCAAATTCCTTTTTAATCGCTATTAGTACACCACCACCTTGCCTCGTTTCCCTATCTCGTCTGTAGAAATGAAATTGATTGGACAAATCGAATATTTCATTTTCACGAATGTTACTGTTAAGCCATGTCTCTGTTAACACGACAATATCGGCAGAGCAAGAATCAATAGCAGAAGAAATTTCGGTGCGGTTTCTGACAACGCTTCTGATATTAGTAAATAAAATAGAGACTTGTGATAAGGATGCACAATAACCACAGCCCCTCGGTAACCCCTACGTGTCTGACGTATCACGTTGCCTGGATGACGCCGCGTGTTGTCCCGAGGGCACAGTTGTTGGTGTATCGGTAGTAGCTGATTGTGATATCGGAAGTCGTGACTCACAAATTTTATCGGAGACAGGGTCGTACGTGTATAATTTTCCATTAACGGACAGTTTGTTGTATTTCAGCTGGAAGGAGGGACTGTTAGGCATCGTTTTGGAAAATTCGGTCAGCTTCCTCCGTACTTCGCGCGTCGCGGGTGAAAAATCCTCAGCTACACTCACGTCGTGTTCTTTCAGTTTAGCTTTGGCCTGAAGTACCTTTTCTTTAGTTTTAAAACTAGAAAATTTTATTATTACGGGGCGGCACCTTGAGCCGGAAAATTTTCCTAAACGGTGAGCGCGTTCGATATCAACCGAGGCTAGCTGAATACCAAGCCAGTTGGACAACAAGTTTGATACCTTTTCTTCTGTTTGTGGCCACGTTTCCTGAATATCAGGAATTCCGTGGAAAATCAAATTGTCACGCCGTGACCTGTCCTCTAGTTCGTTAATACGAGTCTGCAATAATTGGTTTTGTCTTTGAAGACCTTCTACCGTGTTGGAAGTATTCCGCAAATCAACTTCAACGCTATCTAGCACCTCTAGCTTCTCTTCGACAGCTGTTAATCTACCGCCTATATTTGTAAGCGTAGATTCAATGTTTTGTTGACCGTTTCTAATTTCAGTGATGCTTTGTTTTAATTCCTGATTACCTGTTGCTATTTCAGCTGATTGCTTTTGAAGATCGCGCAACATGCGCCAAATTTCTATGTTTTGCTCTGCCTGGGTCAGTGCAACCGCTCCCTCAGTATTATCTTCTGTCATACTAACCATGGGCTGGCTAGTTTTTCCTTTGGTGGACTGTGACGACGTGGTTCGTGTGAAAGGGCCGGGATTGGACTCTACGTCACCCGACATCAATAAAAGAAGACAATTTTTCAAGTACTCCAATATCACACTAAGAAACACCCGTGGGCTCGGGAACAGCAGTAGCAAACGTTTGTTTTTGTTTTTTAGGTTCAAAGGAATGTGGATACCCACCTGAGGTACGAAGAAACAAGGTTTGTAAGCCATTGCGGCCGTCGCGCTGCTCCCGTGCCCACTGGAGAATTCACTGAACAGCCAGCCTTTTACATCTGGCGCTGCGGGCGTCGTCGATGTCGATGGGTTTTCTTTGATGAAGCGAGGCGAATCGTAGATCCAGGTGGCCTGCTTTATGTCATCATGTCGGCGGGAATCGCCGACTGGAACTTGCGGCAGCGAATCCATGGTGATGAAGTCGAAGGCGAAACCATTATACCGGGACGCGCAGTAAGCCAGGAGTGGTAGTAGGACCTGAGGTACGAAGAAACAAGGTTTGTAAGCCATTGCGGCCGTCGCGCTGCTCCCGTGCCCACTGGAGAATTCACTGAACTGCCAGCCTTTTACATCTGGCGCTGCGGGCGTCGTCAATGTCGATGGGTTTTCTTTGATGAAGCGAGGCGAATCGTAGATCCAGGTGGCCTGCTTTACGTCATCATGTCGGCGGGAATCGCCGACTGGAACTTGCGGCAGCGAATCCATGGTGATGAAGTCGAAGGCGAAACCATTATACCGGGACGCGCAGTAAGCCAGGAGTGGTTAGGACCTGAGGTACGAAGAAACAAGGTTTGTAAGCCATTGCGGCCGTCGCGCTGCTCCCGTGCCCACTCCGTCCCGCTGCTCCCGTGCCCACACTTATAGCCTCGTACTATGACAGGATCGGCGACGATGGGACTGAGGCCGAAAAAGTCGAGCGGGTGTTGGAGCAAATGCACCCTCAGTTTCAAGACTTGTGTGCAGGTAAGACCTTTGCGAGCCTGAAAGAGCTTGCGCAGGCAGCGGATGGGTTAATGGAAAGAGTATGGCGGCGGGTGCAGTATGTTCCCCCGCCACAGCCCACCAACCAAATTGCGCGGAACCTGGTCTTCTACAGCAAGAGTGCAACGACTGATGCACCAGCTCAAAATGCTGCAGTGGCAGCGGCACCAGTGCCACCACCAGTTGCTAGCCAGCCCTGGCCCCTGCATCCGGCATCCCTCCAGCCATCGTACTATCGAGACCAGCTGAGTGCAGTCGGAGCAGTGAGAATGATCCACCAGACTGGCCTGCACAATAGTCTTCACCAGTACCCAGCAACCAATCAGCCTCCACAGATCCAGTGTCATTGTTGTGATGGCATCGGACATATGCAACGACAATGTCCCACAGCTAGACGCCAGGGCTCACCAAGCTGTTTCAAGTGTGGCCAGCTTGGCCACATGCAAGCGAGGTGCCAGGGAAACTTTTGGCAGTAGAGGCCACTCCGGTGGGCCTCTACGACACCACAGTGCAGGTAGCTGCAACAGCCGGCGGCAAGGAGCCATTGTTAGAGCTTCGTATTGCGAAGTTCACATTCAAGGGTTCTTTTGGACACGGGGTCAAGCGTCAGCTTAATGGGAGATGAAGCAATTTAGGCAGCCACAGCCACTGGTGTGGTCATCAAGGAGGAACGACGAGGCCTACGTCTTGCAGCCTCATCAAGTCGCACACCAGGAACCCGACCAGAATCAAGACGCCCAGAAGCCCTCGGAGGAGGACGCGGTTAAGAACATGGCACTGAACATCCAGACGTTTCGGCCCTACTACGAAGATTTGATAAGATCTTTGAAGCTCGCCCTGGTTGTACCGGACTGATGGAGCACAGTATCAACACGTGGAGTTCCCGGCCAACCCGCTGTAGGCTTCGTCCAGTCAACTCCCACAAAAGGCAGATTATGGATGCCTGCCTGGAAGATTTGCTGCACCAGGACTTGATCCAACGAAGCTCCAGTCAGTGGTCCTGTGCCCCAGTCCTGGTCGCAAAGAAGTCTGGAGGGTACCGGCTGGCAGTGGACTACCGTCCACTGAATGCCAAAACCAAGGTTCCGGTGTACCCGACGCCCAGGACAGACTGGGTACTTGCACAGCTGGGCGGAGCCCAATGGTTCACGAGCTTTCATTTGTCGCAGGGCTTCCTCCAGATCCCTGTTCGCCCCGAGGATGTCCCCAAGACTGCTTTTATATGCCACCAAGGTACGTTTGAGTTTAAGAGGATGCCCTTTGGTGTAGCTGGTGGACCAGCTGCATTCCAAAACCTCATGGACAATGTACTGGCGGGGATAAAGCACAAGTTTTGCATGGCCTCTTTGGACGATGTGCTAGTATACTCAAGTTCGTTCGAAGAGCATCTGAGGCGTATTGAAGAGGTCTTGGGCAGGATCACCCATGCTGGATTGACCATCAGCCCTAAGAAGACACAAACTTGCAGGCGATCACTAGTGTTCCTGGGGCACATCATCTCGCCGGGAGAGTGCCGACTTGATCCTGATAAGGTTGCGGCCGTCAGAGACTTTCCAATCCTACGAACAGTCAAGGAACTTCAGGCCTTCCTAGGATTGTCGGGGTACTACCGCACTTTCCTGCCGAAGTTCTCCGAGGTGGCTCAGCAACTGTCATTCCTACTGCTGAAGAAGGTCTGGGGGTACTGGAGGAACCCTCAAGAGGAGGCATTTCGTCAGCTCAAGTCTATGCTGGCTGATGACGTGGTGGTTGCACTCCCAGATCTCAACCGGCCATTCGTGGTGGAAACGGATGCCAGTGGGAAGGGCATTGCGGCAGTTCTCTTACAGGAGGCTGGAGGGAGGCTGAGGCCAGTGTCGTTCATCAGCAGAGCCCTGAAGGAAGCGGAGAGCAACTACACTTTGCAAGAGTGGGAGTGTTAGGCGGTAGTGTGGGCCGTTGACAAGTTCTGCCCATATTTGGAGCACACCAAGTTTGAGATCCATACTGACCACGCCTTTCTTAGGTGGATGTTCACCACGGACCAGACCTCAAGCAGAGTGCGTCGACGGGTGCTGCGCCTGCAGGGATTTGATTGCCTCATCAGGTATCGACGGGGAAAAGCCAACATCCCAGCGGATGCCCTGAGGCGTTTCCTCGCCCGAGCTTCATTAGGCTCGGAGACAAGGGAGACTGACAATGAATGATTCCCCATTGACACCGTGGAAACAGAATACCGGGTCCGGTTCGAAGAGAATGAGATGGTCCAAGAGACCGACATTTCACCCCTCCTCAGTGCATCCGAGCTTGCTGACGAACAGCGAAAGGACCCTGGGATCATCAAGATGATTAGCTATCTCAAGGACGGCACCCTACCGACTGACTCTGCAGAAGCATGCCAGATTCAGAACATGGCTGAGGACAGCGAACTGGACCATGATAGACTGCTGTTGAAGATTGCAGGCGAAAGAAGACTCCTTTGGATGCCCAAACAACTATGCCAAACAGTGCTCCAATTGTCCCATGATCCCCCTCTAAGCGGCCACCTAGGTTATTTCAAGACACTGAGACGAGTGTCCGAAAGGTATCTTTGGCTAGGCATGAGATCCGATGTGTCTCGGTATGTAAGGTCTTGCCATTCATGCCAGACACTGAAGCCTCGCCGCCAGAAGCCAGGCGGACTGATGGACAGCACTTGGGCAGAGGAACCCATGGCAGAGCTGAGTGTTGACGTCATCGGACCATTGCCCACCTCAAAGCGCCAACACAAATGCCTGCTGGTGATCATCGACAAATTTACCAAGTTTGTGGAGCTATTCCCACTTCGAGCTTCGACCAGCAAGGCCATATTAGAAAGAATGCTGGAAGTGTTTTGTCGACATGGCTTCCCCAAGAGTATCTCTAGCGACAATGGGCGTGTCTTTGTGTCAAACCTGTGGAAAGCGGTAATGAAACACCTTGGCATCAGAGTCCGCCACACAGTGCCATACCGCCCAGCCGGACAGCTGGTGGAGCGGCATATTGCGACAGTAAAGCATTGCCTGATGGCATATTGCAGTGCCCACCGTGACTGGGATTAACATCTCCCAGAGGTCGCCTTTGCAATGCGAACCTGTGAGAGCGTCACCACAGGGTACTCACCTGCCTTTTTGTGTTATGGGCGCCAACTCCGCTGCCCTTGGAAACCAAACCCCGGCTAACTCGCTTTATAAATCAGTGGCACGCCGGGCTTCGTGGCAGGTCTGACGTCTAGACTGCAGGACGCGCATGAGTTTGCTCTGAAGAACAAAAGAAAAGCGCAAGAGCAACAGCGGCGTTACTACAATCGAACCCGACAGCAGTCAGAGTTCCAAATATGTGACACAGTACTACGCGACCTGCACACCCTCAGTGATGCCACCAAAGGAGTGGCAGCAAAACTGGCTCCAAGACGCTCGGGACCTTTCGTGGTGGTGGGGAAAGTGGGGGCCAATGAGTATCGTCTGAGGGACCAAAAAACTGGAAGAGTGGCGGGACTGGCACATGTGGACCAGCTGTTGAAGTTCTGCGAAGACCGACCGGACTTCGCTTTCTAAGGGGAGAGGATTGTGAGGGATAGCGCGGCACCGAACGGGCCCGTCCCGCGGATGCGCGGGGGAACTAGAGTAAAAAGGAAGAAGCGGCAGTGAAGGGCGAGCGTACGCGGGGCTGGCCGCAGGTGATGAGAACGGTTTCGGAAGTGGCCTAGTGTGGGTTGATACTTAACAATTCAAACACTAGCCAGTCTGCCTACATACTTCTTACCACACTACTTATGTGAACTAGACTGGCAAGTGTCTTAATCATCGTTTAAGGACCATTTTTACGACACCCACCGGGTCGCCCCTGGGCATTTGGGAACCCACTGTCCAGATTGTGGTTGTGTTGCACATTTTGAAAATTGTTCCGTAAAAGTTAAGAGTCGAGACCCATTGTCAAGAGAAATGATGGAAGCACAAAGAATAGAGCATCTGAAGAACAGATGTGTAAGTAGTCCTTCTATTGTGTTGTCGACCAAAAACTCCAATTTTTATCTTAAGGATAGCAGTGAGGGAGAGGGATGACTTGTAAGGGCTTCCTATTTTCGTTTTTTTCTCCGTTTCGTTTTTTTTTTTCTTTGCTTCTTTCCTTGTATGTGTACTATTCTTATCACATTCAAAAAAGTTAATCTAGACGTTGAAGAGAAGAACGAAGTAGTCGAATACACGAGAGTTGTAAGTTCAGCGCGCGTGCTCGTCTTCCTGAGTATCTGGTGTGCGATTGTTTCTCTGCGCTGTCAAAACGTTACTAAAACACTGAGTTGGGAAACTCGCCCTCGAAACCTGGGCCGCTGGCGTCCACCGAGACCGAGCTAAATGCGACAACAGCGCCACTCTTTATCGTTTGTTTGTACTGTGGTCACCTTGAGTTTTTTGAAAGCCTGTTTTTGCGTAAAAACAAACGAAACAGACTCTTTTTGTATGAAATTTATTGGAGTTTAGTACAAAAAGAGGGGCGCGTTATTTTTTTAAAATCTATAGTTTGCAGGGTTTTGCGGCACAATCAATATTGTTTTTATACAACCATGCCTCAGCGGGCCTTTCAGGTAGCGCGTCCCGCCCTAGGTGCATTTTAACTTCGGTAGTTGAACGCGGCGCGTCCGCCAGGGAGACGGGGGTGGCACCCCTGTAACCTCTACCGCTGTATCTGTTCTTAAGAGGGAGCGCTCCTCGATTTTCATCTCCGATAGGAACTTTAAAGAATCCAGATGGCGCGCGCGTCGAAGGCGTGAAAAGGCGCTCTCCCTCCGAGGCGAATGAGTGCGTAACCTATCTGGGTCTAACAGCGAAATGAGAGCTCGTGTCCCTTAAAACTCCTCGGGAAAGAACGTAAACCACATTTTGGTTCGTTACAGTTGCATTTCCTTCAGTGCAGTCGAAACGCAACCAAAACGCCGCTAGTGACAGCCTTCACAGTGCTTCCGCGCCCCGAGAAATTCGCGGACGGCGCTTCACGTCTCCTTCGGTAGGGTGACGTAAATGACACGTGATGACGTCGCATTCGATGCTCCCAGTGGATTCGCGGGTTTGTGAGGCTCGTGCCGAGTCGCCCACGGCAGCGGCGGTGGCGGGCCGCGGCCGGCAGTCGCCCCGAGGGGCTAGAGGGGTGCGGAGTGCCGCGTGCGGTAGGTAAATGTTCGCGGGGAGTGACTTCACCGGAGGATTCGGAGAACTCTTAACGCCGATATGTTGTTCGTCCGGCGGTGACGGCTGTTCGCGCACGACCGCTCTGTTGTGGTCGTTATTGGTTTGGAAGGCCTAGACTTTCCAGTCGCGATATGTCAGGCGGCTGGCCTTCCCGAAGAAAACCGAAATCAAGAGGTAAGAACTTTTTTTATGACGACCCCATTCAGTTGATTTCTGTCGCAAGTGATGTACATTTTCCCTTTATCAGAATGGTGCGATTGCCACGATCGATTGAGAATCACTTTGTGTACTTCAGGTTGGTGCGAACCACACACTGAATAAACGTATAGCTTCTATTGTAAACAGATTGCTTCCAGATTCGGATGTGTTCGAGGGACGAAGTACGTCGCTATCATTACCTCGTTTGAAATTTTCATGAAAGCTCGCAACTGTTACTTGGTGTCCTGCATTGAACATAATTATTGACTCTGCTTTTAACCAATCTGCTATTTATACGTTCTAGCGCAAGACTTGGTCGGCTCGGCAAACAGTCTTATCGACTCCAGTTTGTGACCGCCTCCAGTCCTTCAACTTGGGCGGACCCGTGCCTGAAGACTGCACTAATCTGCAATCAAGGGACATGATGTAATCATTCTATGCGCAGGCCTTTGAAACATTAACTCGTCATCGTCTTCACTGTGTTGGGGTTGTGGAGGAAGAACGAAGTCCCGCTACAGTATTCTGAGTGAGGAAAGGAACAACATGCGTTCTTTCAATTGAGAACGTTTCCACTTGCGTCTATTTTCCAAATTTAGACGAATTTCATAATTGCACTATTAAAATCCGACCACGCAATGTGAATAAAATCTCCTGGGTGCTTGTTTTGCATTTGACTGACCACCAGTTTTCGTTTCTACATTTCTTGTCGTGTCTCTATAGTCGTTCCTAAGCTTGGTTACTTCTCCTCCACTGCCAAAAATCCCTCTTTTGTACTCGAAAAAGTAAATCTACAAAAATAGGTTACGTGAAGGGTCCGATTTTCCTCTACCCACTAAAAGAAAGCATTAAAATATGATGTTGCAAGCGTATTCTACGTAAATAAAACGTAAAGAGGCACATAGCTTACTGATATTTGTGCGTCAAATATATATGCAGTTATGTTATGTTATGCCGCGGCAGTTTTCTCTAGGACGGCTCTGTCTTCAGATAAGAACGGCCGACCGTGTCCGGTGACAGTTTTTAATTTTGACCAGAAAAATGCATCTTGCTGCCTCAATGCCCAGAAAAACGGAACCGGCCTTTGTTTTAGGAAAAAACAAAACAAAGTTACCTTCAAGAAAACAAGTCAGAAACACCTGCTCAATCTGAAGCGTTGTCTGTGGATTTAGCAAAATTGGCATTTCAGGCAGCTCTCCCCAAAAATGTGTTGTGGCTGCTGGCCCGTATCGGGATGGTTGACCCAAATTATTTATCACTACGTATCGACGTCGTTATTTTGAAATAAAGAATTGCACAGACGACAGCACATTGAGCAATGCTGCCAAAGTTTTAACTTTTTTTTTTGTCCGCATTTATTCAAGCCCGTTTTCAAACTTTGCCAGCGTGTTGTCCTCTATTTGGCTATAAATATTGTTGTCCTGATTAGCAGGAAAAGTTGACGAGAAACGCTCAAATCGAGGCATTTTACTAAATATGCATACTTTTGAAAGTCAATTAAAAAAAAATGCTATCTTCGATATTTTAACTCTTCCAAAATAACGCCAATAGTATCATGAGCATGATGGCATGACGTGCAAAAATATTATTGCATTGTTTCTGTGTCTTATACATACCCGTAGTTGACAAGTTCATAATTTTTACAGCCCGTAAAAGTGCTCCGGGGTGGTCAGATTGGCAGCGCAGGGGTGGGCGATAGTTTCTAAGTCATAATGTTTAGCAAGTTATTTTTTCTTCGTACAAGATTTAAAAAAAAAAAAAGTACGCATGAGCCGGAGCAATCGAGAGACGCTAGCCTGTCGCACGCTTCGCAGGGTACGTTTCCAGTAGTCGGCGTGTAGCGTCTCTGTGTACGCCAAGCAAAGGAATCAACAGATGTGGTTCCGATAGCAGATGTTTATCTCAGCGTGTAAGAAAATGGGGCTGCCGAGAACAATGATCTTCGGCACGTAATCACAAAAGAAATATTATTGTGCTACAATAAGTAGGACGTGGACGGGAAGGAATACACGAAGTTTCGGGCGGACGCCCATCTTCGTGTAAGAAACAAAAAATCGGTGAGTAACAAATGTATAGCCCCCTTTTCTTGAGAGGTATACGACCCTTTCTTTGTTTCTCGCCGTGTTTCCTATCTATCACTTGAAGAAGGACGTTCGCCCGAAACGTGGTATTTCCCTTCCCGTCCACGTTTTAGGCAGTGTAGCTGCATCTTTCGTGTTTTTGATTAATTGGTCACCCGGAGGATCACGTCACAAAAATGGGTGCGTTGATTGAAGGAAAAGGAGGGGAGGCGAAACCATTAGAGGGTACAACCTCTTCGGTTGCCATATATTATTAGAGAAGATATTCACATGCGACGTCATGCATAGTGACAACCAAAAAAAAGGGACTTGTAGCTGCGCTCCAATCAGTGATGACACCAGCCACGATTCCGCCCGCGCATACTACGGCCTTGGGAACATTCACGAGTGGCTTGAGGACGTTGCTCCTTTCTACGCACATTTTATGTGGGTCAGTGACGGCGGAGCAAGCTACTTCAGGAATAGGCACCAACTTCATGAGCTCGCTAAGACCGAGTACCTGTCGGCCAAGTGGCTAGTTTCCGCTACTGGGAGGCAAGAACGCCTGCCATGGGATTGGAGGCCTCGTCAAGCACCATGATGCAACTGTTTACAACCTTCGAGGGCCGGCTACATCAGATATGAAATGTGCGTCAGATATGGTGGACGTCTTCAGCACCAAATTACCCAACGTGGCATTGATTAGCAAGGGCTGACTTTTAGGAGTTCAGTTGAAATGAAAACGACAGCCTGGGATTCCCTCCATCCCGTGCCTGGAATTCCCTCCATCCCGTGCCTAGAATTCAATCCTGGCAGTGCTGACAGTGGATACATGCGTCAACTCACTGCGACACGAATTGCTCGTAGCACGAACGATAGCGTCTACAGACAAGCCACTCGGTCAATAAAGGCTCGATTCCACCCAGGCCTGCTGGCAGGCTAGTGCGAAGCGGCTACAATGAGTCTAAGACAAAAATGTGATGAAAAGGGAGCACAAAAAGTCTCAAACAAACGAACTGTCCAGCTCGCTTGCACCTTTGCATTTAATTGCATTATAAACAAACGAAAATCTTTCTTCTTCTTTTTTTTTTTGCGGTGTGCGGCCCACCACGGCCGAGGCTCTATTGCCGCGCGAAGGTGCCCCCGTTGTACGGCGCCCTATCCTCAATATCGTGTTAAAGCCTCATATCGCGTTACCTAAACGCCTGTTATCGGAGCCGCACCGATCGTTTCCCCTACGTGGCGTGCGCAGAGACGCTACACGCCCGCTATAGAAAACGGGCCCTGCGAAGCGTGCGACAGGCTAGCGTCTCGCGATTGCTCCAGCTTCTGCGCATTTTTGTGACTCTTGTACTAATAATAAGGACAAAAAAGACGTATCAAGAATCATCACTTCAAAAGTACCCTCCACCTCTGTGATGTCAGTCTGACCACCCGGGAGAAGTTTTACGCTGTGTAAAAATAATGAAATTGTCAAATAGGCGTACGCACAGGCCTCATTCATGGCAACCGCGGTAGCCTCCATTTGGCCAGATTTTCTTGCTTTGTAACTTTAAAGAAACACAAATAATGCAACATGTTTTTGCACATCCTGTTAGTATATATCACTGGCGCTAACTTGGAAGAGTTTGAAAAAGCGAAGATGGCCTTTTTTTTAAATTGATTTTCAAAATTATGCACATTTACGAAAATGCCTTTATTTGAGCGTTTTTCGTGAACTTTTCCCGATAACAAGGACAACAATATTTGTCACGAAGATTAGCCAAATAGAGGACAACACGCTGACAAAGTTTGAAAATCCTGGCTTGAATAAATGCGGAGAAAAAAAGATAAAAGTGAAGCTGTACGGCTCATTGTGCAGTCGTCTCTGCGATTTTTTATTTAAAAATAACGACGTCGATACTTTGTGATAAATAATTTGGGTCAATCATTCCCATACTTACTTTGTCGGTAAATATTTCTGGGCCAGTAGTCACAACACATTTTGGGGGAAAGTTGCTTGAAATGCCAATGTTGCGAAATCCGCAAACAACGCTTCAGATTCCCCAGGTGTTTCTGACTTTTTTTTCTTTTGGAGGCAACCCCCCCCCCCCCCCCCCCTAACGAAAAAAAAAAGGAAACAACAACAACAACGACCGGTTCCGTTTTCCTGGGCATTGTGGCAGCAAGATGCATTTTTCTAGTTAGATTTGAAAATGGTCACCGGATATGGTCGACCGTTCTTATCTGAAACACGAGATGCACCTTCCGAATTGTGCAAAGTATATCGAAGCGCGTAGATTAAACAAAATAAACAATGTCTTCGTTGTTTGCTATAATTGTTCACGAGGCCTATAATTATTTGCTCTTTTGGTTTTTATTTTTTTTTTTTAATATGTAGCAATGAGTTCGAAGAAAGTGTGATTTTGTTTTGGTTAGTGAATGTCATTTGTGCTGACATACATGATGATAAGCTACGATATTGAACTGCGGAAATGAAAAAACAATTCTTCTTATCGCACAAAAACTCCCCTCGCGAGATTATGAATTTCCCGAACAAATTACATATGGGGAATTAAATCCCCATGTATCGATTTAAGTTACCTGTAGACGAACGATTTTTTTTTTAGCATGACATACTTCTATCTAATTTTCCGGCATTTATACGTTCGGCATTAGTCATTTGATTACTTGGTGTTTTGAAGCTCACGCCTCTGTATTGTTCCAAACTAACATCCGCAAGGTAGTTCGTAAAGTAAAAAAAAAGTAGCAAAACACACCTAAAATGCCTTCCGAAGTCATTATCTTGTGTAAGTACTGGGACGTTTTGTCAATTTTGGGGGTAAACCTAGGGAGATACAGGTTATCAGTTTGACATAATCTCAGTGTTAGTGTTATCCGATTACCTCATCTTGCGAGACGTTTGCTTTTAGAATCTCAATAATTGGCATACTTTTCTAGCAACACACGCAGCACACGCACACCTCAAAAGAGCAAAAGCAAATAAAAAAAAAAAAAAAAAAAAAAAAAAAAAAAAAACGCGGCACGGGTTATTTCCATTGTGTCGCCCGTTGGCGAAGACAAAACGCCAACAGTCCAAATGGACTCAGATGTGCGCATTTCGATGCCGCTCTTACCTCCGCGGATTCCCGTTTTGTCTCGGAGGCATGCGGTTTAGAAAAGCTCCTTTTAGGGAACGCCCTTTTTATCGATATCAGTTTATCCAATCGCAGTTTAGAGAAAATGACGGCAGCCGGGGTGCCATTTCCGATATCCCCCTGGTTCGTTAGCCTAGATTGCCGAACCCTTGGCGGTGAACTATTGGTAGTGCACGCTCAAGCTTGAGGTTATAATAAATTTTCCCCCAGCGACAGTGAGGGGCGACCGCGCCAAGCGCGGTCTGATTGGAAGCCTAGCTTGTAGTGGTGCAAAAATATCGATAGTACTATCGATAGTATCGATAGTCGCCAGAAATCTGACTATCGATGGTAAAAGAAACTATCGATAGTACTATCGATAGTCGTCTATCGAAAAACTATCAGTAGTCGACTATCGAAAATCTATAGATACTCGACGATCGGAAAATTGTTGTTAAGCGACTATCAGAAAACTATCGATAGTCGACTATCGTAAACCTATCGATGGTACTGTCGACAGTTTACTATCGATAGCTATGCGACATTAGTAGTGTGCGTCGCTCCCTCGTCTCTTTTTCTCGCTTCATTTTTTTTTTTTTTTTCAAATGGGACATTAACTAGCCCAAGCAATTACCGTCTCAAATTCTGTTCAGCTTTCAGTGATGACGAAGACGGGAGTTTGGGCAAAGAGAGGAGGAAGGGAAGGCGAGCGGCGGTGCGGCAACTGTGTTCGCTCTAGTAGTGCAAAACTATCGATAGTATTATCGATAGTCACCAGAAAACTGAGTATCGATAGTAAAAAAGGAATCGATAGTACTATCGAAAAACTCTCGATAGTTGACTGTCGAAAAACTATCGAGAGTACTATCGACAGTCGACTATCGAAAAACTATCGATATTACTACCGATAGTCTACTATCGATAGTTCTGCGACACTATCGATAGTTTTGGAAAAACTATCGATAGTATCGATAGTCAATTTATCGATAGTTTTGCATTACTACTAGCTTGCCGCCGCCTAGAAACAGCAGTCCTCAAACGGAGGCTTCGATAAAACGTGCACCTCTGGCTAAACCGTGCTTCGATAAATCGTACCCCTTTCGCTAAGATGAGCCTCGATATAAAGGCGTTCGATCAGCCGTAGTAAAGACGCTTTGTCGCTGTTAGTACAAAACCTACCGCTTTCGCGTAGCAAAATATTTTATTTCACTTTCTTTTTCTGTCAACTGGTTAACTTGATCGGTTCATTGAGTGTGAAGTCTTGCAAGTCTGTAAGTTGCCAAGCCCATTCATTTGCGGGTGCAAATGCCGCCGCCGCGATCGGCAGGTTAAGCGAATTTTGTTTCGCCTGCCTCCCCTCCAACTTGGGGTGAACTCGTCCGTCCGGGGTCCGCTCTTCGACAGAGACGTCTGCGCTCAAGTTCAACCAGTTCAACTTCAAAGCCTCCTGCCTCTTTTTTCTCGGTTAGAGACGCGCGTGTCTGTCTCCTTTTGTTTCCCTTCACTTTCAGTGCCCGCAAAGTTCGTCTGGACGGAGCTGGCGGCACCGGGCAGCGTTGGGCCGCGTGCACAAAGTAAAAACAAAAGGAAAGACCTCGCGCGGAGTTTGCACGGGTTCTGGCTCTTTCGTTTGTTTTGGGTTAGTTTTTGTTTGGTGTTAGTTTTCACGGTGGCACTCTGCAGCATTGTTGAATGCTAGATATCAAAACAAGTAAAACACGTACAAATAAGCGCTCCGCCGCAATTTTCTTCTCCGGTGAAGACCATCTGCACGTTCCGTAAAAATGACTTTAGGAGCTACTTCAAACACGGACTGCATGTTTGAGGCGGGTCCATATCAGAAGAGCGAATGACATTTTAGCGAACGGCGACACTTGAGCGAATGGTCGTTTTAGCGAATAACGGGGGGCGCGCGTTAACCCATCCGTCGCGCTGCGCTTTACGCCGCTTCGCGGCGACAGTCTACGGCAACTCATTACAAAAATATGAACTCACTTGGCCCACCCGAAAACGCCGCTTCGCGGCGTCCGACTATTCGCTAAAGTGTCATTCGATGAAACGTGGGCGTTCGCTAAAACGTCATTCGATCAAGTGAGTGCCTCCCGCTTGGGGTGTATTGCTTTCAAAAAACGTGCTCTAGCGTTCGACCTTGGTATACAAAGAAGTGAGATTTAGAAGATTTCACTGAGGTCCGGACGAAGATGAAAGGCGCAATCTTCGGGAGCAGCCCAGTGAAAAAGCTTTGCCGCGCTTTTTAGATGAGTGCATACAAGTGTGCAGCTTTAGCTTCTCGGGAGCGACGGTGCAGGCTCTCAAGGAGAACATTGACGGGTTGCCTCTCAAAAAGTTCGATTTTGCGGTAGTCTACGTAGGCGGAAACAACCTGCAAAATGGCGACAGGGGGTCAGCCTTGGTCAAAGAAGAAGAGCTTACAACACCCCAGCATGGTTGTAAGCAATGGAGAAGAATGTGCTGATTTTCGGAGAAGTCTGGTTTAGAGAAGCTCGTTTTAGCCTCAACACCGTTTTCGCGACAACAGCAGATCGGATCGCCGTTTAGAGAAAATGGCGACCGCCCGCATGCTAACCAACACTTGGCGATCCACGCTCGAACTTATATTAAACTTTTCCCGAGCGATAGCGAGGGGTGCCCGCACGAAGCGCGGTCTGTTTGGAAGCCTAGCTTGCCGCCGCCTACGAGCAGCATTTCTCAAACGGAGGCCTCGATAAAATGTATCCATTTTCGCTAAACCGTGCTTCGATATACCGCACCCCTTTCGTTGAAACGAACGTGGATAAAACCGCGTTCGATAACCGTAATAAACCCGTCTTTTTTTTTTCTTTTTGACACCTTCAATAGTCGTTGAAGCAAACATCAAAGTTTGTTGTGCAACACGAAAATCATGCAACTATCACAAGGTCTTGTTATTTTAGTTTTATACTAGATCCCAAAGAAAAACATGACGTATCTACATCTTTTGGCTAAATTTTATATTTTCGTGTTCTTTCTACCGAGAAATGATATCACATATTTTCCGATGATTCAATAAGTGTGCGCGTTTTTGCAAAGCACAGCTAGCATCTGGACTTTGCTTTTCGGTACCTGCTCCTATGGCTCAGGCAAAGAGTACATTTTGTGTTCTGTTACAAGCTCATACCGCAACTCCGAAAGAAAGCAGTTGAGCCCGAAGTACGGTTATTCAACAAGGCACTGCCACGTGCAATAGAGCGCACAAAGGAGCGGAACTTGGTCGTCTTGAATGTGGACGTAAGTTTGTATCTTTCTGAGTTGCCCTTTCCCATAAAATCGCTCGTCTCTTGCAAATGCAAGGTCCTTAGATGTTCTAAACAGCTAATTAGAAGAGCACAACTATCATATGGCATTCTAACTCTATCATATGACCTACCATAACACTATCGAGAGGAGTTTACGCGTAATTTTGATCAGTCTAACGAAATTACTCCTACTTTTTTGACGCATTACATTCTAGAGGATCGCGGCATTGATTTTCGCAAATGGTAAGGTACATTTGCATGAGCCAGGAGAGGCAGGAAAAATATTTTGATAATCTTAATGACTTATTTGGGTCCTCAAAATTCGTATTATTACAGCACTGAAAATAAAAGCCACGAACACAAGAACTTTCGTTCTGCCTCGGACAGCGCGCACCTCGATAGAAATTTAATGGGACCCGGAATAGGGGTAGCCACCCATCGCTCTCCCTTTCTATTTTTTTCCTTTATTCGACTTAATACAGATGTTTTTTTAACAACAGCAACAAACAAGTATGTTATGCCGGTCTACCTGCCGGCTACCATGAACGTGTCCTCTCCTCACTCGCTTATCCCCCAATGTACTGCCTTTTATTTCGCCTATTGTAGGGACAAAGGCTGGCGCGTGCGCTAAAACCGGAAGCCGTGACTAATTTGCTTCCACGCGGTTTGAAGTTGCGTTGCAGCAATTTTAAGTTCGAATTTCGGGCACTTTGCAGAACCATACTGACACAAGTGTCACGCAAGTATCTCATGCGCAACGCCATGAGCTAAAAGTTTAATCGTCGCTGCGTAATTACGTGACCCCACGCAACAAGGTCACGTGATCATGTGACCACCATAGGCGCGCTATTTGCAGTTTGGTCACGTGGTGGGCGGGATCCAACTGACCATGTTCACATGACCCCCACGGGACATGGTCACGTTGTCATGTGACCACCAAAGGTGCGTTTTTTCCAGCGTGGTCACGTGGTGCACAGGACCCCACGGACAATGGCCCACCGATCACTTATTAGAGCACGACGAGCACGAATACGCAAGGTCTGTGGGTTGCCACACGCTTTCCGCCCATAATGAACTTCAAGTATTCATTCAGAACAGTAGTCGGTAAAAGTAGCGAAATCGTTGCATGGCCCCTCTAATTAAACAGCATTAACCATGATCATAATAAGCCGTTCAATCTTGCGGTACTCTGAGTTGAATAGGCCTGCTCTGTTCAAATACATCCACTACATGTCTCTTCGTTTTCGGCACAAATTTCTCGACCCAGGGCCGGCCTTAGAGCAGCAAGCGCCCTGGGCAAACTGCAGCCGTGGCGCCCCGCCCCCCCCCCCCCCCCCCTTACACACACGTATACTATTCTCGCACCAAACATCATGTTGTAAGCAAACATGCCACAGTGACAAAGCGCGAATGGTCGCGATTTTGTCGTTGTCAGTCGAAAACCGCGTCCTAAAAACGAACGACGTTCGCGAGCATTGAGAGCTTTGTCGGCACCGTGTTCAAAGTTCAAGAATCATTTATTTCTTAGATTAACCAAACTTCAGCTGTGGGTCTCCCATAGCAAGCTAACGTCTAATGGACAGAGAAAACAAAAGCACAAGTTAACCATGTCAAATGCCGCAGAAGGCAACCTTCCGAGCCTTCAACAACGCAAATTGGGCTACGTCTTGCGACATATCCAGGCTAGACGCTATCTTGTTTTCAATGGACGAAATTGCCAATGACGATATCCTGTCATCTGCCATGGTTGATCTTAGGTATGTCTTAATCAGCTTTAATTTTAGAAACTCCTCTCAGCGGTGGCCATTGACATTGGCAAAGGGAGGAGGATCCTCAATGACACCCACGTATGAGGGAATTTGTCGCATAGATGGTTGTCCAGAATGAACTGGAGGACGTCCTGGCGAGCACTGCATCCAGTGGGCAGCAGGCTGCATAGTTAGATCAGCTCCTCGCAGAGATCTGTACCGTCGATGTCTGCACTTTTAGGTGTCTCAGACTCTCAGTGCATGGTCAAGGCATTGGCAAAGTTTAAGAAGTTCCGCTTTGTCGGGTAGTCGGGTGAGGCCGTAAAGGAACCCCCAGAAGCTCACGTGCTGCTCCATTCGCGTGAAGCGTTCTTCAATCGACATCTCACGGTGTCAATCATCTCGTAGAAGAGCTCTCGCTTGAATTGTGTCTCGACATCATCAACCTCGTCCTGGCACTCATAACAGAACTGGCGCTTTTTCCGCCGCAGTCGAGGGGCCGGTTTCATCGCACTGTCAATACCCATGCTTTCGGGAAGACCGTTCGCAGTTGCCAGTTGCAGTTTCGTACCCGACATCGCGATAATTGTCGATGCAATCGCTGCATGCTTTCATCAGCTGGGTGGTTGCTACAATGTCCTTCGTTTTGCATTGCATGTTCTCGCTTGCAACATTAACTTGTAAAAAGAATGTCGTACCACACAACAATGTAAACGAGAAACTGAACTGCAAGAGTTAGAGCTTCCTGTCGGACACCAGGTTTGCCTGCTGTGATGCGGCCATTCTTGCGCAACATTATAAATTTATATGTTTTTCGCGGTTTTCGGGATTTTTGTGGCGAGTTTCTGAATTTTTAGTTGGCAACACTGATCGGCATTGGAAGTCCGTAGTCGTCGCTGGTCGCTTACACACAAAAAAAGAAAGAGCTGCGGATCCAAAGTTCTTTACACATATTATTTTCAGTTAGGTTGAAGCCTCTGGGCACAGAGACTCACCGGATGCTGAGGGGGCATTGGTTCGTTCAGCTTACTGCTAGAGACTCCACAGCGAGCGTTGCCCAAAGCGTAGCTCGAATGTCGGGAGGAATCGGGTTCATTTTACCCCCGGTCAGACCTACTGAGCGAAGTCATTCTTCGGCTCAGAATAACTTGGCAAAGGGTGAAGCCTACGTTTTCTGCGAGCCAATCAGAGACTCTGAGCGAAGCACGTGATAACTAAGAGCAAAACTCCGTTCCAATACTATTTTGTCCCGTGACTCGCTCCGACACACTCATTTGCTCGCCGATGGGTTTGGCGCCACCGTTTAGTAAGTTGCGCTAAGAGTGCGACATGCTGGCTCCATCGCTTTTTGCCAGTCAGGTTTTGCTCCGCTCGTAATTTGAGAGCTGTGCGGAGGTGGCCGCTTGCCCAGTCGTTCATGACTCATTCAATGGCGCTTTGATTCTCACGGGGGAGAGGTTCTCTATAGTAAAACAACATTCGCAGGTGGCTGCGGGTTGATGGACGCCAATTATAACAAGAACTTAGTCGTTGGTTTTGCGGTCGAAATGCCAAACGGCGATGCGGTCGTTTTTTGTTTTTGATTTTTTCCCCTCGAGGTTTGAGCCCTGCATGACCTGGCGGCCCTTTCGGCGCCCCCCTATGAATGGCGCCCGGTGCAACTGCATAGGTCGCCCACTCCAAATGCCGGCCCTGCCTCGACCGAGAGAAAAAAGACGAAAAAAGGCCTGCTGGCGGCGGACAAGTATCACGTATCGGGTGGCCCCGGTACAGCGACCTTGGCTGGTATCCTGGTGGGCGCCGTGAACGTCGCTTTTGGGCTATGGGTTACGAAGCGGCCTGGCGTTGATTGACGCCCACGGATTCACAGTTGCAAAAGTTATGGGGCTAAAGCCACACGACTGGAGTTTGCCGAAATTTCCGAAAATGAAAATGCAGGCCTCAGTGAAGTCTGCTGGCTGGTCGAGATTTTTAATTTTTAAGTATTGTTCAGGTTCTTTTTATATTTTTCCGGCACACGCGATCACAAATATTTCGCCACTCGCTACCTTTTTTCTTTCCTCGCACAACTTCCTGCGCGTCTACTTTTCCTAGAGTAGAGGATCAATCTCTGTAATCTGCGGGGGAAGCTCGGCGAATGGCGAATCCAAATTATTGTTTCGCTCTAAAAACGATGTCTTTATGACGGACAGACAACAGCCGTGTCATGCCTCTGAGTGTCCCCTCGGCGACTATTTTTCAGTCTAGACACATCAATGGCTTCGCCATTCGCCGAGCATCCTCCGTAGCTTACAGAACTGGCTCTCGAATTGCTTTGGGGAAACACAGACACACGGGAACTTTTTTTTACCGAGGTATACATTTTGGACTGGTGTCGCCCACTGTTTATTTGTTTTACCTTTATCTTTAAAATATTGAAAAGTGTCGACCAGTGCGTTTCCTCAACAGTTGTGCACCAGCTTTCTGTATATGTACATACGCGTGTCAGTAAAGATATATGTAAATGTTTCGTAATTATACTGCGTATTTTATGGTATGTTGAACAAGAGGGCGGGTAAACCACTTTTCTCCTGTGTCGCCAGCAATATGACGGCAGGAGGTTCGCTTGAAACAAGCAAATAGCAAGGCTTCTACGTATCTCAAATACTCTACTCAAGATACTGTAATTAAGATACTTTTGTCGGTATTTTGGTATCTTGAAGATACATTCGACTGAGAGTAATTAGCACTCTATCTTAATTACATTGATTAGTATCTTCTACTCAGTATCTCAAATACCTTTTCCTGCGTACGAAGAAGTTTGTCCCCAAAGGGGAAGTACTAAGACTAAATGTTCTTTCTTTCTCCTTTGCACGTGTCTAGGGGGACAAATGAGGTGTACACTAGGAGGTCATCGAACGATATGCGTTTCAGCTAAGTTAATATAATCAAGATGCCCCCATTTTTTTATTTAGTTGTAATAACTTCAGCTCGTCGCGCGCTTATAAAGTATCTTCGAAAGTAATTCAATTATTTTTCAAAGTATTTGCACTTTACTCAAAATAGTTTGGCGCAAAAGTAACTTGAATACTACTCTAAATACTTTGTCACTTGGGTATTTAGTATCTCGTCTTAAATACTTTTGTCGAGTATCTTGAACAACACTGCAAATCGTTGACACCTGCACCATTTGAAGTATAGATAAAATAATCGGTTCAGATCGCCTAGACGCTGCAAACGAAAACCGCCTTGGTGTCGAAGCGCGAGGCAGTTGATCGGATTTGGTCGGACACAGTGGGTCTAACGAATACTGGCAAGTGGGTTCCTAGCGGGTTCCGGGAGGGTTGATGAGGTGATGATTTCAGCAATCCACCAGCCGGATTTCGGTGCCACACGAATCATGACATGATAGTCAGCTCTATGTACGCGAAATCATTAAAACATCCACCAAGCAAAAAGTACAGTACATTTCATTCACATCCTTCAGTCTTATCAACGAGAAGAATTTAGCACTATGATTTCGTCTCGTCCTGCGATGGTCGTCAGCCGACGCCACGGCCCGTTAGGTTCAATCAGGAGCCAGTCACGTAATGCATTACTTCGACGCGCGTATAAGAAAAGCACGCTAATGCACACGTGCCTATAACTGGTCTGTGATTGGACGTGGTGGGCCCTAACCTAGGTTGTTGATAGGGACTTTAAACTTTCGGACAAATGCTATAAACTCCGTGAAATACTCGCCGGTGAAACTATCGCGAATTCGGATTTATCCGAACAACTCCGAATTCGACGGCTGTCAGTTGTAAAATCTTGAGCGGTCTTGACCATTTCCAGGGATCCGAGGACAGGTTTTGCAACCATTTTTCTTTTTTTTCTTTTTTGTTTTTGTAAGCGTCAAAAGAAGCGTCTTTCTCTGCACATATTCCTTGGTTATCCTCGTGGGCAACAGGAATTCAATAATCAGTCAGACTTTCGAAGTATCCGCACGGAAAAGGCAGGACTCTGCCAAGGAATACAGATATTTTGAAGTAACTGACAGAGACATTGTATTGCCTTTGAGGCTTTATCATACAACTTGAAAGTTTAATGAAAGAAAGAAAAAAAAATGAAAAAAAAGAACCAACGGTTTATAAATTAACTTCTGGAGGGAATATGGTATCAAAAGGCTAGTTCGTTTCACCTTATGGGCGAGCGAAGCCAACGCTACAAGCGCGAGCATGCTGCTTGTAACAGCGCCTGTGGTGCACGTACGCACGTGCGAAGCCGGCACTCTCGGAGCCTTGGGCTCGCGCTTCTAGCTCTGACTTCGCTCGCACATGACGTGAAACGAAGTATATACACCGACACGCGGCTCCGACGCCGTCCCTCTGCGGTGGCGCTGCCTTGAGTACAGCGCACCACGCAGAGGCGGCTTCTCTTCAAAAACGAGACGCTGCGATTCCGCAGTGCCCACACCCGGTGTGGGCAAAGCAAAAACCGTGTTTGTAAACAGGGCGGTCTTCGCGCGCTCATCTATAGCCAAAATTGCGGGCTCGCACCGAGAGAGATGCCAAAGCACGTATACTCTGCATAAACAAAAAAATAAAAAAAATAAATAAAAAAAAAGGTCGGGCAGTGAAATCGCCGAGATGTCGCCACTCCGCACAAGCGAATGTGTACGAAGGCACCCTATTCACGGTGGCGAGACAAAAAAGAAAAAGAAAAAACGCCTGCTCCCCGCAAAATCAACCCCCAAAAGCCTGCCGGGTAAACGCGGGTGCAGACAACTGCAGGTCTTCCACGCGCGCGGACGGGTCTCCTCACTCTCTCTCTCATTCTTTCTCTGCGTATCTTTGTCTTTATTTATTTCCCCCTTCGTTACCTCTCTTCCTCGACCCTCCTTTGCCCCGAGTTCGTGGTATGTTCCGTTTCTCCTATACGATAGACCGCAGAGGACCCTACGAGCTATCGGAGCCAATCCAATGCCGCGTGAGCGGCACGTCAGCTTTAGGACAGACACAACGAAGCACGAGGCGCGTGGCACGTTCATATGCGCTGGATTGGCTGCTACGACTTGTAGCTCCAGTTCCGGTCCATCGTAAGGTGCGTGCAACGGCCAAGAAACTCGCTCCGCGAATGGGCACGTTGTTTGGAGCGAGGATCGGTCGGGCAACCACGCGCAGTACTCTCGGTTTGAAGATGCACTGCCGTTGTTCGTGGGAAAGAACGTCGTCCGTCGTCACGTACGGCGACGCGGGGCTTGCGCCCTCGCCGTCGCAATGTTTAATCTTCGTCTGGCTCTTGCAGAGCATAACCAACGTGTATGCTCTCAAAATAAACACCCAACTGTGTGGACAACAATCTAGACAAAGCGGCCCCTATATTTCGATCCGCTCCCCAATAGTCCAATTCACGAGACGCTCTCACTGTTCAGTAATTATTTCTAAGCCAGTTCATTCATGCTCTAACGAGTCGTAAAAATCCATCAGCCTTACTCTTCCAAACGATAAAACGAATTCCGAGTAGGTTAAATTTAAACTCGTTTCAAAGTACACTGCCAAGATAAAGCCGCCCATATTAATTGTCTCTAAAACAGCAGTTGCAACATGACGAATCACGAAATTAACTCGAGATATTTAGCACATCTTAGTCCAGCGGTTCTCAAACTGTGGTCCGCGGCGACGGTTGAAGGCGTCCCGGCTGATTCGAGGATCACCCTGTATATGTGCTCATGTGAGTAAAAACAGCGGCGCACAGACACAACTAAAGGGAAGAAAATTAAAACAAATGCAAATTTAATAATTCGAGCAAAATAAGCGAAACTGCACTGAACGTACGGTTGAATGCACTGACCGTGGATTCAAATAAACACTTGTCAACTACAAACACATGGGACACGAGGCGACAAAGACAATCACAAGACATTACTTCAAAATCCGTCTTTACAAGTGGACCGGCGTGGAGAGTTCGCCAGTAGCACTGTCAATATATAATAAATATTTTTTTAATTACACAATATATTTCTCGCGATACTGTATTACATAAATGACATTGATAAAACACTATCAAATGATCTGTGCCGCGAGAGGCGCTCCGGAATATTATTTCTCACTATAAACATTGTGTTTGCAATTAACACGCTATTTATTTTGTACGATGTGTTAGTGAGTGATTGCTTTATTCAACTCTGCAGAAATAGCGGTACTGCGATTCCCGTGGCCAAACGAGCCAATTAAGTTTTGGCCATAAAAAAACTGAAAACCTAGATACTTAAAATCCCTTTGGGTTTTAGCAATACGTCCAAATTTATTTACCGTCTAATGACTTTAAATATATAATTGCAACACGAGCTATAAACCCGCTCGTGGGAAACTTGATTAGCAGATTTTAGTTATTTACCCACCCAGCTTATCGCTACAAAGATCTCCCATGTAATGTTCGCCGAGCCCCCTAAAGGCACAGTGAATACGGCACTAAGGTAAATGCCTCCCCCTCTTTTAAAAGAAATACACGTTCCAGTTAAGTAAAAACAACACTGTATATTAGGTACTTTAAAAATAAATACATAATCTACTACGTATATGACAAACTACCGGCATATACCTTCGTTCCTTCATCACAACTAGCCACCAGCACTGCACAGCAAAGTATTTTTATACAATTTTTCACGACACTGATTGTTTCTTATAGTATTTCATAGACAATTTGTAATGATTGGCGACCGGGCAGTTTTTCATGACTTGAGAACATATCTTCCAATAGTCCTGATCCCCACACGTTCTGCTCCTCGGAAGACTTCGTAGAAGGTTGAGCACTTTCGTGTAGTTCGTTCCACACTGCAGCAGAATCGTTCAATCTAAAAAATAAAAACAGAGAAAAACACCATGAACGGTTATAGGGTCTAGTCACGTGCTGAGTCATCGCCCACAAACATGACCACCAAACGATAAAGCAAAACTGATTCGGGAGAGTTGTGAAAATTGAAAGACAAAGCAAACTCGCCAATGGGATAACTGCTTTTGCCTTCGGTGGCCATACTTCTGTGTTGTGACTCGGCATCAAAAGGCAGCCTGACGTCATATAAATACTTGTAACCTCCTTGCCTACTAGCCCCGAGAACGAACGCAAGCGTCGCTGTTGTTCGAGGCGTTCGAGATCGTTTCATAGGTCACAAGGAAAGGGTACAGAGAGTTTAATCGCAAAAGATTACAATCGCACGAATAGAAATATAAAAAAATGGCGCTAAACATAAAGCAAAAAGTTACGGTGAAGTTATCAGCGGCCAATCACCAACCGTCCGCAACGTGAGTACTAAAGGTGTCGCGAACCAGCCGACGTTCGAGTTCGACCAGGCTCGAGCTTCTCGAACCTTTCCCGCAAAGTCCGACAACGTGCGTACTTGGGCATACGTACGCCCAAGTATGCATGCGCCCACTCAAACACGCACGAATTAGGCACTCATACGCATGCGCGAACACAGATACGCGGATGCACGCGCAGGCACGGATGCAAATTCACGTACACACGCACAAGCACACCCGCGCACACGTACGCAGGAATTACACACGCACGTGCACGCGCGCACTCGCACAGGCACGCGCACTTATGAGCAGGCAAACGCCCACGCGTGCAAACACGCACGCAGATGCACGTATAACACGCACACAGATATGCGGGTATATATACTCACGCGTAGGCATGAAAACACGCATGTGCATGGGGGGCACGCACATAAGCATCCTCGCTCATGCAGGCGCACACGCAAGCAGACACGGACGCGCAATTACGTTCGCAAGCGCGAGCACGCACATAATAGAAAAACTAGACGAAACGTCACAAGGTGTATCGATGAAACGAACGCCGGCTATTTCCGATGGAACGATTTATCCTTGAAAAAGTGCAGCTTCGAAGAAACGAGCTGTCTAAAACGTCGTCTGACGAACTGACTGCATGGCACCGCGTATAATCGGAATGTATAGTACATAAAACAGCGGTCACTAAAACAGGCACACAAAAAGCATAACTGTTTCCAGTGCTTCGTGAGAAATCGTCACCCCACTTGCCGAAACAAATCTTGCATTCACAGAAATACACATACAACAGAGAGGGATTCTAACCACGGTCATCTCACCATAAAAATAAACTACGCATTGCCAAATGCTCAGCGTCCGCCCAAATGTAGCCTAGCGACAGAGACTAATGTATTTTCGTGGCGAGAAAAACATGCTTCGGATTTCTTTCGAACGCACTCTAAAGAAACGTATATTATATCTACGATCAAAATTCGCGCCCCTTTTAGAGGAAGAAATGTAGTACTTACCGTACCAGAAGGAGCGCCGTTCTTGTGCCTGTACGATCGCTTTGATCACGCACAGTCTGCAACGGCGGTAACAAGCGGATAGCCTTCGGCATCGATCTCGCCAGATTCCTTCGCGCGCCTCGCTTCTTCCACTCCGGCCTGTTGCATGGCTTCCCAAGCGGCATCTTCAACACCCCGAGTCAATTCGTTCTCGCAGCGCTACGACACAATGACTCAACCTCACCTGAAACCTCACCATCCGTAGTTTCAGCAGAGGGTCGCTTCCGTGCAAACTCTATTTGCGACTTCGAGACATTTCGCTTGCCATATTTATACCTCTTTGGACCCATAGCTGCGAGGACGGCCTTTCTAGTTATGAAAACACGCACAGCTATCCGCCTGACACCCCACCCCGAGAAACAAAACCACTCTGTCTGGACGGGTCTTGCCATCTCTGGACCACCACAAGCGCGTTACTGAAGAGCGCATGCGCGCGGAGTAATACAAAATCAGAGCAGCGTGCGTGGCGAAATGGTGGCGCCCTCACGCGGCGCTCGTCGAACTAGTCTTGACCGTCCAAACGAGGAAAACAAGCCACAACACCTTGGTTCAGTGTTTTCTATGTAGTTAAAGCACGGATGTACTTACAGCTATAATTTTAATATAATTGAATTCCGTGTTAAATTCCGCAGATATCCCACAAGACACATTTGTAGTTAAAAATTCACAGGTTTTTAAAAACGCGTTCTAACGTAAACATGTCAAAACAGCCAATTCCGACCGATTTCACGCTTTAATAGAAAATATAATAAATCTTTTTATGAAAAATATGCTCTGTGGGATAGTTGGACGAAGAATCAATCTTTTTATAGCAAAAAAGTTTGAAAAAATCGGTGTAACGGTTATTAAATGAGAATTTTCGTAAAATGGCAGAAAATCGCGTGTATTCTCTACGGGGCTTGGAGGAGCGCTCCCTAGTCACGTGCAGTTCCTCGAGTGGCCGCTGCGGGAGAAATGGTGGCGTTATGTTCGTCATTAGCTCGGTGCTCGGAGACAGATCGGGGCCACTTTTTCAAAGCTTTCTCTATGGGAGTTTCCCAACTGAGTGTTTTAGTAACGTTGGGTGTCACCGTAGAATATGGTTCACCAACTCGCCCAAGCATCCCTTCAATCATTTCTGCCACATTAAAATGACTCTGAAAGTGCGAGCACTTACAGGGTGTATTCACGCGTCTTGCAAGTGTTGAGTTGTAGGTACAGTGCCGTGGTTGTGTCCATGAGCGATATATGACCAAATACCACAAAGACTAATACTGCAAACTTCTCCGAAAACCAATGGGCGCGGTGGCCAGCGGTAAAAGTGGTGCTGTTCACCGCTCTCGCCGTTTGTTCGTGTTTGTGTGTTGCTACTAACAAGCGTACCAATGGGAAGGCCTCAGCCGTTATTGAGAACACTAAACAAACACATACAAAATTCAGATACAACACACGCCAATATTGGATGCAAGTAGTCACGCACTTCTGTTGGGGTTCTTTGGATATTTATACAGCCTGTATTTGGTGAGCCATTTGAAAGTTGCGATGAGTTTCTCGCTGTAGATGAGCAATTGAGCCAGTGCAGTATGACTGCTAGCCTGGAATCTTCAACCTGCACCACGCAGTAGTGATACACAACCGCATGCCGGTACGATGCTCATCTAGATCGAAATGGGCAGGGATGGGATTGAACCCGGGATCCCTGGGTTCTGCAGCGCAAGCTTTCGTTCCAGGTGCTCCAAGCTGGTGTGCGCTAGCCCAGTCGGCCACCGATCCTCCAAAGCAAGGCAACGCAACGCACTTCTGTTGTAAACTCAGCATTCCGCTTACAAATGAAATGCGCGATTCCCCTAAAGGCTTTCATTCCATGTGAGTGGCAACAGAGTTGGTAAAGGCCAGCCCATAAATGCAGTCTGCGTTAAAAACAATCCTAGCAACAATAAGTTTCATTATATTGCTTAATATATAGAGCACCTTACCATGAACAGCCTTGGCAGTATTCCATGAAGCCAGGATTTCAGCAGGGGAGACTGTCATTTTTTGTCGTCTCAGGTCACTCACATCATAATGACGGAAGTGAATGCCAACGTCTAATTGGGAAAGGCTGCAGCAAGTATAAAGATGAAAACACAGATTTGAATATATTATACAAAATAGACCAACTTGAAAAAATGCAAAAAAAGGGAAGGACAAAAGGACAGGAACACGTAGGACGCAGACTGGTGCAAATTCGCAACTCGATTGATTGAACACATAGAAAATTAATTAATAGGATGAGAGAAATCAGAAAGGCTGTACTTGGAGAATGTGAGCTTGAGGAACCGGGGCGTGAGGCAAATATGTCAGGTAGATCGTTTTACAGACACTCTAGAATTAGCAAAAGCCTTTCCATGTAGTAAAGTGTTGAGTTCATTCCGATTGAACATCTCGAAATATAGCACACAAAAAAGAAGGAATAAAGAAGAGGAATACATACACTACATACGAGTGCAGACTCCCCGCACACATAAATTAGAAAATGAAAAACAAAAATGGGTTAGGAGATTTAGCAAAAGTTCGAACAGGTCCAAGTGGGCCGTGCTAATTCCACCCATATGCATAATACTGTAAAAACAATTTCCTCGGCAGCTCAGATAACAGACGGATGTGCGGACACATTGGTCGCCCATACTACGAATAATAAAGGACTAAAATAATTATCTTCTATGTTTTTATAGTATCTGCTAATTATTCACGTTTTTTCCTAAGGATGACATACACCAGCAGTGTAAACTGTGCATAGGTAGGTGATAATCCATCGTAGATTTTAGAGAGAGATTGAGCTCTCTTTATGTACTAGCCATCCATCTGTTACCTTAACTGACATGGAAATTATGTTTTTTGTTATTTTTTTTAAAATCGGCTGTTAATAACAGGTACACTCTTTATCAAGTATAATATTCTTAAGGCAAATCAAAATTATTATTTCAAACTGTTTCGATTGATACATGGAAATAGGCTCCACTCGACGCCCCATTCCGAGTTCTAATCCATACTTATTACGGAACCCAATTCTAAAAACATTATACGTGAGAACAAACTATGGTTGACAAGCATCACATTTTCAGATCACTAAAATGCTTAATAGAACAGATATCAACATAAACTTTGACCATTCGTTTGGTAGTTTGAAACATTTTTGCAGAAAACTTCTAGTGGCAAGTGACGTGGCATTTTCTTTGGTATAATTCTTTTAGAGCGCAGCTCTTATTGGCCCGTTCCCGGCTTGAGCGGCGTCGCCGTCGCCGTCGCCGTCGGCGTAAACAAGGTCACCGCAAGGTCATCCCAAGGTCACGTGACCCCCAAGATCACCACAAGGTCACGTGACACCCGAGGTCACGTGACCCCCCTCAGGGTCACGTGAACCCCTCCCCCCGAGGTCGCGTGACACCCCCAGGGTCACGCGACCCCCGCCGAGGTCACGTGACCTCCCCGATGACGTCATCGTCACTGATGACGTCACCGGCATCCGCATCGTCATCATCACTGATGACGTCATCAGTGACGTCACTGATGACCTCACCAGCATCCGCATCGTCATCGTCATCATCACTGATGACGTCATCAGTGACGTCACTGATGACGTCACCGGCATCCGCATCGTCATCATCACATATGACGTCATCAGTGACGTCACCGACATCCGCATCGTCATCGTCATCATCGCGGATGACGTCATCGGAGTCCGGATTGTCACCGTCAGTGATGACATCATCGGCATAGTCACGTGACCCCCAAGGTCACGTGACCCCCCCAGGTCCCTTCACCCACCCAGTACCTTCCCTCCTCCTCAAGAGCTGCGCTCTAATTCGGTGTTACAAAGGGTTGTAAACGGCTTTCACTTTTTTTGGGGTGTAACGTTCTGTACTTTATTCTACAGTTCAAATTTGCATTGCAGTATCTGTTGGACCTTACGAATAATGTGTTATTTTCCCATCAACAGTGTGTGCAGATGTTTTTGTTTTTATCTTTAAAGTATTGTTTGACCTGTTTTTGTGAAGGCTTCATTTCGTGTTTATTAATGATATCATCAATAATGTTATATGTGCAAAGCGTTGTTTTGTTTGGCTACAGCGGTTTTTTTTTTTTTTTGTTTGATTGTAACTTTTGTTGCTCCAATGTTGAACTGTACGATGGGGGGGGGGGGGGGGGGGGCAGAGGCTATGTCAGGCATTGTGCCTTTATCTCTGCCCCCTCTGCGGAAACAACTCCGCATAACAAATAAAGAAAAAAAATCAGCGCGTTCGACTTGGGCCTGTGCTCCAGCCCTTCCGCATTCTTCATTTCTCCTTTCTACAATTTATGCGAGTTCAGTCTGCGCTTGCATGAGGTCTATGTGTTACTCTCCCTGTCTCCTTGATTTTTTGCGAACTATTTTTCAAGGTGTTCAATTAGTGCCAGCTCACCACCTTACTACATTCATGCACCAACTAAAAACAATTACAACTTACACCATTCGCTAAAGACAGTACCAAACGAAAAAACACGGATAGGGTACTTCTAACACTATATACTTACACTGAACAAAATATAGATACCAAAAACTGGCGAGACACTACCTTAATTCAGGACATGCTTGTAAATTTCCCGAAAAGCTTGTAATGAATACTTGATAGCCTCTAAAAAAACAGCAGTAGGAAAATAATAAACGCTTCACCATTTAAAGCAGCTTGAGTGTTTCTGGAGGTGTGAAATTCGTTGCACGTGCGTTGGATCATACAAAACAGGTGTACAGCAAATGATATTTAGAGCTCGACATTTCGCGAGAAATAAGTGCCGGCGTCAAAAATTATTTCGCGGGCACAAATTTTTGCGATCGGAAGTGGTGTGCTATGCATTAATAACCATGGGGTGAATTCATTGCGGCACCAATTTTTGGCAATTCTTTTCTGATTGAGAATCGCGAAAATGAAATCGTTTGGAGACGACTCGGCGGTGGAAGCTAAATGCTTGCTTGATCAATCAATCGCTGCTTTTTTCGGGTCCAGCTCTCCGCACGCAATGGCGTCGGCGATGGAGGGGCACCGCACCGCGCGCTTCCAGACATTCTAGTTTACCGGTAAACAATACGCCAGAAGGAGGCAATCAACCCCCCCCCCCCTCTTCTTCCGCCTATGACCCCCACCCCCGTCTCCCAAAACGTTCCGCCGCTACTGATGGACCTTGAGCGAGTACAGTCTGCATCGGGGAAAAAAGAGGAAAAACAGCCTCGCATAACACCATTCGCGCACAATTAATAATACTGGAAAAAGAAAGCGATCACCAGACAATAACAAGCCTTCTGAACGCAGGAAATAACCTAGCCCTAACGAACAAAGAAACAAACTTACTTCGGATCCCGTGCCATGATCTTGGCTGTTGGGCTGATTTGACGTAGCTCCACTTCTCACAGTCGCTTCCGCCTTTTCGGACACATTTGAAACTAAGGCATACTCCACGCATCACGACTAATCGAGAAATTTAACTGTTAGCCGGTCGTGAACGCAGGGATTCAAACGCACACGGCCGACACAGCCGGCAAACCGCGCGGGGAACATAAGCTGTTGATTTGTTGAGATTGTTTTCGTATCTTCAAAGCGTTTCAAATTAAAGAATAATAAAACCGCACGATAAAACTCATAAAAGACACAGTAATAATAAATTATTGCGCACGTTAATATTTCCATAATATTATGAATAAGTCCTGAACACGAAGCAAAATATCAAATGTGAAACTAACCGAACAATGGTTCGAAAGGAATTCAGCAAACATCTATGCTTCTAGAAATCACGCTAGTTTAACCGGGCGACTGTAGCGTAGTTTGTCAACGCGCTCTTTTGCTGTGCCTACGGACGTCGGTTCAAATCTCGGTGAACGCTCTTTTCTTCCGATGTTTTTTTGTATTAGTTTGTATTATTTTAAATATTTGTTTTACCTTTTTATTAGTTTGTATTTTTTTAATATTTGTTTCACCTTTTGTATTAAGTTTTTATTATATTAAATATTTGTTTGCCTTTTGTATTATTTTTTATTTTCAATCTTTTTTCTTTACTTTTAGTATTCGTTGTTATTATTTTAAATATTTTCTATGTTTTTGCAGTCGTTGGCACCGTTCTTTAGGGTAATAATCACGCAGAAGGTGAAAATAAAATGTGCGAGCCTAAGTTTGAATTGTTGCGATGCACAAACCGTAGCCCTCTTGCTTTGCCGGGATAATTCATAACCATAGGCAAACAGCACAAGTCCTTTAAAGAAAAAAGCAATGTAATAACAATGAGCATATTGCGAGCAAATGGGGAAAATGTGTAAGTGGTAAAACTGCCACAGGAATGCAGCCGAAGCTTTCTGAAAGCGGCCATGTTCACCCACTATTGAATAAAAGATACCGCAATTTTGAGGAAGTAATTTAGCTGAGCTCATTGCGCGCTACGTATTAAGCACATCTCTTAATATTCTAACTTCCGGAAAGTAGTATGTAATTTGTTCTTGTAGATAAGTGCTATCCCCCGCGTGCCGACAGGTTTTATTTATGCAGGTGGCGCTCCGCAGTTTTACTTTTTTCTGAGGCCTAAACACGTTTTTATTCCTGAGATTCAAGTACAGCACGGATAATTAAACTAGCTTTCAGAACTGGTATCGTTCGGCGTTGTAACAATTATTTTTCGTAGCGTCAAGGGGTCACATTCACAAACCCGACAGTGTGAACTTCCACAACGCAGTGGTGTTTCTCGCTTTTCTGCTTAAAAAAAAAAAAAAGTTTTTATATTCGCGTTCCTCTGGTACGGTATGTAGTACAACATAAGCTATGAAAGAAACAGATATCGTTTGGCTATGGGAAAATTTCAAATATTTCTGTTAGATAATAGCACCTACACAGAAAACAGTTGATTGACGCCTGAAATGACATATTTTCACACTCAATTTCCTAGCGTCATAAGCAATAAACACATCTCTTACTTTTCTAGTCTCGAAAATAATGTCTATTATTGTTTTTTGTAACTCAAAGCGCGTGCTCAATCATTCTAGTTTTTTTGTTTTTTTTTCATTTTTAGGCTCCGTTATACCCTTTCTATTTTTTTTATCAGAGCCAAACACGTGCGTATACCACCGGAGCTTAACTATAGTACATCAAACTAAACTAGCTTTCTGAGAAAAGTAATAATGCTCGGCGTTGTAAAATTTATTTTTCGTGGTGTAGGCGGTTATATTCTAAAATCCTGGGCAGCAACTTTTCTTCACCGCATTGTTTTCTCTTGTGTTTTCGCGATAAAACACGTCAGCCTTGCCATGCTGGGATAAAATACCCTAGCGCCGGGAGTCATTTAGGAAGGATTGATCAACACAAACATTTCCACTCGCTATTCATGAATTGCAGCAGTTCGTCAGAATCCCAATGACTTGATTGCATAGTGAAAAAGGCAAAAAAAAAAAAAAATGAAACGATGCCGGTCAGTAAACGGATCTTCCATGACGGGGCTTGCCAGTTTGAACAGCAAAGCGCCGATGCCGGCCAGTCACTGAACTTCCATGTAAATACTGGCCATCAAAGGATATATTAGCTTTCACTTCACAAAATACTTTTATTTTTGTGATTGTTCTCTGTTCAGATAAATTCTGGATTACTTTAATATGAAACATACCTCTCACATTTTTTTTTCTTTCTGTGTTGTCTCAAAATCGTGACTAGCGACACGTTTTAGACTAAATAAATACCAGGTTTTCTTTTCCGCCAGCTCTTCATGACGGTCAATTTTCCTCGTTTCTTCGTACTGGCTACTGCATGTCAGGAACATCAGTGGTTTTTATAGAACCGAATTTGATGGACATCTGAGGGAATTCTATCTTAATAGTTATTACACTGAAGGCGACACATACTGATACATGCAGCGATATAGCAGTGTAACAGATTTAGAGATAGAGACGTTTGTATTATAAGCACGACCACTGATTCCAACTAGGTATCCTTAATCCTAAAGTTAGATTGAACGGAAATGTATTATCAGATGCACCACTCGCTGAAAGTAACTCTGTCAAATTGCCACGATATTTCAAGATCCCTCCTCCAGATCACACCTGAGAAAAAAAATTTTTTTTTATTTTTCGGCTAATATTGGTTAAACCCGGTTACCGGTAAATACTTTACGGTTACCGTTACGGTTATGGTTAGGGTTCTTTAAATTTCAAATAATATTTTTGTTGCGGTTACGGTTACTAAACATTTTCGTTCCTAAATGGTTTTCGGTTTTGGTTACGGTTACGGTTTGAGTCCCTGCTCTGCGTACCTATATTGATGAAAGCCCTTGAAATTGCCTGCATATGCACCATAATAGAATGTTGAGCATGCAGGCATAAACAAGGAGACCGCAGGAAAGCTGGCAAAGATACTGAAATGACACTTTTCGATTGTGTGTACATCTAGCTGTGGCATCAAATTAGTTCTTGTTTTTGTTTGTTTTTATGGGGAGAAAATTATGTAAAAAAGGTTATTTGACAGTTATCAAGCAATTATATAAAAAATAATAAAAAAATAACAAAACGTAGTTTAAGCATAATAATGAATAAGTATTGCAGAGTGCATAGAAAAAGCTAGATGGAATTAGATGGCGATGACTTGCGCAAAAATCGCCTTGATGTCACCCTTTTGGCGCCGCATATCAGCTCGCCGTCTTCTGCTGTCTGAGCTCTGATCGAAGCAGCCCATACGGTATCGGGATGGATTGTTAGCAACTTGATGTTTCACCATATGCATGAAAGTCTTCGGCATAAGGCGGCTGATCCGATTTTCTTTTGAACATGATAGGGCAAAGTATGGTTTGTGCAAAGAGGATATTTTCAGTCTAGACTTTGTCCAATTTGCCTTTTAACCGAATTTGGCAAGGAATGGTTTCTTCGAACCGCATATTGTGTGTCTGGAATTCTTTCAATTGTACTTTTAATCGGATTCCAAAGATCACGGTTTGTGCGAACCGATTAGGAAAATCATGGTTTGTGTGAACCGGAATTTGTCTCTCTGAAATTCCTCCAATTTGACTTTGAAGCGGATTAGGAAAATCGCGGTTTGTGCGAACCGGAATCTGTCTCTCCGGAATTCCTCCAATTCGACTTTAAACCAGATTAGGAAAATCACGGTTTGAGCGAACCGGGATTCGCCTGTCCCGAATTTCTCCTATTTGACCTTGAACCGGATTAGGAAAATTACGGTATGAGCGAACCGGAATTTGCCTCTCCCGAATTCCTCCAATTTGACTTTGAACCGGATCTGAAAATTCACGGTTTGTGCGAACCGGAAGCCGCCTTTTCGGTGTGACTCCGGTTTGATTTTAGTCCGGATTTCACTTTCCGGACTAATTTCAAACTGTTATTTTTGCTAGGGTGTAGAGGGATATCATTTCATCTAAACAATCATAACAAGTTTCTTATGCTCAAGAACGCACTCTCCACTTCAATTAACTTGGATACCTTCTGTAGTTTCAATACATCACTAAGTTTATTCAACTGAGGAACCTGCAGTTTACTTGTCATCACCTTAACCCTCTGCCACAAGAATAGCAGTATAAGATGGAATGCAGTAATGGCATGGTGTTAGGGTCATATATGTATATTAGGTACATCGGCTTCTATGGGAGTTCTGCGGAAAAAAAAACGAAGAGATGGCGTAAGCATACGATGGCACAAATACACAAAAGCTTGCAACCAATGAGACCACTCGCGAGATTTAAAATATACCTACCAACTCGGGAAATACGAGAGGTAAAGCAGTTTGTCTTGTTAGTTTCAGCTTGCTTTGTACCGCTGATGCATCTAACGTGAGCCACAACAAGCTTTTAAAATTAACAATGAACAGCATTTGCTATAATAGTCGCAATAATTTAACAAAATTTTGGAATGACTGTCTGCCGTGCGACTACTGAAACCAACTCTTCGGCAGAGAAAATACCCACTCCAGCGTCATTAAGAATGCAAATCTTTGCATATGTTTCCGGATATGCTCCCGGACTGATCCCGAAAATATTAGGCATACTCCAGTGCACACGGACATCTATAGACCTTTTCCACAAGGGCGCCGGCATCTTGAATTGTCGTCACTTCCAGTATGGGCGAAAACATTGTTTTGCCGTCGCCACGCCAATAGAAGACATTTAGGATATAAGCCTAACCATCACACATTCTCGTTTTGGCTCCCCTCTATTATTTTGCTAGTTACAGGTTGAAACGTTTTATTATTTTTTCGTCGCCCATACTGGAAGTGACGACAATTCAAGATGGCGGCGCCCCTGTGGAAAATGTCTATAGACCTTTTCATTTTAGTAGTTGCCTCACCGGCGGATAGAGGGCGCTGACGCCTTTGGCGCCATTAGGTTGCTTCAATTTGGTTGGTTTCGGTTTCAACGTGAACGCGGCAATGTTGCTGTTTTAAGTTTTCGTTGCTTAATTTTGTGGTACGATTATTTTTCTTGTTGTACACAACTAATGAAACACTGGTATTGAGCCACCTTGAGGACTACGAGGTGTATTTTAACCTAAATTTCGGGCTTGTTTTTTACCAACTCCTTTGATGTGTCTATTATGATCGGTTGCGAAACGCTTGTCTGATGTACAGGGAACATTACCATCGTCTACGGCCGTACCCGATGACACCAGTTTTCAGAAAAACTAACTAATGAAGAGACTAACACGTTAATGTGAAGAAGCATATTGACAGCTTGATTAGCAATGTGCTGAATCTGCCAGAACAGATGAACTCGCGAGTTTACTTCTCACTGCTTGATTTTCGTGGGCACCCAACCTTTAGTGAACTTCGCAGACTAAAAGCGTATCGTGTAACGACGCAGATAATTGTTATAAAGTAGTATCGTCCCGGCCTTTTTTATAATTTTTTTTAACTCAGTACTCGAGCATGTTTTGACAGGCCGAGTAAGAAATATCTTAAATTAGCAACCCATCTAAAGTACTGATAAGCAGCATTTCGTGATATTTGCCTTAGGAAGTAAATTATTCTTATATTAACATTTGCTTACTCAGGAGATGATATAAGTGACAGGCCCATCAAATTAAATCTGGCATTTATTTTCCGTAAAATTGGCCAAATAAAATTAGATGGGGCAGGAGGAGAAATACCTCGGGAAGTTTGGCTGAATTCTAGCGCTAGGCACCACTTCATGGAGCTGTGTGAACAAATATTTATTTGTTTGAACAGATTCACTTTGTAAATTTTGGCGTCGCCAGCCACCCAAAGTAAACCTCTATTCGCCACCAACAATCCTGGACTTAAATAAGTGTTATGCAGACGGCTCTTTTATTTTTTTTTTCGACGTAAAATATTGCGGACTTTAGATAACTGGCAAAAATAAAAACAGCATACGAAAAAAAAAAAAAAAGCGTCGTTATTATTGCGCATGCGCCAAACCCAAACTGCGTTTTGGATTTGCAAATAGAAACCACGTTATTTCTTTGTGCAAGTTTTTCTAAAACTCGTAACTGTTAAGTGTCTGTAGCAGTTTCTTACGCGAAAGTTCTAACCTTTGTGTTAAAATAAATTAAGTGGATGGCACTGGTTATCCAAATATAGTCAATAAATTACTTAAATGAGGGTCGACATGGGAACGAGCACAGTATACAATTTCTGAAACTTCATAAGTAAACCGACCAACTGAATACTTACATCCCAAAAAAAGATTGAGAACCTCATCCACATGGAGGTGTGATATGGTGAAAAAAAAAATTGCCTGATGTTGACGCACCATTATTTCTAGCCTTAGATAGAATACAAGTTAAACGTTCGTTTCTGTCTCCTCTGCGAGTTTCCTCACATAATCAAAAGAAACTGTTTGCGATATATTATGAATACAAATTATGATACTTTCAGGAAATACAGAATGGCTCCTTTCTCTTACTATTCTTGACGTCTAAATGCGCGATATAAATATACGCGCTTCTTACTGGGAATGTTCCGCCACTTTTTGCAAAAACAAACCTCAGTTGTCATAAAAACATCTCAACCCTCGTGATGTCCTTGTCGTCGAGTAGACGTATCGGACTACAGTTTCCGAAGTTATTCAAGAAAGCGCAGTAAACCGCCACGAAAAACACGAGTACAACGCACTTTCCAAGGCGCGGAGCGTAGAGCGGAGCGGCAAGTTGAAGCAACCTAATGGCTGCCGCGTCACCTGATTCCAAAATGGCAGCGCCCATGTGGAGGAGGATGAAAAGGTCTATAGGTTGGTTGGAAAATGTTTTTATTATAATTATAAAAAGGTGAACCTCGCTAGCCGATCTTGACTTAAGTCATCTTTGAGCGGATGAGGATCTATTGAAGTAAAACGTGTAAAAGTTATTTTTCGTTTTTTTTATTTAGTTTCGGGTTTTCTTTTATTGTTGGTGGGGCTAAATATCATATATTAATGTTTTTTTCATTGCTTTTTGCCTGGTAGGTTTATTTTGAGCATATTCTTTCTCCAAGCCCTATAAAATCGACTGAGACGTATAGATACCAAGGTACTTTTTGGTTTAAAGCGTACTTTTCAAAAGAGGTGCTCACGTCATGTAAGTGCATTTAAAGGCTCAACTACTATTTGTTTTTTTATATAGCCCGTTAATGAGTGTATGTAGGCACTTATCCTGAGGGTGTTGTACACATCTCCATAAGAAATTGTAGCTTGCATGGCGTTTACCGAAAATAGATTATTATTACAAACACATAGCCTCTTGAAGATCATAGTTGATGAGGGCGATACAATTGTCCAATCATTTCAGTTATTTGTCGTCGTTCCACTTTCCTGGTTAAACTTCATTTCCCGTCCTTGAATGTATTGGCTGCGAGTGGTTTTTATCCATCTGTAACAAAGAACGACAACAAAAGACCAGCATTTAATTTAAGTAAAGAGAAATACATATTTTGCAAAAATGGTTTCTCTTTAAGCAGCTGGTATTCCCACACTCGAAATACTGATTCGATATAAACTCTCTTAAACCCTGGTAAGATTGGCTGCGTGGAGCCACAGTATCACTCCTTGTGATATAAGTATCGTGGTGAGCTATCGGATTTCTTGTATTCAAATACCAGTAGTATAGGCTTACCTAGATTTTTACCTCCGATATCCAATAAAAATCTGAAAAAATACGTATTGCAGTTTTTTTTTTTTACGCTGGGTAGAGAGGAACTAGCATATCAAAAGCCGTTTTCTAGGTGTTTCCTTAATTTTTTTGTCATATTGTACGCAGATATTAAAAGCTTTTTGATGTATATGCATGTCATAAAGGACTGCTGTTTTAGGTGGGTAAGCACAATCGAGCAAGTGAATATAAAGTGTGAGATTTAATTCCAATTATACTGCCTCATTTGAGCCTGCAGTTTTTTACCCAATAATTTTGATTATAGAGCTTTTCAGCAATGTTATATACTGCAGTAACGCTTCATTAAACATATACAAATAGAAAACATGTATGTAATCAATATAAATGCTAAAATTAAAAAAAAAAATATATAAACCCCGCTAACAAAAGGTCACTTCTATGAGCAAAAAAATAAAAGAGGGACATGACACGCGGTTTCATAATTGTAAATGGCGTGCTCGGCCCACATTCGAAAAGTGAATACTGGAAATTACGAGAACAAGCTAACGAAGTCGGAGTTATACTCCATTTCACCTTCAGTCCGAGCGCAGCGGACGCTAGGAGCCATCCCAGCCAATCCAGCGTGGAGAGAGTGTCATGTGACCTTGAGCTCCCCGTGTCCCTCTGCCCAACCGGCAGGTCACGCTTTTCTACCGGCGCTGGATCGGCTGCAATAGCTCGTGGCGCTCGGGCTGAAGGTGGGACGGAGTATACATCTTTCCAAGAAACACTCGACCCCAGGGGCAACGAGCTGTTTTCAAACCCAGTCACTGAGTTTGAGGCTAGACTCACACCGGCGTCCCTCCTAACCCTAACCGAGTGGACTGTGATTAAAATAGGCGCAGTTTCAAACGCTGCTGGCGGCTAAATTCTCGTATTTTCCCGCTATATTTTGTGCTTCATGGTACATGTATTTTCCCGAGGATATTGAGAAAGCATTGTGCCATATTTGGAAATAGCAAAAAAACAAAACAAAAAAACTGTTAACTATTTTTCTTGGGGACGCGCGCGACAGAACGAATGCGACTGGAATGTATTGTTCTAGTTATTTGTTTTTCTTGCGATAAGTTTTGACGGCGCCGCGGGATTCGGCGCATGTGAAACGACAAAGCGCTTTGCTGTCAAAAATAAATTGTAACAGAAGAGGGCCGAAAAGCATGCATTTTTCACGCTCACAAATATCGTGTTTACCGATGGACACGACACGGAGATGCAATTGAGGAAGTGTTAACATTCGAACAATATATCGTACGTACCACACGATGCAGCGTTATAAAAAAAAAAAAAAAAAACTATTTGAGAAGGATCTCAAATAACACAGTCATAGTCGACGGCAGCCACATCTTGACGATCGACCGAATCCGAGGAGACTTCGTTTTGGGACACGTTTTGGGGAGAGCTTCCTTTTTTCACAACCGCACCAAGGCAAAGAAACAAACGCGACTGACCCGTTTCTCACCCCAACCCGGACTACTATTTTTGGAGATGACTGAAGATTCTACGCGGATTATTTCTGGGAGGAGGCAGAACAATGTTCGCAACATCGCGTCGAGGGTCGCTCGACGTCCTTCGCCTCCTTCGTTTTCCGTGAATGTCGAGCAGAAAACCTAGAATGGCAGGCACTTACCAGCCTTATTTCTCGCAATGGAAGATAACACAAAAAGGGTACGCAGCACGCATAAACAAATTAAGTGGAAACTCTCAAGAGGGGCGAGAAAACGTCGAATGCAAAACCACAAAAACATAGGTAGAGAACCGCGCTAAGCGGGTCTTCACAGTCCAAGAGAGTGGCATAAAATTTCTAGCTGATAGAGGGCGCGAGAGTCGCACCAGCCACATCAGCATCAGCAACATGGCGACGGCCTAGGAGCGTTTTTGGGAGAGGTGTATAGCACTCCTAATGTAGATTTCTGCTTTTCATTGTTCTTGTTTCCTTATTTTAGTTCAGCTGCGGAGGTCAGCACGACTCAGACAAACCAGAAACCGTACGTAGAATAAACCAAAAACCGTTATTCAACTCTTAATAGTACGTAGGCTATAAATCAACTTCCACAGTGCCGTAGTTTTCGTACTGTAGTCTGCGGAAGCTATATGATTGAAAAATATAGTTTCTAACCTTTGCGGAATACGTCATGTTGAAGTGCGAACGATACAAATATTTATTTTTCGAAAGCAGTCGTAATCCGTGGGGTTGTTGACCAGTGCCATTATCATGTTGGCGTTGTTTCACGCTAGGCACTAGCCTGCAAGAAAAGTTGAGGTTGCCATTTTGTTTCTTGTACTCTCAATACCCCGCAGATGACGCACAAGGTAGCTGTGACCAAGCGAACATTATGGATGGTTCACATTTCATCTTGAAGGTAAAACTCCACCGCTTGATGCTGTAAAATATTACTACAGGTAACCAAGAATAACTTCAAGCTTCGAATCGCCTATCTCCTTGGAAAACATAAACAGATTAAATTTAAACAGACAAATAAGTAATTTTATCACCTTGAAACCAGACCAGAAATAACAAAGATAATTTATGGTAACTTTTATATCCTTTAGAACAGTACGAAATATAAATGTTAGACGGGTTATTAAACAGAAAAATTTACATTTATATTTTGATCAGTAAAATTAAAGTGGTAATAGCGAAATATAATTTTTAAGTAGAAGTAAGGCGTAAACGACCAGTGGGAAAAATTCAGCAGGGGCTGATCATGTGAGGAAAAACAATTTGTATCCCAAATTTACCTCTCTGCATAATAGTCCTGAGTATAAATATTGCATAAAAGCTCACCGTCGGAATAAAAGCAAATACAATTCGAACTTGTTATTCGGAGGCAGCTATCCAAACCTTGGATTTATTTAGTAGCTGAAGCGTTACCACTTAATATATTGTACGACTCTCAGTCTATAGAGGCTGAAACGCGTGGAATAGGAAGGATATTTAGTTTAGATCTTAAATTGTAATCAACGCATACTTATTTTACAAGCTGAGGGTCTCAGAGCAATAACCGCCAGTGAGCATGCATTACGAATATTAGCAAATAAAGAAACATACCAATAATTGGAGCATGCTCAAGCAATAAACAACAGAACATTGTTACCTTCCTCAGAAACTGGCAAATTATAGTTTGTTTATGGTATTCCTGGCAATATTTCCGCTAAAGATTACATTAAACGAGACGAGGCTCCATAGGTGATAGAGTAAATCGTAGCTGAGGATCGGCGAAGAGTTAACCAATTATAACGAGTTGGCATAACACGCTCTAAAACTGATCAGAAGGTAACAAAAAGGATTAATACAAGACCTGTAGTCGTATTTTTTCCTTTCTGTTTAATTTGCAGCCAAGGGGCATTCCTGATTTTAACCGGTAATAATTACGTTCGTAACTCGACGGGGTTTATTTTTCCCGGGCAGAAAGCTTATAGAGCGTATTCTCCTATTACTGGGAATATTTGTAGGAACAATGGCACATGGGTAAATTTAAGCGCCCTGCTAACAATTTTTTCACGTAGTAACTTTCAAAAAGGCAGTGAGGACAATTTCAGACGATTTGTAACTATAGTGTTTTACGTCTTTGGGTAGCGTCGGGCAGTCTATCTGTTTTTCCAGGCGTTTTTAAGAAAACATTTTTTTTTTTGTTTCTCAACGAAAGTGCTTTTTGTTCAAAATTGAAAGGAAAATATGTTCTACTTCTGCACTGACTTCTTGCTTATGTGAACGCTCACAAACAGGGACTCCGCTGGAAGGGGGGGGGGGGGGGGGTTACTGAGGCAATGCTGTCTAATCTGCGACCGCCTGTGGCCTTGAAAGCGCTATAACCTGTAGGCGCGTGAGAATGCGGTGAGCGCTCCGCTCCGTTCATCAGTAAAGTGACCGAGCTGTGGAGACTATGCAATGATTGAACCAATTAGCAGTTGGTCTTATACCACTGAATGACGCCTTATTGGATACTCCCGAGCAAAGAGCGGGTCAGGCCCAGCACGTAGCTTAACCTCCCTATAAGAATAGCTGTAAACGAAGCATACGTAAATACTCTATTTACAGAAAGTTATCCTCTAAAATAATGGTTGAATAACAATCCCTCGATTGTTACTTTATAGGAAGTACTTCCGCAAAGGCCTGTTCAATCCAAAACTTGCGCCGTGGAAGTAGGTCTCATCAAGTATTTGTTTCGACATTGATGTTCACTTATCTCACAGCAACAAAAACGAAAGCAACGTTGGAATTACAAAAAAAAAAAAAAAAAACTAAAACAATCACGTTTCAGCACGTTGAGGTGGTGACAAGGTCGATTCCAGACGATCATCTACAGATAGGAGGGGCGTCTCTTTACCACTTGATGTGTGGCTGAAGCTTCAGGCGCAAGGTAGATAACCCGAAAGAAATATTTTACTTAGGTTGAAGTTCTTTTGTCAGGCGCAAGGTAGATAACCCGAAAGAAATATTTTACTTAGGTTGAAGTTCTTTTGTGAACTTCAAGCTCGAGGTTTTGTCGGTCCGAATTTTTCCCAAAATAAATGCCCCTTCGTTTATTGCAACAGGAATTACCAACAGCTTCAGTTTTGAGGGGTCGTCATCATAATGCCCGTGTCCCACTAGAGCGACATACAGAAACAAAAGACAACGACACGCCTCAAACCAGACTCTTTCGCGATTTGAGAGGCTTTGTAGAATAAACGAGGCTATGCTCAAACACGAGCATCATGCACACGAGGGTGGCTTTGGCAGGCTTGCAATCGCTCGTGCTTACTTCACGAGCACCGAATGACTAAACGCCTGCCAAAGGTACCATCGCGAGCATGCTGCATGGGTTGGAAACTTGTCGCTGTCTTTTGTTTCTGTCTGTCGCTCTAGTGGGACACGGGCATAAGTAGTACACTTAGTGGTGTTTTTTTCTTTCAAATTTTTGACACCTCGAAAGCAATCAGTAGGAAGACCCCTTGTAACGATAGTAAAATATTCTAAAAACAAATATTTCATTTTAAATTCTCTTCAGCATTCTTTCCCCGTCGTACTATCTAATTTAATTAAGATATTGCCCCGAAGCACCATCAGCCACGCATTGTGTAGGTGCGCTTGAGACAATAAAAGTTTTTACAGGATATCAGACAAACACGTATGCAATGTTGCTTACCATGCTCCATACCCGCTTATGACATTCCACATGTCCGTCTGCATTCGTTTACCGAATCAAACCGGTTGAGATTTCCACCGCAACCGCCGTAGACGAACTCTCTGCAGCGTCCCTGTAGAGGGTCGTAGTAATATTTCACGAAGTAGGCGTAGCAGTGGCCCGAAATCGGTGGCTGGAAGCACAGTCCATTTTTCTGCGCCTCAGTCACTGTTAAAGAAAATTTTAGTTTCAAAATGCTGTTCCTTCTTAGATTTCTGGATGTTAGCTTGTGGTTCACGTTGGTCGAGCGTGCGCGGTAAATGCGACAGCTCTATGCAGACAAAGGAACGGATTAATTTACTTTGTTTTTAATTAAAATACTTTTAACATCTTCTCTTACCTACGCGAATACTTTAATTAGCATACCCGTCTCTTGGATATAAGACTATTACGAAGAACATATCTAGACCGTCTGCAAACTTGAGCGTCTATATGCTCCATACGGGAACTTGCTAAACCTTAATAAGGAGAACAAAATACGCTGGGCGATTCTGTTAGCAACATGATTTTCATTGACCATCAGATCATCAGACATTTCTTTGCTGCTCTGAATTCACTTTAACGACGCAAGATTGGACTAAAAAGTAAGGTCTAACTTCTTCATTAGCCAAATGTTGCATTTAACTTTAATATTGATGCTCTCTTTGGTATTTGAAATACAGAAGTGTTTTGCTTACTTCCTTCGATAGATATAAAATAACCATAAGGAAAAAAATACTGGATCACAGACAATTTGAGTTTCTCACTTCCAACCAAGCATGCTTATTAAAAAAAACACTGAAAATATTTGATTAAATATAGCACAATTTACATAAACATATCACATGTTTTCCAATACACACATTTTTTGAAAATGTGTGTATTGGAAAATAAAACTATTCTATTCTATTCTATTCTACATCTTTAGAGTTAAGATGCTCTGCTACTAGCGGTCAAAAATACAAAAGCATTGTTATGTCAAGCGAATCAACGGGGTCATGTAACAACTCCCTTACCATTATTAAATTCTGCTCAATATTAATCAGTTATATGCATAATATACAAACTGCTATTTTGACCCTGTAGACTTTGCTGCAGCAGTCACAAAAATTGAAGTTCGAATATCCGCCGTGGCATTGAAAGTGGCAAAGCGCAAATCGCATGTTCACACATTGTACGTGCCCTATTTATGAGCCGAATTAGGCTATCGTCTGTCTTCGGTTATTCCTTCGTGTATGATTCGCAAAGGAGATGTTATAACAATTGACCGCGTCGACACTTAAAATAACACATCGACATAAGAACCTATCGCTCAGTGGCGTCGTGTGCCTGTACAAGAGTGGTCCAAGGTTGACTGGAATTTTTACTTAAAAAAACAACTACAAAATGTTATATTTTGCCCGGAACAAAGCTGTACCGATTCTTCGAGGTATTCCTAGCACGCCTCTAAACAATAATGCCATCGTTGCGTAGATCCCTAATGTTTTGTTTGTTAATTTTTTGGTGTAAAATACATTTTGTTGCGTTAATGCAGTGGGGAGAACGCGTCCGTGAGTCTTTTTTTTTTTTTGTGACCGATTGACGTCCTTCGCGAAGCTGTTGTCAGCATTTGTGCACTCTTGTCTGTTATAATGTTAGTTCCACCATCGTATTTTTAATCTTCTGCGAACTTCAGCTGGCTGAACACTATTCTTCACAGAATATTTGATTATGCACGGCTGCTCAAAGGCTGCAGACCTTTTGCTCACCGCCATGGTAGCTAGAATCTTTGCTCGTGTGTCAAGTGCTTGATCGTGGGTGTTGGATATTCAAGAAATATTACGTTAACGTTTTCTGTGAGTTTTATTGTGCTATATCTGCTCAGCAATATCTTATAAATAAAAGTCCCTCTCTAACTTGAACTATCCGTGTATTTGTCACACTTACCTAGGTGCGCTTGTCGAAAGTACAAAAAATTATAATCAATACTGTTTCGCGGCCTATTTCGTTCAACATACTGTTTTCCTTGATGTAATTTAGTTTTGATAAAAGTATACTGGTTCATTAAAAATATAGCTAGAGTTAATACACAACTTTATATCAAGAAGGTGTATGTTCACGGAGTGACATTGTAAGCCCCCAAAAAACATCGCTGTTTCTTTTTTTTTTTTTGTTATTTTGCTTAAACATTGTACTGGCGGTCACAAGCGTTTACTGCATTCTAGAGAGTGCCGCGTCAAGAAGCTTCTTTTTGGCTTTTACCATGATAGCGCTGTTATAATATAAGACGTAATTAGTGTTATTCCGATAGGTTTGATGAGCCTTGTGCATCCTGTTCACCTTCAACAGGTGTCAGATATGTAATATTAAAAAAAAAAAAAAAACGATTGCATTCTTCAAAGTTTTAAAAAATAACGTTTAGAGATTCTTTTTTTTTTAATCCTCAAAATAATTATCCTGTTTCTTGTAATACAATAGACATGGAAATATGCAAACACCAAAACGTTGAGGAATGTTTAAATACTTTGCTTGTGCTTCCAAGTCTGACTATGAAGAGACTAGAGAAACCGACTTACCCACAGTCATTTTCAAAAAGAGGAGCGTGCAAAGCAGGAAAATTGATGATTTCATGGTTTTCAAGGATTGAGCTTGCGAATGCGAATGCTTCCAGTGAAGCATCTGCGCCCAAATATATAGCCACAAGTTTCCTGACAATCCGACTATCTAAAGAGAGCGACTTCCGACAGTCTATACAGCTTCCGTTAAAACAAGATAAAGCTGTCCTCGGTGAGTTTTCCTTTAGAATGCTTCGATTTCCTTGCTTTGCCTCTGCGTCGCTTCAGTTAGTCGGACGGATTCATGCGATTGAAGTATACAGCTCTATAGTCTCACCTCCGAAATTATTTGCAAATAGTTATATTTTTAGAGGAAGGAGGTAACAACGACTATTACTAAAAATTACGTTGCAATTTAGTACCTTGTCCGTGGCTCATATGCAAGATTCTTGCCAGATCTAATCATCATGTGATTAGAAGCCTCCATATGGGGGGTTCCTTACATCTTCCAGTTATGGACGAGGTGCATCTGCATTTTACTCGGTTTTCTTGATAGTATGACAAGTTATTTGTGCACACAACGGGTTGCTCTTTAGTTTTGGTTCCCCCCCAAAAAAAAGACGGCCACGAAATTCTGGAAAAGGAATTGCCAGCAACGAGGTTGCAAGACTCGTCACTCAATCAGTGAACGGGGCCATACAGGTCAGTGAACTGTCTTTGTCGAAGACCTCCTGTGAAGTCTTCGTACTGGACTTGCAGCGGGTGATTATATTTTAATTTTGCGACTACCATTTTCCCGAAACCATCGTTTCTCGGGCGAAACTAGCGTTACCGGAAGCCTCCCATTCATAACTTGCAAGTGTCGCCATTCATGGGTACTGACGGTTACTTCTACTTACTGCTTTCTTCGAGGTTCAACTAACACGGCGAACCAAATGCTCGCGGCGCATAAAATACTACCATGGGCGGGAATTACTTCAGAGCAAGCTTTGTATAGAGAGGAAATTTGGTAACTGATCATGAGTGCACTATACTCTGTTTCACCTCGTGTTGTACCACAGGAAAGGCTACAAGCGCGAGCTCCTTGTTCTATGGCACACCTCGGCGGCACAAGCTATCGTGCACCAAGGGCAGCTGCCAACGCTATGAACTCGCGCTTCTAGCCTTCGCTGCGGCACATCACGTGAAACGGAGTATAGATAGAGCTTCTTTTTGCAAATGGTTTACATCGGCACGGGCACTCGATTAGGACTCCCCTTGGGAGCGGCCTGCCGTATGCCTCACTCCGCGGGTGAGAGCGATAGTTCTACTTTACTCCGCAGCGCCAGCCGTGGCGCTCGTTATCGGTGAGAGATAGAGTTCCTTTCGGGAGAGCATATCGAGGAACTCTATACTTCGTTTCACGTTAGTATGCACTCGTTAGCCGCGCGTGCTAAAAGCGCGAGATAGTTCCTTCGAAGGAATCCTCGGCGGTCAAGGCAGTCAAGGCAGTAAAGGCTAGCCGCTCGCGCTAACACAGCGTTCGCGGTTAGTCCATGCTAAGTTAAGACGAAATATAGTGAGAGAGGAGCAGTACGCCCGGCCCGGCCCGGTGTGGCTATTTAGATTTTTTTTTTTCGTGAAGCCGCAAGTCTCCATTGAAACGAGTGCCACATTGAATGAATGATGTGACAAATCTGTGTAGAATAAAAGCACACGATTCTTTCTGCGAAAAGCTCACTCAGCTGCAGGCTGCGCGTTAAAGCTGCATTCTGCTGGCAGTATAAGCGAATTGTCGTTTTCTTGTTCCCGTAACTGGTGCCCCGTTTCTATTACCACTGTAATATAGGAGTTATAGTTGGATATAGCTAGGCCGTATGATTTCCGGCTTTAACCGACGCTCGAGCACGCGCGAGCTGTGCCAATAGACGCTTTCAGGCAGCTGTGCATGGGCGCCGCCATAACCGACCTTCGGTTTTTGTTTCCTCTTATTCCGTTCGATCCACTTCATAATTACCACAGCAGGACAGGTAATTGCCATTTCAGATTCTACCGTGTCCTTCTCCCCAGCATAGGCCCTTGTGGAGACTCGTCAACGCCCGCTTCAATCGCTATACATCTCGGTGAGACAAGAGAAGGTCGGCTATGGCGGCTGACTTTGGCGCGCGCTGAAAGCGTCTATAGAATCGAATTCCGCGTGCATAACTTCAGCAATATACACCTCATTGTTCACAAAAAAGCAGACCAAGGGAGTCATATAGTTCAGAAGGGGAGTACCTTTCGGGAAAGAGGCTTCTGCGAAAGCCTCTGTGGGCTGTTTAGGTCACCAGCCCAGTTTGCCAAAAATGTCTGAGGAGTTTTCTGAGAAAAAACTCACAGAGCTCTTGGCTGTGGTAGGGGTCTCGGCACTTAACACACCACATCAGCGGGCAGTCCATAAGGTATGGAAGCACAGCGCTCGAGAGGACCTTGCAAATCCTTCCACAACCACGAATCTCTGCCGACTGTAGAGCCCTCTCGACAAAGGTGCAGACGAGCTTGCACAGCCAGACAGCTTCAGGTCGTGGATAGCTGAGTCCTCCTTGGTCAAGGCTAAACATGGACTGATATGCTCCTTCATGTGATGCAGTTCCCTTAAGTTGCGCTTGCATTTAGGACACGTCACCTGCAAAGTTTAGCGGGTTGTACACATTAACCTTCCTTGTTTTCACTCAGACATTTCTATGGCTTTGCTAGGCTGAGTGTTTCAGCTAATTACTTTGAAATTATGATAATTTCTACAAACAAAAATGGTCACCTATTGTTCGCAAACGAAGGCGAAATAGTGAGCCATGTAAGTCAGCGGAACGAACTCAAGTTCGGAAGAGACTTCATTGTATATCAACCGCAGGATTTCCTGTTTCACGAGTGGAGTTGGCACATTTCATCGCCGTCTGGCACTCAGAACTAGAACGCGCAGTTACATTTCCGGCAACTTCCAAAATGCCAACACAAACCACACACGCGAGCGCAGAGTGACACTACGATATTTTTGCCGAGCAGAGCGGTGCATAGGTGGAGGGAAAGCGAGTTTTGCTGCCTTCTGCAACCGCGGCAGCGCCTCGGTATCAGCGAAGCCAATGACAGGCAGAAATGTTATCTGGAAAGCGGAGCAAGAACGCGTTGGGCGCCTTCTCTATACTCCGTTTCATATTATATTGTACCCCAGCGAAGGCTGGAAGCGCGAGCTCATAGCGTTGATAGCTGCCCTTACTGCACGAGAGCTTGTGCCGCCGAGATCTGCCCCAGAGCAAGGAGCTCGCGCTTACAGCCTTTCCTGCGGTACAACATAAGGTGAAAGAGAGTATAGCTTTCAGCTCACAAGACCGCTCACCGATGTGCAGCGCCCCTACGGAAAATGGGAGAAGATCTCCTCTCACGCGCGCTCTTTTGTTTTCGGAAAAACATTGGCAGGCCGCACCAACAGGGGGGATCGAGTGGCCGTGACATCGGATACCGATCGAAGATAAAACCAGTGTTGTAGACGTTAGAGAAAAAAAGTAACAAACTACGTCATTCGTTACTCGCTAACGAAAGTAACGCGTTGCCGACATAGGTTACCTCAAAATAAAAGGAACGCGATATACTTTTGGGCTATTTTTGTAATTATGAATTAACACGTTTACTCTTTTGAAGATAAAATATGTGCAAGAATCATACTTAAAGAAACATTATGTTTATGAAAAAAATGAACATAATTACTTTTTTACGACTTCTCATAAATACTCACGAAAAAAACGATAAAACAACCGAAGCAACGAAAAAATTCACATGGCTTGGCGCCTACAAACACAAACATAAATTAAAGTGCACGTCTCACAGGTTTTTGTAGGATGTAGCGATTAATGTAACTACGTTACCCGTTACTTGGAATATATAACATGAGTCGGTTACCCGTTACTGTTTTAAAAACGTACAGACCACGTTACAACTTCACCGAAAGAAAAGTCACTGGATAAAACTATTTACCAACCTCGGCCGTTATTTATGGTTTGCAGATCCCATTTTGTTATATCAGAGAACACACCGATGATGCACAACCATGATATTTCAAAGTTGTTTATTAAACGGGAAATCATATTACGATCTCCTCTGCTCCTGAAAACAACGAACTCTGTAAGTCTGAGCACAAGTTACTATGTACCACTAAATTAACAAACTTCCATAGACGTTGCATCGCAGAAGCTATACACCCTCTCCAACCTAAAGTTCACAAGCAGAAAAGCAGGAAAAACAGAAGAAAACACTTGCCACTCGGACAATAATGGACGTAGACGGCACTGAAAGACTAGAGCGACATCGGCCAATCGTAGGTGGGGCGTTTTCGCAAGCACACATTTCATTACCCATGATCGGCGGACAATTGAATAGTTGGCTGTATTATATAATGGACAAAACTTGAAATCCCTACCAGCTAACCTTGTTTTAACAATTCTTAAATTGTTCAGTGATTAAATCTCTTGTATGCTGCCGTGGCAGCTGAAGTCGAATGCCCTGCTGTAATACCGGTGAAGAACAACCATAATTCGATCCTCTTCTTCAGACTACAATTGCAACAATAGCGCCGCCACAATAGTTCCCCTTTCAAGAATAAAAAGGAAATGCTATGTACAACATTAGAAATAAAGAACACTAATATAAAACAAAAATCCCGCAATCATTCTGGTCTGGAGGTCACTCTGGCAGACCGTCTTGGTTCCATGGTCACTGAACTGGGCGAACGGATGGGGGGAGATCCCGGTGCCGGCGAGGTCGAGGGAGATGCCGGCAACGCAGTCTCCTATAATGTCGCGGGAGATAATTGTGGTTGCGCGAACACAATTATATTTTTTTTATTAAAAAATATTTGGTTGAATTTTTTTTTTTTAATTTGTGTCAGAAGGCTTGCGAATATGTTCTAGTTTCCTGAAAAATGCTCGCTGTTGAAACTTCAACAACTACCCCGTAAGACAAAATAAATTAACCCTTTTTTCAGGCATGCTCATACCTTTAATTTTTTATTTATTTTGACTGGTCAAAATAAATCATTTTAACGTCAAACTATTTTGAAATACAGCTGTAGAAATATTTAAGTACGTACTGGGAATTTGGGAGGATTCAAACTTTTTCATAGATTGTTGCATACTGGATATTCCCTGACCTCGCACACTTATTTTCATCAATTATAGATCTTTAATTTTTTTTTTAACTGTCGTTCTCCTTTTGGAATTTGTTCCGACATTGAAGTTCTACGCATTCTCCCAATTGACAATGCCTCAAGTCATTGTCCACTGTGATTGTGCGCCCTGAACATAAGTGTTTTACTATGACTTTTTGATATGATGCTTACCATTTTATCGCGGTTTCCGCGTCGCGGGTTTTTATTCTGTTGGCTGAGTTTGTAAAGACTTCTGTTTGCCTCAAAGCTTTATCGACGTTTTCGTAGGAAGCATTTATGCCACCTTTTACGTTTGTGCAGGTTTGTGGGTATCCACCCAGGGCCCGTTTCCTCGAACGCGAACCGTGGGTTCAAGTTAACTATTGTCTCTAGAAGAGGAAATTCTAGGTCACGTGACTGGGAGAGCACGGGCGCCGAGGGAAAAGCAGTACCTACAAGCAAAATGGCCGCGACGTCGCTTAATGAGGGAGAATAGTTCTTCTTGGTTCTGCTAAACATTCATTTCGATCCGGCTGTTATATTAATGACGCACCATCAACCTATTAGCACGTCAAGCAAAGCAGTAGTTCAGAGGGACTACTAAACTAACCGACGGCAGCATTCCGCAAACGCATCACTCTTCAGCAGTCCGGGGTCCAAGACATATGACGGTACATAAGCCTTGCGAGTGTTTTTTGGTGAGTAAAAAATGTTTTGCGAACGAGTGTTGGTGTATATTTGTAATAAGACGTCTAATTTGTTACACTGTGCACGTCAACTCGTGAGCAGCGATTACTTTGCGAAGAAAGGGAGTTATCATCGATAAAGTCTTGGTTCCGGGTGAACAGCTGGGAAATTGTACGGTTTTTTTGTTTGGCAGTGCGCCGACAGTATGCCGACAGCATCGAGGTTTTACATATCCCCGGTGGCCAGGAATTCAACGGTGACGAGAAGCTTAGCTCCTCGTCACCGGTGGATCGGTTGGGCAAAAGGAAAAGGGGGCAAACAGTTGAGATCAGCAGGAATCGCAGAAACGTGCCTCGCAAGGAACAAAAACGAGACTACAGAACCGGCGTTGCCAGAGTGGAAGGCACACGGGAAAGTTATGCGTTGTTTATGGCGAAACATATTCAAGAAAATTATTTCTTAAATTTTCGAATATTCGCCGGCAAACTCTAGCATAGTAGCTAAAATTTCTTCGTACCCTCTGAAGCAAATAAATTGGTCTTCAAGTACAACATTACTATATTTTCACTTAAAATACCATACTAGATCGATAACAACCAGCGGAAAAAGAGGATAAACAAAATGACTGGCTTGTTTCACCGATGGATGGCGCATCTTACTGCCCAATCGAAAATAATTATTGTTGTTCTATATCCAGCCATTTATTACAGTTACCTAGGTACGTTTTCCTTCCTAGGCACCGTGGTTTACCAAAATGGGTTTACCATCGCTTCGAGAAAACCGGCCCAGGTAGCAAAGAGCTATGGGCCAATATTTTCCAAATGTCTGGGAGGTTTGGGCCTTGAAAAACTCGAACAAGCTAAAGCAGAGCCAAATCTGTCCTTCTTTGTCAAGAGTCAACTTATTTTGGTCCTAATTCTCTAAAGAAAAACCAGAGTTCGGCTCTATTCCCCGCGGTTCGGCTTTTATCTGTCCTCTTTGCGCCAAAAGTGTGAAATGAGTGCCAGAGTTAGGCTTATTAGCAGGTACTTCGGCTCTCATCTGGCATCTTTGTGCCCAGATCTCCAAACAAGTGCCAAAGTTAGATTTCCTAATGGTTTGGCTGTCATCTGGCAGCTATGGGCCAAAGTCACCAAACAAGTGACAGAACGAGGCTTACTGCCTCGAAGTTCGGCTGATAATACATTGGTGGTACGCGGGTGGTGTGAAAATTAAATAAGAATCAAGTTTAATTCTGCTCGCAACATTTTATTTTATTCTGTGTGTCTCTTAATTTGTCCAGGCCACAGACAAGCTGAATGTTTGGCCACGGCTGGACCAAGCAACGGTGATTTTGTAAACGCAGTTTCCGGCGGGTTGTTGAACTCGCGCGTAAGCACGCCAATATCAGGACGCGCCGTGAGACTGGTTCGAAGTTACGAGCAAGTGCTGCGCGAGACTGATGTGCTCACGTCTCCTCACCAGATACCATTATTAGGCGCCGCATTGCAAAAGCGGGCAGGGCTCTGTGCATGTCTTGCACTGTGACTGAGCGCCGTCAAGGCCTAGCGATAACAAAAAGCGGAAGCTGCCTTGTCTCTGTGGTACATCGCCCACTGCTCACTTTGAGGAATTTAAAGAACATCCTGTCGGCCATGACTTTTTTTAACGACCATTTGAAGGATTCAACAGCAGCAACCCAGGACCTCCGTTCTCTCACAGTATCAGATTAACCCGCCCCCTCCGAACCAAACCATTCCAAGCATCCATTATAAAACACTATCTTTATCGTCTCTTTCTTAACAATATTGTACAGTCAGTGAAAACTGCAGAGGGACGTTAGCAGCATCGTTCATTTCCTTTGACCTCTCCTTTTGTTAAGCCTCTCCACCTGCTTTTGTGTTTTCGTGTGGCTGTGTGCGAGCGCGACGGCCGTTTTAAGCAAATCAAAGTGCTAGAGCGGAACACGTGACACCTCTGTAGGACGCCTAGGATAAAAACGCTCGGGCGAAAGTTTGTCGCGTGTCTCTCTCTCTGTCGCGCTGATGGGATCACTAGGTCTCTAGTCTTCGCCGTTTACCAAGTTATAGAAGGCGGGCCACGTAGGCCCGGTTTTCAATATGCGCTCCTCAGTGTTATGTTGCTTTCGTGCATTGCAGGAAGTACGCCCATGCCACTTTTTCTCAAACGGCCGTTTTTTTTTTTTTCGTCGGAGTCTCTGGAGTTTCTGTGCTCTGTCAAATTCGCTTCGACAAAAAAAAAAAATTCAGCTTTTCGGTAACAGAGAGAATTCAGTTGGATGTGACCAACCTTCTTTTTTCAACTTTGTGTTTCAGTTGCTCTGTGCTGCCCGAGTGGGATTATGCATCTGTCACGTGTTGGGGCCTCGACATACGAAACGGCGACCGGTGAAGGTTTAAAAGGGGGCGTTTAATTTACGTCTGGCGGGTACGCCTGCCCAGCAAAAATAAGATTGCACCAAACGGGTGGTGGCGCGAGCTTGGGGTCAGTCGTCTTCTTTTGCGACAGCGTTAACACTCGGCCATCCTAAAATTCAAGTGTCCTCACTTGATGTGTCTTCAATGTCAACATCAAATGTGTTGAGTCGTTTTAGCTTGCCGACGGGAGCTGTCGAGGTCTAGAAACGTTAATTCCGCTAGTGGCCAGGTATATTCTCGTTTCGCTAGTTGTCATTCGAAAGTCGCTTCGTGACTACATACGGTCATTTTTATTTTTCATGCAACTTGCGCGACTCTCCTGTTGACGTCGGTTCTCGTTGGACCACGACTATGTCGCCTGGCTCAAACATAGACGCTGACATCGCTTTTGGTTGTAGCGGCGTTTTTGCTTTTCTCGGTCAAGGCGGATGTCTTGCACAGCGGCCGATGCCTTCTTTCATTTTGTTGGGCCAATCAGGCAAAGCTTCGTCGAGATCATCTTCCCTCGTGCTTTTCGACTCGCAGCCGAACAACAGTCTGAACGGTGTGCTTACAATTGCCTTGTGATACGTGTTGTTCAGGCTCCACAGTAAAAGGTCAATAACTTTATCCCAGTTTTTCCCAGTTTTGTCTCTCGTTTGGGTGGCAATCGCTGGTGTGATCGTCCGATTAAACATCCGACTTGGCCATTAGCCCGTGGTGTTGCTGTTGAAATCAAAACGTGAGTAATGTCACACTCATCACAGTACTTCTTAAATATCGAGCTTGTGTAAGCCACCGCCCTGTCCGTGATGACTCAAGTCGGTAGCCTAAAGAGTCCAATTGTGTGTATAAGACATCGTGTGGTCGCTTGGGCTCCTGCGTTCCTAACAGGAGTAAGCATCACAAACTTTGTGAGTCCGTCCATGGCAACAATAAAATGTGTTCCTTGTCTTGACCTTGGAAAGGGTTCTAAGTGATCAAGGTGGAGGGTATGGAACGGAACACCGATATTGTCAATGGGATGCAGCATGCCTTGTTTCTTGCCTGTTTCAACTCTTGTTGTTCAGACATTCAGCGCACGAGGCCACGTACCTCCGCACAGAGCGCTTCATTCGAGCGAACCAGTATTTTTTTTTCTAGATCCGTTGGATTGTTTTAGTGCGAAAGCATTAACTATCTCATGGCGCCAGCGGACGTCATCAGTTTGAAGCGCGAAAACGGCTCCTAGTGTCCGCGATCCCAATAGGAGCGATTTGCCTTCGGTACCATTGTCTGGCGCGCGTCGTCGGAGCTCCCATTGGCCGCTGCGCCATGGCCTCCGATATCCGGAAGCGCGCGAGCGCTAGTACGCCGCAGACGACAAAGGTAGCGGACGAGCAGATGACAAAGGGAGCGGACGAGCGGCTTACATAATTTCGCATTTACAACTCATAAAAAATGCTTAGGTGTATTTTCCGTCCCAATATGCCCACGTTCGTCATGGGAACTCCGCACGACCTGCCATCGTAGTGGTTTGGGCACACGCCACAATAACTTTGTCGAGTTTCCGTCGATGTTTCAGAAAATAACTGTTCTTTGAAGTTTATATTCTTAGTGGATGCGTCGTTCAGCCGCCGAAAGCGCAGGTCTACCTGCGCTTTCGGCGCAGGTAGACCTGCGCAGGTAGACCTGCGCCGAAAATCATACCAACTCGCCCAACTTACTACACTTCTACCTAGTACTTCTTTGATGTGTTTCGCTTCGGTATCCAGTTGTTGAGCAGAAACCAACCAGTCGTCTAAGTCGGTCAGCACTGTAGCGTAGATATGAGGTCCTTTACACGCTTGCATTTCTTCAGCTGATTTTGTCGGTGACCGGCTCAACGCATCAACATGCTGCAGAGAGGCTGCCTCTTTATGAAAATCCATGAAAGTGAATTCTTGTAGCATCAACCACTAGCATGCTACTCGGAAAAGGATATACCGTTTGCTCAGTGTTCCCCGTAGAGCGCTGCAGTCAGTAACAACGGTGAAGTCAATTCCCAGGAGGCACATCCGCAGTCGTGCCAACGTCCTTACCACAGCAATTGCTTCCAGCTCATAGGAATGGCATCGCTGCTCTGCCTCTGACGTTTGGCGACTTAGATACATAACAGGGTGGAAATGCCCATCACTTTGTAGTTTTAGAAGCATTCCCCCCAGTCCTCTTTTGCTGTCATCAGTGTGCTCTTCGGTCGGGGCTTCGTGGTGGTAGGGTCCCAACACAGGACGCTCTTGGAATCGCTGTTTAAGGATACCAAATGCTATTTACTGGTCACTAGTCCACTCCCAAGGTGCGTCCTTCTTAAAGAGTTTTGTCAAGGGCTGGGCGAGTGTTGCCCAATTCTTGACAAACCGTCTGAAATAACTGGCATGTCCAACAAACTGTGGAACTTCATGCACTTTTGACGGTGTTGGGTACTCAATTAGAGCCTTGAATTTGTAGTCGCTGGGGCTGAGTCGGGTAGCTCCGGTCTCGAAGCCGAGATATGCGAGTTTGTCAGTCATGAAGGTGTATTTGCTAACACTAAGCGTAAGGCCCGCAGCACGCACAACCTGAAAGGCGTGCTCGGGATGACCAATACCCTCATCAAAGTCTCTGGAGGAGATAAGGATATCGTCCATGTATGCCAGGACGACACCATATCTTAACAATCCGAGGACAACATCCAACATACGTTGAAAGACAGCTGGTGCATTAGTGAGACCGAACGCCATTTTGAAAAAGTCGTAATGTCCATCTGGTGTCACAAAAGCAGTCTTAGCTCGGGATTCCAGAGCCATGGGAACTTGATAATATCCAGAAGCTAAATCGAGCGTTGTAAAGCAGTACTTTCCTTGAAGTCGGTCCAGTTGATCTTCTGTATGCGGTAGGGGATACTTGTCCTTCTTAGTAATCCCACTGAGTGCTCTATAGTCAACACAAAAACGCTCCACCCCGTTTTTCTTTTTCACTACGAGCAATGGGCTCGCAAAGTCTGATGACGAATCGCACACCACGCCCGCTTCCTTCAGTTCCTCAAGGGCCTGGTTTACTTGAGGACGTTGGTCATAGGCCAATCGGTACGGACGAAGCGATACTGGCTTCGCACCTGGGGTGCTATGTTGCGCTTTTTGCACTCCCAGAAGACTAGGGAATCAACACCCAATCTGCGTTTGCTGTGTCGTTGACGTCACTTCCCTCTTCCAAGTCTCCTGGGAGTGCAAAAAGCGCAACATAGCACCCCAGAAGAGGGAAGTGACGTAAACGACTAGAGCAAACGCAGATTGGATGTTGAAAGAAGAAAACAAAATCAACACCCAATCTGCGCTTGCTGTGTCGTCGACGTCACTTCCCTCTCCCTAGTCTCCTGGGAGTCCAAAAAGCGTAACATAGCACCACAGGAATACTCTTAATTTTTATTTCCGCTGCACTAGTCAGGCCAAGCTCGGTAACGACAGGTGCTAAACAGTCTCGGTACGCGTTGATAAGAGCTAGGAGCTGATCAAATTCTTTGGTAGTCACCTGAGGTCCTGTTCAGACCTCTTCTCCTTTGATTGGTTCCAGGAGATCCGTCGTCCTTCGCCTGATGGAGGTTTTAGACATTTCTGAACACCAGGGCCGGTTTTCTCGAAGCGATGGTAAACCCATTTTGGTAAACCACGGTGCATAGGATGGAAAAAGTACCTAGGTGCTGTAATAAACGACTGGATATAGAACAACAATAACTATTTTTGACTGGGCAGTAAGATGCGCCATCAATCGGTGAAACAAGACAGTCATTTTGTTTATCCTTTTTTTTTCCGCTGGTTGTTATCGATCTAGTATCGTATTTTAAGTCAAAATATATTAATGCTGTACTTGAAGACAAATTTATTTGCTTCAGATGGTACGAAAAACATTTTGCTACTATGCTAGAGTTTGTCGACGAATATTCGAAAATGTAACAAACGTTTCCTTCATTATGTTTCGCCATAAACAACGCATAACTTTCCCGTGTGCCTTCCAGTCTGGTAACGCCGGTGCTGTTGTCTCGTTTTTGTTCCTTGCGACGCACGTTTCTGCGATTCCTGCTAATCTCAACTGTTTGCCCTCTCTTCCGTTTGCCCAACCGATCCACCGGTGACGAGTAGCTAAGCTTCTCGTCACCGTTGAATTCCTGGCCACCGGGGATATGTAGAAACCTCGATGCCACTGCGAACAAAAAACAGTACAATGTCCCAACTGTTCACCCGGAAGGAAGACTTTCTCGAGGATAACCCCCTTTCTCTGCAAAGTAATCGCTGCTCACGAGTTGGCGTGCATAGTGTAACAAATTAAACGTGTTAGTGTCAATATATACCACCACTCGTTGCAATATATTTTTTTACTCAACATAAAAACGCTTGCAAGGCTTATGTACCGTCATATGTCTTGGATCCCGGACTGCTGAACAGTGATGCGTTCGCGGAATGCTGCCGTCGGTTAGTTTAGTAGTCCGTCTGAACTACCGCTTTGCTTGACGTGCTAATAGGTTGATGCTGCGTCATGAATATAACAGCCGGATCGAAATGAATGTTCAGCAAAACCAAGCAGAATTATTAGCCCTCATTAAGTGACGTCGCGGCCATTTTGCTTGTAGGTACTGCTCCTCCCTCGGCGCCCCTGCTCTCCCAGTCACGTGACCTACATTTCCCCCTTCTAGGAACAATAGTTAACTTTAACCCACGGTTCGCGTTCGAGAAAACAGGCCCAGGAGCTTCTGGCTGCTACATCGCCTTTCGAAATATGGACGTTAGAACTCGATGCGTTCAAAATAGGCAACACCGTGTCGCCACCTCCTGTGACGTTGATTATACAAGCGGGCAAACAGAGTTCCTTGCCTTCTTGCATCCGCAACTGTTCGTCAAAAAGACGTGTCCTGCCGCGGACTCCTTGATCGTCAGATGAACGATCCGCAAGTAGTTCAGTAGAACCACGACAAAATCCTTGGCCCATAACACTAGTAAGCGTGGCGAAAGATCAGGGACCTGGATGTGTCGGAGCCGTTCATCATCATCAGAACTGCTTTGTTCTTCAAAAATGCGAACCGTGTTCCTTCTTCGCACGATGGTAACATGTGGTTGCTCTGTGAACGGTTGACCAGCAAGAAGAGAAATCGCTTGCGCTTTATTTGGTACAATGTGGATTGGAACGCGGGCAGTCGCGTGGTGTATGGTGACGCGTTCTTCCGTGATTCATCAGGGTAGGACCTGACCAAAACCGTAGTCTCCAATCTTAAATCCTCGGGACGGGTGGTTATGGTTGATTCCCAAATTATCGGAATCCACCTTGCGCAGCCTAAAGCACTAACTTCCAGGGTCAAGATAAGCTCGGACAAGCTTCTCGTCTACGAGAGCGTCTTGAATATACTTTTCCTTTTGCGCATTTACTTGTCCGTTGTTTCCGATGTCATGATTTTCTGCGGACACATTTCCTCTGCCGTTGTTCTGCAGTCAGCTGTATTATGCCCAGTTTGGTGACATTTGCTACAGTGTTCTCGCTTCTTTGGTTTACTGCAGTTTACAGACATATATCAGTATTCGTCACAGCTGAAACACCGTGGTTCACCATTAGAGTTGAAAGGCGGTTATCGTTTCGATAGTCTGTGGGCATTTCGGTCGCTGGGCGAACCATTCTTCCCGCTCTTGAACCGGTTTTCACATCGGATCGCTGGGACGCTTCCCCGACGGTGGTCAGCCGGTCGTCCAAACGTTTGAGGCACTCCAGCAGATCCTCTGGAGTAGAAAACTTGACAACGTTTATGCTCAGAACGAGAGCTTCATCACAGAGGCCTGTAATCTCATAGTCCACAATCTGACCTTCCGGAAGTTGACAAAGACGTGCCAGGCTGTTTTTCATGGAAATACTGTTCGACGGTTTCGTTCGGCAGTTTTCGCCTCGCTTCCATTCCTTGGTATCGGTGCTGTATGTTTACAACCGGTGAAAAAGCATTTTTCAGCCCCAGCTTCTATTCAAGCCACGAACGCTGGACCCCAACGCGGCTGTCGTACCACGTTTCGGCGATTCATTCTAGCTTCCTTATAGCAAAACACGCCGTAGGTATCTCGGTCCACGAGTGTATCGCCGATTAGTTTGTCAACTTTCCGTATCCAATGTTCAACTGTCTGCACCGGATTCGTGACGGGGTTGAACACTGGTACTAGCTTGCCGGACTCTGCAGGTGGTCTTGGGTCGTGCGTGCGCTGAGTTGCGGGATGAAGCAGGTCAGCCACGCCCGCGACCGCTTCTCGCACGGCGGATTGTAAAGCCTCCTGTAGAACAGTTTGAAGCACAGACAGCTCCCTTGTCGGTCCGTACAACCCAGCCTGGATTGTTGGCGGAGCGCTTGCTGGGCCTGCCAGCGGTATTCGTTGTCCCACAGTGTCGGTGTCGGAGCATTCCGAATCTTGATCTGCCACGTCATCTTGGCTCGTGGTTGCGTCGTCACTACCGCCAAGGCTCGTGCTCCCTGTTCCTGCCGCAACGGTGGTTGCTGTGAATCGGAGAGGGCCCGCCGCCGCAGTCTGCCGTATTTGGATCCGCTCGCTCCGCCGCCGCCCTTCCTCGTCCATGCCGAGCTGCTGGTAGGTGCCGCTGCTGTAACGATTCGTGGCCACTAGAGTCGACTTCCACTCGGTCGTGGTTGCTGGATCAGGCTTGGTTCATTCCCCTTCTGATATGTTGGGGCCTCGACATGGGAAACGGGGACCGGTGAAGGTTTAAAAGGGCGCGTTTAATATACGTCTGGCGTGTACGCCTGCCCAGCAAAAGGAACTGTGCGCCACGTGGGTGGGGGCGCGAGCTTGGGGTCAGTCGTCTTCGTTTGCGACAGCGCTAACACAATGCTTACATGATATCGCTCTTTCAGTAGTAAGTACACTGCAACCATGCTTCTGATAGTAGTCCTGCTTCCCTCTCAATCTCCACGTTTTCCGTGTTTTAATTTTTGAGTTTTGCTTGGCATAAAATCAGTGTTAATTTTGTTTGTTAATTTGCTGTGTTTTACAGAGGAGTCTAAGTTTTAAAAATGTCTCGAGTATAAACTGTGCGTAAAGATAGTGGTTTAACAAACTTCTGGAAGCGATCTAAATAAATTTTGTTAGTCCGTGTATGTGATTGATATGAAACACTTGATATGCAACGGCCTATTCAAAGCACAGTTGCACGACGTCCGGCCTATACGTAGCATACGGATCGTAGATTAATCGCACGATACTGCGTCAACACTAGACCAAGGCAAAAGGAGGGTACGCCACTCCCTGCCAGATATCGAGCGGCGGTGCAAAACTATAGACACTTGAGCAATATTCGAGCCTCTTTTCGGCCGGTATTGGCATGACACTGCCAAATATCAGCGAGCGGCTTGGGAAAGGAAATGGTGACATTTTCTTATCGTGTTTCGAACCACCCTGCTGAAAAAAACCGTATACTCTTAGTACGGGTCCTACCCGTTTGGGTCATATGGTGTTATGGACATACAGGTCCCGTATTCAGTCGGGTCGGGTCGACCCGACTGAATACGGGACCTGTATGTCCATACAGCATGGTTCAGTCGGGTCGGGTCGACCCGACTGAACCATGCTGTTTGTGGTTGGGTTGACCCGACCGTAGACACGGGTCGACCCGACCGTAGACACGGGTCGACCCGACCGTAGACACGGGTCGACCCGACCGTAGACACGGGTCGACCCGACCGTAGACGCGGGTCGACCCGACCGTAGACACGGGTCGACCCGACCGTAGACACGGGTTGACCTGACCGTAGACACTGGTCGACCTGACTGTAGACATGGGTTGACCCGACTGTAGACACGGGTCAACCCGACCTACGACACGGGTCGACCTGACTGTAGACACAGGTCAACCCGACTATAGACACAGGTCGACCTACGTAAACCAGCAGATACGGGTGCCATGCAATTCCTGTTCACAAAAGGTTAGCATCCCGAGACAGTACCACCTAGATAGGCAAGGCCCCCAGATCACTTTCATACCATCCTCACAGCGAGATTGGGTATGAGTGCTGTGACAGTGTTTGGGTTACACTTGTTTGGGTTACACAGCCCTAAACATATGGCCCCAACTTGTCTCCGAGCATCGAGCTAATGACGAACACAACGCCGTTTCTCCCGCAGCGGCCACTCGAGAAACTGCGCGCGACTTCTATTTTTGGCTTAGACAGGGGTCACCCCCGACCCCCCGGCGGACGCGCCGCGTCGAACTACTGAAGTTAAAATGCACCTAGGTCGGGACGCGCTACCTGAAAGGCCGGCTGAGGCATGGTTTTATAAAAACAATATTAATTGTTCCGCAAAACCTTGCGAACTAAAGATGATAAAAACATCACGCGCCCATCATTTGGTACTAAACTCCAATAAATTTCATACAAAAAGAGTCTTTTTCGTTTGTTTTTACGCGGTATCACGAACTGATAAACGGCCACAGCTTTCCCGCTTATCAGTAGAGTTACCGGGTGACCGCCATGACTATCCGGTTCACCGGCTTAGCGCACCGGGCGACCGCTTTGCTTTCCTGGAGTTCCGGTAATGCCCGGTATGACCGGAGCCACAGTCCAATACACCAGTTAGGGCAACCGCTATGAAGCTACCGGGCTCCAGACTAAGTAAACCGGTCCCGGTAAAACACTCCGGGCCGTCGCTATGGCGTCACCGGGACTCTGGACAACGTACACCGGTCCCGGTAAAGCTACTCCGGGCCGCCGCTATGACCGGAGCCACAGTCCGGTACACCAGTTAAGGCAACCGCTATGAGGCTACCGGGGCTCCGGGCTAAGTAAACCGGTCCCGGTAAAGCGCTCCGGGCCGCCGCTATGGCGTCACCGGGACTCCGGAGAACGGACACCGGTCCCGGTAAAGCTACTCCGGGCCGCCGCTATAATGCTATCGGGCCTCCGGTCTAAATATACCGGACCGGTATGATCCGGTATAACTTCATATGGGTTTTTTCAGTAGGGCATTATTTAATTTTCTTCCGGAGCGCGTGAAAGAAAATTCTTGTGGCGCACCAGAGAAATGCCAAACTTTGACCGGCCTCTCAGCATCCTTTGGCACTTTTGGCACATATTTGGCGCTCCAGCCAAGCTTTGGTATGCTCTGAATCCAGAAATTAGGATTTACTTTGGCAGTTGTGTTTAGAAAATTTTATTTACAACAGTGGTGTCATGCCCAGAACCAAACCAAAACCCGAAAACGCGCTATGTACAGTATATACAGGCTTTCAATGGCAGTTAACTAACCTCGTAGACGACGTCGCGTTCGTGGCCAATGAGTGCCCTGACGGAACTTATCATCACTTGCGAACGCAAAGTTCTATGGTGTTAGAAAGAAAAAAACGTAAGGATGCAGGTGAGCTGGTGAATATTAATCATGTTGAAATTAACCTGAGACTGGGGTAGAGGAGAAACACCAAAAACGTAGAAGGGACGGAAAATAGACAGGACGACGTCTCTTCTCTAGCCCAGTCTCAGAAAATTTCAACATGGTTCTGTGGTGTGCTTAAAAAGCACGGTGGAATATTGGGGCCATCGCACCGGTGACCTAGCATGTCAAGACCGCGTGGTTTCTTAGTTTGCTTTTGAGTTGAGGATTACACCCAAGGCAGAAGTTAAGAAATCGTTTCATGGCCCTTTAACACGGACATTGTGCTGCACTACATACAAATATTGCGACTTTTTGCACGCCGGTAAACTTCCGTACAACCACTCGGCCAATCGGCAAAAACACCTCATATCCGGCGTCCATCTTTTTTAATAGCGTTAACAATACTCTGGAGACCACCATGCTGTCCTTCTTGATTGAACCCCATCGACTATCACCCAAACGAGTGTGAGACCGCCGTCGCCGGGTGAGACCGTCGTCGACGCGGCTCGTCTCCAGTCGGTGAGACAACCTCATCTTGAATGGATGATTGGGTCTTAAAGAAGTAGGATGCTAAGCACGCATTCCCTGACTATGGGGCAGTCAAGCCGCAGTCATGTCCCGAGGCGATCGTCCTGTCGTGGTCGGCGTAATCAGATTTTTGTTCAATCGGAGCGGAGTGGTCGTTATCCCGACGGCGCGGAAAACCACTCGCCTTCTTCGTGCGCCTAGGATACCTAGGAGCTCTCGTCGCCCGACAATCCTTTGGCTGCAAATCGTATCGCTTCACAGAAGAAACAGGCACCGTTCCTCCAGAGACCCGTGCCGTGCCGCCATGCCAAGCGTCTTTTACAACTTTTCAACAACCGAATGAAGATATCAACGAAAGTAGGCTAAAAAAGTTGTCGCCAGGCGTCGCTAGCAGCACGGTCACCATGGCAATCTCCCAGGCCCAAAATAAAGATTAGTATCGGCGCTTCTGACGTCGTACATCTAGATATTTTAGCGCCTTGTCGCTACTCTGGCAGCTAGGCTGCCATATGCAGTGGATCTAGTGCTACCTGGCCATTCTTAAAAGGTTAAAACAGCGCAAAAAACGACGGACGAGGTAAAGCAGGACACGGACAGAGCGCTGACTCGCAACTAAATCTTTACTGGACTCAACGGGGCAAGATATACGCACAATTAAGAACAAAAAGGAGAAAATCAGCCTAAAAAACACTCAAAACAAAGCACAAAAAAACGAAGTATCACCTCTAAAAAGACAAAGGCACGCGCTACAACCAAGCTAATCAAGTGGCCAGAAAATGAATCTCCTTCCTTGATAAGGCAACGGAAGGGCTGCTGGCGCACATGACTCCCAATCTGTCTATTTATGGGGCCTCCGAAATTTCACGTGTCAGCTGGTCCCGGTGATGTTTAACGACCTCGCACTGTTGGAACTGAGGTTGGCAGCTGCAGCCACGGCAATGTATGCCAAGGTGACCGGAAGCAGTTGAAGATACGTTGTGAGCATGTTCCCTTAGCCTGTCGTTGAGACAGCGACCTGTCTGGCCGACATAACGCCTGCCGCAAGACAGAGGGAGGGAATACACAACTCCCTCAGCGCAGGTGACGTAGCGATTGCGATGCTTCGTAGTGCAGGCCCTCGCCTCCCTGTAAGGGGGATTAACGGCTCGGCACAATCTAGAAAGTTTGTCAGGAGCGGTGAACAAAACGTCCACATCACATCTGCCCGCAATACGTTTGAGGTTATGTGGGCCACGCCATGCATATACGGAATGGCGGCGAATTTTCTTCTTTCTCGTCCTTTTCTACTGCTGAAAGGGATATCGCTCGTCTCGGGGCAAGGTTTGGTTTCTTTGAGCAGTGACTCAGCAACAGCTGACAACACGTGCGAGGGGAACCCAGCGACAGTGAGGCGTTCAGTTTGCTTATCGAAGCTAGGTTAAACTTTGTGAAAGCAAGAGCTTCGCAAAGCATGTGTGTAGCAGGTCTTCGCGATTGCACGTTTTACAATTTTTGAATGAGCAGACTCAAAGAGTAGAAGAGGCTTGCCGGCCCGAGGTTTATAAGCCTAGCATACATGGTCCGGGCACATTGTTAATGTTAAATCTAAAAATCTTATACATCCGGCTACAGGTGCTTCATGAGTTAAAACAAGTGGCGAGAGACAGTTAGAAAAGATGCTTAAAATATGTGTCATCGATGAATGAAAGGACAAGCCGTCAGTTTCCAACAGGACTAAAAAATCGTCTACCTAGCGGAAAACCCTTGCAACCTTGGTACCCTCAAGGTGTTCTAGATTGATGTGATCAATGCTTGCTAAAAATAAGTCGCTAAGAACAGGGGCGATGCAAGATCCAATGCAAACTCCTTGACGTTGCAAGTAGACAGTACTCTCCCAAGTCGCAAAGGTCGACCTCAGGTATTTGTAAAGGAGCTCTAAAAAACCTTCAACTGATATTCCAGCCGTATTTTGGTAAGCAGCAGCACCAAACCTCTCAATACAATCACGAATGCAGACAAGAAGTTCATCGTGAGGCAAAGAGTAATAGAGATATTTAATGTCAAACGTGCAGGCCATATAACCAGTGAGTTGGTTTTAGTTAAGAAACGAAATGATTTCGTCAGAGCTATTCACAGGGGAAGGACCGTCGGTCTTTAGCAAATTCAATCCTTTTTGCAGGAACAATGCGACAAACAAATTCATTCCTTTTTGCTGGAACAATGCTCTGTCCGTGTCCTGCTTTACCTTGTCCGTCTTTTTTTGCGCTGTTTTAACCTTTTAAGAATGTCATACCAACTCGCCAAGGCTTCAACTTTAGCTACCTGTCCAGTCAGTTTAAAACGCTGGCGCGCCCCGGCTTGGCAGGCGTTTTTTCTGTGTCTAGCTCTTCGGCCCTGGACATCTGCAGAAATGTAAGTGCAGGTCCAGTGGTACGGTATTTTTAGTGTTGTGCCAATTTCGCTTTGTTTTGTTAGACGAAACTACAGCCTGCTAGGTTACGCAGGCTGTTGTATAGTTACCGCCAGGCGCGCGCTACTGAACTTACAGTGGCGGCGAGCGTATTTGTATTCTTTGTCGCTCTCTATAACGCGTGCCCTTTTGAAATGGCACGAGAGCTTTAGTTCCTGGTTGCTCGGTCCTTGGAGTAAAGATCGTCTTCATGGTCCTCCGGTCTTTTTTTGTCTGCTGCCCGTCAAAACACGACAACTTGGAAAAAAGGAAGCTTTTCTGACCTGCGCGGAGGCCGACATGGCAACGGGTGACCCGGTAGCGACGGGAGCAGTGCCGCAAGTCTTCGCTCGACTGTCCTTCGTTGATCTTTTCGACGAATTGACCAGCGACTGGCCGTCGTATGAAGAACGATTGGCATCGTTTCGTCTTGTGAACAGAATTGCCGAAGACGACAAGGTATACGCATTTCTGTATCTTATAGGCTCGAAAACGTAGTCTGCTTAAGTGGTTGACCATGCCGAAATTGCCAGCAACAAATACGTTCGACCAGCTTAAAAAGCGCTTGGGGGACCACCTGGCACCGAAACCATCGGTTATCAGCGAGCGTGCGAAACTTCACAGAAGAATGCAGCTCGAGAACGAATCTGTAGCAACGTTCGTTACGGAATTACGTAAGCTGGCACAAACGTGCGACTTACGCACGTTTGTGCAAGCCTCTTTTGAGCACTCCTTGAGGGATCGCTTTGTGTGCGGTCTACGAAGAGAGGACACTCAGCGTGTGTTGTTCACAGAAGACAACAAGTTAACCTTCCAGAAAGCCGTCGAGAGAGCACTGGCAATGAAAGCAGCGAAAAAGAATGCAGCAGAAACACATGCGTCGGAATCTTGCGTGTCGGAAGTACACAAGATAAAGTGGGTACCGGATGCAGACGTGACACAGCGAGACTGTTATCGTTGTGGCTCAGCGAAACATGCCAGCCGGATATGCCCACATATTGCGTATATCTGTCTCAAATGTAGCAAGGGTCACATTCAACGTTTGTAGCAGGCTGACAAACAAAAGAAACTGAAGTCGATGCCGCGTAAAACAATGAAAACATTGGTTCCTGTTCAAGCACCAGTTTGCATCAAAGAAATGGCTACGTCTGGCCTGGAACCAATTACAATAGCATGACGTTGCCTTGGAAATGGAATTAGACACAGGGGCAACTGTTTTTGTAATGTCATTGCAGCAGTTTCGTCAGCTATATTTTTCAACCAAGATGATGGCAACGACACTTAAGGTACGCACGTTCAAAGAAGACATCGTCCAGCCTGTCAGCGTGGCTCACGTCAAAGTGTAGTATGCACTGCAGGGGGCCGAGCTTCCCCTCTACATCACGAGAGAAAAAGGACCACCCCTGCTAGGCCGACAGTGGCTGCAAGCCATCCGACTGGACTGGCATCGGATTCTTGGGCTCAACAGAGTGACCACGTCGGAAGTTTCAGCGTTTTGCCAGCGAGACACTAAGCTTCGTGCACTTTTTGACAAGTACCAGGATCTGTTCAAGAACGAACTGGAACTATTACCGAGGAAAGGGTGGAGCTATCGTTTAAACAAGATAGCGTAGTGAAATTCCTTAAGGCAAGGAATGTCGCGTTTGCCTTACAACCTGCTGTCGAAACTGAACTAAAGACAGAGAAAAAAAAATTTATTTTCCCTCCAAATTCGGAGCTCCTGAACTAAAGAAAATGCAGGACATGGGCATCATATCATCAGTTACAACGAGTGATTATGCGACGCCAATTGTCCCAGTAGTGAAGAAGGACGGTGGAATAGGGCTGTGCGGCGACTACAAAACCACCGTGAACCCTCGCCTTGACACTGATCAGTGTCCGCCCTCGAGAATTGACGACCTGTTCCCAGCACTCACGGGAGGCCACGAGTTCTCGAAGATTGATCTAAACCGTGCATACCACCAAGTCGCGTTGGCTAAGAAGTCGAGGAGGTACCTAACTCTGAACAGATACAAAGGGTTGTTTGCGGTAAACAGGTTACCGTTCAGAATCTGCCCAGCTCCAGCCATAATTCAGATGATTATGGACACAATTCTCAAAGATCTGAAAGGCGTCAGTTGATTAAAAATTAAAACAGCGCAAGGACACGGACAAGAACAAAAGGGTCTTCTTTCTTCTTCTTGTCCGTGTCCTTGAGCTGTTTTAATTTTTAATCATGAAATACCAACTAGCCCAAACTACTACGTTCGTCAGTTGATACTTGGGTGACGTCCTTATCACCGGTAGAACGCCGGAAGAGCGTTATATGAATCTGGAAGCCGTTTAACCGCTCATTCACACTGGCAGCTGGTCCGCGTTCGCAACTGCACTGGATCTTTATACAACCGCATTCGCAACTGCAATTGTACTGGAACTTTATACAACCGCGTTCGCAACTGCAATTGTACTGGATCTTCATACAACCGCGTTCGCAACTGCAATTGCAAAACGGCACGCGAGCATCACGACATGAAAACGCGAGGCTTTTGCACATCGCAAAGCCTGACGTTTTCGTCGTGGGATGCGCGTGCCGGGGAGAAATCCCCGGGATTTCTCCCTCGTGTGAATGCCCCTTATACAACCGCGCTCGCAACCGCTTTGCGAACGCGGACCCGCTCCCAGTGTGAATGAGCGGTTAAAGCGGTTGTCAAAGTGCGGAGTTCACGTGAAGAAAGATAAGTGTTAACTTTTTTAGAAATACCTGCATTACTTGGGTCGTGTCATAAATGCAGCAGGTGTCAGTACGACGCCGAAGAAGATCGAGGCTCTGCTAGAGGTTCATGTACCCACAGGCAAAAAGCAGTTGCAGTCACTCTTGCGCATCATAAATTACTACGGGAAGTTTGTTCCTCGACTGTCTACCCTGGCGAGTCCGCTTTACAAACTGCTGCGTCAGGACCAGCCCTGGTGTTGGTACAAAGCATGTCAGGCAGTGTTCGACGAAATCAAGACAGCGTTGGAGACACCCTCGATTTTGGCCCATTAAGACCCAAGTAAGCCATTACAAGTTGCGTGCGACGCATTCCGGTACGGCGTAGGTGTTGCTCTTTCACATATAAGCGAAGATGGGAACACTCGTCCCATGGCGTATGCACCGCGAACAATGACTGAAGCTGAGAAGTACTGTGAATTAAAACAAAATCATTATCTATCATTTTCGGCATTAAAAGTTTCACTTTTCCATCTGCGGACAATGTTTCACTCTTGTCACGGATCACGAGCCGCTGCAAACTATTTTGGGACCAAAGACGCATTCCGCCTATTGCCGGAGAACGTTTGCAGCGCTGGGCTGTGACATTGTCAGCGTACAAGTACTCATTGGTGTACAAGAGATCCAGTGAAAACTCAGAAGGTGATGTTTTCTCAAGGTTCCCTCTCGAGATTGAGAAGGACGATCGTTCTGAAGGAGGAGTCTTTCTATGCATTACGCCCAGAGTCAATGCCGGTATCCTCTAAGGATATTGCGCACGCTACGTCAGGCGACCCGTGCTTTGTCAAGTACTGGAACTCAAGAACATCGGTTGGCCAACGCGCCTGCTAGAACATCTGAGACAGTTTTTTTGATAGACGCATGCAGATGAGTGTGCATCAAGGGTGCCTAATGTACGGCATGAGGGTTGTCGTTCCGACCCAGCTGCAAGAGTTCGTGCTCGAGGAACTGCACCAGAGTCATCCCGGCATCGTTCGAAGTAATGAGCTGGCTCGCAGTTATGTTTGGTGGCCATCAATTGACACAGACCTCGAAAGAAAGGTACGAAGCTGCCAAGCAAGCCAGGAACAACGTACCGATCCTTGCAAGGCACCTCTTCACCCCTGAGCATGGCCAGCACCACCGTGGAGACGACTACACCTAGACTTTGAGGTGCCGTTTCGCGGAAACGGGTTACTACTAGTTGTGGATGCTCACTCGAAGTGGCCAGAGGAGTTCATCATACAGAACACGGCAACCGAGCGCACAGTAAACTGCCTGCGTTAACTTTTTAGCAGATTCGGAATTGCGGAAACAGTCGTCTCAGACAGTGGGCCGCAGCTGGTGTCAGAGGAAGTCAAGGCGTTCATGAGGAACGACGGAATTCAACATGTCGTGAGCGCCCCGTATCACCCGAGCACAAACGGCCTATAGACGCTTTCAGGCAGCTGTGCATAGGCGCCGACATAACAGACCTTCAGTTTTTGTTCCATCTTATTCCGTTCGCTCAACTTCATCATTACCACAGCAGGACAGGTTATTGTATTTTAAGTGTTACTGTGTCCTTCTCCCCAGCATAGGTCCTTGTGGAGGCTCGTCAACGCCCACTTCAGTGCCTCGGCATCTCGGCAAGACAAGAGAAGGTCGGCTATGGCAGCTCAATCTGGCGCGCGCTGAAAGCGTCTATACTCCGTTTCAAATTATGTTGTACCGCAGCGAAGGCTACAAGCGCGAGCTCATAGCGTTGGCAGCTGCCCTTAGAGCACGAGTGTTTGTGCCGCCAAGGTGTGCCATAGAGCAGGGAGCTCGCGCTTGTAGCCTTTCCTGCGGTAGAACACATGGTGAAACTAGGGTGCCTTCATGTGCGCTTTGCTTGGGGTGATGACATCTGGCCATTTTGTTTCGAACGCTTATTTTTATTTTTTGTTCTGAAGCGCGTAAAAGGGCGTGTCCCTGCTCGCGCTCGTGGCGCTGACTGTGTTTCGGCGACATTTTGTTTCCTGCGATTTCTTTGTATTTTCCCTGTGGGCGCGTGCTGTCGGCATCGGGTACTACAAACGATGGCATCACCCTAAACAGAAGGGCATTGAGGCACACTAGGTGAAACAGAGTATAGGAGAACGGTTTTGTGGAAACGCTAAGATCTGCACTACGCAAGTCGATCGCTGGTGAGTCTCTCGGAGAAGCTTTGCAACACTTATTGTTGGCATGTCGGAATACTCCGCATTCCAAAACAGGAGAGATTCCAGCAAACTTATTTTTTAGTAGAAGATTGCGTACCAGGCTGCATGTGATCAAGGCTATGGTAGGGGGGAGAGTAATGCACAGGCAATTTACGTAAAGTAAACAGAGGAGGTAAAGCAGAGAAGAATTCTGCCCTAATGATCACGTCCTAGGGCGAAACTACAGCGGTTCGCCGAAGTGGCTACGTGGCACCGTCCTGAAGATGACAGGTCCGGTATCTTACCAAGTCCAAGTTACTACATCTCTAGGCAAGTTCATCTGGTGTCGGCACGTGGACCAGCCTCTGAGCCAAGAACGGCCGACGGCCAGACCAGTAACGTCGGACAGGGACGATACTGAGGGGTTCCTGGTCTACCCGCCGAGCGAACCAAGTGTCCAGGCCACAGAACAAGAACATGAGTCACAGCAGCTTCCCGCCATTCGGCAACAGCCGTCCGTGCCTCCTACAGACCCATCGGTTTCAGAAGGACGTTACCCGTTGAGAGAACGACGTCCACCTAATAGATATCAAATACGCTCCCAACTTTTGTGTAAGACTACCGTTGGAGCTACTACGTAATTAAAAGGGAAGGAGTGTTGTACAGTTACCGCCAGGCGCGCGCTACTGAACTTAAGTGGCGGCGCGCGTGTTTCTCTTCTTTGTCGCTTTCTATTACGTGTGCCCCTTTGGAATGGCACGAGAGATTCTGTTCCTGAATGCTCGGTCCTTGAAGTAAAGATAGTCTTCATGGTCCTTTTGTCTTTTATGTCTGCTGCCCCGTCAAAACACGACACAGGCTGCATAAATATGATAAGCATGACGTTTTGTTTCTCCTGCTCAATCTCAAAAAGAACACTTTTTAGTTCCAAAACTTAAAAAAAAATATATATAGCCTTTCTACTTTGGTGAAGAAGGAAGACCAGCGGAGCTGTACACTGGAAAGTAATAACCGGTCACAAGTCGACAAGCCAGAGTGTAAAAGCTGCCGCCATCTATGAGCGACCGCGGCCACCAGATACGTGGCTTGCCGCCGTCGCTCGTAGATGGCGGTGTGTATCCAGAGTTCGGTGTCCTCATTTTTTTTGCGGGGGACACGATCCTGGCGAAACTAGACCTTAACAGCTACGCTGTAAAAAATGAGGTGTATGTTTATACAGCTTAGAACTTAGTTTGCCTCAACGGGTGACTTGTATGCCAGCTGTAGATGAGACATTTAGCCAGTGCAGTACAAACCGCTAGCTTGGAGTCTTTAACGTGTATCATAGTGATACACGGCCAAAGGCCGGTACGATGCTCATCCAGATAGAAACAGGGAGGGGTAAGGATTCAACCCAGGACTGCTGGGTTCTGCAACGCGAGCTTTCATTCCACGTGCTACGAGCAGCTGTGCGCCAGCCAACTCGGCCAACGATGCAGCATTAAAATCTTTCTTGAGGCTCGTATCTGTATCGCCTCCATTTTTTTAGAGCGCAGCTCTTAGGCGCCCATTTTCTGGTTGAGCGGTGTCGGCGTCGGCGTAACCGCGCGCGTTGCATTATGGGGCGTTCCTCACCAAAGTTAGCGTGAAAAGGTTCGCGCTAAATTTAGCGGGGAAATGTTCCACTCAATTTAGCGAGAAACTTTCCGCTAAATTTAAAACGGAAATTTTTCCGCTACACTTAGCAGGGCAATTTTCCCGCTATATTAGGCAAGAAACCTTTCCCGGCAGATTTAGCGGAAAACTTTCCCCGTTAAATTTAGCGGGAAATATTTTCCCACTCAAGTTAATGGCTACTTTTCTAGAATCCAGTTGCATTACATTAAAGTAAAGCCGTTGAATTACACACTGATCAGGTCAAACTGACAAAAATTGTTTATATAGAATCAATATGCCAGTACAGCGCATGTTTTTGTAGTCACGGCAATGTGTGTGCATTGCTCGATTCCCTAAGTGGAAAGGATGCCCGTGGGCTGTTGAAATTATACGCTTGGATTATGAACTATGAAAAGTAGTATGGTGCATATGCAACTCTACTCCTTACCTCAAAGCGACATATCTATATAGGGCATGATTGCAAAGTCAAATCAAGACTAGTTTAATCAACTAGGCAACGAAGAATTCGAAGCCCTATACTAGTATAAAAATCAAGGTCACGATGACGCGCATAAAATGCTTCTTTGCAAGATGGAATGGTCTTTCCGTTTCGTAAATTTGCAAGGATGACGACTTTTATAGTTTTATAACGAAAGCAAAATCTTTGAGCTTGATGTGTTCGCAAAATTTTCTTGCGATATTTATTATATTGTTTTTATTCTTAACAGTTGATAAGCATAAATTAGTGAGAAACATGCAGCTTGCAGTTCGCGCGATATCACTGTGCAGGGACTGCACGTGCACTCAATGTTCACACCCTCGAAGCAGGGGCATGAATCCCTATGGCATCGCACTCGTGAACTTTGTTTCTAGTGGAAGATTTTAATTCAATCTATATTTATTTTATTCTAGATAGTTAGTAGGATAACCAGAAGCGATGTAGAAGGCCTTCTTCCTGTTAACTTTGTTTCCCTACTCCTTTGCCTCACTTCCCACTAACCCACTGAACAGATGTCGGTGCAAAACAGGAACTTACGTTAATATTGATTAAAACAAATTACCCCTGCTCCGAGTTGCACTTTTAAGGGGTCATCTTTCATTCACTCTCACTGATATACTAATCTCAGAAGTACTTTGCAATTCGATCGCGGGAATTAGTTGCGGGCAGACTCAGTAGCCGTCGTCCGCAATGTAAGGCTGCTGTTGGCTGAACTCGTTGTTCATAAACTTCTTGTAGTTGTCCTCGCCGCCAACGTCGGCGTTATGCATCCAGTCCAGTTCCTGCGGAAGCCGGTAGCGCTTGTCGGCGATGACGATCAGCACAGGAGACACCCGGTGGTGGAAGATGCCCTGGGAAGATGATGTCCCAAAGCAGTGCGTTCAAAGCTATCTATGAGGCAATGGAAGAAACACAAAAAACAGGAAACCTTTCTTGATCGAGCAGTTTTTTAGCCGAGAGTGTTTCTCCAAGTACAGTATACTTTCCGACCTATTTTGGAAATTATGCTTTTCAGGACCGCAAATTCAATTTATTTGTTATATTTCGGTGGAGCACGAACGGAATAAAAAAAAAGGACTTGACAATATTTTTTTAATTATGACGCACGTGCAACTTGTGTACAGGTGTGCACATTTTCGCAAGTGTATTTGTGTGTGTGTGCGTGTGCGTGTGCGTGTGCGTGTGTCTATGCCGGTCTGCATGTGAGAGATAAACTTTTTCTGGCGGGGGACTGAATATCGGTTAGTAGCGTATTTCGACATATTTCTTATGTTTTCTTGCTTGCTCATTTCTTGAATATTATCAAACTTCTTTCATATAATTTTACTCGCGACGAAACGGAAGACGCGCGTTTCCATAACTAGTTGTGCTCTAAAAATGCGAAGAATTATAAGTACGACCGAACTGACCTGCTAATCACTTCACAGACGGTGAAAGAGTAGTAATACAGTAGAAGCACCGGCTACAGCACGCTCTTATTGCCTGGCTTCGTGTTTCGGCTGCGCGTGCGTGGAAGTATTATTAATGGCAAAAGAACTTGCGTAAGGGTGCATTCTTAACATGTAAAAGATTATAGTATGAAAATGCTTTTTTAATAAATCCTAAACATTTCTTTCTACTCCTGTTTTGTAGAGTGGCATAAGATCATTTTGCATAACTATTCACAATCCTCTTCTTCGTATGCAGGGAGAGGGTGCTTAGGGTATTTTGAAAGTCGGCCAACGCTGCCATGAATTTAGTGTCCAAACGCTGCTTACAAACAGATGTAGCCATGCAATTCCCTTGTGAGGCATATAGTTCAACTGCCTATTGATAACAGGGTGGAATTCAATATCAAGCAAATATTTTGACCGCTTTAAACTTCTAAGGACAGGACGACGGGCGGGTCGGTAGGGCTAATTAAACTTGTGGATGGAAACAAGAACGTTGGTTGCTAGTTCGAAGCTTGTGGTTGTCCGTCCTTCTCGTTTTCTTCCTCAAGTTAAACTTATGTTTATTCATTATTCGGTCGTCGATCCTCGCAAAGCTTTATATAGCACCTATAGTTTTATGACTAATAATAAAAATAATTTATTAGTACGAATATTTAAGCCCTCCAATATTCAAAATGCTATGAACTTCTATAAATACTTTTTGGTAACTGAAACACTTTTTCTTTGTGTAACGCCATCTTGAATGTATACAAGGAAAGCGCCACGCTACACCCTAGCGAAGGGGTTTTAAAGAACTAAATCGTATCTCGATTGACAGAGCTCTCGCGCCACAAACTATGACATGCATTTATATATCGTTTCTGGTGAACGATATTGGTCACAACGCGTGCAATTTTTATTTTTCCTCGCAGAGCCAGCTGTCATAGCGTTCACCTACTAACGCAAGTGAATTACAAGTCTTGTCTGATACGTCCCGTGATTTGCAGACATGATAACACTGTCGTCTGATAACCCCCACAAAAAAAAAAAGAAAGTGGATCTTTTCTTAACATGCGAGTGCCAAGGCGAAGTGAGATCGGACGCAGGCAGAAAATGTGGTCGTCTGCTTTTTCACGGTAGAAGTTATTTACAACCAATGTTTCTGTTCTGAAACCTTATGTGTCGCCATACAGAAGCTGACATCGACCGGCAGACGAAGTACTAAGTAGAAGCACATCAGGTGCCGCCTGGCCTTTTCCACTGTTCGTGTGTTGGCGTGCTATTCTCACCAAAGCATTGCGTCATCGTAACTCGCTAAAGGGCAAAAATTATATTATTGGGTGATTACAAGCAATCGGTCACGCCACGTTCAATCAGCAGTCAAGAGTGCTCTCGCTCTCCTTGACCGAAATCAAACCACTTTCTAACCACCTCCCACATGCGGTGAGGCTTGAATTCACGCATGCAAACTCTCATACGGTATTACCTTTTGTTGTCGTTGGAGCAGTTAAAAAGAAACAAAAGGCTCCGCAATTGAGGTAATAGACGGCTGACCTACTTTGCTCTAATTCCCCAATTTAATCCTCGTGATTTTTCGGGTGTTTACTTTCCTACGTTAGATATTCGTCTCAGCCGAGCAAGAGCACCGATGGCCTTACGGGAAAGCTGAGCCTCCGCACGGACTGCGGTATGTAAATGGGAGCGATGAGGGACTCCTGAGACTCGGGGTCCACGGCGACTCCCTGCACCAGGATGGCGTCGTGTACGTCCGGCGGCAGGATAAACCGTGACGCGCTCTCCAGGTTGGGCATCAGGAACGTGTCCAGTCGCCTCGTGATCTTGTCCACGGGCCAGGTCTGCGGGAACATTGGCAAAGCGTTTCGGGACTGTCTTTGCATCAAGATTACGCTGGTCATAATTAGGGGCCCGTGCTTTCGGAAAATACCGCTAAACTTGTAAAACGAACTGCCAAGTTGCTTTTATGAATGTAAAAAAACGAAACGAATTTTAGTTGTACTTAAAAATGAAACACCCAAGTTTCACGACAAGAAAATATATATCTGCAATGTGCAGGTCCACTTCTCTGTCCGCAAGTTTGACTCTTTGTTCATAGAACACCCTTAATCACGCTCTCTTCGATTATCGGCACCGGGTTCACCTTTGCAAGTATTTGTTGTTACGCGCAAATTACCAGGAAATGGGGAATGCCATATTCTTATCATATTTTCAATATATGTCCGGGTGAACGCCGAAGATTATTGACACCGATAATTGACGCAAGACTCAAAATTTTCTTTAAAACAAATAGACTCTTAAAAAGATCCCCAAATTGGAAAAATATGAGCACCGAAAAAATTCACGGAGTTTTAAGAAAAATTAACCCGAAAACACGAAACCCTAGCAATAATGGGGGAGTGATAACCTTTGACAACAAAGTACAGTCTAGTACGCTTTATGTCAGGGCAAAGACTAAGGTGCAAGCGCAAGCATGTGGCCCCGAGAAATAAGTTCACTTCGCGAGCGTGTCTGCTTGGCAGGGACGCTAGTCCCGAGTTTGCCCCCGTGGCCTCTTCTGCTCGGACTTAAACGGACCGTGCGATGATATTATGTACGAATGTCGTTCTCTCTACACAGGCTTACTGTCACTAATGAGACCCAAGTTTACTCCCACGCATATCATGAAGGTTCTTTGTTAGCGCATAATTTGAAGGACAAAAGTGGACGTTTCTTTCCGTCTCGGTCGCAGAGCTCGGTGGCGAACTTGTAGGGATCGCTTAGTTGGCGTTGACAACAATGCGATCCCTGGATTTCGCCATCGAGCTTTGCTATCCCCGGTGTGACAGTATTTAAATGCGGCTTCAACCGTGGACACGAGCAGTGATTTCGTATTCGTTTTCGGTTCATAACAATCAATGCCTCGACATGCGTTTGGGTAATGGCTCGTGCCCAATCGCTGTGATGTCGGAAGAAGTCGAGCCTTAAGGATGTATGGAACTCATCGCGTGCCGTGTAAAGGCTAGCCCACATGGCGCGTTTTTCTCCGCGTCTTCGTCGCGTCTGCGCCTGCGCTTTGACGTAACTTCCGGCGCCGGGACGAAACGCAGCGTTTTTTGGCGCATTCCGGCGTATCTGGAGGAGCCAGATATTTTGCGTCCAGGCGTCGCGTCTCGCGCTGCGTCCAGAAGGCAATAACCAATGAACGGCCGTGTTCACTAGTTGCAAGGAGCGTTTGCATTTTCTCCACTGTTTTCGCCACTGTAGGACTGTAGTTTTCGCCACGGACCTCGCGACAAAGGCGATAATAATAATAATAATAATTTTTATTTGCACATATTGCGATACACACTCGGCAGCGTGCGAGGCTAGGCAGAAAGGTTGAGACCCTTACGCAGGTGCGCCTGCTAGCCCGCCGCCAAGTAGGGAAGGGGTACGGGAGAGGAAAATAAATAAAAACACTCAAAACGGAGAGATACACTTACAAAAACGGGTAACAGCCCTCTGCCATTCCAAGACAGAGCGCACGCGCGCACGCACACACGCACACCCGCGCGTGCGGAGTTTACAAAATTTGCGCGCTCGCGGCCTTCAATAAAAACGGCTTTTAGGCCCCGCCAACGCTCGCAGCGGGACGAACATGGGTAGTTACGTCCTTCCCCCCGCGAATATCAGTTTACCATACCTTTTACACAAGGCCAGGGAATCCTCCCTGCTCCGCGGGAGAGGCTGACGCTCCTTCAGCGGAACAGAGAGGACCTAGCGAAGTACAAAAGCGTCCTGCACTCTGGCAGGCGAAATGTAAAGAATACAAGGACACCGAGAGACAAAGGTACAAAATTAATACTACCGGCAACAACCGCGACAACGCAACCTTTGTAGCGGCCAGCGGCCAGCCAGGCCAGCCGGCCAGCTGTGAATGTTTTCGCGCGGGAGATGGTGATGCCAATGGCGTATCGAAACGTGTATGAGGCGTACGCACTAAAAAGGATGACAATTAGTGAAATTGAGCTTCATTGCGATTGCTGTAATAAAAATGAGTGCTTACTATTATTAAAATTAAATATTACGGCATGTAGCCATCATTTACCGCGCGATTTCTATTTAATATTTGCTTTTGTTTCTTAAGCACGTCTGGCTACGTTGGGCAGACGCTTCGGAAACGCAGACGCGAAGCGCTGCACGGTAGCGCTGCGTGTGGTTTGACTGGGCGCACGCGTCGTGCGTAACGCGCGCGCCAAGCCGAGACGCGCGTCTAGGCGCACTGAAAAACGCGCCATGTGGCCTAGCCTTTATTCGCCTAACCCTGCGCCTGGGTACGGTAAACACGGGCGGCATATAAAAGCCTCCCTATCCCTTAGCCGCTTGCTCTGATTTCGATTTGGAGCTGAACGCTGTTCGTTTTTCTCAAATATTTTTCTGCGGCTTTCATTACGTAAATAAAACATGATACGTGTTTAATAGGTTGTCCATATTGAGGAATAATTCTAAACGCTATTTAACGAATATACAAAAATGGTTGAATTGCCCCTTTTGAAGTGATACACAATGTAGACGATTGGCCTTCGGGAATAATTGATTAAGGGGCATTCACCCGCTCATCACTCAATCAGCTAATTTCGATACACAACCTCAGTTTCAAGATTGCATATCAATACTGATTGTTTTGGAGGTTCATTGTAAAGGCTTACTGAAGGTCGTACAGCCCTTGAGCCTGGCTGAAACAGTGGCGTTGCTTGCGCTAGCGACCGAAAAGACAGCAACAACAGTCACCGGGAGAAATGTTCGCCGTATAAAACGCAGCAAACAATGCAGAATGTAGCTCAATGAAGCAGCCGTGAGCCGCGGTTGTCCTGGTGTTCTGGTCGTTGCTACCGTTTTGGTGGCTTCAGGCGGAGCCGACAGAAATGTGCAAACCAGCCTTTCGATTTTATCTTGAGAGTGCTAGAGAGTTCTTTTAGAATCCAGAACCCTAACGGTCTGCACAAATTTAAGCTAATTTTGAGGCAATTTAAATATAAAAATGACTTAGAAAATAAAGTTAAAAATAACACATGGTATACTCTATTTTGACATAATTTGGCAAGCCGTGAACCTAAGGCTACAGTCCAATCGAGCCAATCAGCACGTCGGAGGGTGGCACGTCACTCACTAGGTGCCCCCAGTGCGCCGAAAACTTTGCAGGAGAAAGAAGAATGTCGTATTTGTAAAAATTATGAATGACAGAGTCTGGGAGAAACAAAACGACATCTCGGGTATACAATAGAGGGTCTTGATATGAGTTGCTGCTTCCACTCTTCTGCGACTGCTTGGGTTACGCGAAATTCATCTGCTCTCTCATCCCTGGCTGTCACGTCCTTCGCCTCCGCCACTCTTATTGGATCGAAGGTGCTATAGCGTTTGCTCTTTGCCGAGTCAAGGTGAAAAGGAATATGGTTCGCACTAGAGGAATTTCGTATCTTAATTTTAACACCATGACGAGAAGTATAAATAATGTTGTATTTGCGTGTTTTTTTTGTGTGTTTTTTTTTGTGAATAAATTTGTCAGGACAGTGTATACGCTCGATTTACCTAGAATGCGACAAAAAGTGGGCACCACCAGTTAATGCACCAAGCCAGATCATTTGTTGTTGTTGTTCTCTCCAGCTGGGAAGAAAAGCGGCTCGTGGCAAGCGTCATTTGCCTGACAACGCCAAGATCAGTTTTGCCATTAGAATGTTGTGAGTGCAAATTCTGTCAGCTGCACCAGGACGTGCACGTAATATAGTCTTTTCCGTTTTCGTTCTGAACTATTTTTCTATGTAATTTATTAGCTTTTATTTTAGTAATTATTGTTTACCCTGAATAAAGTAAATTAAGTAAATTTACCCAGTAAATTATACGGAAATAATAAATGATTTTGAAATTTTGTGATAGGTATTTGTTCTCAGCAAACAATCGGGTACAAAAAGAGATAAAGTGTCAGAAAGGCCTCTGATATTCGCATGAAGGGGAAAGAACTCAAGTGAAGACAATCCAGAGGAGAAGCTCTTTTGCAGGGCACTCAGTCTTTGCCGTCTGCCTCAACGGCATTTCGAAGTGGAGGCGAAACACGGACCTGTGTTTGAAGTATATTTTTAAATGAGGCTTAGTATCCGCGTGATTATCGCCGGTGAATCGAACGTCTCTCGGTGCGCCAAACCTCGCGGAGAGAAATACGTTTCACATTTAAAGAAAAAAAAAAAAAATCCGAGTTAATTTACGTTACTGCTTGAAAGCTCTCACATGCTTTTTCGTTTGAACTTGGAGTGTTGAGTGGCGACCTTGCTGCCAGGTGCGGTTGCTTGAGGTACAACGCGTGCCATAGCGCAGCCCGCCATATAGCAGGGGATACGTGAGCGACGAAAACGGGCGCCGCGCGGCAGTTTCCATAGCAAGTTGCACGAACGCTGTGTCGTGGACCTATGCCACGCCGGCCGCAACAGCGTCCGCGCAAGTTGTTAGGGAAACTGCCGCGCATTGCCCGTTTTCGTCGCTCTTGTGTCTCCTGCTTAAAGGACGGTAAACTCCAGACCGCAAAATGTCTCCCGCATTAATGTGGAAGGCGGAAGCAACGTCGCCTCTGATGTCAGCGGTGACGTACTTCCTGCAGCCGGGCCGGGACTGAAAGTTCAATATACTGAACTCAGCCGCACAAAGACGAGGCCGGAGAACGCCGAATTTTCGCAGTAGCCAATCAGGGAAAGGCGGTTCACCCTCCTCACCTTCTCGCCAACCTTGCGCTGGAGCGGGGTTGGGTAGGGGGAAGGGGGGGGGGGTGGGGGCTTAGAACTTCTTGGGAGTCCCACTAGAACACAAAGGGAGGCTTAAGGAGCAGCTGCTTATGCTGCATTCTCCTCCTCGAAGCTGCTAAAAAAACAAAGCGCACCCAAGGGGGGCCTTTCCGCCCTCTCCCGGCGTGCAGACTGATGGGTTTTCCCTTTCACGCTAAATCGCCCCCTCTGCCCGTAGCCATTGCGCTGGCTGTCTCCTAGCTGCTCCAGAGGATTCCGTTGAAGTTGTCCGGTTTCGGCCTCCGGCAGTTATAAAAACAGCAGGTTCCACTTTCCGCATTATGAGAGAGTTTTAGTAAGTCATATTTGCAGCACAGTTCCGAAATCATGAATGGAGCAGGTGGTACGTTCCGTGAAAACGTGTGTGAAATTTCATGTATTTCGGCAAGTCGTAAACCTGGTACAACCGTGTAAACGCTGATGATGATTGTCTTTGACCGAAAGCTCCACCTTCTAGTAAACATATGAATCATTCTGCTGCATTCAAATCTGTGGCTCGTGCTTCCGGCGTACGACTGTTTTAAACAAGGCTGCCTACGTAACATTTACAGAGCAGAATTTCAAGACATGCGAAGCTAGAAAGACTAAGAAGTGTCTGAACAAGGGCAGAGGTAGGTAGCGTGTCTCCATCACGTTGATCTTGGACGATCGTTGGCGCTGTGCCGTCGAACCAAAATATTTCGCCTTCTCGCGGTCGCCGCGGCAACTATACAGCCCGGAGATCGCAAAAATTTATTAGCATGCGTAGTTTACAGCTTTCACGATCCCTTGCCATCCTGAGCAATCCTCAAAATCATTTGGTCCAATCTCACAAAAAAAGCAGAGTGACATGTTGGCATCATGGGGATTTTAAAGCGAATGCCAATTTTTGTACATTTTGCTACCATAAAAATTATTTAAAAATAGCCTTATCAATATTTGGATATGTTTTAGGTAGTTAGAACTCCACCTCAGTTACTTTACAAACTATACAATTTTAATGGGTTAAAAAAACTTTTAAGGTTTCTACTCAGTTATTTAATTGTTTTTGTAACTCGTATATGTCTGGCTGCACCACATGAATTATAGGACCACTAAACGGCGACGTATAATTGACGTAGTGTATGGAAGCGTGCAATATCTCGCCGCTGCGCGATGCAATTTTACTTTCAAAAGTAGATCGACCGCGGTCGATTAAAGAAGCTACATAACCTATGTGACACATGCTCTAGGTAAGGCTATTTGGTCTTTATTTGTTGGTCTTGAAAGCAGCATCAAATTATCGTAAGGCACATGCCTTGTCCGGCCCTTGGAAACAAGTGGCTGCCCTGCACTGAAATGAGCGGCAATGGGGAGGCTCCTGAAACCAAATTGCAATCTGTCACTCATTCGTGGTCTCATGGTACGTGTCTAGCGCGTTGCCAACAGCGGTTGGCGGTGCTTGTAAAAAACGTCATGCGTAGATTTCATCCAGTGACTTTACCTCATTGTACTGGATTGGCTTCGCTATTGCTTATATCGTCCAGTTGACATCTCGGTCATTGTGTTTGTTAAGCACATGCGCTTTGGCATATCTTGGCGTGAGTGCTCAAGCCATTCTTCATTTCATCATAAAGCTGTGTCTGAGCGAGATAGATAATGAAACGGCGCCATCTTATCCTATCCAGTGTTCCATGTTCGCCACGTGACTTCACGCTTTGCGCGTCGCTTCGCCCAAGGACCTATGACATCTACGGGGGAAAAATATCCCCCGCCGGCTCCTAGCCTCCCTTGTGCTACATTCTATGGCAAAACGGAATATAGTCGCCAGGTATGATTGAATATTTTACTCGGTCAAGTTGATACCTCCACTTTATGACAAATGGAAATGGTATGCGAGAAAATAAGAGTGCGTATACATAAATACTTAATTATGCAACTACATAGCCGTGTTTCATACGTTTCTAGCATGGCTATCATTTTATTTTCTGCAAGCAATAATATAACTCTCTCAAGAATATAATGCGACTAAATGGAAAGGTGCAAGCGAGCTGGACAAAAATGACGATAATAGTCCCCAGAGAAGGCGAACAAGGTGGACAGAAAACAAACACAAATCTCTCAACACAGCTAGGTGACTGGTGAGCGACCGAAAACATCTGCCTGATCCGGGTATCAAACCTGGGACCTCTCCATTTCAAGTGGAGTGCTCTACCAACAGAGCTAACCAGGGGTTAGACATCAGCAGAACAGACAGGTTTTATCAGCCGCCACCAGTCTAACACCAACAACGCTGAAAGGCCTGCATTTTAAGGTTATAATTATAATGCGATTAAATGCAAAGGTGCGTTTAATTCCATTTAATTGCGGTCGCGCACCAGTCACCTAGCTATGTTTGGAGATTTGTGTTTGTCCTTGATCCCCCTTGCTCCCCTCTCCAGGGATTATTATCGTCACTCTTAATTTTTTTGATCTAGAACATTCTTTCGATGTAAATGAAATAAAAAAACTCGGATATACACATATTGAGTGTGACTACTAGGCACTGTCATAGCTTCATATCAGAGAATCCTTAGGCAGCAATGGTTATCTTAAGTTGTTCAGAGCTAACCCAACACCAAACTTCAGTCTTAAGAACTATCCAAACTTCAGACTTCCAAACTAGCTGACACGCCAAAAAAATGCAAAGTGTCCGCCAGTGCCCCGTGACGTAACAATGTACCGAAAGGTGTCTGGGCGGTCAGAAGGGAGGCATCAACCTACGTCACTAAAAGTGGGTTCGCCGGAAGTCGCGTGAGTTTCACTCCTCGTGCTCTCCACGAACGTGTCTAAGACATTTCTTTTTATTATTGTCGTTTTTTATGAGCGATCGTAGAAAATGAAGCTTCGGTTCCAATAGCTTTTTATCGCTGCGCCGTTGGTTAGTTTGCGTGCTGTAAAACTTGAGAACGAATACTCAGTGGATCGACGTGATGGAGGTCAATAATGAAAGCGTTGCGTGTACAAGCCAGTATACCAGTGCATGCCATCAGTCCGATTATACACAGCCATATTGGGCACAAAACAAGCTATCGAGTTTTGAAAAATAAATTTTAGAACGCTCGCAGAAATTAGGATTGCTAGCGTACGACACGCCCGATCGCATTGCTAAAGGTTCATACATCCAGGTCGCCGAATCATTGGATACTCTCCAGGCTGAAGATGGCTGCCGTCTAGGGAATACAAACTGTTGAGTGTACCAAGTACAAGTAAATATCGAGCATAAAGTACGTGTTTTGTCTAGAACACGAGTAGAACTTGCTAACTAAGTTCCCTGACGCCTCTTTTTCTACCTTTGCAGCAACATTAGACGATGAAAAGCAAATATATGAAACCTTGTCTGCTTAGATTGCCTGCAGAAATGCGGAGAATAACAAAAAACGAAAAAAAAATATTACACGTGGTCGCGGTAAGCACGAGGAGTGATACAAATCACGTGACTTCCGGCTATGCCTTCCTTCTGACTGCAATGACACGTTGCGGTACATTATTACGTCGCAGGGCACTGGTGGGGACTTTGAATTGGGCTTTGTATTTCTATTTTTTTATTTAAAAAAGACTACGCAACTCTAAAGTGAACAAAAAGAAAAATCGGTGATGTCCTGATACACTATTTTAACGACTAGCATGAAAAAAAACTTTTTTTTTCTGGCGTGTGAGAGGCTTTTTAAGACAAAAGCCTTCAGGAGTAGGCCATCACTTTTCTTAATGTAGTAATTGCGTAGTTGTGTTAGAGAACACTAAGGTCCTCAACAACAACAAAAAAAAATATTGTTACCGACGTCTAGTGTTCTAAGCATTGATGATAGATAAGCATACAGATTGCTTTAGCAATATATCCGCTTAACTGAGAAACCAGTGTATAACGTTCCTATACCAGTCATTATTCTTAAGTGTTGTGGTTTTTGTAGCGTGAGCTACACTGGCCGAGGTTGAGCAGTTTCGCGTGGCTCGAATAATGAGCCGTGCTCCGTGCTGCGCAAGCGCGAGGAGCAGTGACGTCACATGGCGCACAGCTGGCGGGGCGGAGCCGCCGTCGTCGCGGGCTTCGCCGCCACCGCGCGCGCCTCGCCGGTCTTCGCATTCCAGAGGAGTAACGTCATAGCCGCTGCAGACGCACTGGCGCCGCCGCGTACTCAGCTGTGTGCCTCCGTTGCGCAGTAGCCAACTCTGGCGCTGCACCGGAGCTGCTTGATAGCGCCTCTCATTTTTTACTCATAAGCTCACGCTACGTATACCCTAGCATTTCCGAGCTAAGCCACCGCAATTTTTTTTTTTTTAGGTCATCTATGGAGTACTCAAGAAAATATTATTTTCTTTGTATTTTGCGTCCATATCCCCTAGACGTTTCTACTCTCTGTTGTGAGATTTATCCCCTGCCCGGGTTTCGAGGTATGAACTTGTTTCACTTTCTTCGAGCGTCGCACCCTCGTCCAAGTTCGCAGGTTGTTTCGCTATCTTCAAGTGTCTCCGGGTCGTCGTGTTTCTTTTTGGTCTTTCGGATTTCCTTCTTTCCGGATCATCGTGAAGCGTAGAATAAACGTTAGCTGTGTGTAGGGATTTCTGCTTGTGCTTTCCTTCTTGTCCCCCAGTCCAGGGTGAAAATAATGTATGTGTGGATATACTCATTTTTGTTTCTAAAGCGCAGCTCTTAGGCGCCCGTTTCCGGCTTGAGCAGCGTCGGCGTTGCCGTCGGCGTAACGGTGAGGTCACGTGACCCCCCCAAGGTCACCCCAAGGTCAAGTGACCCACCAAGGTCACCCCACGGTCACGTGACACCCAAGGTCACGTGACTCCGCAAGTCACGTGACCCCCCTCCCCGAGGTCAGGTGACCCCCCGGAGCATATTAAAGAATGAGGGGAGAAGGAGGAGGAGAAGGAGGAGGAGGGGTCAACCCTCCCCTCAGTACACTTCCCTCCTCCTCCTCAAGAGCTGCGCTCCAATTCGGCGTTACAGGGAGTTGTAAACGGCTTTCACTTTTTTCACTCACCCACTACTGTAAATCTCCATTAAAAGCTGACAATATCAGTAAAAAATAAAGAAATAATCGTCTATAAAGTAGAAAATATATCAAGGGTGGTAAATAAATCTACCATTAGATCTGACAAAACTATTAGGATCTTTCAAACAATTTGTGTTAAAATTCTGAAAAGAGAAGAGATGAGCTGCCTCTCATATCAACAGGATTACCTGATACTTCGGGTGTGTTTGCAGAACTAGGAGCCCAATGGTCCTGGCAATGTAGGATAACACATCGTAGTAAAAGCTTGGTGGCTGCGTGAACTCTTCCATGGCTTCTATCACGCGATCTCTCGGAATTATATAAGCCTGTAATGAGAGCAATCACTATAAGTGAACAACCTGAAAACCGGACCTATATTCCAGAACTGTTTCCGGAAATTTCATCGAACGCCGTTTCATCGAACGCCGTTTCATCGATACCGTTTCATCGAACGCAGTTTTAGCGAGCGTCGTTTCATGGAACGCCAATCTATGGAAGCCGTTTCTTCAAACGCCGCCTACTTGAGCAGTAGGACTATTTTTTTAGCGCGGAAATGATAGCAATGTTTTAATATGTATTATAACTTACAAACGTACACATATATAAAAGAAAGAAACCTTTTTTGTCGACTTCTGTTTTTTTTTTTAGTAGATGATGACCTCTGGTAATGGGGTCAATAAGAAGCGGGAACACTGACGAAACTTTTTAACTCTCTGATGAGCAGGTGCAGTGATCAACGCAGGTCCGACAGAACCATGGAACTGCCTGCCAGATATACGACATACAATATATATACTGCATGTCGAAGATCCGACATGTCCATGGTTCTGTCGGTTACAATAAAGTGACAACGAGGGGAGACGCGACTTTTTTTAAGAACATATATGTTGTTAAAAAGAAATCTATTCTTCTTGGAAAAAACAAAAAAAAAAAGTTGTATCGACAAATGCAAACAAACAGGCGCTGCGGAAAATAGCTGTTTCCCTCTTGAGAAAGTGCCTTTCACGCGTGAATAAACAGAGGGTTCAAGTGGGACAAAAGTGCGTGGCCGAGAACAGCCGCCTACCACGCCAGAGAAAAATAAGTCGCGTACCCACCCAAGTTTTGATTTGATAGCTACCTTCTATGATTCAGTAGCCAACATTTAGGTGGGCAAACAATTGACAGGGTAGCAAATCTACACGGTCAATTCTACCGCGTCAAGACTACTTCAAAAGCGATAGTAAATTATGGAAAAAGTATTGTATTACTCCAAACTTCAGTAAAAAGAAATTCCATGAAACGGTGTCGAATGATTCGATAAAACGGCGTTCGGAGAATCGGCGTTCGACGAATCGGCGTTCAATGAAATGTCCGCTACTATTCCAGAGCCATTACTGATAAAACATAATACAGTATGAACCACGTCTGAAATCGCTTTGGATATAATTTTAGTACTCGAACAAAAAAAGACTTATGATCCTTCATTCAAAAGGGAATGCGCCACACCAAAACAGTGGAGCGGGAAACGTAATCGCTGTTTTCGCCCTCAGCTAAAATAAGCAACAGCACTTCATTAGAGTGAGTATAAATATTTATTGTAAATGAAACAAGTCTTCCGGCGCTCGAGGAGTAAATGTACCACTTCCACAAAAACGTCGCAACGTGCCGTATGAGGAGTGGCAGTTGGTCGGTTTGTCGTCCTTTGGTGACAAGGCGTTCGCGAGCTCGGCAGTTTCGCGACGTTCGCGAGATGTCACCACTTGAGAGCGGATACCTCTCGCGCTCTCATTACTTGACTTAACTTGACCAAAGTTTCGGCTCAACGCTCCCCCAAGAATCGTTGTCAAACACGTAGCTATGTCTTTTTTTTTACTAGGTTTAATTTGTAATTACAACTAACTATGGCTAAAGAATAACATAAATCTTAGACGGAAAGGATGACGCGGTCGAGTAGCGCTTTCAAGTTGAAGCAACTGAAGTAGCTGAAGTAGTTTAAGTTTGAAACGTAGCAATATTTGGTAGAAGTTACGTTCGAAGTAGTAGCACTGGTTGCGGTTCGAGCGCTGAAATCTTTTGAGCTTGATCGCTTGATAATCGAAGCGTGTCGGATTAGCTGACAAGTGACAATTTCGCAGTCTTTTCGCAGAGATTCGAAGCCTGCATGTAAGAAAAATGTCTCTCCGATTGCTCTTCTGGTTTTGGTTGTGTCAGGCTGATTTCAGATGCCAAGGGGAGCGCACGTACCGGCGGTTCTGCGTATCGGTGGCTTCGGCTGCCCTAGGTGCAAATCGGCAAGCAAACCTTCTTTAATTTGTGTCCACTGGCGCTATTCACACTCTATGTGGAAGTGAATTTTGAACACATCTTTTTTGTGCAATGCGGAAAGTTTTACGTGTTTTTTTGTCGCGGGGGGAGGCATTTAAGTGTAATTTCCATCGCCATGTGTGATCCGAGCATGAGCGAACGCAAGTACAGTGTTTCCGTGGTATTCTCAAAAAAGCACGTGAAGGCAGCTCGCAGCAACAGCGACTTTATTAAGGCTTGAGAATAATTCTGGTAATGTCACAACTGTGTGCTGCAGTACCAAGAAAACATCTGCTCAGCTATTAGCAAAAAACTTAAATATGTATTTTATATTTTAGAAAAAGAAATAATTTAATTTTCAGGGTTCTCTAATAAGTGTTACATTTTCCAATGTAAAAAAAAAAGCAGTTTTCTCCCCCAAAATTTTTGTCAATACTTTTTACACAACGATGTTTGGCCGTTCATTTTTGGCCGAGCTCTGCTCGAGTCGCACAAATGCGGTGACGTCACATCGAAGTAGCCGGAATCGCATTAAATACCGTCCGCTCTTACTATTCAATTCTATTCCTTTGATGGCACCAGAACCGATAAGGTGGAAGGGGTTACAGGGCGGCCACGCCCCGTCTCCCAAGCGGAAGCGCCGCGGTTGATCCCCGAAGTTAGGACGCACCCAGGTCGGCACGAGCCACTTGAAGTCACCGGTGACACATGGTTATATAAAAATATTAGTTGTGCCGCAGAACCATGTACATTAAAATTGTATTCAAACGTCACCCTCCTGTTATTTTGTACCAATCTCTAACAATATTCACCATCCCGTCAGTCTAAAAGGTGAACAGAATGCAGAAGGCGTCGGCACAGCGGGCAAAAAAGAGGCGGACGTACATTGACCTGCGTCTCGGCGATGACTCTGGTGATGGAGGGCTCGTCGGTGATGAGGCCGAGGTACCCCACGCAGGCCGGAGACGCTATGTAGTCCACGAAGTATCCCTCGTTGAAAAAGAACAGCGGCGACGTGGAGTTGGGTAACGCCCCGTCGCCAAGGTCCTCGTAATCGCCCTCAATCTGAAGAAGGAAGCATTCAACTTTGAAGACCATTCAACTCCCCCATAAATGGTGTTTTAAGTGCTTGTGTATGAGATTTCTCAGAAAACAAACATAGCGCGATATTTAAATCGTGAACCTCATTTGGACTTGGGGCCAATTATGAAGCATGCTTATATTTAGGATCTACGTCACGATATTTAAGTATTGTTGGGAATATCTTCTTTCTCGGAAAGTTTCTCGAGAAGTAAATGAAATAGGCGCACTTTATTCAGAAAGACTAGGGTCACAAGAACAAAGCGCAGATGATCAAACATTGATATTTTGTCATTTTCATACACAATGACCCACTCGTACAGACTCTTCTCTCTGATGCAGGCATCTCCAAGCTGTTTTAGCATTACTTTATGCTTTTCCCGAGGCGTAAGATCTAACGACCCCAAAAAGTCAATTACTGCTGGCAGCTTCTCCATAGTGCAGACATATCGCCGCCCGCTCGGCCGAGAAAGCAACGCTCGGTCCCGGACTTGTAGAAGATTGGTGTTTATTATGGTTCCGGTTGTAACTTTAGTCCTACTTTCTTGTTCTCAAAAGTGCCAGTTCATCCTCGCCCCTCACCCCGAGCGCGCGACGCTCGAACCTTCTTTGCCGAACTTTCGAGATAGTGAAGCACTATAGATAAGCAGTTGCCCGCGACCTTGTCAAGTCAGTTTCGCTCCCTCTCTCTGTAACGCCGCCGAATCGTGGCCTGCTTTTCTGCTGCCTTGACGCTTTCCTTACTTATTTTGTTTGGCACATGTTCGCCCATTAAACCTTTGTTTTCAGTTCACTGTTCGTCTTCTCGACACCTTCATTGTTAACATTTCTGGTAGAGGTGCGGCATACCGCAGCTCATGAAGCAAACCCCTCCGAAGTTTCGCAGCACAAGCCCAGTCCCCGGGTCCAGAAAACCTTCCGTGGAATCGACTGAGGCCCGAGAAAGCCGCTGTGTCCAAGGTTTGCCCCCGGAATTCGGTTCACTACCGAAGAAGACCCACCAGTCATCCAAGCCATCAATCAGCAGCCAATCATCGCAGACCCCTGCCACCGCCCCCGTCGCCTACCTGTCCATTGCCCCTCGATCGCCGATGCCCTTCTATGGCGAACTCTATGAAGACGACGAGGACTGGATTCTACACTACGAGCGCGTGGCACGCCACAACGGATGGAACGCTGAGCAACTCCTCCATAACCTCTACTTCTTGCTGGAAGGCACCGCTAGGCACTGGTTCGAGAACCACAAGGCTTCGCTCACTTCCTGGGACATCTACGCCACCGAGATGAAGTGAACCCTCTCGAGCCAACACCGGCGAAATAAGGTGGAGGACCTGGTCCAGACGCGGACTCAAGCACCCAGCGAAAGCGTGAACAGCTTCATTGAAGATCTGCTTCGATTGTGTACACGCGCCAACCCGCAAGCCACCGAGGAGTTGCGCTTCGTCATGAGGTGCGTCAAGAGCGAAATCTTCGGAGGTCTTGTCCGCAGCCCCCCCCCCCCCCCCCCCCCCCGACAAATGAAGGCCTCGTGGCCAGGTGACCAACATTAAAGTAGCACTGGAGCCCGAGGGCGCCACTACCACCGAATCGACGACGCCTCAATCCTCACACTGCCGCACGCCGAGCTGAGGGTACGTCATACGCAAAGAGCTCTGAAAGCTGCTCCCCACCGCCGAGCGCGCGGCGTCGCTGTCAGTCGCTGAGATTGCAAGCAAACGAGGTACAGCTCGCCTTCCAGCCTGAAACTCCCGTCGACGTGCCAGCCCCGAGGAATGGACGCTGTCCTACGCCGTAATGGCCTGATGACCGCCGCCAGCAACCCGCCAGTACCCGTTACCAGCGCCCCCACGGCGGGAAGCCCGTACGCCGCATTAGGCTCGGAGCACCGAAGAACAACGTCCGTACATTCCAGCCGTATCCTTAGCGTCAAAAAGGACGGACGTGTGGCGCACGCTGACCGACGTCCGCTGTGTTACCACTGCGGGGACACTAACCACGTGTACCGGCGATGCGCCTACCTGCAGCTTGGGCTTCGTGGTTTCGCACCGAACAACCCCTGCCCGAGAAGCGGAGAACGACCGGGGGTCATCGATGAATACCTCGAAGGTCGCAATCCCCGGGACCATCTCCCCGCCGCGGTTCCCGTTCATCGTCACCACGATGTCCGCCATCTCCACTTCTTAGGTCCCGCAGAGAGAGCCTGACTCCCTTACCGCGTCGGGGAAACTACGCACGTTAACCCCGGAGGTGGAGTTGCCTAAGACGACCGTCGGAAGCATCCTTCAAGAACGACGAAGGGCCCCACTCTAGCGACGACAAGTATCAGAACGACAATTCTGCAACGGTGCTTAACCACCTTAACGTTGTCATCGACGGCCGCGACGCGACGGTGCTAGTGAACACCTGTGCATATTACTCCGTTTAGAGTGGCAAGCTCTCACGCCGCCTTCGAAAAGTCACAATGCCTTGGGACGGCCCTGAGATAGGCACCGCCGGAGGACACCTCATCACGCATGTTGGGACGGCACGGCTTGCGTGGAAATTCATGGGGAGACCTGTCCAGTCAAGTTCGTCGTCCTCCAGGACTGTGCGATAGACATCATTCGTGGCATGGGCTTTTTGTGTGAGTACGCCGCCATGATCGATCTTAAAGCAAGGATCCAAAACGGCGCCTGTCGAGATCCGAATCATTGCGGACCACGTGAACCTGACGCCGCTGTCGAGTGTTCTTCTGCCCGTCGTCACCGATGCAGTCGCCTGCGGGGAAATCCTTCTCGAAGGCAACGTCCACCTGCTTCTTGGAGGAGGAATAGGCATCGCAAGGGGCGTAAAGGACCTGTAGGATGGACGTAGTGTGGTCCTCGTGACGAAAGTTCGACCTGAGGCGCAGCACCTCACGAAAAGTGAAGCTGTGGGACACGTCAGGAACTCCGGGCCGACGCCAAAATCGCCGCGATCTCTGACGGGCCCTCGCCATGTCAGCCGTACGGTACACCACCGCCGCAGCTGGACGTTAACCTCAAGCTCAGTGCCACAGAACGACGACAGCTCGGAGACCTCGCCGAATTCAGCGACTGCTTTTCGACGACGTCGAAATTGCGCCAGACAACAGTTACGAAGCATCGCATCGTTGCCAACGATGATGCGCTCTCTCTGCATCAGCCGCCGCACCGGGTCTCCTCAAAGGAAAGAGGGGCCATTCATATATAAGTGCAAAAGATGCGCAACGACGTCATCATTCAGCCTTCGAGCAGTCCGTGGGCCCCTCCAGTAGTACTGGGGGAAAAGGGCGGAACTCTTTGATTCTGCGTTGACTACGGGCGACTCAACGCGGTCACGAAGAAAGAGTGTATCCGATACGCCGCATCCATGACACGCTGAAACGGCTCGCAACTCCCAATACTTTTCGTCGATGGACCTTAAAGTGACTACTGGCAGTTTGAAGTCGACAAACGGGATCGAGAAAACACTCCCTTCGTCCCGCCCGGAGAACTGTATGAGTTGAAGGTGAGGGGCTTTGGACTGTAGCCGGCGCCGGCAACGTTCCAACGCTTCATGGAAACCGTCCTGGCAGGTCTCAAATGGCAAAGCTATCTCATTCACCTCGATGAAGTTGTGGTATTCTTTGCCAACTTTGAAGAGCACTTGCGACGCCTTCGGGCCGCTCCTGAGACAATCAGGACCGCAGGACTTACCCTCAAGCCGAAGAGGTCCGGTTCGCCTACGGCGAACTGAAGTTGCTAGGCCACGGTGTCAGCAACCAAGGTGTACGTCCTGACCCTGAGCAGACTCGCGCCGTAGCGGTATTTCCACCGCCCAACGACACAAAGGCTGTGCGAAGAATCCTGGGACTGTGCGCGTATGACCGGCGATTCGTTCAAGACTTCGCCAAGCCTTGTGCGCCGCTCACGCACCCCACGAAAGACGCCGCGAAATTCGAATGGGGTGGAGAACCACAGGCACTCGACGAGCTCAAGTGACGACTCCAGTCACCGCCGATTATCGGCCACTTCGTTCAATCAGCCGAAACGGCAGTTCCCACAAACGCCAGCGATAGAGGACTCGGTACGGTAGTGTTCCAACGACAAGAGGGTACAGAGCGCATGATCCCATATGCTAGTCGGACGCTGTTGAACATGGAACGCAATTACTCTAAGACCGAGAAGGAATGCCTGGCCGTCGTCTGGGCCATCACGAATTTCCACCCTTACTTGTACTGGAGTCTTTTCCCGGTGGTGACCGACCACCACGGGCTGTGTTGGTTGGTGAGCCTGAAGGACCTATCGAGATGCCTCGCTCGGTGGAGCCTAGGACTACAAGATCACGACGTGACAGGGGTCTGCAAGTCGGACCGAAAACACAGCGATGCTGACTGCCTGTCCAGCGCACCTGTCGAGTCAGCTACCGGCTGTGCCAAAAACGACGATGACCAATTTCTTGGCGCAGTGAGCGTTCGCGCTATGGCAGCACTTCAGCGGGACGATCCTGAGCTGCGCCCATTGATCGACCACTTAGAGGGACGAGGAGGTACGATTACCCGAGCCTTCTAACGTGCCCTGCCAAGATTCGCCGTCCGGAGAGGTATTCTCTACAAGGAAAACTTCGGAGACAGCAACTCGACGTGGCCCTTAGTGATTCCTACTAGACTTCTTAAAGAGGTCTTCCAAGCCTGCCACGACGACCCTACATGTGGTCACCTTGGCTACAGCAGGGGTCTTGCATGAATCCGAGAAAAATACTACTGGCCCAAGCTCCCGAAGACTGTGCACCTCTACGTGCGTTTGTGCCGCGAATGCCAACGATCCAAGAAACTGCTGACGAAGCCGGCAGGTCTCCTGCAACCGATCGCGCCCCCGACGTCACCGTTCCAGCAGATTGCAATTTATCTTCTTGGACCTTTTTCACCGTCGACGCAGGGAAACCATTGGATAATCGTGGCAACTGATTATATTACCAGGCACGCCGAGACAAATCCACTCCCGTCGGGTACCGCCGTGAAAATAGCTAAGTTCGTCGTTGAGTTTATCGCCCTTCGACACGGCGCTCCCCAAGTCCTGATTACGGATCGACGCTCCTCGTTCATGGTGCAATCGAAACAAGAGATAATCCGTCTCAGCCACATCGACCACCTCCGGACCACGGTATTTCACCCGCAGACCAACAGGCTGACGGGGCGACTAATCAAGGCCGTCACCGACATGATCTCGATGTACAGTGCCCCTCAAACTTAACGCCGCCACTCGGTTTCGCAAATATTGATCCATTCAATTTTATTGCAGGCTACCCAAACATGAATTGAACGCTGCAGCTGCTGGAATACCTTCCCCTGGTTAAGTTTTCATCGGGGACGCAAATCTTCACCAACCATTTTGACTGCTATGTTCAGGAATAATTCAAAAAGTGAAGAAACCGAACCATCTCGGGGCGGCGTTAAGTTTGAGGCGCACTGTACGTGGTCGTGCAACACAAGACGCGAGAGGAGGTGTTGCCCTACGTCACGTTTGCGTACAACACGGCGGTCCAAGAAACCACTGAGATTACACCTTTTCAGCTGGTGCACGGAAAAAATGGTGACAACAACGCTCGACGCCCCATGACCCGACGGACGACGGCACCGACGACGCCAAGCTGGTCACCCAACGAGCAGAAGAGGTACGCCAGCTAGCCTGCCTTTTCATAAAAAAACAGCAATGTGTCGATGCTGGCCGGTACAATCTTCGCCGCCGCGACGTGAAGTTCCAGCCCGGAGACAGGGTGTGAGTGTGGACGCTCGCTCGCCGCCGCGGCCTCAGCAAAAGATTGTTAAAACTCTACTTTGGGCCCTAAAAGGTCATTCGCGACCTTGAGGACTTGAACTACGAGGTGCTCCCCGACAAAAATCGACCATCAGGACGCCGCCAGCCACTAACCAAAATCGTCCACGTAGTTCGACTCAAGTCGTCCTACGTGCGTTAGGATTGTGGCATTGCACGTTTATTTCGTTTGACCGAAAAATTTCTAGCCATTTCGGTTTTCCTTTCGCGTTGCATCGAGGCGATGCACTTTTAAAATGGGGGATAATGCCATCCACAGGGCTGAGAAAGCAACGCTCGGTCACGGACTTCTAAACGATTCGCGCTTATTCTGGTTCCCGTTGTAACTTTCGTCCTGCTTTCTCGTTCTCGAAAATCACAGCTCATCCTCGCCCCGAGCGCGCGACGCTCGAACCTTCTTTGGCGAACTTTCGAGATAGTGACGCACTGTAGATACACAGCTGCCCGCGACCTTGTCGAGTCAGTCTCGCCCTCGCTCTCTGTTACGCCACCGAATCGCCGCCTGCTTTTCTGCTGCCTCGACCCTCTTTCTTTACCTATTTGACTTTTCAGAAGTTTGCCCTTTAAACCTTTATTTTCAGTTCACTAGTTCACTCTTCGTCTTATAGTCACTATCATTCTTCAGAATATAAGGGCTCCACCATTGTGTACATGCTGCCCTTCGCATTAAGCATGCAACCTACTGGGCAACATCAACGTCTTCTATAATGGTACATTCGGCTGGTCGTTTTCCAGCACTCCAACCATATCAATCAGATTTGCGAGATTCGGGATCATCTCAAATTCCGATCTAGAAGAACGACGCGCGTCAGCCGAACGCCAGAGCGCCAACATGGAGACTAATGGTGAAATTCGGAAACCGGTTCCCTGCGATAACGCAAGCTACCGCCTGGTACAAATGGTTCGTCCTATACCTTTCATCCATTCACGACTGCAAAACAAAAAAAGAAAGACAACAACAGCTTTGTCTAAGTTAGCTAAAATAGAAGAAAGAATTGACTGACTAATTATCAAGCTGTTGCTGTGAACATAATTAAGCGCTAGAAAATAGCCTCTTCTAGAAATATAAGCTCGTTTTAACACGACATCATTGCTTAAAGACTCGTGTAGAATATTTTTAAAAGCCGCCGCAGGAAAGCCTGCAAAAAAGTTAAGAAATTTATAATTTATGTTTTATAATAAAACGGGTGCAAGTTTAAGACAGGAAGATTCCTTGTACGAAGGAAAGGGATCGCGCAGTGTCGCGTTAAAACTGTCCCCAACGGGTTTCTGATATCTACGCGGGTGGGCGATAAAAATAGAAGTTGCAAGGAATACGACGAAATCAAATAAAATTTCGTTTTTGTGAAAAGGTGCACAAGGACCTTGTGCATATTGATAAAATTATGTAGCAGCCTCTTTTTCTAACTTTATAGACATGAAATATGTGCATATCGATGATACACTCAAACAGTCAATCTTACAAACGCTGAGTTAACAAGAGGTTGTAAAAGGTATAATATAGCTTAGCCATAGTCGAAGCAATAATATTTCGAGCATAAATTCCTTAATAAAAAGCTATTTCTAGTCGTTTTTTTCACTGGAATTACCAATAGGCGTCGGAAAGATATTATGGTTAACACGTACACGCCGCTACATCGCGGGGCACATTAAGTACGAATGTTCAATCGCAGGCCCTATTGCTTAGCTAAAAGCAGCGATTCTTATATTGTTAGGGCTGATGATCACGTAGCACGTAAGTGATTTCTAGGCTCTAGCACAGACGTTTTTGAGGGTAACATAGTTATTGTGCACAGGCTCAAAACAAACAAAATATTAGGAATAGAACTTCAGACAACCGGTTGGGTGCAATGTACACTGCTCACCAAACTTATAAAATACGTGAAATGTCTTTTATATCATCGAATAGCGCGGAATCGTTATCACGGAGGCAGTCAAAAAAGCTGCTCCATGACGTAGCACTCACTGGAGCACCCCGCACAGGGAACACTGCGAAGGTCAACGTAAACGAGAACCGTAAATCCAAAGGCGCGACATGCGCAGGGTTTCGGTTTCGTCTTTCTTTTCGCTCAGTGATGACTTTAAAGTGAACGACGCGGCTGTGGCTCGAGCGAGACATGGAGAAAGAGGAGAAAAGGAGGATGCGCGATGGCCGTGAAAGACGTCGGTTGGGCATCGATTCGATCTGTACTGTAAATAGACGTTTCTTTTTATTCCTCTCTACTTCATGGAGTCCTGTCAGTCATATTTATGGCCACCAACATTCGCAGACCATCGACGTTCTGTCATCGGGTCGCTTACGTAATCGTAAGAAAAGAACGAACCTTCACTGACACCGCTTGCTGAAAGTTGAAACTGTGGTTGGACTGTGGACAATGCGATTCCAGCACTCACCTAAGCACCGCAGTGCGGCGGGTGCGAAAAACGCGGAGAATGCGCGGCAGACAAAATTGCTACATTCCGTGCGATGCAGCGGACATTTCGGCTCTCAGTGAGCGGCCTACCCTGCTCGGGGGCTGCTCCTATTACCGCTACGTCGTGAGCAGTTTTTTGGCTGCAGCCAGTGTAGCGCTTAGACACAGTTCGCGGGTTCTGTATCATTCTGGTGAGCACGATACAGGCATTGGCATTCGAGTAACTAATATCCGAGACAGATTACCGTCTTTATTTTCCTTCGTCGTCAACTCTTCATTGGCGGAGAAGAGGTCACTTGCGCTAAAGTTTACTTTTGAGCGTGCGAGGAAGCCGCATTGGGGAGCGCCGGATTTGAGCGGGACATGTGTTTTGCTTTGCGCTCGCGAAATGTAAAGCTTGCACTGAAGTATGAGGAGTAGGAAGCTTTGTGAAGCTTCGTACATTATGTGGACCACGAAAACATTACTAAATACGTTTTCTTTTTTTTCAGTTTTGGAGTGGTTCTGAGCAAGCGGACGACACAATGACTACTACAACCAAGCCATGCGAACGCGCATTTTAGGGGTCCGAGAGATGCACGACGGCGCATCCGCGCTGAACCACCGCCTCATATCGTTCCAGTCGTCTCTTCTGCAAAAGCGATGGTAGCTTCTCCTGCAGTATTTGAAGTCATATATTTGAGACCGCTCCAATGCTCTGCTCCGCAAGCGGTGCGCGTAGAGCTACTCTAGTGGTCATAAAAATTCGGTCCGTGTAATTAGACGACCCGGCGACAATCGGAGGCCCATTCTCACGCGATAGCGTTTAGGAGCTAGTGTCACAAAAATTTCGGCGTCGTCGTCGGCGTCGGTGGGGCCAAAAAAAATCCTATATGGCAAACGGTTGTAAACACGCGTCACGCCACCCTTGGCCGTGATGTCACGACCTTATCGACCCGCTAAATTTAATGGGAAACATTTCCGATAATTATAGCGGAAAATGTTGCCGCTGAATACAAGAAAAAAGTTTTCAGCCAAATTTAGAGCAATACTAAAACCCCAAATTTAGCAGAAAAATTTCCCGGCAAATCTAGGAAAATATTTTCCCCCAAAATTCAGCAGACTGTTTTCCCGAGACGTATAACGGAACATTTTTTTGCCACATTTAGCGGACAATATTTCCGCCAACTTTGACGGGAAAATTTTATTGGAACCACGTGACGCCACGTGACAATTTACGCTACGCACTATGCCCCGTTTGACCTTACGCTGGACCACAGCGGACGTTACTGGAGCCGCCTCAACCAATCCAGCGCTGTGAAACTACTATCACGTGACAACGCACCCGCACCTCGTGTATCTCTGGGTCCCTCTTGAAGGTCACGTGGCCCTCACACGGCACTGGATTGGCTTTGATACGGCTCGTAGCGTTGTCTGAGGTCCATCGTGAGGTGAAACAGTGTGTAGACCACGCGCACACGCTTCAACAGCGTGGGAATGAGCGCGGGTTTAATGTTAAGGCTTTGCGACCGGGCCCGATAACGCTATTGCTTACCACTCTGAAAGCCCAAGCTTAAGCGGCCCCTAAGTTCTTAGAACGCAGCTCTTAGGCACCCGTTTCCGTGTTTCGCGGCGTCAGTATCGCCGTCGGCGTCGGTATCCCCATCGGCGTCGGCGTAACCGCGCTAAATGCAGCGGAAAAATTGACGCCGCGTGACCTCAACACCAGTTCAGTTTCCTCGCTAAATTTAGCGGGGAAACTGACGTCACATGACTTGGTGTCACGTCGGCTATAAGCTAATTCTGTTTCTCTGCTAGATTTAGCGGGAAAAGTGACATCACGTGACCTCAACAGCAATTCAATTCCCCGCTTCGCAACCGACTTAAAAACGCCCAAAAGACGAGGTCAGAGTACGAAACACGCATGACGGACAAGCGCTTGTCCATCGTTCGTCTTTCTAACTCTGTCGGCGTTTTTTTGTGCACTTTCCAATCAGGATTTGTAAACGTCTTTCATGTTTTCACATATGGTTCATCTGCCTTCTCCGTTCTCGAAAGCACATTCTACATTCCGCTCCCCACTCAAATTTGTAAAAAAAAAAAAAAAAAAAAAAAAAAAAAAAAAGCTTTAACGGGTTAAATGTATCCAGTTCCTCACTGTAAATGACAAAAGTGATACTATTCTCACAGGTCAGGAAGCAAAAGGAAGTCAAGAAATAAATAAGTCACCTTCAATATTCCGGAATACGTTAGTATAATCGGATTTTCTTCTCCCCGCTCTACGATCACTTCGAGAGGGGCGAAGGACACTGGGCGAATCTTTATCTGCAAAAAAAAATGTAAGACAAAAAATAAGGCTTTCGTCGTGCAAATGTAGAGTGTAGAGAAGGAAAATAAGACACGGGACAGTTACCGCTAGGAATTGCCGTACTGTGTCTGAAGTAATCCAGGGTATCACACGGAGCATGGCAATGGGTTTGTAGCTTGTGGGCAGACTGCACGCCTCGGCGATGATGGCCATGTTTTGTGCCTGGATTTTCTGCGAAAGAAAATAGACACGCAGCGCTCCTTAAAAATCTTTAGAAGTAAATCAAACAAGTTTCGTGTAACGTTTTTCACAGCGGAGCTGTTAAGGGCTAGTTTTCACAGCATCTTGTCCGTGGGCAAACAAATCTCGACACAAAACTCTGGACAGAAACCGCCTCTATTAGCGACGGCGACAACCAGACAACCTGCTTGCCGGTTTTCTGGTTGCCACCGTCGCTCATAGATGGCGGCGACCTTTCCAGCCTTTCCACTCTTGCTTGCCGACTTCCGGCCGGCCATTACTTCATTCCCACCATAGTACAGCTTTGCTGGTATTGCTGCACCAGAGAAGAAAAGCTGAAAGTTTTTTCTCTTGAATTTTACGTTTTGTAATATGTGAGACATCTGCGGGGATTATTCTTAAATATAATTTTGCAATTAGGAAATAATTGATTCTTTTAACAAAATAATACCACTCCTCACTCAATGCTAGCTTTAACAAGGCGAGCATTGTAGACAGTATTAAATGTTTAGCGCCAACGAATATAATCGAAACCACTCTAATCAATGATCCCATCGTAGATTGTATTGAAATAGATGAAAACTCGAACGTAAAGGTTCCGCAACTGAAGTTCTTTTAGGTGTAGCGTAGCTACTTGTCTAGATAACTTGATATGCCACGTCAATGCTGCACGGCTATGTGGGTTCGCTGCCTATCTTCTGAGACCCAACTGAGGCAATGGAATATCCCTCTGGGCTCAGGTGCCCGAAACTCATTTGTGACCGCTGTGTCTACCGCTCACTACATTGTAATCTGTCGCGTTTTGTGAGGTTACTTCAAAGAAGTGACATAATGTCATTGGCCGTGATCCTGGCCTTGTGACTGCAGCAGTGGTGAATGTGTCAGACACCTGCTCTGCCAGAAAATGCTCTCCATTTTGAGAGTTCAGAGAAGTTTCGGTCGCCAGGAGTTGGGGCGCTGAAACGACAGTGAGAGCGCTCACTCGAACTTCTTTTTAGAACTTCGACGCCCGCCCGCCAGGATAGCAACATCCAGTTGCATGCCATTGCGGCTTTTCTGACGTAATTTGTCGCCACTTCGGGAATTCTTTTGAATGGGCAGAATAGGACGCTAACAACACCAGTAAACTACGCGACCCGAACACCCTTTTTAATTTCCAATGACTTCCTTGTCGACCCGTCCAAAGCAAACCTCGCTTCTATTTTGATGTGATTAACTTCATAGAGTACGCATTATAGCTTCAGTAGAAGGGTATGCACTTGGGCTAGTTGGTGATCCCTGTTTGTGAGGGTAAAAGCGCTAAAAACGACGGACGAGTAAAAGAAACGAACAACACAGAGCGTGTTGTTCGTTTCTTTTACTCGTCCGTTGTTTTTAGCGCTTTTACCCTTACACACATTATAGCTTCAGCAGAGATCATTTTAGGAACTTAACTTACGCTCAATTTAATTGTAGGAACGTGTCTGCTATTCCATTAAAATTGAACAGACTTGATCAGGCTGACGAAAACCGCGGTGTACATAATCTGTTACGTACAAAATATACAAACCCCGTGTGATATTTGTTAGGCACATCCCCTTCACATCAGGATTAATATTTTCGGGCACCCGTTATTTGCTTAGTGAGCTTAATGCTCATTGACCTAAGAAGTGTGTCCCATACCCGCTGTTTAGGTCACTGGATATATACAGTACTTGGTTAGAACAGTACTTGGTTACAGTACCCCCGGATTGAAGCACTGAACGGAGCTTTTTTTGTGCGTCCTTAAACGGGCCCTGGGAGCTTAGATACTTTATACTTGCCGTGAAACTATATCTAACTGTCGAACCTGACGAGGGAGCAGAACTGACAGCCAACTACGACGAGATGTTTTTATAAAAAGAGAAAGAAAGATGATGGTCTCTGTTTGTGCGTGTTATAAATTATAATCAACGAGCTCTGCCTCCTACTTTGTTCTTGCTGGCTGGCAGTATTTTCAAAATAAAAAATGAATAAATACCTCATATAAGAGACACCAGAGTTTAGTTTAAAAAAAGCCTGTTGGCCATGGTGATTGATATTATGTGTAAGGTGTATATACTTGGTGTGCTCTTTAGCAATCGGTTTCCTAAGTATTAAGTATACCTTTGATGCCTTCGCAACCGACTTGTGTGGTCATTGGTGTTCATCAATATGTGAGAACTTACTTTCCTTCTGGGGAATACCCGCCCACCGTAACCTCGTAGGTATTCGTGTCTAAATCTAAAACGTGCCCCCAGTCACTGCCTTTTTCCTGAGAGAGAAGTCCTTTTGTCGGCTTGAGTGCACCAATAAATAATTTTTTTAGTATCGGCTGTAGGTAATGAAAAAAACTAGGCACCAGAATTACTATCACAATATTAAAAAAAACAGCCATAAACTGCCTGGTGTAAGAACGTTGGGTGATTTTACCCTTCACGTTTATCATTTATTTTTGTTCAAGAGGGGTTTGGCCCGGGAAAGGGGGGGGGGGGGGGGGGGGTTGAGGTGCGTAGGCTGAATAGCACTGTCTGACTTTTCATTCTTGTATATTATTTATCCATCTCGATTTCTTTGGGACTCCATCAAAATTCACGTCGTATAGGCACGAACCAGTATAATACCTTCTTGTCTAGAAAAGAGTGAGTGAAAATACACGGTAGCATATATGTAGCATTATAACTGTATCTATTTAACTCTAACATCTCCATAGCTCGATTATCGTTAACACACTTCTAGGGTGTCTGAGCTGGAGAGATTTGAATGAAGTTTTTTAATAGCTTAGGTTCCTTCTACTGGGAAACATTAAGCATTTCTTTTAGGTGCGGTTCTTGTATTTAAACAAAATCAGGTGTTAAACTTAATTTCAGCATCCTCAAAGCATAAAATTAAAAGAGCCATGCAACGATTTTTCGTTGGAATGCTCTTTACTTTACACCGACTTATTGGTTCTGGTATAATCCAAGTAAACACGTACGTAAAGCCGCCAAGAATTTTTTTTTTTCGTGTGTGTTACGGTAAATTTTGAAGAATAAAACAAACTTTTTCTCTCGGACTTTCCCTAGCGAGGTTTAGTGGCGTAATAATGAAAACGAAATTATTTACGTGGTCATAGATGTATCCTATGTTTACGGTATTTAAATGTGACTCGCAGATTGAACACGAGCACTGCGTAAGCATTCGATTAGGACTTTTCAGAATGAATGCATCGTCGAGCAGTCATGTTCAGTCGCTGAAATGTCGGGAATAGCCGACCCACAACGATATTGGGAATTCTGCACGTGCCATGTGCTTGCAAACCCCAGTGCATGGCTCGGCTGAACATTGATGACATGTAATCGGTACCAGGTCATGAGGCCGTATGTTATGGCAGAGAGTTGAGGGAATATACTCTGATCGTGTTTGCCTGAGGTTACTCTGCAACTGCGACTGAGCAGTAGAAAAAAAAACACGAATACCTGTTTCTCAGGTTACAATCGTCAATTAATAATTCTTAGTGATGATTACTACAAGTACAAAAATCATGGCACCACCCCTTTATCTACTAAAGATTGTGGACTTCCACTCAATCTGCGGTCGCAGTTTTTGTTGGTGTATATTGCTTAGTTGAAGACAATGTTATTAGAGAAAGAAGTAGACTGTCTAAAGAAAACGTGGTGATTAAAATTTAGTAGCTCTGTTTGAGACGTTTTGGTTGGCCCATTTTTGACTCCGTCTCTTCTTTTAGTATAGTGACTACTTTAGCAAACTTTGTTTGAAAACAAAATTTGCGCTGGAAGAAACAACTTTCCGTTTGAGTCAGAAAAAGAAACAAGTGTGTTCATTGGGCGTTCCTTGCGCCCGACAGTGTAAGTCCACAAGGTGCAAATGTGCTTTATATTCTCTCATTAATCAGTTCTGAATCCTACACACTTTAGGTAAGCACACATCGATTGACGCTTCGAAGTCAAAGGCTTTATCTCCGCTTTATCAATTAAGGAACAGGAGTGAGTTCTATATTTATTATCTTCTTTCGAACACCTACTGACATGTCGTGCTCTCGAGTGACGCACGCGAATTGCTCATGGGGCAACGACCAAATGCCAAGGTCGTAGATTTGTGCTCATGCTACAATCGATGGTTCGATGGGCACAAAGGGCCAGGCTGATGTGTACAATACTTGAGGGGACAGGAATACGTGAACCTTGACGATTGCTGGGACAAAGCACCTCTCTTGCGTAAACTCACCTCCGTCCGTGGCGATGACGAACATTGACGCTGCTGTCGCTATGATTTTCAACTGGGCTCAATATTGTAATATATGCACACTACATCAGCCATCTAGGTTCTCAGGAAGTACTTCTGTGACGCAAGAAAACGTTGCTTTTATTAATCGTAACTACCCCTTGGGACTAGATCTCCAGACATCTGAAATTCCGACGGGTATATTTCTCAGAGAGAGGATTTAATTTGTTGTCCGCTCAAGTCGATTATAAAAGAAGTATTTGCTATGCAGTCACTTATAGCTCAAGAATCGCTGGAGGTGGTGAGTCTCGGCCGTCGTATTGTCGTCATGCAGCAACAGTGACTGCGCCATAAGACGATAAAAAAGCCTTGGAACAAATCACAAGGCCAGAACTGTGAACCCAATAGGTCACGCCCTGCCTTTCTTAAACTTCCATTGACCATAGGCACTGACAATCTAAGAAACGAAGGTTTGTGGCGAGTCCCAAGAATTTCGTAATTGCCTTACAGCCACCGATATAGCAGCATTAGCCGATGAGAACATCGTGGAACCAATCCCGAAACAAAAAGCCAAGAATATAATGAGCCACAACCTGGGTATCTTAAGAGAACACAGAACCCTAATAATTTTTTATTAAAGTCACATTGTCAACAAATACCCTTATTAGCATTTAAATATTCTGGTCATTGCTGCGAGAAAATTTCGCTTCTGTAACTTAATTATTATTTTTCTCCAAATGAATTAATTTATGCATTCTGGAGCCATATAAAGGCAAACTTTTATGAACATTCAAAGGCTTTTATCTCAGCTTCACTTTTTGATACAGTTGCTCACTTCAGGGAAAAATATAATTTGTTAATGAATTGACGTGTGGAGGCAAGGTTAGCAGTTTCTGTACTGAAACGTTGCAAGGAACGCGGCTGTGAGTATATTTTCTGCATATTTACGGCATTTTGATATGACAAGCTGCAGCATATTCAAGTTTATGCACGCAACATAACACATCACATTTAAAAAAATATGTAAATTTTGTAATTTGTTTATAGCCGCGGGACATGGATGTTATGCTGTTTCACAAGAAGAACTGGCCATTATAATTACTTTTTAAAACGATAGGTTACATCGGGATGCGAAGTGTTTATTTGATTCAATTTTACTTCACTATTTGAACATAAATAAAAAACTTAAAACTTTGTATGCCATTCTCTTTTCCAACTATAAATATGCACTGCAATATTTAGGCAAATAAGCCTAACGGTTACACAATTCGCCTTCCTGAGTAGTAGCCTAGAGTGCGCCTTGCCAGCAAGACATGCTCGAATAAAGAGTGAGTAAACATGGGAGCTAATTGATGTTAGAGATATAAATAAAGACGGAGACGACGAATGTTTGTCCCCTTCTACATCCGTCGCCTCCGTTATTTTTCTTTTTTTCTTTTAGGTACTCTTGTTTCTTTTTTTTTTTTTATTTGTGGGAAACGGGATTGCCGTTAAGGAGAACGACCTCACGCAACGTAAACATGCTCTAGGTCTATGGCCAAGAGAACACATATGCCGCAATAAAATGAGATACAAGTACGAGTTTAAATGGCAGAAAGGCGAACAATTAATGTGTAATTTTTATATTTATATACTTTCCTAGGCGTACTTCCCGTCAAAAGCGATTGACCTATACTTCGTTTCACCATACGTCCAGACACATCTGACGCTTCTAGCCAATGACACGCTATATATTGCTGAAGGTGTTTGTCAGGTTTCTATACGCGTTTTATCAACGCTGGACAAATCATAAAAAGAAAGGACCTGGTGACTTGCACTTTTCACGCTGCTTGGTAGGTTTCATTAGCTCGTAGCGCGGGTTACTTTTGGACTTAAACTGAAACAAAATATAGTTCGAAAACATAGAAACTCTAATTTATAAACAGCGCAAGATTTTGCTTACGTCCGTGCATAATAAATCCTATTTGACTTAGAGTAAGACACATAATGTTTAGAAGGCACAACGCAGCTTGAGCATTAACCTGTCCAGTCCAGCGAACACCACATAGACAGATGGCCTCTGCATGGTCGCCTCTCCCCCTATGAAACGTCGTCAGAGTCGGAACGCGCTAACTCGGCTGTAGGGCCTGGACTCGACCTTGAACGGGCTGATTGGACACGAGCTCCAGCCGAACACTGACGCAGCACTCCTGCCCAATCTCACGGCCTCGATCGATCTGACTGGGATGATGCATGCGGAGGCCTTCTGTCTAGGTGGTGTTGGTCCAGCCTGCTCCCGTAACATACCATTCGTATCAGCTTGTAGTCTTCCGTGTCCAGCTGCCCGTCCTTCTGCATGTCGATAAGCTCCTTGCTCAGGTCGTTCAGAATGCTCGTGCTGGCCTGGCGACTGCGGAAGGCTACTATGATGTCCGGAAAGCGAGACTGCATAGAGGCACTCCTCTGAGCATGATGCGATACAACTTATGAATGACGCATGTCTAACACAATCAAAACGAGAAAATGATTTTACGGCCGTGTCCCTGCCAAAAGAAAATTTGACTTTAACATTCGAGAAACCGGAGATACAAACAAACGGAGATTAATTAAAAAGAAATAATAAACGTGATGAAAATAATCCCCGGAGAAGGGGAACGACAGGGACAAAGGACAAACACAGATTTCCAAATACAGCTAGGTGACTGGTGCGCGACCGAAAAAATCCGCCTGGTCCGGGTATCCCCGTGTTCTCTGCATCCCCAGTGGAGTGCTCTACCAACTGAGATAACCAGGGCTTAGGCGTCAATAGAGCAAACGAATTCTATCAGCTGCCACCAGTCGTACACCAACAACAGTGAAGCTTGTATTTTAAGATTATGATTTTAATGCAATTAAATGCAAAGGTGCAAGCGAGCTGGACATGAATGATTAAAATTATCCCTGGAGAAGGGGAACATGAGGAACAAAGTACAAACACAGATCTCCAAACACAGCTAGGTGACTGGTGCCCGAGCGAAAAAATGAAAAAATCTGCCTGGTCCGGGTATCGAACCCGCGGACCTCTCCATTTCCAGTGGACCGCTCTACATTTGTCCCACTTGTTCCCCTTTTCGAGTGATTACTCTTATCATTCTTGTCCATCTCGATTGCACCTTAGCATTTAATTGCGTTATAATAATAAACGTACCGGTTTTCTTTTTAATTACCAATCTTCAGTGTCACATCGTTCTCATGCGTATTGGGAGAATACTCTTATAATCATGCTTCCCGATGTTCGACGGTCCTTATATTCATTCATAAAATAACATCTTATGAATAAAAATATGTACATTTTACTTTGTTCTCTTTTTTTGCTACATATTATCGCATCTCGATCACCACCAGAAGATAGTCATGTAAAAGTACCACAGTTAAGTTTGTCCTTTCGGTGGTGTGGAAGGAAGGTTCCACTCCTATGGTCTGGAGCGTGGTGGCGCGAACGTCACTGAGTAACGGGTCGACTCACTGCTTCTATTGAGCTATTAACATTTATTTACACTTGTCCAACTCCAAGTTACAAGTCCCAACGTGGGAGACCATCCTCCCTCGCCCACAGTCTCGGCCAAAGTCCAAACCAAAAAGTCCCTCTCTCTCCCCCGTCACGGGCGTTTGAGAGCGCTGACCCCTCACTCTCAGGTGAGGGTCAACCAATCATTTGAAAGTTTTTCTGGAGCCACGTGACGTCCACCGTTAAATAGCTGGCAAAGGCGTCGACCCCCATTCGTGAACTTGCCAACTGACTACAGCCGACAGCTTTTTAACTTCGTCCATGCATCCCGTTGCAGACAGAGCGGCGCCTTCCCGGAACCCCCGGTTGAAATTGAAGAAGCCCCGTAGAATGTACAAGCCTCCAGATTATAAAAAAAAAACACGAAAACATCCTTTCCCGAGGGGTTATGTCGGTGGAAAGGCGCACGCGGTCCCTCGTCAGATAACCACAACCACACAAAACGACCCGGGGGGGGGGGGGGGGGGGGGGGCGCGAATTATGTATGGCCGGCATATATGATAAACGCCGCCAAACAAGACGACCGTCGCGCGGCCGATCGAGAAACCGGCCGTCTTCCCCAGGACCCTTACACAGCGCTTCGCACTTAACTATACTTTTAACAGTTAAAAATATATATTTTAATTGGATTGGCGATTACCTAAACGCAAGGAAACAGTTCGTGTTAATTAACGGTGTACAGTGCTCTTTATAAAAAATAATACCTGTAGTCTCGCAGAGGTCGTTACTCAGACCTCTCTTGTTTTCAATATTTATTATCGATATAGGTCATACCATCTCTTCATAAGTTCGATTACATGCAGATGACTGAAGTTTGTACAGTGATGCTGATGTGTTTACTCTTCAAATCAATTTAAATACCGTTGATGCATGGCGCATGCCTCTAAATGTGTCTAAATGTTTAGCGTCAGATTCCCTAGAAAAACTCACATTGTTCCTTCCTCCTGTAGTATTGGTGTCGTTTCACTTGAACAGGCATCGGAGGTTAAATATTTCGGAGTAATTTTTCGTATACTTATTTCTAAATAAAAATGTCCACTATATTACAGCAAAAGCAGACCTGTCATTGGGATTTATTAAACGCAATCTTAAGTTGCCTCCCACATCTCTGAAGGAGGCGCTATATTTTTCGCATATACTGTCTGCCTTTGACTAAGCCAGTGAAATTTGGGATTCCTTCAGGCAGAACCTGGTAGATCAAGTTCAAAGGATACTTAATGGTGCTGTAAAATTTCATAAGGGTAATCATGATTACATAGCTACAAGAACTATACTTAAATTGTGTCTAACTTGGATACCTCTGAGTCAAAGGCCGAAATTTCTTCGTCGCAAACTTTGACAGAAAGTGGTTTATTACGATACCGGTATTGGTAGATCCAAGTACATTTTTGAACATTCCTATGCATCAGAAAGGGGAGAAAATTTTCATGGCGCGATGCTAATTGATGAAGTGATAAATTTTATTGCAGAATTGATCTTTTCAAGTGTTCATTTTTCCGGCGGTCCATTCACGATTGGAATAACCTGCAAAGTGACATTCTTAAAACAATGTTGTCGGAGCTGCTTCTATAATCATCGTTATGCATTACTTATTGTATCTTTCAGTTTTACTTTGCGTTTTGGTGTGCAATGTGCTGTGTGTGCCCACCCCCCCCCCCCCCTTTCCCATTGTGACTATTTAGACCATGTAGGTGTTCGAAATAAACAAATAAATATACCCCGATCTACATTTTCATGGAATCACCTTTTATCGTCAGCGGTAACTCCGACTGTTGGAGCCGCCTTAAAATCATTCGTTAACATGAATCAACTGGCCCAAATTTTCACTTTGCCTTGAACGCTGCATTAACAGTGTTACTATGATATTGTTTTATATACCACTAACGTTTTGCCCTCACAAACTTTTTAGGTCTTAGCTTGTTTGATATGCCCGTCATCCCCTTCCCACTACAATGCCATCGTGGCCCTTCGGTATTTTAAATAAATCATTCAATAAAGCCTTCTGTCGCACAACTTCCTCATTTTCAAATTTCGGTGGTGGAACAAATGGCTCCATTTTTCCTCCAAGTGATATTTCCTCCCCACAAATTGTTATTTAAGACGCATTCCTAACTTTCTGGAAACCCGCGTTTACCCTATCTTTCTGGCAATACTTTTTATTGTGGCATGCATCTACTCAGATGCAGATTATGCTGTATCACGGCCTTAAACGAGTTTTGTTTAAATATAAACATTTAGGCGTCGTTAGTGCCCGTAAAGCGATTAGAATTCAAGAATAAGTCTAACTATGGTGTAGCCGGGGACAAATTGTATGAAGCTGAAACAAGTCCTCCCAGCAAGATAGAAGACGAAAATATAAAATATTTCAAGATATTCCGTTTACATCATGAGGAATACAATTTATTTATATAAAGAATACAATTACATATATATGATTCGTGTTTATAGCCTAACCATATTGTCATCAACAATATTACAGTTCTTCATCATGGGGGAAGGGGGGGGGCTGGCAAAACTTCAAGATACTTATAATGTGGTCATAGGACCCAATGGAAAAAGAAGCCTGTTCGGTATAGTAATGAAAAAGTATATGATACTGAGGCTAAGGATTTTTTATTTATATTTATGTATCGCCGAACATAATGCTCCCTGAAAACAAAAAAAAAACGTTTTTGCAGTTGTTTGGATGAAATAGGAGTTTTCAAAGCATTTTGCTGAGAACAATTAAAGCCGGACGCTAGAAGCGAATGTCTGAGATAGTTTGTTTAGATTTCATACCCTTTTGAATTGCTCCTCTGAGGTAACATAGTTTATGGGCCGCGTTTTCAACGCAAAGCGCAAGGAGGTGATGTAACCAATATGAGAATGCATTCTACTCCACCCATTTGCATTGTACATACTCACTACAACATCACATCTTACCGTAGCAGTGTGAGAACTTCTCGCCAGTGCGAATGCATACAGATCAAGCTGTATACGCAGTCTCGTATTCACGCGCTGCTAAAAGAAATGTCTACCACCAGTGCACCTAGACACTGCATTCGATCAAAAACATCAAAGACGGCCGTCGCCGCTGTCTTGAGGCGTGGCCGCTACTAGAGATGACGACAGCCGTCGCTCCCAATTCAAAAGGAAAAACCACGAGGCTGCGCGCCTCTAACCGTTCCAACTACGCAAAGCCTGTCTTATTCAAGGCCGCTGGATTTTCGTGGAATGGGGCGTCTTCTCCTGGTCATCTATTTGCGCAAACTTTGAGCGTCCAAGCTTTGCATCGCTTCCTTTCATACTCGCCACGTGACAACGCACGGATGCGCCCGTTCAACCAATATGCGCAAGAGGCGCCAGCCATTAGATAGCAAGAACTTTTCAAAGATAAAATGGGCTCCCCTCTTAAGTCTTTTATAAGTTGTTACAGGTTAAGAAAAGCAGTACAAGCTCCATTCATAATGCCCTCCCCCCTTTTTCACTTTAGCAGAGCGAACTCTGGAGAGAAGGCGAGCGAAGATATTGAGGCCATTATTCATGGCGACCAGAAACATTTGAGGAGGGGGGGGGGGGGGGGGGGGCTTGCCCTTGTTTTCCTAACGCGTTGGAACAAACTATAGTCCTAGAGTCCCGAAAATGAATGTGGCCATGCCTGGATCTCAGCCTGCTTCTGGAGCACCAGGAGCCTGTTGAGAGTGGCCCTTCCGCGGATCTCCATGGCCAGCTCGGTGGATTCTACGAACTTCCAGACGTTCCTCTGGACCTCCTCTTCACCGGTGACGATGGCGTGGCCCGCCTCGTACGCCGAGTAGATGACGGAGTTCAGCAAACGATGAACCTCTTTCGTGAAGAACTGGACCATCAGCTGCAGTGGAAGAGAACAGCTTAATGAGGGTGCCGCCAGATGTTGTCTTTCAGCTGAAGGCGCATTATGTCTATAGAAGTGGGGTATCCATTTTACCGAGACATAACAGTAGCGTGTGATGAGCTTGGAAAAACAAACCAAAAGGTTTGAGCTTCCTTGCAAGATCACTACAGTTAATACTGTTGTTGCTGGCGAGCTAAATAAGCATAGGTTTTAGCTTGCTGGCGCAATAAGTGAATTTAATTTTAAGCTTTCTGAAGAAACAATTAAATCGTATCTTAAGTTTCTCGACAAGCTCATTAATGATCACTCTGAGCTAGCCGGAAAATCTAATTAAAGCTAATTTCTAGGTTGCTAGCGATATAATTAAAGCTAATTTCAACCTTGTTGGGAGATAAGTAAAGCTTAATTTTAGTTTGCTGCCTATATATACTTAAATCGGATTCTGAGCTTGCTTGCGAGCTCATTAAAGCTAATTTTGAAATTAGAGTCGAGCTAACTAAAGCAAATTCAGTGCTTATTTTTGAGATAAACAAATCTAATTGTGAGCTTGCTGGCGAAATAACTAATGCTAATTCTTGACTCGATTGCGTGTCAATTTAAATATAATTCTCTTCCTGCTGACAAGAAATTTCTCCGAATGAATTATGCAGCTTGCCCTTACACAATTAAATATTTTACAAAGAGCGATAACAAATAAAGAGGTGTGTGCATCAACTCCTTAACATGCGAGTACCACGTTATAATACAAAATTATGGTAAGGTAAGTATTTATAGATATATTATTGTAAGTTATTTTGAACTCCAGACATAGCATTTTTCCATATTCGCCTGAAGAAGGAAAGATTGGAACCTAGAAGACCGCGAAAGTCTACTCATTTTTGCACTAATTCCAGGCGTTATTTAAGTAAATTAAATGTTTAGTCTGTATTGACGTCACATATCTAAAATTTTGCGTTTCTTTATTTTTTTTATTTATTGCATTATTTTTTTTTCTAGAAAGTGAATATTCATTTTCTAACTTTTACTGAATAAAGTTTTATCTTTTTCGTTCTGTCATGCGTGCGGTATTTCCAATCAAGTCACGACCGTGTATGTTCTTTCGTTTGCTGATCGCTGTCAGGATCGGGTTTATATTTTCAAATTGTTTCACTATGCTGTCATGAGCAGTGTTCAACTGCCATATCAACCGTGATAATCAGGAATCTAGGTGATTGAGCCTGAACTGTTAGAGAAAAAATTAGTAAGCTTTTGTTTTCACAGTAGCGTGTATCACCTTTATAGAGATGAATGATGCATCTCTGGTTTGACTTTGATATGCTCATAATGAATAATCAAACAAAAAGAAAAAGAACACATCTTGTAATGTGTTTTTACAGCCGTTCGGAAGGAGAAACTCACTTGAGACATCACATCAAATTTTGTTTTCAAAATACTGCATAGCTTTCCATTATAATGCTTTGTGTAAACAAATTGGGTTTCCAAAAGAAATTCGTCCTAACTGGAAGAATATCTTTAACTGCATGCAAAGACAAAAGTTTTAATATCTTTTTTTCTTTTCTTCTGTATATTGTTTTTTTGCGAAGGTGGTTGATTGTCGTGACGGCCGAACGGAAAGGCAACCCTGGGGTGTAGTTGCTGCATTTCAAGTTGTCGGTGACGAAGGCCTTCGCACAAATGTGTTTAAAATTGAGGCGCTATTTGGCGTTGGAAAAAAAACAAAAAAAAAACCACTTGTCTTCAAGTTGTGCACCTCATCAGCTCATCGTGGCGGATTACTCCAAGTCAACTTTCTGAGAAGGGTGGTTTTATGTTTACATTTAATATTTTTCAGTTTCTCACAACGTTACTAGAACCACTCAGTTGGGAAAATGCCATAGAGACTGCTCTGAAAAAGTACCCCAATCTGTCCTCGAGAACCGAGCTAATGGCGAACACAACGCCGCCATTTCTCCCGCAGCGGCCACTCGAGGAACTGCAGGTTACTTCTATTTTGGCTTTAATCGGCCATTACGGCTCCGAAACAGATACAGCGGAAGAGGTTACAGGGGAAGCCACCCCCGTCTCCTCAGCGGACGCGCCGCGACTTACCGCCCAAGTTAAAATGCACCTAGGTCGGGACGCGCTACTTGAAAGCACCGCTGAGGCATGGTTTTATAAAAACAATATTAATTGTGCCGCTAAACCTTGAAATCTAAAAATTAAAAAAAAAACAAAAAAACATCACGCGTCCATCGGTTTGTACTAAACTCCAATAAATTTCATACAAAAATAGTCTCTTCCGTTTGTTTTTTTCGCAAAAACATGCTTCCTAAAAGCTCAAGGTGACCACAGTACAGACAAATGATAATGAGTGGCGCTGTTGCCGTATTGAGCTCATTCTCGGTGGACGCCAGCGGCCCAAGTTTCGACGGTGAGTTTCCCAACTGAGTGTTCTAGTAACGTTGGTCTCTAATCGCCGAGCCAGCTAACGCTTGTTGCGTGCATTCGCGTGCCAATGCGAGACGTCGGCGTCCGCGCTCAGCTTAAAAATCCCGCTTCCCCAAGATGCCACCAGGTGCGGAGGCTAAGTCGATGACGCGCGGTCTGATTCGTGACCGAAAAGTCGGCGCACCCTCTTCCTCCTTCGAGTTGACGGAGAGGGTGCGCAACGTTGATGTCGCCTCTCAACTCTCCAGCCCTAACGGTTTTGAACTCCGATCCGGGCAGGAACGGGGAACGCAGCGGGAAACGCGCGCCATCTTGCCCAGGCAGAGGTCGTCTGCCGGAGCTGTGCAGGAAGTTGGGTGAGACTTTGATAGCCTTTATGGGCTTGGGACTCTAGATTTTGATAGGATGCTCGTGGTTACAATATGACCGAGCGTCTCGTGTATTTGATGAATTCAGCAAGGGTGCGAAAGTCATCTTGAAGGCCGCGCCAGGTGGGCAAGTAAGATATCTCGCTCGGTCGAGCCAGGGCTGTTGGACGCAGAGTAGCAGTGCTTCGTGCTGTTGCCTTTCTCGCAGTGGTAGCAGACATTTTTGGCCATTGTTTGTGGGGAGACCTTGGCAGATGTCCTTTTCGAAATTCGGGAGCAGAGAAATGGGTCATGTGTTTCAACTGTACCGCGCATTATGTGAAGCGTTGTAGAGCGTGATTCCAACCGTTGACTTGTGATTGCGTTATGCGACGCTTGCATTTGGAGTTCACCGTTTTCATTGTAAGTACGGCACCAAATTTTATTTCTGTATCGCATTCGTTCGCCCGCTGAATGATGAAGAACCGTGAGGTGTGCAGCGTCTGAAAGCACTTGCTGAAAATTAATTGCATTCTTTGTGTTGCATGCTGGTTGCAGAAATTGTCACAAATAAAACTATATTGGCTGTTTTTAGGGTTGCTCTTTTCTACACAATGTCTCCATTCGTGAATGCTCGCATGCAGTATTGTGTGTAAGAGGCATCTTCGACATTCGCGATGTCGTCAAATATATTTATTTCCATTGGTAGGCAAAAAAAATCACACGTACCGCACTGCGATGAAGTCCTTGCTTCGTGTCCTTGCTACCAGTTTCCTTTACATGAGTTTCTGTTTTAACATTTAACCTACTATGGTTTCTACACCCGTCAGACGTTAAAGAAATGTACGGGCTAAGTATTCAGAGGAAGCTCCTCGTACCTTTTTCCACTTTATCAACACGAACGCTGGGGAGATGGTTGCTTCCCCTACAACATTCGTTCTGCTAAAGAAGAAAAGGTGGAAGGAACTTGTCCTGGACTCTTATCTGTCACCAATTAGAGACACACAGTAGCCAATACGTTTAAAAATTACATAAATAACTCATCAGGAAACACGTCAAAAAACCCAAATATTGTAAATCGAGTTCCATGCTATTTATCAACTACTTTTCATTAGATAATCATAAGAGAAATCAGATGTCATATTAAAAAGCTTAGGCACACGTGTGGTAAATATGTTTTAGACACTCATCGAAAACTTACCAGGAAACTTATCAAGAAATCTAATGAAATTTAAATCAGTTCGATGTGATTGGTCAATTACTTTTCATCAAAAACTCATGAAACATTTTTAGAAGGTAAGCGGCAGTGTTCGCACAAGAAATAATCCACAGACACAGATAAATACAGCCAGATGTTGTAATACTATACGAAAAGTTGTCGCCACTTAATTCAAGCTAGGAAAAAAAATCCTTTAAAATCGGAATTATACGTGATCTTTCAGTCAAAATGCTCTCGTCGAGTGAAATTCAGGGGCGCAGGCTTCCGATAGTTGCTGAACCCTACACATTAGTACGCCAAAAGCCGACTCCTCATTGCAGGAGACTTGGACACTCATCATCTATACTAGGGCTATAATACATCGGACACGAGAGGCTTAAGGCTGCCAAAAGCAGCTTAAACTTTCAACCTCACTCTCACCAATAACCTCGACTACACCACCAGGTACGACCTCCAATCAGGGAACCGAGCCTCAATTCCCAACCTTACTTAGGTGTAGCCAAAACATGACACGGTGGGCGAGGCCCTGTGGGCTGATTATTACCCCGTTTAGATAGAGGTGGTATCAGGTTCGAGTTGAATGCGAACACTGGAGCGCACGGCCGTCGACACATGCTGCGCCTCCTCGTTGCCTCTGAAAACTGACAAATCTGCGGTGTAAAGAATAGAGCGCTGCCAGGCTATGCGCCCTACTCAGGTGTGTTTGAACCTCGGTCAGCACAACTCAGGCTTCGACGCTGTGCCGGTACTGGAAGCATACATGAGAAAGAAGGAATGTCCCGATAAGTGTATTAGTCAGCCCTCACTTTCCCTTCACAAAAAAAGAAGTTGATTTTATGGACACGTGTGGTGGCCGAGTCATTGCTGACTAGTCACATTTCTGCAATATTTGTGGCTTTTGCTGTTTCGATATTGTCGTTTTTGTTTTTATTTTCCGATAAAAATTCAGTTGATAGTCGGCGTTCATCCTGTTTGCCTCTCCGTCTTCGTATTCGTCTTTACTGTGCGCTTTCACTACTTTTCTGAACACTAGGCAGTCCTGAAAGGACCTGTCCAACTGATCGTTGATAGCCCTGTTAACTATAAGAAGAAATATTTAACTAAGGTCATGAGCAAGGCAAGAGCCGATACAATCTCCCTTCTTTTGGATGTCCATCTTTCCTTCGAATTCTACTATAGTAGGCTGCAAATAATCACTTATCAGGTCTATGAAGCCCTCCACCGAAACACCGAAGGAATTTGAAGAGTCGAAAATTCCGTGCTCATGCATTGCATTAGTCACATAATCTAAGATGAGTTTGGTTTCTAGGCTCTAATACATATCTGTAATGTTGAGAGACATAATTGAGTGCGGAATGGAACGAAAATGAAGCGGGAGATTTTTTTAAACGAGTTTTAGACTTTGAAAGGCTGAGAGAAAACGATATTAGACAAATGTATTTGTAGATACCGACCCAGAAGTTTTTGCCAGCAGCCAATTTGTGATTATGCTGCTGAAGGGAACTCCATCCTTGTGAGTCTTCGCAGTAAAGAACACAGACAAATAATTTTTGGCAGGACTACCAAATGGTTGCATCCTCATTCCTCAGATCTTTCTTCGGCCTTCCAGCAGAGATTGGAGAAGCCAGTCCTTTCGTCCACCAGTGCTCACTCTAAGTCAGCTAAGCATGGCATAATGAGGTCACTTTTCAAGTCCTCATTCTCCAAGTCGTGTACACATTTCTCTGAAAGTAGCCTCAACTTGCCGCATCAGAGGTTGGAAAAAGCAGGCTTTCCTGCGGACCTACCTCATTCCACTCTTGAAAGGTTCCTTCTCAAGAAAGAACATGCGCAAGTTGTTTCCAAAAAGAAAGATAGTTTTGTAGTTATTAACTACATGCTCAATTTTGCGCACCATTTAAGATCTGTCGCGTCCAAGTTTGACACGAGTGTGTTTTTTTCTTGTCGCATGCGCTTAAACATATCTGTAGAAAGGCTAATGGGAGCGACAGTCCTAGAGGATGCTATGAAAAACACACCAAAAAGTTCTTAGAGTACAAAGAAAAAATATTTATTCTATTCCACTAAGCTGCTGCAGCCAGTACATCGGAAAAACTTGGAGAGGCGTTAACCTTTGACTCAGAGAACACAACTTGAAAGTATCAAGGTCTTCAAATGAGTTGTGGCGGCCCGTGGCCCGTCTAGACATGCTCCAGACAGCGGACGGTCCTGCGACGAAGACCGCGCAAGCGGACGGCGGCCGTAGGGGTGAAACCCGGCACCGCGCATCCCAGGAGGGGGGGGGGGGGGGGGGGGGGGGGGCTTGGTGGCGGAGTGTCCGGGGACGGCTTAATGGGTCCTCCATCGCCTACGCAAAGACAGCTCGGCGAGAGAGAGTCTTCGTCTGGGGCTCGAGGAGAAAACACGTCTACTTGTCCGCCTGTTAGCTTTGATTATTAAACCTATGTAGTCCTTGTTAAAACAGTTATGTTGTTTTACTTTACCTATACTGATGTTCCTTCGCGACTACAATTGGTGACCCGGTATTCTTTAAGCAACCTTTTCTCGACGAGCGCCATGGCTAACGGCGACGACCACGCCCAAACATCGGCGCAGCAGGAACAGCAGCAGCAACCATCCTCCGTGGCATCACTGTCTCTGAAACTCCCACCGTTTTGGCCGGCTGACCCTGCGCTATGGTTTGCCCAGGTGGAAGCCCAGTTCAGCACCCGGAGGATTACGGCACAAATGACGAAGTTTCACCACGTCATCGCTGCACTGTCAACAATTGAGGCAACTTAAATCCGAGACCTCATCCTGACTCCTCCCGATGACAACCCGTTCGACAAACTTAAGCTCGAACTCATACGACGCACTTCGGCATCAGAACAGAAACGTCTCCATCAACTCCTGACGGCCGAAGATCTTGGAGACAGGAAACCATCCCAGATGCTTCGCCACATAACTCAACTGCTCGGAGAAAAGGCGAGCAACATGGACGACTCCATCCTGCGCCAGCTTTTTCTGCGGCGCCTCCCCGCCAACGCATGCATGGTTTTGGCGGCGGCTGGTGACATTCCACTCCACGACCTCGCAGCTCTCGCGGACAAGGTGCTCGAGGTGGCGTCGCCCACAGTCTCCAACATCCAAGCTCCTCTCCAGGCACAACAAGCGAGCGTTAGTGCAACCTCTGCTTCCCCGTCTAGCGCCGAATTCTGCACGCTCCAATCGGATATCCGGAACCTGACAAAGGCCATTGCTGCGCTCAAAACCGAACGTGGTAGATCTCCGGAACGCCGTTCGGGCTACCGCAGCCGGTCTCGTTCCAACTCATCTTCCACCAACATCTGCTGGTACCATTCCACATTCGGGGACCAAGCAAAAAGGTGCAGACCACCTTGCACAGCGGGAGCGGGAAACGAGATGCCCCAGCACTGAAGTCGGAGAGCAGTGCGTAAGAAACGGGGCGCCGGCTGTTCTTCGTCAGAGACAAGTCAACTGGCCTCCAGCTACTGGTCGACACTGGAGCCGAGGTCAGCATCCTCCCTGCATCCCCCAGCGAACGTCGGCAAACACCGTGCGCACTCCTACAAGCAGCGAACGGCACATTCATCCCTGTTTTCGGAGAACGGTCCCTGACCTTCGACCTTGGACTTCGACGTACCTTTCGTTAGATCTTCTTGGTCGCCGGGACTCAACACGCCATCCTCGGCGCCGATTTTCTCCGGAACTTTGGATTATTGGTGGACGTTCGCCGCAAGCGCCTCCTAGACGCAACGACGTATCTCTCCGTTTCTGGAATAGCGTCCAGAACGCCATCGCTCTGCCTCACCCAGATTCCAGAGAACGGTACCTGCCGTTTTTCTAACATTCTCAAAGAGCTCCCCGACCTCACCCGTCCCTTTAACACCGAGGTTCCCGTGCGACACCACGTCACGCACCATATCGAAACAGTAGGACCTCCCGTGCACGCAAGACCACGGAGACTCCCCCCCGACAAACTGCGGATCGCTCGTCAACAGTTCGAGCATATGGTTGACCTCGGAATCATCCGGTCGTCCGAGAGTCCATGGTCATCACCGCTGCACATGGTCCTAAAAGTAACACCTGGAGACTGGCGGACATGTGGGGACTATCGGGCTCTCAACCGGATCACGACAGCCGACCCCCATCCAGTGCCTCACATTCACGATTACACAGCGACTCTCGACGGCACCACTATCTTTTCCAAAATTGACCTGGTCCGGGCCTACTACCAAATCCCAGTTGAACTGGCCGACATCGAAAAGACCGCGGTCACAACACCATTCGGTCTCTTCAAATTCGTCAGAATGCCATTCGGACTCAAACATGCTGCACAAACTTTTCAGCGTTTCGTCGACCAGGTGCTGCGAGGTTTGCCGTTTTGCTACGCCTACATCGACGACGTCCTCGTTGCAAGCGGCTCCGCCGAAGATCACGCACAACATCTGCGTACGCTCTTCGCTCGCCTGGCGGACTACGGCATCGTCGTCAATGTCAGCAAGTGTGTGTTCGGCAAAAATGAACTGGAGTTCCTCGGACACAAAGTCGACGCATCGGGTATTCGCCCTCTTGACAGCAAAGTGCAGGCAATCCGAGTATTCCCCCAGCCCGTCAACAAAAACAACTACGTGAGTTTTTGAGAGCTAGTGCTTAATTTCTACCGCCACTTTTTACCTCAATGCGCCGAAAAACTTCAACCACTCACAGACTTGTTGAAAGAAAAGGGAAGCCCAACGACAGAACTTCAGTGGGACGACCCTGCCCGCCAGGTATTTCACCGCGCCACGGAGCTCCTCGTAGACTGCACAATGCTGGCACACCCGAGAGAAAACGCGTCACTTGCCCTGGTGACGGACGCCTCCGCCATCGCGGTGGGTGCGGTATTGCAGCAGGTGGTTGACGGGTACCCTCAGCCGTTGTCGTTCTTCTCACGCAAGCTCTCACCGACCGAGCAACGTTACAGTGCGTGAACTGCTGGCAGTGTACTTGGCTGTAAGGCATTTCCGCCATTTTGTGGAAGGTCGCAACTTCGTCATAATGACCGACCACAAACCACTTGTGCAAGCCTTCCGCAACTTGCGGCCAGATGGTGGAACCCATTCCCAACGGGAGCTGCGTCAGATGTCCTGCGTTGCGGAGTTTACATCCGACATCCGCCACATCCAAGGTCCCGACAACGTCGTTGCTGACGCGCTCTCCAGGGCAAACATTTGCCATCTAGAATCCTCCGCAGTGGTCGACTTCAAGGAAATGGCGAGCGCTCAGCAGACGGACAGCGAGTTGCAGAACCTGTGTAACGCACCAGGTGGATTCGAGTTCCGGATGGTCGCACTACCGATGTGCGACACGGAGCTCCTGTGCGACATCTCCACCGGAACGCCTCGACCTTACGTACCCAAACCTTATCGACGCAAGGTGTTCGACACCCTTCACAAGCTCTCCCATCCGGGAATTAAGGCAACTCAGCGCTTGCTGACCACAAAATTCGTCTAGCCCTCCATCAACGGGGATGTCCGGCAGTGGACAAAGGCCTGCCTTCAGTGCCAACGCTCCAAGGTTCACCGGCACACAGTCACGCCCCTAGCAAACTTCCCACTGCCGGACAACCGATTCGAGCATGTGCACCTAGAAATCGTGGGACCTCTTCCACCATCCGAAGGTTACACGTATCTCCTCACTATGGTGGATCGATTTACACGCTGGCCAGAAGCCGTCCCAATCACAGATGCCACAGCGCCAACCGTCGCTCACTGTTTCATCTTTACATGGATCTCCCGCTTCGGGGTGCCGTCCCGGGTAACAACTGACCGGGGTCGCCAGTTTGAGTCAAATCTGTTCCGGGAACTGACGCAACTCCTTGGCACGACGCACCTGCACCTTACGGCCTACCACCCTTCAGCCAACGGTCTCGTCGAGCGACTCCATCGCCACTTGAAGTCCGCCCTCACGGCCCACGGTGACAGCATCCACTGGACAGAGACCCTACCCCTAGTTCTCCTTGGCATCCGCTCATCATATAAGTCCGACCTCGGGTGCACTAGCGCGGAACTGGTGTACGAAACATCTCTCAGGCTACCTGGGCAGTTTTTCGAGCACGTGCAAGACCGACTGCGAGATCCAACAAATTACGTCGACCGACTGCGTACAGTGATGGACAGCCTTCGGCCAACGGCCACCAGGACATCAAAGAGCAACCGCCCTCACGTCAGCGAGAACCTGACACATTGTACGCACGTTTTTGTCAGGCACGGTTCCATAAAGCGCCCTCTTCAAGGCCCCTACGACGGTCCTTTCCGCGTGTTAAAACGCGAACCAAAACACTTCACACTCCAAATTAGAGACCGAGAGGAGGTGATTTGTTTAGACCGTCTCAAGCCCGCCCACATCGAGACATCACCCCCCAGGCCCACGACGACGGAACCCGCCACAGACGTCGAAGGAGACAATCACAGCAAAACACCCTCGCCTTCCCTGCTCGTCGCTCCCAGAAAGGCAGGTGCTCCGGACCCCCGGGGCAGGAAGGGCTCTCCGGCGGCTGCACGGAATCCCCATCAGGGACAAACGACACGTTACGGCCGCAAAGTTCGCTGGCCTGACCGGCTCGTTCTCAACGAAACACAGCGTTGGCCTGCTCACTGGGGAGGGAGTGCTGTGGCGGCCCGTGGCCCGTCTAGACTTGCTCCAGACAGCGGACGGTCCTGCGACGAAGACCGCGCAAGCGGACGGCAGCCGTAGGGGTGAAACCCGGCACCGCGCATTCCGGAGGGGGAGAGGTTGGTGGCGGAGCGTCCGGGGACCGTCAGCTCAAGAGCCAGACGGCTTAATGGGTCCTCCCTCACCTACGTAAAGACAGCTCGGCGAGAGAGAGTCTTCGTCTGGGGCTCGAGGAGGAAACACGTCTACTTGTCCGCCTGTAAGCTTTGATTATTAAACCTATGTAGTCCTTGTTAAAACAGTTCTCTTGTTTTACTTTACCCATACTGAAGTTCCTTCGCGACTACAAGTATTGTTACCCAATCGCCGTTCCCAACCGCACGCGCGATGACTGTACTCCTTATTTCTCTGATACTAGAATAGGGGGAGGGGGGGAAGGAGGGGCACAAAAACTTTTGGAGAGGAATCTTTGCATAATTTGTCACGGGGACTGTCAGCAACAAAATTTCTGTACCTTCATTATCACTGACCACTGACAAAGACAAAGGTTGACTTCCCATCACCAGAGATGACTAGATTACTGATACCTCGTCGTGACACCAGTGCCTTTTAAACTTCTGAATTTAAGGTACATTTCTCTTTGGGATTCTTAACAACAATATTTTTGCAAGTTCATTATCACTGACAATGACAGGGGTCGAATTCCTAGCACCAGAGATAACTAGATTACTAATACCTAGTCGGGACACCAGCGCCTTTTAAACATTTATATTTATAGTACATTGCCTTTCCTTTTTAACTATTTCTCCTCTCCTTCAAGAACGTTGAAACCTTTGGGAGCGGATTTATATTTTGTGACATTCTATGGTCGTTGCTGAATGAAAGAAGTCCTGCGTTCTGTCCCCGTCCTCAATGTATTATCCTTTGAAGTATTCGTATATCTTCACCAACACGCTCGTTTTCAATTATTACTGCCCTTTCTCTCTGTGTTTCCGAGTTCGGGACCCCAAATAGAAATCTACTCCGTTCCAATTCCGCCTTCCTTTGGCTTTCCGATTTCGCCTTTTTTTGGCTTAACCGTAATTCCCGCCTCCTGCATTTTCTCCATCACCCGTTGCAGCGTGTCAATATGTTCGTTCTATGTGTCAAGGGCGACCAGTACATCAATGATATAGTGGTGGACAACTGAAACCTTCGTCAGGAGCCGTCTCATCAATCTTGTAAAACCAGCTGACGATGTCTTGATTCCAAATGGCATATACGCAACCTGGTACAGACCAGAATCAGTTGATAAAGCTGGGGTTTTTTTTTTCGAATCGATGTGAGGAGATTTTGCCAATATCCCTTGCCCAAATACAACTTGAAAAATAATATTTTTGGTCCGCCCACAGCAAGCACGACGTCTATTCGCGGGATAGGTTCGGCGTCTGACGTTAAGACATTCTTGAGTCTTAGAAAGTCAACACAAAGCCTTACCGTACCATCTGATTTTTTTCGCTAAGACCAGACGGGAGTTTTATGGAGAAGTGGACATTTTGATTATCCCCAGCTTTAGCATCTCCTGTACCTCCTTTTCATTTATTCCCTTCATGGCAACAGAAAATGGGTACTGAGAGATTCTGAGAAATTTGAAGTACTGAGTTCCAAATGGAATTCTAGAAGATCCCTTCTCCCCGTACATCAGAGAAGACGTCCTCATAGCTGTACGGAAGTGACTTCATTGCAGTGAGCTGCCCATCAGTTCACGTCTCTAGACGTCTAGACGTCTAGCGTCTCTAGACGGCTGTAGAGGAATGTTCCTTCACGTCTTCTTCATCCTCTATCGCTGTGAAAGAACCCAAATGTTCTGCGACAGAAAACGGCGCCTCACGCTCTTCGTACCGCTTCAACATGTTGATATGAAGAAGTTTGTGAGTATGACCTAAATTTAACTTGTAGTCTACCTCGTTTTTCGTTTCGATCACGTTAAAAGGACCTTTTCATTGCATAAGCACTTTGTTGCAGCTGGTAGGCAGCAAAATCAAGGCCTGATCTCCCAATTTCAATTATCGGCCTTTCGCTTTTCGGTCATAATATCGCTTTTGAATCTGTCTTGTTTTGTCCAGTCTCCGGTGAGCTAGTTCCATTGTTTGATCTGTTTCTATAGCTTTTAAACGTAGCCATAAGTAGTCTTTAGCTCTTGGCTGGTTGTATCTTGAGTTTAGATTTCTTTCGGCCCCGACAATGGGCTCGTGTGTGTCGTCCATAAGTCAACTCAGAAGGAGAGAATCCTAAACTGGCCTGTGGTGCTTCGTAGTAGTCGAAGAGCACCGGAGACAAGTGTTCGTCCCACTATCGAGGTTTCTCTTCGCTCATTTATTTTTTCAGCGTTTGCTTGAGTGTACCATTGAATGTTTCGAACAAACCATTGCACGTGGAGTTGTAAGGAGTAGACAATAAGCGCTTGACCGAGAGCAGCTCTATTACTTCATTCATCGACTCCGAGGTAACGCTCGTACCCCTGTCTGAAAGAACATCACGTGGCAAATCCACCCTGGAGAACATTTCGATTAAACACTACGCTACTGTCCTTGAGTCAGTGGACGGTAGAGTGATGGCGTCGCTGTATCGAGTCGCAATATTCACTAGGGTGAGTATGAATCGACTCCCTTTCGTAGACGTGGGCGACAGCGATCCAATGAGCTCGATGACAAATCGTTCGAAACGCTTTTCAATGATTGACGTGCGCCCCCATTGGTTCTTTTGACACCATAGACTCCAAAACTCGAAGCACCCCATTGGGCCGAAATCCAACGCAGTGCACTTTGGAAACCAAGTTGGCCACTCATTTTCGGTTTAGATTGAACAGCTTCAGTTCATGCTAACACGCCCTGACCAAATGCGCGGCTTGCTTTTTCAATCACCCGACTTCCCACGAATGAAGAATACTCTAAGCATTCTCAAGTGATATAAAATAAAGCCTGGGCGCTCTTCTTGGTTCCCGACATAACGTATATTTCGCGTGTCTATACACGCGCAGTAAGACATGGCTTATTCACCTATCTTTGAGCTCAATTTCATAATCATGTCTAGTACCGGTAATCCAGAATTTAAATTTGGCCACTTTAAGCCCAACATGTTTTTTTTTTTTTTTTGGCCAAACGTCGGCTTCTTGCTACTTCATTGAGCAGAAAGCGTGCCGTATTCTTAGGATACACACAATCGAGCGCAACGTTGGCACATAAACTTTGAAAGAAACGCAACATATTCGCCCTCCTTTCTGTACAAAACTTACCATTGAGTGTTCCTTGCGTCATCATACGTCACGCGCCCAAATTTTATGCTGATTGGAGATTAAGTTTTCGCAAATGTTGAGGTCGGCTAGCTATGACAGCGCCCAATATCTGTGTCTGAGCGGTCGGTCCGAAATTATCTCGGCATATGAAATCAGGAAGAAAGCAAACACATAACAAATCTATGTTCATTAGCTACCGTTATATGCGCTTGAAATCCTTTAGTTCTTATGGCGCACCGCAAAAGGGTGCCACAGTCTTCACACAAATGCTTGACTGTTGCTGTTCTAAAAAGTGTTTGTACGTATGAACGCGCCCATACGATTGCCGGACAACATCATGCGTATACGCGATTATGACTTCGTAGAATGCAAGCGGGTGGGGACATCACCTCGTGTAGTGCTGCGGGTCCGCAGAACAGCTATAAGAGATAAGAAGTGTGTTCGACTTTAGCGTTTCAATGGCGTCTCTGAGTTTTATCTTACTATTATTATTATTAATAATAATTATTAGTATTAAGAATAATTAAGAAAAAAACGGTTATTGCAAAAAATTAATTTCGTCAATGAACGCCCAAAACAAGTAACAAATGTGCTGACCAGCAGCACTAATATGTAAAGGTGCGAGCTCGGTGTACGAATACTTGTTGGTTGTTACAGCGTGTTGACTCATACACACGCAAGAACGCCGAGCTTCGCAGCGTCGAGATTCCCAGCACCGGCTCTTCCACGTACCTCAAAACGAAAACAGAAAGGCTCAAGTACAAACATACCAGCATGTGCAAACTTGACGTATGTGTCGGGCTCATGCTGAAGCTTGGAAGTCTGGCCATTTAGGCCATTGAGGACCAAAAGCTATGCGCTCGGGACGAGGAAACATGAGATAACGGCTGTCTGTAGTCCACACTCTGTGTATGATCTCTTGTAGACGTGTCGATCGAAACCGAAGCATTACCGATCTTTTCCCTGGCCAACTAGTTTCCACAGTGCTACGCGCGCAGTGTTGCATGCAGGGATTTATGAAAGTAGTCTGTTCCTTTAGGAATTGTTCTCTGACACAGGTCATATGAACGCATAAATTGCTTAGCCTGTGCTAAGCTTCCGGGCCAGTAAAACGATTCCATGAGTCTGTCACTGGTGCGCCTGACACCCTGGTAGCCTGCCATTGCGATACCATGAGCCAGAATAAAGATATTGTGGCCCAGCGCACTGGGGACCACCAATTGGCGGAGCTCCTTCCCGTTTGCGAGTTGGCGTCTGCAAAAGAACCCTTGCTCAAATGTAAACCGTAGGTGTTACCCCCTTTTGTCATGTGAGCATCGTTAATCCTTCCACAACAGATATCTAATGACATGTTATTCAAGTGTTCTCTTTCAAGGACGTCTCTTGCAATACCTTCAATTATGAGACTGGGTCGAGGATTTGAAGTAGCAGGAACATGGCTCTTCAATGCCGCGACTATGTTCCTGTCAAGCTGCAACATCGTTGCTGAATCAGCCTTATTCCCACTTTTCCAATTCGAATCAAGGTCTAACACATCTCTGGCTCTCTAAACATTACCAATAATCACGTCATAAAGTGGTTGGTTCTTAAATTTTGCGACAACCTCTCGAGAGAAGTTTGGAGAAGCTATTATAACGATTGCTACTAGTAACAGTTCCGTCTACCAGGGCAAGATAACGTCTGCCCGTCAGGTGCTGAGGAACAACCAACTTTCTGAGGATGATAACGGCATTGCAGACAGTATCTCGTAACACTTTAACGGGTTTTCCGTCCAGTAGTTCATGTTCTACTTGCATATGTTCATTTTGCTGTTGCTCCTTTTGTCGCACATTTCACTCACGAGCGCTTCGTTGGTATGTTCCACATCGTGCTTTTCATCGTTATGTACGTGGCTTTCTTCACCTTCGCATTTTGTGCGTCTATATTCAGGTACCATAAAGCATGAGAGCTGAGTTTTGTCGCCCTTCCCCTGAAAGCATGCTTTGGTATCGTGTCCCGATCTCTGACACGGATTCGCTGTTCTGGCCTGCACAAGGAATCAGTCGCTCGGTTACTAACTCTGTCGCACAAGAAACGTCTGATGTTTTTTCTGCTTACCACGTACCAGGTCATTCTTTAAACGATTATCACTCTGGATATGGTCGTCTTTTAACTGAGCCAGATTGTCTTGCCGGAGCGCGTCTATGAAGCTATCCCCTGCCGCGGCCATAGAGGGAAATGTATTGCAACTCCGCTCCTTGATGAACACGGCCAACTTCAAATGACAGCCCTTGAAGAACTGTTCGGCAATGACAAGGTCCCGCAGATTGTTTTACGTTTTGGGACGAAGGCCCACCTCCACCCAGTGATAAAAATATCCCTCTAGCCTCGCGGCGTTCTCGCTGCCTGTATTGACGTTATCTGGAAAGCTTCCTCGAAATCTTTTGTAATATCCTTCGGTTGTAAAGCGAATTTTTTTTTTTTGTTGTAGGAGTGCCCTCTTTACATTTTTATAATCCAAGGAGTCGTCCGCAAAAATCCTTCCGAATACCTACCGAATGCCCACCAAGCACAGGCTTAATGCAGTGGCCCATATTTCTCTTGGCCACTCCTGTCTCATTCCTAAGACCTGAAATCGTTCAAGGTACGCATTAAAGTCATCTCCGTGATCGTCAAACGACGGCATTAGCTTATGGGGACGGAGGTACTGTGACGCCGTAACTCCTCGGGGTCCTTCATAGCCGCCCGCACCATACCTGTTACTTGCAGACCCCTCGGCTTCAATTACCCTAAGCTTGATCTGGAGCATTCTCTCGGTTCTTTCCTCTTGTTCCGCTTTCTGTCTGAGGTCTTCGCGTCCTGCCACTTTGTGCTTTCTTTGCCGAGCCCATTCATGATCAACCCATGTGCGCATATCTGTTCCTGTGATCCCCAGCTTTTCACCCAGGGCCGTCAACTCCTCTACATCCATAACGTATATGTTGCACCCAAAAGCAGACGAATGATCATCAGTGTCTTGTCGCGGACGCCAGTTATTGTCAGGGTCTTTATGCTAACAATAAAAGAAAACTGAGAGGTCCTATTTTTATATCAAACAATATATTTGCGTCTAATTGTTTTTTTTTTCGAATCCACGTAAAAGAAGAAGAAAAGAAATGAAAGCCGTTTACAACTCCCTGTGACGCCGAATTAGAGCACAGCTCTTGAGAAGGAAGAGGGGAAGGTACGGAGAGGGGGCTATGCCCCTCCTCCTCTCCTGCTCGCCTCGCTTTTAGTGGAAATCGTTCTGCCTAATTTAGTGGGAACTATTCTCGTTAAATTTAGCGGGGAAACTTTTTCTGCTAGACATAGTGGGGTAATTTTTGCGCTAAATTTGACGGGTAAACATTTCCGCTAATTTTGGCGGGGAAATTTTTCCGGTAGGTCTAGCGTGGAAAACTTTCCGCTAAATTTAGCGGGGAAATTTTCCGCTCAATTTAGCGGGGAAAATTTCCCCCTCAATTTAGCAGGAAAATTTTCCCCCTGAATTTAAGAAGGGAAATTTTCCCGCTAAATTTAGCGGGGAAACCTTTCCACTAAAAATAACGGGAAAATATTTTCGCTAAATTTAGCGAGGAAATTTACCCATAATGCACAGCACGGTTACGCCAACGCCGACGCGGCTCAAGCCGGAAACGGGCGCCTAAAAGCTGCGCTCTAAAAGAAACTTATTGACAAAGAAATAAAAGAAAGAAGATAGTATGTCCCCCGTTGAACTTGCCGAGGTTGGCACTTCTTTACGCTGGTTTTGAGCGCTGTCCTTGTTGCAGATGCTTGTCCCGCTTGGCTACAAGTGCCAGCGTACCGGCGGTGACCAGTCGACCAGTTGTCATGGCTGCGCCGGTGCTTTCTTGATCCAGGCTTGCCATTCCGTGTTAACGGCGGGGACAGGTCAGCAGACTTTTATAAATGACAACTTCAATGGTGTATTCCGGAGCCAAGTTTTCCCCAATCCATTCGCTCTCCGCGCCGAACCTCGTCGTTCACCCTACTCTTTTTTTTCCCCCTTCCTTCTAGTATAGTCTGGTTTTCTTTTTCTTTTCGTCTCCGTAATCATCACATCATAACAGTGAGTAAGACAAACGCTTCCAACATTGCACGCAACGTCCAACCTGGCACTAATTTCATAGCGGAAAAATATATAGAGGAAGCAGCATGCATGTTCCCGTAAGTTGGCTCAAACACTTTAGGCAACGTCCACACTCCCAAACAAGCAGGCTACGGCTACCCAAGTGTATCCTTCTTTATGCAAGATCTTTTCCTGGCTTTTTATTTAGTCACTCAGCACATCACGTCCCGCAATTATGGAATAGCATTACGCCAGTGCTGCTAACTTAAGGGATTTTCCCCTAGATCTAGAGATTTCTGTCATTGTTTCGGGGCAAAGGGAAATTTGTTCAAATCTAATAATTGTTTCTTAATGGGTTTCAGAAAGCTTGAGACACGTTTCTTCACTTTTTTCTTCTCGTGCGGGCCGAGGCAGCGGGAAAATGGCTTCTTTGTATATTGTCGTGGCCAGGGATAATCTCCAGTGGTAACAACAGCAATTTTGAGGGGCCACAAAAGGCCAAAGTAACAAAGCTTAATTAAGTAAAAGGTTTTAACGACGCAAACGTAACCTTTCATTGCCCAGCTATATACAGGAATCTAATCTTAAGCTACTCCCTAACGATAATCTTAATATTGAAACAAATTAACACATTTTCTGAAGATCTAGGAAAACCAAGGAAATTTACCGAGATAATTCGGGGAAGAAACGATTGAGGAAGTTGGCAACACTGCATTGCGCCTGCAACGTAACCTGAAGGGACCGGAAAAGCAGAAACTGATAGCCAGACTTAATCAAGCATTGGAAACAGGCACGATTCTCGGGAAAAAGGAGGAATCTGCATTCTACATAATTCCCAAGTCGGGCAAGAAAGCAGACAAGATACAAAATCTTCGCACTATATTCTTTACAACACCGCCACCTGATTTTCTAGAAAAGCTGACTCTCACCTGCCTCGCAAAGATTCTAGAGAAATAGGAAAACAGTCAGTACTACGACGTAGCTCATACCGGCTTACGGCTGGGGCAATGTAAACATTTTATGCCTCTATCACCTCGAAAATTGTCTTGGGAAGAAACTTCGCGGAACGAACATAGACCCAGGTATTTTCATTGTATCTTTTAGTATTTTTTCTATGCGTATATCAGGTGAACTAGAAGAAACTCTCTGCACTAAAACCCACTTCTTATTTTTAAAGTCAGATTTTCTGGCATTACCTTCCGAGAACAGGGTGAAGTATCAAGCAGCCAGGCGCGCTAGGAGCCAAACACACCATTGAAATATTTCTTTCAAGAGGACCTCCGGGAGGACTTAGCCTACTACACAAATCTCCATTCCGTTCAGGAAAAAGCAGGGAGGTCAATTCAAACGGATTCAAAGGTGTTGAAGATGTTTGTTGGTATCCGCATTGCCGTGGGTGTACTGAAGCTCCCAAGCACTAGGTGTTGATCGAATTGCTCAAGAAATGTCAAGAAACACGTTCTTTGAAGTGAGAAGCAACATTCACTTTGTTGACAAGGTGTCGGTAACCACAAAACAAAAGAAAAAAAACAGGCTTTTTCTAGTGGAGCCTATTGCGAACTCGTTCAGAAATGCCTGCTTGGAGCTGCCCCGATCTCGTGACCTATCAATCGATGAGCAGATGATTTTTTTTCAGGGAGATGTCGCGTGCGGCAGTGTGGGCCCTCCAAGCCCAAACACTGTCGGCCTTAAAAATGTTCTAATGGCACCTCCGGATGGCTTGGTTCTGGACTTTTTCATCTATTTTGGCAAGGGCGGAGTGTCTGCTGATGACATGCGAGAGTTCGGACTTGGGGGGAAGCGTCATCAAGAAGCTTCTGGAGACACTAAGGAGGGACCGAGAGACTTTCGTTTTCATTGACAGGTATTTCACGGGCCTGAAGATAGCTGAGCACCGTACTCGTGGCGTTGCGGGGACAATGCCGCAGGACCGGTCAATGCAGCGCGGTGCGTCACACTGTAAAGTGCGAAATGAGAACAAAATGTGCATTGTGAAGTGGAAAGACAACATACCTGTCTTGGTCCTGTCCACCGCATTTGGCACAGAGCCCGAAGGAAGTTGCGAGAGGTGGTCGAAAGACGAAAAGAAGAAAATAAAAGTGAAGCGACCTGATGCAGTTGCAAGGCACAACAGGTACACGGATGGGGTTGATTTAATTGACAGGTTTGTCTTTTGCTATCAGATTTCTTTGCGAACAAAGAAATGGACTGTCCGCGTCTTTGCCCACTTCTTAGACATGGCCTGTTGTAACGGCTGGATCAAGTACAAGAGAGACAGTGAACGAGCTGACGTTTCAAAACAGCAGAGACTAGATCTTCGTGATTTCAAAATGAACATTGCAATTTCACTCATTCAAGCAGAAATGCGGGGATCCAAGAGACTGCGAGAGTAGGAAGAGGAGAGCAATCAAGAAGAGACTAGACACACTGAGCGGCAGAGAAGCACATTCATTTCACTTTCTCCAGATGATGTCGTATACGACATGACAGGACACTTCCCAAAGCACCAAAGGCTTGGATCATATATGAGGTGTAGGAATCCAGGTTGCGCGGCCATATCAAGAGTGAAATGCCTGAATTGTGGCGTATTTCTTTGCCTCCAGCACCACAACTGTTTAGTTGCCTTTCATACGCACTGGGTCTCCCCCGGCCCTGATTTTCTTCCTGCTGTGTAGTTCAAAAGAAAGGAAAAACACCTTTGAACGTCTGAAATCGGCTACATTCAACGCCGCAAGACAATCGAAAGTTCCGGATTCACGCGTGATACGGCGTTTCTTGGTGCACGCTCTTATCTTCCTAGCTTTGGCCTGTGCTTCGACGGCGTTAGCATTTTTCGTTGTTTTCTATTTTCCTTGTTATCGTGTTCCGCGCCAGAGCAGGCACGCTTCTATATGTGTGGAAGTTTGAGTCGCTCAAGTTTGTACTACCCAAAACAAGTCCTAATAAGTCATTTTTTGCAGCGCCTCCTGGGCAACGCAGGATGCCTATACCCTAATGCAGTGGCGTAGCCAGTATTTTCTTTCGAGGAGAGGGAGGCGGCGAGGAGGGGGGGTTCCATGGCATGAATCGCCCCCCCCCCCCCCCCCCCCGCCCACCTCACCCAATGGCGAAGCAGGGTGAGCTCGGTGGTACGAGCGCTCACGCAAAGATTAGTGAGGCGCCGTTAAGATAAAATGGGTAAAGCTGCACCGTCATTTTTGAAGACAGGGCAGGCTTCATTTACAGGAATACGGGCGTGGTGGCTTACTGTTCTATTGTCGTCGTAGTTGCGGCCCACCAAGCTTCTTCACAGCACACAACTCCCCCGCTTTTAGAGGTAGCACCCCATTACCAACGCGTGAAGGCCAGAGAAAACACAAGAATAGCTAAAGACCGTTTTACTTAAAGAGGGCGCTTTCCTCCTTTCTGATTGTGTAGAACGAGTGAAAGTCCCGGATGAGAGGCTTTGCCGGTGTTGGATGTCTGCTGTGCCCGAACTTCGTTCGCGCTTTCTTTCCTGTTTTAAACTCGCAAACTTAATTAGAGCCAGAGGCTTCGATGGCAACAGTCCCCCGCTCATGGGGACACCATTGCTGGGTCATAGGGTGCAAGAATAAAAACAGAAAGCATAGAATACTGTCCGAGGACATATGTAGCTTGCAAGGAACCCGGCAAGGCGAGAGCGGCGGCAATGTCTTTGAGCTCCATCGCTTTCCACATGACCCCTGTCTCCGGCGGCAGTGGATTGCGTCCGTAAACCGAAAAGGCGTTTCCTCAACGCCATCCTCTCGACTTCGCTCGGAACATTTCGTGAATGGAGGGCGCACCGATCGCTGTACCGCCGATGAACATGGCGTAGGCTCGCAATGTGAGTGCGAGTTTTCTCATGATAACTGCTGTTTCAGTTTGTAAAATTTCGTAACTGAATTTATCTTAATAGTGATAATTTGCAGTGCTGACTGACTCGATTTTATCATCTACAACACTTAGTTGAAGGCTCATTTCCGCCGCCGGGTGAGGCTGGAAATTGTTGAAAACGTAGTTCTATTGTTTGTTTGTTTGTTTTTTAATCGCGATCTCCTGCGCGATACCAGAGAGCCGGCAAAAGCGCTCCTTGAAGTGCCGCTGGTGGGTTGTTTCCGTTGACTAAGGCGCTTTGAGGCGCTTGATAGTCGCTGCAGGAACGTCTCGTGTGTTGCGATCTGCGTTTTCGAGCCCAGTGTGCACGTTTCTTTGTTTGAGTCATGGCATCCGCCAGTGTGGCCACGGGGGGAACAGCGACAGCGAACGTGCCAGCGATAGAAATTGGAGGTGAGTATTAAAAACAATGCATCAAATAGTAAACTAATTCGTGGCTGCTTCGAGGCTTTCTGCGGTTCGATAAAAGTGTATCTAGAGCGTCTTCGTCGTTCATTCACAAGTAGATATTAGAACAGGGACACGAAGATAAAAACAGCAGCACAGCAAGACGAGATGTAGCAGCTCCGGGCGTTTACAAAGTTAATTGAGGTTCCCGTTTCGTGTATCGCTTGTTGATAAAGGCCCGTTCACACTCTTGCGACCGAGTGCGACCGAGTACGACTGAGAGAGACGAGTTCTCTTAAAACTTGTTAAATGTTCTTAAAATGAGGGAAGACACTGGCATTGTGGCGCCATCTATGCGGTGACCCTGGAACTGCATTTCACAAGTGCGAAGGTTTTGCGGGATTTCCGAGGTCAAATCTGCGTAATACCCATAGAAAGGCTCGTTTATAACATTGACAAAGGTTTTTCGAGCCAGGAAAGAAAGGATAATGCGCGAGAAATAAAAAAAAATATGCCGGACCGCCGAGTTTACACTACGTCCCAATAGATGGCGCCAGTGTGTTTTCTGGTTTAAGAAGTTGTAAGGAACCTAGGTTTAAGAGGTCGCAAGAGTGTGAACGGGCCTTTACAACTAAAAGCGGCTACGTTGAAATGGGCCCATTGAAAGCAAAAATGTATAAATGGTTTATCATTTCCAGTCATGCGGAAAGCAATGAAGCTTAAAAACATTCCAGCCGTACTTGCCTTGCCGGATTCCATGCAAGCTACATAGGTCCTCGGACAGTATTCGACGCTTTCTGTCGTTATTCGTGCACCCTATCACCCAGCAATGGTGTCCCGATGACCGGGGGACTGTCGCCATCGAAGGCCATGGCTCTAATTAAGTTTGGGAGTTCGAAACGTAGAAGAAAGCGCGAACGAAGTTGGGGCACTGCAGACGCCCAACACCGGCCAAGCCTCTCATCCGGGACTTACACTCTTTCTACACAATCAGAAAAGGGGAAAGCGCCGGTAGCCCTTTCCCCTTTTCTCTCTCGCTCTCAAAATGGCGCTACCCACGATAAAACGGTCTATAGACCTTTTCTGCAAGTGCGCCGCCATCTTGAATTGACGTCACTTCCAGTATGGGCGAAAACATTGTTTTGCCTTTGCCACGCCAATAGAAGGCATTTAGGATATAAGCCTAAACGTCACACTTTGTTGTTTTGCCTCCCCTTTATTTTTTTACAATTTACAGGCTGAAACGTTGGATTATTTTTTCGTCGCCCATACCGGATACGCCTATTATGTAGCTGGAGACGAGAGTACACAGAAAAGGTCTATACACCGGTGTGTGCTCTGCTCCATGGGCGCCACAATGTTTGTTTATGCTGACGCAATGACTCGGTAAAAAAAAAGGGGGGGGGGGTGGCTGCGCTTTTCGCGAGACTCCGTGTTTTTTAAAAACCTTCGCACTTATCGTGGTGCAAGAACGTCGAAAAAGCATAGTCACGAAGCTCCAAGAACAACACCAATGACAAGATGGGCGTTAAGAGCAAAAACCTACTTTAATACGCAGCCCATCTCTTCACAAGTGCCTGCGTTTGAGATTAGTGTTTCACATTCTTATCGCTGGGAGCTAAGATTTCGGACACAACTTGCACTGCTGTTTGGTTTGGCGCTATCTATGGACTGGAGCAAGAAACATTGCGTATGCTTGAGGGTGGCAGCAGCACTGTTCAAACGTGAGCTATTACTCTGCTCGCGCCGCTACAGCCTAGTGTCTGAAGCAAGAAATACTGGGTAGGCCAGAAGCCATAATCGCATAACATGCAAGTACGGCGGAATCTGCGGCCTGGGGGTCAATCGCAATGTGACTACGTATAACCGGAGTGCGTTTTTACTGCAAGGAAGTATCAAGCTTTTCGCTGCGTCACGCTCCAATATGCGTGAGTTGTCCTCTTATACGTAGCGGATATCGAAGCCGTCGGCATGGAATGGAGGGCTTATCGTTCACCCATTGCCAAGTTACAATGAGCAGGGTATAACCTTGAAATCTCACTCTACTGCCGCCACCTGGCTGTTATCGGCAGGCTATACTGTCACAAGAAATTAAGCAGCAAAAACAAATCTCGACGTTGAAAATTTAGAGCAACCACCTTAGAAACAAACATTAGGGGCCCATATATAGGGCGAGAATAAATATGAGCAACCACAAAACCAAACTTTATTATCTATTTAAGGTTTAACAAATTCCTGCTAAAGAACAATATGCCAAAGTAAAGAGGGTCTTTTTTTGCTAGGCCGCTTTATCTTGCGGTGTGGTCCAAAGGCAGCAGCAGCATATCCTCGGAGCGATGAGAAGTCGTCAGTCTGAACTCGCCATTCTGCCACTCGGAGAAATGACATCATACACCACACACACACACACGCAAACTGCACGCCGAACGTGGAAACTAACTTGAATACCCGTGCGCCTATGCATAGTGAGAATATGAAGGCTCTTCGGAGTTTCTAATGTTCCGTGCAACGAAAAGATTAATCTAATAAGGAGTTGCATCGGATGCCACCTAGACATGCACAGCAGAAAGCAAGACGGAGTTCCCTCCAACGAGACGGGCATCACGATCGAGGGATATTTCACGAAGTGATAGAAACTTTGCCAAAAATGGGGATTTATATAGGCGTCCAATGAAAGAGGGAGAGACATGAAACACCCGTCGCAATCGCCGTTTGTCGGCAGGCCCTATCCCCAAAACGTCTATCGTCTACACAAGATCCTAGCGACTATGCGCGTAAAACGGCGGAAGCTGAGAGCTCGTTGTCTGTGACGACGGTTGAAAACATACCTGAGAGCGTCCACTTCGAATAAGTGACTGCTCGGTCTAGTGCTTTTGAATGTTTACAGCGACATTGAGGTTCAAGGGGTGGATATCCTGGATATTCTTTGCCGTGAACGCAGGCGGCTGAATCTTAATATGCTGGCGCTTGGCATAAATGGAATGATCAAGAGAGAGTGTAAATTGCTTTCTGAAATAACTAGTCAGTTTCTTTTTTACTCGGGGTCATTTCAAGTCCAAAGTACGTAATTCTGATCAGTACACAAGGTCTGCCTGAGCGCAGCGCCACCGGTTGCTTAGAGGGTAATTGTTTTTATGATTTTAATGGTCCTTAAATTACTGACATTGTTTTGTACTTTTACCATTTGTGCGCTTTATTATGTTCACTTTAGTTTGATTTAAGTATGAATTTCAGTGAGGATAGTTTGTTATACTTTGCCTTGAAATTGACATCCTTCATGACACAAATGTTTCGAAATATCTCTTCTTTATATATCTGAGATCAAGTTTCGCATCCCATCAAATAAGCATGAATAAAGAAATATTAACTATTTTATTTATTTAAGCATTTTCTACCCCACAAGCATTCCTCCCGAAAGCATATAAGGTGGAGATAGTCTGCGCTCCCCCTTTGCTCCGTGCGCCGTGCAAGACCGACTGCGTGAGCAGAATAGCGAGCGGGCCCAATGAGCACCGGGGGGGGACATATTGTCACGGGTGGTGACCAATAAACAAGAAATAAATAGGAATAAATAAACGTTTAATGTGGCGAACTTGTGCCAAAAATAAAAGGGTACAAAAGATAATAAGAGAGCGTCGCGGGCGTCGAAGTCGGCGTAGCAGCAGAGTCGAACGCTGGGGCGAAAACTGGCTCCGGCTTGCCCGCGGAGCCGCTTTTGTACACACGTTGGCTTCTGGAGCATTCGACGTAGAAGGTTCGACGCGTAGAAAATTCTGACCTCGAATCAGCTAGACGGTTCTCAATTTCACCAGAACATTACATTACAGTGTTAACAAAAATGCATAGCCGCGGCCAGGAATCGAACCCTGGCCCTTCGCGTGGGAGACAAGCGCGATAACCATTAGGCTACGGCCACGCTGCTTACCTGGCGCGGCATTAGTCCCCCCTTAAAAAGTGCATCGCCCCGATGCATCCCAAAACAAAACAAAGCACATAAAAAGAACGGCAAACTAAAGAGTCACTTGAAACACATAAGATCCACAGTCCTATCGAGCGTAGTACGGCTTCAGGCGCACGACGTGGACGAATTCAGGTCGTGGTGGGCGGCGTGATGATGTTCTGTTCCGTCGGGCGTCACCTCGTAGTTCAGCTCGCCGAGGCGACGAAGTACCTTGTATGGTCCAAAGTACCGTTTCAGCAGTTTCTCACTGAGGCCGCGGCGACGGATGGGCGTCCACACCCACACCCTGTCTCCGGGCTGGAAGTGAACGCCCCTGCGACGGAGGTTGTAGCGGCCCGCGTCGACGCGTTGCTGGTCTTGAATTATGAGTCGGGCGAGCTGGCGGACTTCTTCGGCCTGTTGAGCAACCGCCTGGGCGTTGTCGCTCTCATTGTCAGATGGCTCATGGGGCAGCATTGCGTCCAGCATGGTCGTTACCTTCCGACCATGTACCAGCTGAAAAGGGGTGAATCCAGTGGTCTCCTGAACCGCCGTATTGTAGGCAAACGTGACGTAGGGCAACACCTCGTCCCACGTCTTGTGCTCTACGTCGACGTACATAGAGATCATATCGGCGATCGTCTTGTTGAGTCGCTCGGTCAGCCCGTTGGTCTGCGGGTGGTATGCAGTGGTTCGACGATGGCCGGTGCCACTGAGACGAAGGATCTCTTGCGTCAGCTGGGCCATGAACGAAGATCCGCGATCTGTAATCAGAACTACGGGAGCGCCGTGCCGGAGGACGATGGACTCGATGAAAAACTTGGCGACTTCCACAGCAGTCCCTGAAGGAAGAGCTTTCGTTTCGGCGTACCGCGTGAGATAATCTGTGGCGACGATGATGCAGCGGTTCCCCGACGTCGAAGGCGGAAAAGGACCAAGTAGATCCATTCCGATCTGCTGGAAGGGTGAAGTTGGAGGAGAAATGGGCTGCAAAAGTCCGGCCGGCCTCGTCGGCGGATTCTTGCGTCGCTGGCACTCGTGGCATGATCGTGTGTATAGGTGGACGGTCTTGGGGAGCTTCGGCCAATAATACTTTTCACGAATACGGGCCAGTGTCCGGCTGTAACCAAGGTGTCCGGATGTCGGGTCGTCGTGGCAGGCTTGGAAGATCTCCTCTCGAAGGTCATTCGGGATTACCAGCAACCACGGTGTGTTGTTGTCGCCGAAGTTCTCTTTGTAGAGTACACCTTGTCGGATGGCGAAGGTCGGCAGTACTCGTTAGAAGACACGTGTCACGGTACTCCTGCCCCCTTCCAGGTGCTCGATTAATGCGCGCAGCTCAGGATCGTCCCGTTGACGTCGTGCCATATCGTCGGTGTTCACTGCTCCTAAAAAGCACTCGTCGTCATTGTCGTCGCTGCAGCCGGAAGGGGTTTCGACGGTGGCTCTGGACAGGCAGTCGGCGTCGCTGTGCTTGCGGCCTGACTTATAGACCACTGTCATGTTGAACTCTTGTAGTCAAAGACTCCATCGAGCGAGGCGTCCTGACGGGTCCTTCAGGTTCGCAAGCCAGCAGAGCGAGTGGTGGTCCGTGACTACACGGAACGGGCTCCCGTACAAGTACGGACGAAACTTCGTTATTGCCCAGACGACCGCAAGGCATTCTTTCTCAGTCGTGGAGTCATTTTTCTCCTCCTTGGACAATGTCCGACTTGCGTAGGCGATGACTTGCTCGATGCCTTCTTGCACTTGGACTAGTACTGCGCCCAGTCCCGCGTTACTTGCGTCCGTGTGAATTTCTGTTCCCGCATCCTAGTCGAAATATCCAAGCACAGGAGGATTCTGGAGTCGTCGTTTCAGTTCGTCAAATGCCTGCTGTTGCTCCTCTGCCCATTCGAACTTCTCGGCGTTCTTCGTGAGATTCGTAAGTGGTGCGGAAATCCTTGCGAAATCCCGAACGAAGCGTCGATAATAGGCACAAAGTCCAAGGAATCTTCTCACGGCCTTCTTATCTGTCGGCGCTGGAAATGCCGCGACGGCGCGAGTCTTCTCGGGGTCTGGGCGGACGCCTTCGTTACTAACCACGTGGCCAAGGAACTTCAGTTCGTCATAGGCGAACCGGCACTTTGACGGCTTGAGTGTGAGTCCGGCGGTCTGAATGGCTTGAAGAACAGCTCGGAGTCGTCTCAAGTGCTCGTCGAAGTCAGCTGAAAATACTACGACGTCGTCAAGGTAGACGAGACAACTCTGCCACTTCAGCCCTGCCAGTACGGTGTCCATGACACGCTGGAAAGTTGCTGGCGCCGTGCATAGTCCGAAGGGCATCACCTTGAACTCGTACAGTCCATCCGGCGTGACGAAGGCTGTCTTCTCTCGGTCCCGTTCGTCGACCTCGATTTGCCAGTAGCCGCTCTTCAGGTCCATCGATGAAAAGTATCGAGAGTGGCGCAGCCGGTCTAGGGTGTCGTCGATGCGGGGGAGTGGGTAGACGTCTTTCTTCGTAACCGTGTTGAGCTGCCGGTAGTCCACGCAGAACCGAAGAGTTCCGTCCTTTTTCTTAACCAGCACGACTGGAGAGGCCCATGGACTGCTTGAAGGTTGAATTATGTCGTCATTCAGCATCTCTTGAACTTGCTGATGGATCACCTCCCTTTCCTTAGCGGAGACTCTGTACGGCGATCGATGCACAGGGCGCGCGTTGTCCTCGGTACTGATGCGGTGTTTCGCAACGGCGATTTGGCACACCCTCGACAACGTCACGAAGCAGTCACTGTATTCGGCGAGGAGGTCACTTAGCTGCCGTCGTTTCGGGCTCGGAAACTTAGGGTCAATGTCGAGCTGCGCTGGCGACGGACTGTCTTGCTGAGGTGGCGAGGTTTCGTCAGTAACCGTGGCGATTTCGGCGGCGTTTCGAAGTTCCTCGACTTGGCCCACGGCTGCACCTTTCGTGAGGTGTTGAGTTTCATTTCGGAAGTTCGTCGCCAGGACCACAGTCCGCCCATCCTGAAGTTCAGCTACTCCTCTTGCGACGCCTATTCCTCTTCCCAGGAGCAATTGAAGGTTGCCTTCTAGGACAACTTCGCCGCAGGTAGCTGTATCGGCCACGACGGGTACGACAACACTTGATCGCGGCGGCAGGTTCACGTGGTCGGTGGCGACTCGGACGGCGGCTGACCCTGTTTGGGGTTTCTCTGAAGGCGGAACAGGCTTCCGCAGCGTCAGTCTCTTCTCACCCAGGTCGATGACGGCGCCGTATTCACACAGAAAGTCCATGCCAAGAATGACATCTCTGGAACAGTCTTGTAGAACGATGAACTTTACCGGAAACGTCTCGCCGTGAATCTCGACGCGAGCAGTGCACCTTCCGACGGGCGTGATGAGATGTCCTCCTGCGGTTCGTATTTGGGGTCCATCCCACGGCGTCATGACTTTGCGAAGGCGGCGGGAGAGCCTCCCACTCAAGACTGAGTAGTCTGCTCCGGTGTCCACGAGTGCCGATGCGTCGTGGCCGTCGATGACGACGTTTAGGTTGTTGGACACCGTTGCAGGGGCGTCGTAGCGATGCGTGGCGTCGGGAGAGTGGGAGCGCTCCGTCGTTCTTGGAGGCTCTTTACGTCGGTCGTCTTCGACAACTCCACCTCCAGGGGTTGCCGCGCCTAGTTTCCCCGGCGAGGAGTGAGGGGCCACAGGCTTTCACGTCGGGGTCGGTGCATCGGCGAAGCTGGACGTCTGGGCGACGGCGACCGGAACTCTCGGCGGGACGCAGGCTCGGGGGACTGGGGTCGTCGCAGGTACTCGTCGATCTCCCGAGGGCGTTCACCATACCGGGGGCGCGGGTCGTTTGGGTGGAATCCGCGCAGCCCGAGTTGGCGGTATGGGCATCGGCGGTACACATGGTCGGGTTCCCTGCAGTAGTAGCAGAGCGGGCGTCGGTCGGCCGTTCGCTACACGTCGGTCTTCCTCGACGAGGGTTGCTCCGGGTGGAAGTTCTGGACTTGCCCTTCCTGGCGTCGAGGATACTGTGGCATCGGAGGGTCTCGTCGGGGTGGCGCCGTGGCCTGGCGGTTAGCTTGCGGCGGTCGTCGGGCCATGGCGGCGTAGCTCAAAGTCGGCTCCTCTGGCGTTGTCATGTTGATCGGAACCTCAGGTTGGAAGGACCGGTGAACTTCATCTCGCACGACCTCGGCGAGCGACAGGGAGGACGGGCGATCCATAGTGGGGAGCATCTTGCGGATTTCTTCCCGGACGACTTCACGGATGATGTCACGGATGCCTGGGAGGTCGGTACCAAGGTTGTATCCGGATGTCGCCAGAGTAGTCACGCCAGGGTGTCGCTCGTAGTGTCTGGCGCGTGCTAGTAGGGCACGCTCCATATTCGTCGCCTCCGTGACGAACCCGTCCACAGTTGTCGGGGGATTGCGAATGAGACCTCCGAATATCTCGCTTTTCACACCCCTCATCAGGTGTCGCAGCTTCTTCTCCTCTGTAGCCTGGGGATCGGCGCGGGCGCTCAGGCGAAGAACGTCCTCGACGAAGCCGGTGACGCTCTCGTTTGGGCCCTGGATTCTGGTCCGCAGTAGGTCCTCGGCTCTCTCTCGGCGGTGGTGGTTGCTGAACGTAGCCTTGAGATTGGTCTTGAACAGGTCCCACGACGTCAAAGAGGACTCATGATTCTCGTACCAGTGCTTGGCGGTACCCTCAAGCGAAAAATAGACGTTGTTCAGGCGCTGCTCGTCGGTCCAGCAATTGTGGCGGGCAACGCGTTCATACTGGTCAATCCAGTCTTCGACGTCTTCGTATTGCTCGCCGTGGAATGGAGCAGCCGTCCGCGGTACGACGGGCAGGTAAACGACGGCTGGAGCGGCCGGGGTCTCCGACTGGTTGGCCATCGTCGTCCTCCTTGTTTGCCTGGTCCTGGGTGGCAAGGGTCCTAACTCCGGGGGTAGGCCTAGGTTCCGGCGACTTAATCGGATCTCGGTCTGGTCCTCGTTGGGTTCTTTGGGGGGCTTGTGTTCGCACTTGCACTGCGGGAACTTGGAGGGGAGCGCTGCACGGGCATGCGGTTACCCCGCACCTCCACCAGAATGTCACGGGTGGTGACCAATAAACAAGAAATAAATAGGAATAAATAAAAGTTTAATGTGGCGAACTTGTGTTGAAAAATAAAAGGGTACAAAAGGTGATAACAGAGCGCCGCGAGCGTCGAAGTCGGCGTAGCAGCTGAGTCGAACGCTGGGGCGAAAACTGGCTCCGGCTTGCCCGCGGAGCCGCTTTTGTACACACGTTGGCTTCTGGAGCATTCGACGTAGAAGGTTCGACGCGTAGAACATTCTGACCTCGAATCAGCTAGACGGTTCTCGATTTCACCAGAACATTACATGACAGTGTTAACAAAAATGCATAGCCGCGGCCAGGAATCGAACCCTGGCCCTTCGCGTGGGAGACAAGCGCGATAACCGTGAGGTTACGGCCGCGCTGCCTACTTGGCGCGCGGCAATATAATATGTTGAGACCTAAAGAAATAAGAAAAAGAGTTGTGTCTTTGGTCTGCTCCCGCGTTAGCATTGCAGACTTAAATTCGATTATAAAATAAATAAAAATGGCTGAGCGCCAAAAGAAGGAAAAATGTTAAAGTCGAAAAAAAATTAAATTAAATAGCGAAACCGCAGCCCACGGAGCAGGCCCGATCAGCGGATTTCATTTTCCTTCCCTTTTTTCCCTTTCCTTTTTTTTCGTTTAATCCCCCTCCCTCTTGGTTTTGTACTTGACGCACAATTTTCTTCGAGGTTGATCTTAAATCTTCGTCTTTTGGAGATGAAATCTTGGTGCTTGGGTACTTGATTGTGGTGGGAGGGTAGCTTCGGAATTTCGGGGAGTGGGGGGGGGGGGGGGGGGGTGTTGACCCTCGAACCACCCGTTGCCTACGCCATTGCCCTAGTCAGAACTTCACCCCTACCTAAAGGTCTAACAAGAGATTCTCGAGTGCTCATCTATAATCACGCACCGGTGCCACCCTCACTGAGGACGTCCTGGCCCGGTGGAGAACCTTCACCCCAAAGAAGGTTGCTCTCACCAGCCTCAGATGACCCAGAAACTGCGTTTTTGTCACGAACAAGTTTCAGCTCCGAATCAACGCAGTCCGCTGAGGCCCCAGTCCAACGGTGACCTTCTCTACATGCTCTGGAAGCGTTTCCCTTGCAATGCAGGACGTACTGTGGGAGTGTGCGGGGCTACAAACCTAATAAATTCATCTTTGTGTGTGCCTAGCGGGCATCAACCGAAAGATATGGTTTACATTCGCTACAATGTGCCGCTGAGTGAGCTGTAGGAAGGCGAACTTACCTCAACGTATTTTATGGCATGGACGAATCTCGCTGCGATGAGGAGGATGTACAGGCCCGCCATTATAAAGTGAATTGTGAAGTGGGCCAACTTTATAAACAAGAGGCCCGTCTGCACGATGAGCAAAAACGCACATGCTGCCAGAAGTACAAGGTCCAGCTTGTTGTAGTTGTCCAAGTTCACAAACTTCTGCCCGTACGCCGAAACCTGCGAAATCATTGATTCTGCTATTACCGTATTGTCAGACGTAAAAAGAAGACTGGTGGTCCGAATTATTTTATAGGCGGTTTTAGAATCGTGCACGCTAAAGATTTGCGTACGCGAAAAATAGCGTCGTCGCCACTGCACGTGCTCCGAACGCTAACCACGTTTGGCGCCTTGAGTGCGCTATTTTAGATGGTGGTTTTAAAAGCGCAAAGGACTAAGAAGAGAAGGAGGGTACAGGACAGAACGCTTACTTACAACTGGCAAATTTAATAGAGCATCTAGAGAACGACAAAGTGGAAGTGAAAAAGAAGAAAAGAAAAATGAAATGAAATTCAGGTCACTGCTGCTACAAAGAAGTTCTTTGGTTTTAGGAATCAGAACAAAAATATTTTAACTTCAGCTAAAGGCAAAGTACTTGCCACGTAAAAAAACTGCCTATACAACAAAAAGAAAAAAAATAATAAAAAGAAAAATTGAATAGAAGAAAAAAGAAGAAAAAACATCACGCAGAGCAACCGGCTAAAACGTCTTCAGGTAAAACACCGGTAGAACTGAAGTTCATTTTGTGTTTCAAGTCTTTAGGGGAAGCACCTAAAGAACTGAAGTTCTTTCTGTGTTAGGGTCACTGACGGGGCGGGGCGCTTATACACTTGTCGCCACTGGTGAGGATGACTTGAGCCTCGTACAGCTCTCTCTAATGTTTTTGTCACGGAACCGCTTCAGAACTTTGGTGTCGTTGAATGTTGGTGAGCATTTGCAGTCTCTGACATGCACCGCAAGGTGTCCCGATGGTGCTGATTTCAACGTTTGGGCATGTTCTCTTAATCTCGTATTAATACATCGCCCCGACTGGCCTACATAAACTTTGCCGCAAGTAAATGTTTTTTTGTATATCGCTCCACTTTGACATTCTACATACTTGAGTCGATGTTTTACACTGCACTCTTGCTGTCGATGCTGTTGGGAATTGATCTTAGGGCAGAGCCTTTTTAGTTTGTCCGGAGCTGAAAGCACGACTTGGACTTGAAACTTCGCGGCTGTTCTCTTCAAGTTGTGGGACAAGCGGTGTATATTTGACAGAACAGTCGGTCGGTGTTTCTTGTGTTTTTCAGGGTCGTGTTTTTTTTTTTTTTTCTTTTTAATAAGGTCATTAAGGATTCGGTGACTTCATATATTATCGAACTCGGATATTCCGACGCTTTCAGTTTTTGTACTTGAGCATGAAAGCTTCTATGCTCAAGTACAAAGGCTGAAAGCGTCGGGATAATATATCGATAATATATGAAGTCGCCGAATCCTTGATGACCTCAAATAAAAAACATGACACTGAAAAACACAAGAAACACCGACCGACTGTTCTGCCATATATACACCGCTTGTCCAACAACTTGAAGAGAACAGCCGCGAAGTTTCAAGTCCAAATCGTGCTTCCAGCTCCGGACAAACTAAAAAGGCTCTCCAATAAGATAAATTGCCAACAGCATCAACAGCAAGAGTGCAGTGTAAAACATCGACTCAAGTATGTAGAATGTCAAACTGGAGTGATATATCAAATACCATTTACTTACGGCTAAGTGTATGTAGGTCAGTCGGGGCGATGTATTTATAAGAGATTAAGAGAACATGCCCAAACATTGAAATCAGCACCATCGGGACACCTTGCGATGCATGTCAGAAACTGCAAATGCTCACCAACATTCAAAAACACCAAAGTTCTGAAGTGGTTCCATGACAAAAACATTAGAAAGCTGTACGAGGCTCAAGTCATCCTCACCAGTGGCACGGCCACTCGATCCCCCCTGTTGGTGCGGCCTGCCGATGTTTTTCCAAAAACAAAAGAGCGCGCGTGAGAGGAGAACTTCTCCCATTTTCCGTGGGGGTGCTGCACATCGGTGAGCGGTCTTGTGAGCTGAAAGCTATACTCTGTTTCACCTCATGTTGTACCGCAGGAAAGGCTGTAAGCGCGAGCTCTTTGCTCTGGGGCAGATCTCGGCGGCACAAGCTCTCGTGCAGTAAAGGCAGCTGTCAACGCTATGAGCTCGCGCTTCCAGCCTTCGCTGCGGTACAAAATAAGGTGGAACGGAGTATAGAGAATTTGCCCAACGCGCTCTTGCTCCGCTACCCAGATAAAATATCTGCCTGTCATTGGCTTCGCCGATACCGAGGCGCTGCCGCGGTTGCAGAAGGCAGCAAAACTCGCTTCCCCCCCCCCCCCCCCCCCCCTATGCACCGCTGTACTCGGCGAAAATATCGTAGTGCCACTCTGCGTTCGCGTGTGTGGTTTGTGTGCGCATTTTGGAAGCTGCCGGAAATGTAAATGTGCATTCTAGTTCTGAGTGCCAGACGGTGATGAAATGTGCCAACTCCACTGGTGAAACAAAAAATCCTGCAGTTGATGAAGTACACTGAAGTCTCTTCCGAAGTTGAGTTCGCACCGCTGACTTACATGGCTGGCTACTTGGCCTCCGTTTGCGAACAAAAGGTGACCAGTTTTATTTGTAGAAATTGTCGTAATTTCAAAGTAATTAGCTTTGGCAGTCCAAAGAATTAGGCAGTCCAAAGAATCTTCGCACTGCCTTCTTGTCTGTCGGCGGTGGAAGTGCTGCGACGGCGCGAGTCTTCTCTGGGTCTGGGCGAACGCCTTCGTTACTAACCACGTGGCCTAGAAACTTCAGTTCGTCATAGGCGAACCAACACTTCGACGGCTTGAGGGTTAGTCCGGCGGTCCGTATGGCTTGGAGTGCATATCGGAGTAGTCGCAAGTGCTCGTCGCAGTCGCTGGAAAACACTACAACGTCGTCGAGGTAGACGAGGCAGCTCTCCCACTTCAGTCCTGCCAGTACGGTCTCCATGACACGTTGGAAAGTTTCTGGCGCCGTGCATAGTCCGAAGAGCATCACCATGCACTCGTACTGTCCATCTGGCGTGAAAAAAGCTGTCTTCTCTCGGTTCCGTTCGCCGACTTCGATTTGCAAGTATCCGATCTTCAGGTCCATCGATCAGAAGTATCGAGAGTGGCGCAGCCGGTCTAACGTGTCGTCGATGCGGGGGAGTGGATGGACGTCTTTCGCAGTCACCGCATTCAGCTTCCTGTAGTCCGCGCAGAACCTAAGTGCTCCGTCTTTGTTCTTAACCAGTACGACTGGAGACGTCCATGAACTGCTCGAAGGTTGGAATATTTCGTCGTTCAGCATCTCCTGAATTTGTTCCTGGATTACCTCTCTTTCTTTTATGGAGACTCTGTAGGGCGATCGATGCACAGGGCGCGCGTCGTCCTTGGTAACGATGCTGTGCTCTGCCACGGCGGTTTGATGTACCTTCGACGATGTCCGAAAGCAGTCGGTGTATTCGGCGAGGAGGTTAATCAGCTGCCGTCGTTTCAGGCCCAAAAACGTTGTGTCGATGTTGAGCTGCGCTGGTGACGTACTGTCTTGCTCAAGTGAAGCGGACTTTCAGTAATCGCGGCGATTTTGGCGGAGTTCTGGAGTTACTCGATGTGGCTCACAGTGGTACCTTTCATAAGGTATTGCGGCTCTTGTCGAAAGTTTGTAAAGAGAACCATTGTATGCCCGTTCTGAAGATTCGTTACCCCTGAGCACTGAGCACTTCACTTGGCGGGGATGTCTTCGGAGGGGTACGCTTCACGTGGATAGGATGCGATACCCCGCACCTCCACCAAAATGTCACGAGTGACAAATGACGACACGAAGATTGACTGAAGAAACTAAACGTTTAATGAGGCGAACTTGAGCCCAATACAAAATAGAAGTTAGCGCCGCAGGCGTCGATGTCGGCGAAACACCAGGATCGAGTGCTGGAGCTAGACTGACTCCGGCTCGCCACGCGGAGCACCTTTTTTACCGGCGTAGGTCTGTGGAGCATTCGGACGAGAGCGTTCGGTAAATAGAACATTCGTAATTAGGTGAGACGAGAAAGTTCTCGAACTTGCGAGAATGACAAGTAGAAAAACTAAATAAATTCACGTCGCTCCCAGGGATCGAACCCTGCCTCTTCGCATGGGAAGCAAGCGCGATAACCGTTAGGCCACGGCAGCGCCGCCTACTTGGCCCGCTGCGCGCGCGGCAATATTTTTTTAGATTTATTTTGCAAATAATTAACAGTATTTTTTATCCTTGCATTGATTCGAAGACCTTTTTGTAGAAGAAAAGTTCAAAGCGAAGCATCTGAAGAAGTAATGTCCCAAAGAGAGCGTGGCCCCTATTATTAAACCTCAGTTCGTTAATTCGAAAGCATTAACTGTCCAATGGAGCGAAGCCCGGCGTTGTCTGTAGCAGCGAAACGGCACCTAAATTCGCATTGGCTGCGACGCGTCAAGTCGCTCTATTGCAACGGCTTCATTGTTGCTAAGGGTCAAACCGCTGGCCTGACGTCAGGCTTAATGTTAGGCTTATCATTATGCTTTGAGGTTTAACGTCGCCAGCCGGTACGAGTCGCTCTTTAGCATGAGGAGGGTACGCTGGCCTGACGTTAGGCCTAAGCTTAGGCCTAGCGTTACGCTTTGAGGGTTAACGTAGTCAACCGGTGCCCGTAGCTAGGGCGATGATGATAATGAGAGGACACGTAATTTCAGCACGTGCCGCACCAAGCTTCGCACTCCCTGCGCTCCGTCATCCAGCGGCGCAGCAGTCACCAGCGAGCCCGGGTGGCCTGTGCTGTGCGGCGCACCGCCGCACTCCTTGCCGGCGCTGCGGCCACCCTTGCTTCTCTCGGCGCCGAGAGTGCGTTCGCATTCAGAACTCAGAGTCATATATGTAGAGAGTTTGGATATTCATTGGGAAGTATAGGAGACAGATGAGGAGGCGCCATTGGCGGAAAGTGGGCTGGGCATGTTCCATGAGCGTCTCCACAAATTGGAATGTGGCCAACCAGAAGCCGGAAATAATACCCTGGTGGTGGTCACGAAAAACAAACTTAATAAGTGCGTCGGAGTAACTCTCGGTGATTGAAAATATGGGGAACGTGGTGTTTTAATTACGGTGATCCAAAATTATGGTGGAAGAGTACGAGGTGCGGAACAATCGACTGAATTCGTACGCCAGGCGCTGAGGGCTGGGAATCTGCCGTCCCAGCGGTCACACTCTGAGCAAAACAGAGTTGAGTGGCACATTCGTTTCTTACATTTTTCCGCGTGATCATGATGGAAACATAACGTGGATCTTATTATCATCAATGAAGGGTTACTACATTTAACTCTTACGCGAATATTTTTACCATATACCTATGATTAAAACTGTTTCTCGCTACAGCCTCTAGGGGAATATTTTCGGGTTCCAGATGGCCAAGAGAGCATGTCAAGCCCTTTTTCTGCGTCTGATTCACGCCCTGGCTCTGTCCGCGCCTCCCATTGACCAAACTTTGTCTATACACGACTCTGTCACAACTCATTCGAAGTGCTTATGTTTCCTGGGAATTTTGTTATTTAAAGTGCCAGAGCGGTGGTTATCATATGGGGGTCCGCGAAAGCATTCTAGGAGCCCCTGAAGTCCAGCATCATTAGTCAAGCCCGGCAATAAAAGTTTTTTTCTAAGATTGAGAAGCAACGTTCAAATTTTCGGGTGAATTTTCTCGTGCATATGTCAATATGAGAAGTCTTCTTTGCACTAGCACTTAGTTATCACCATTTATTAAATCACTATCGTAATAACCCTATACTTTCCCGTCCCCTCATCATGAGCGGAGTCTTCCATCATCTCCGCCGATCCACAAGGGTCTGTGAAATATCAATGGCTGAGAACCACGATGCTAGAGCATACTAAGCAGCATAAATATTCAGTTCAATTGAAACCACAGCAGGGGGAAAAACATAACAATCTGATCTTGGATTACTTAACTACTGCAGTTTTGTAAATATCGCGTAAGGTGTTGGCCCTCATCAGCGAGATAAAACAGTTCACGTTAATGGCCCTTTGAATCCTCTCTACATTTTTTTTTTATTTCTCGCAAAAAAGGATGAGTTTTAGCCAGCCGAGTCAGTAGTGTCACGTACACAGTCGTAGCCTTGGACCAGTGCTTACTTGTGGACTTAGCAATAATTTTCCACTCCGAAGGGGGTATGACAAGGGAAATTAGTTTCTGGATTGTGAAAGTATCCCAATCACCAAATGTTGCGCTATTACATTTCTTTTATTGCGAGGTTTGAAAAAAAAAAACCTAATATTTTCACTAGTTTTCCTTTTTTTCCTACTAAGAACAAACCATAACAAAAAAAAAACGAAAACAACAATTGGAGGCATATAGTGTCGGCGCTTATTGTGTCGCCCCATATCCCTCAAGCAGCAGTGGCACTCCTCCATCAGCATACACTAGACCCACTGTTCCGTGCAGACGTCATGGCAAAATTATCGTGGAACTCGCCTCGGGCATGTTCGCTTTATATATTTGATGTTCCGAGCGTGTGAGTGGGCACGTATGCGGAGCGCAAGTTCGTCTGCTTCTTTTCCAGGGGTTGTGGTGACGTCATTACGCCGATCTGTGATTGACTCTGATTGAAGGATATTTGATAGACGTCAGGGCAGCCTACTTTGTGGTCCACCCCCTATATTTCAATCAGAGTCAATCAGAGCTCGGCGTCCTTCTAGCGTCACCTCAACTCCTGCGCAAGAAGCAGGCGACTTGCTCTGGAATAGTATCACCTCTATGACAGGAGCGTAATACGAATAAGAGACACGCCTCAGCCTGTCTTTCGTATGAAGTATTAGCAGCGCCACCGGAGCTACGGAGTTAGCCGTCACTGACCGTAGCACCTGTCCTGGAAGCGAGCCTCTTCGCGTGGTGCACCTACCATGAGCAGGACCTCAGCGACGTACAAGGCCATGTAGGCTGCCTCGGAGGCCAGCACCAGCTTGTAGTAGAACAGGGTGTCGGCCTGGAGCGCCATCAGGAGTCCCGAGAGCCCGAGCACGAAGGCGAGAGACGTCTGCGTGATGATCACCTCGTAGTACTCGTGCTCGAACAGGTCCATCAGCTTCTCGCTGAACGGCTTCAGGATCCGCTCGGAGAGTGACGCCGAGTCGTCCTCCAGGATGGTTTCCTCGTGCGGGACGTCGCCCATCAAATCTTTCTAAAGCGTGAAAAAAAGCAAACAAAAATGAAAATAAACACACTGCTTAGACAGCTAAGGCTGGTTCACACAACACCGCGTCCTAACGGCCTCTTATGTTACAAACATTTACTTCGGCTTACGTCGAGACTCACAGAGGCATTCGTGCTTCGTATCAAGAGTGGCAACAAGTTTAAGAAGCAGACTTGCACGCGACATTCGAGGAACGGATTAAGAACTGACTTATACATAACGGGGGAAAACGCGAGGTAACGATCTTGCGTGAGAAGTGTGAACGAGCCTTCAGAAATAAAAATAAATATTTTTCTGTTTGGTATGTACGGTCGGTTTACAGATAGAGAGCAGCACTAATTTCAATACAAACGCTGTTGGAGCCCTGACTTGAGCGTAACTGAAAACTGATGCAGCGCTATATCTGCGTCGTACGACTTATGCGGTTCAACGTGAGCGCTCGTCCCCTCCCTGATTGAACAGAGCGCTGTAAATTATGAAACTGAAAATATGGTGTCTTTTTTTTTCGAGTATAGTTCCCCTTTTTGCGTATGCTAGTTACATGTTCTTGACCACTCCTCTCTAAAAGTGCTTTAGGGATCATAAGGTGTGAAAGGTAAGTAAGTAAAAGGATTAGCGCTGGGGGTTTTTCAGATCTTAGTAGGTGATGCAAACTAAAGGTTGTTTCTAACAGAGCGCTTAATCGAGTTCGATTTGACGGTCCTCGGTTCACTTCCGGGCTGTGGAGATCAAAAAGCACATTTTAAACTGGTTCTGTGACAGTTTCAGCCAGTTCTAACTGCTAAAGTGCTATGTTATTCCCTTTTTTTTTTGTAAGCATACTACAGTGACGCCATAAAGAGTCTAGCCGTGTTGCTTTTATCATTGAGCAATCCACTTTTATCTGCAATTAAAAATGCTGGAAATAGTGTTATTTCATCTATAAATAAGCATTTTGAGAAATAGGTTAAGTAAACCATTGTTTTTATATCTTAAAATGCGATTTCGTTACAATATTTTTTTTCAATCAAGAAGCTCATGCAAAGTCATATTATCAAGAATTGGCGCGCAATACTTGCAAACACAACATAAAAAAGTGTTTTATCACAAACTTTTCATTGAAATTATGATGATAATACATTATATCTCCTGCGCTGCAGAGTTCACGCATTGCGCCCATTTTTCCTTCACGCTGTTTATTGGTTTACGTTTGATTGAGGAAGTTTCACGCAACATCGTATAGGAACGTTTCTTCTCAGTAAGAATGGCTGTTCTGTTAAAGGGACTTTAAAATGATTTTTATCTTTGTTACGAATTAGCCCCCCAAAATAATATTTAATGTTCACAAAATCTTAAACAAAAATTAGACTTCCTTTCATTCTTTCTTTAAAGAAAACATTAAAAAAGATTTAACTGCAAACATTAAATCACGTCGTGGTGACATAAGAGAACCGGCAGATATTCTAGCTGTGACAGGGCCAGCGGCAAGGAGGTTAAAAATAGCATTAAGAGGAATGTTCCAGCTTATCTTAAGCCTGCGGTTATAAAATAGTATAAACAATCATAAGGACCATGTGCTGCGAACATGTTTTATGCAACTTGCAAGTTGGGTGGTTGGTTGTATAATTTGCTCATACTGTAGCACTCCCTACCGTCTGGTAGGTTTTACGACAGGAAAGTGAAGGTGATGGGCGGACGACGGACAACGACGAGCACACATCCGTGTAGCTGAGCAATTTGAGACAACGAAAGCTCGTGTGGCGTCACAAGTCGCCTTTTGTGAAGGTTTTGTTTCATCGGCATGAGCTTCATGGACTACGTGAACATGGACATGAGGTGAATTAGACAATACCACCGGCATAGTTGTAAACCCGAGATTGGGGATACGGACAGGACCAAAACACAGAACGACACGGACGGAGTCTCAAACGCAGTCTAGACTCTAGTGCGTTGAGTTTTCTAGAGGGGGGACGACAGAGAACTTGAGTTTTGTCCGACGTTACGTCGACGATATTGTCACGGGTGGTGACCAAAAAACAATAAACAGGAAGAAATAAACGTTTAATGTGGCGAACTTGTGCCAAAAATAAAAGGGTACAAAAGAAAACAGCAGAGCGTCGCGGGCGTCGAAACCGCAGGATCAAGCGCAGGAGCGAGACTGACTCGACAAGGTCGCGGGCGGCCTCTTATCTAGAGTGAGTCACTATCTCGAAGATTCGGCGGAGAAGGTTCGAGCGTAACGCGTTCGGGCGAGAATGAACAAGCACTTTCTAGAACAACAAAAGCAAGGATAAACAATAGAAGTTATGTCCGCAGCAAAAACGAGAACTTTCTACAAGTCCATGACCCTGCGCGCGGCAGTATCCCCCCCTTTAAAAAAAGTGCATCGTCACGATGCAGCACAAAACGAAAAAAAAAAAAAAAGAAACAAAACGACAGTAAAATCGCGAGCCGCAGTTTACAGTTCACAGTTCACCCGTCGACGAGAGTGGAAAGTTCTATCGTTCGTAATACGGCTTCAGCCGGACAACGTGCGCCACCTCGGGTCGCGGCTGACGTCTTGCAGACGGCCGCGTTCCGTCGGGAAGGACTTCGTAGTTCAGATCGCCGAGGCGTCGGATGATCTTGTAGGGTCCAAAATAGCGTTTCAGAAGCTTCTCGCTGAGACCGCGGCGCCGTATTGTTGTCCAAACCCATACCCGGTCTCCGGGTTGAAAGCGGACGTCCCGGCGACGAGGGTTATACCGGCGTTCGTCGACTCGCTGTTGCTCTTGAATCTTGATTCCTGCCAGCTGACGAGCTTCCTCCGCGCGCTGGGAGATCAGTTGAGCGTTGTCCTTGGCAACATCGGTTGGCACGTGAGGCAGCATGGCGTCGAGCATTGTGGTAACCGCCCGGCCATGTACCAGTCGGAAAGGCGTCACTCCCGTGGTTTCTTGAACCGCTGTGTTTTATGCAAACGTAACGTACGGCAACACCTCGTCCCATGTCTTGTGTTCCACGTCGACGTACATGGAGATCATGTCAGCGATCGTCTTGTTGAGCCGCTCTGTTAGTCCGTTGGTCTGCGGATGATAAGCTGTGGTTCGTCGATGGTTTGTGTGACTAAGCCGAAGAACCTCTTGAGTCAGGTGTGCCATGCAAGATGATACTCGATCTGTGATCAACACTTCGGGTGCGCCGTGTCGAAGGAGGATGGACTGGACGAAAAACTTGGCGACTTCCAGCGCTGTTCCCGATGGCAGGGCTTTCGTCTCGGCGTATCGTGTAAGATAATCGGTAGCGACGATGATCCCCCGATTTCCTTGCGTCGATGTTGAGAACGGCCCAAGTAGGTCCATTCCTACCTGCTGGAAGGGCGTAGTCGGGGCGGGTATCGGCTGCAGGCGTCCTGCTGGCTTCGTCGGAGGCCTCTTACGTCGTTGGCGTTCATGGCACGATCGTGTGTACAGATGAACTGGTTTCGGGAGTCTCGGACAGTAGTACTTATCATGAATCCGGGCGAGCGTCCTGCTGTAGCCAAGGTGTCCAGCCGTCGGGTCGTCGTAGCAGGCTTGAACGATTTTTTCTCGCAGACTGGCCGGAACAACCAGCAGCCAGGCAGGGTTGCTCGTTCCAAAGTTCTTTTTGAAGAGCACGCCTCACCGCAGAATGAAGCTTGACAAGTCTCGGGCGACGACTCGCGGAACTGAACTTCCTTGACCTTCGAGGTGGTCGATCACAGCGCGAAGTTCCGGGTCGTCTCGTTGAAGTGTTCCCATTGTCGGTATCTGCAACTGCGCCGAGAAAACGGGCGTCATCGTCGTCGTCAGAGCTTTCGGTAGGAGATTCGACTGGGGCCCTAGACAAACAGTCGGCGTCGTTGTGCTTGCGGCCAGACTTATGCACAATTATTACGTCGTATTCTTGCAGTCGAAGGCTCCAGCGAGCGAGGTGTCCTGACGGGTCCTTGAGGTTGGCCAGCCAACAGAGAGCGTGGTGGTCCGTGACAACGCGGAACGGGATCCCGTACAGGTACGGACGGAACTTGGTTAACGCCCAGATGACAGCGATACATTCCTTGTCAGTCGTTGAGTAATATTTCTCTGCCTTGGACAGTGCCCTGCTTGCGTAAGCGATCACCCTTTCCGCACTGTCTTGCCTCTGGACGAGTACCGCGCCGAGTCCGTCGTTGCAGGCGTCCGTGTGAACTTCCGTTTCCGCTGATGGGTCGAAGTGTCAGATAATAGGGGGTGACTGGAGTCTTTCCTTCAGTTCGTTGAACGCTTGTTCTTGATCCCCCCCAACTGGAAGTCCACGTCGTCCTTCGTCAGATGCGTGAGCGGTGCATAAATCTTAGCAAAATCTCGAACGAAACGTCTGTAGTAAGCGCACAGCCCAAGAAATCTTCTGACGGCTTTCTTGTTTGATGGCTTCGGAAATTTAGCAACAGCGGATGTCTTCGCAGGATCAGGGCCTACACCGCGACATGACCCAGGAATTTGAACTCGCCGTAAGCGAACCGACATTTTGACGGCTTTAATATCGGCCCAGCATTCTGGATAGCCTGTTGCACGGCTCGCAAACGTCTCAGGTGCTCGTCGAAGTCGCTTGCGAATATTACGACCTCGTCGAGATAGACGAGGCAGCTTTTCCATTCCAGGCCGGAAAGAACGGTGTCCATTACGCACTGGAACCTCGCCGGTGCCGTGCACAGTCCGAACGGCATCACTTTAAATTCGTACAGTCCGTCCGGGTGACGAAGGCAGTCTTCTCACGATCCCGTTCGTCGACTTTGATCTGCCAGTACCCACTCTTCAGGTCCATTGACGAAAAGAATCGGGCTGGGCGCAGCCGGTCCAGAGCGTCGTCGATGCGTGGCAGCGGTAGACGTCCTTTTTGTTACGGCTTTTAGTCGACGATAGTCCACGCAGAACCGAAGAGTCCCATCTTTCTTTTTCACCAGGACTACCGGTGAAGCCCACGGACTATTTGAGGGCTGGACGATGTCGTCGTCGAGCATTTCTTGCACCTGATTCAGGATGACTTCTCTCTCTTTCACAGAGACACGATACGGTGACCGATGAGCAGGAAGTGCATCGTCATCAGTAATAATTCGATGTTTCGCAACCGTCGTTTTGCGAACCTTTGACGACGCGGAGAAGCACTCACTGAACTCGGCGAGTAGGTCACTCAGTCGTCGTCGTTGTGGGGTAGGCAGGACTGGGTCGATGTCAAACTGCGAATGCGGCGTTGCCTCGTGTGGCCCCGAAGAGATGTCTTCTGCTATTCCGGCGACTGCGGCTGAGTCCACGAGCTCCTCGGCGTGACCCACGGCGGTGCCTTTCGTAAGGTGCTGAGCCTCCTGTCGGAAGTTTGTTACGAGTGCAACAGTGTGTCCGTCTTGGAGATCCGCGATGCCTCTTGCGACGCCGATCCCTCTTCCTAGAAGCAACTGGAGGCTTCCCTCGAGCAGAACGTCGCCGCGGGAAGGCCCGTCGATCCCGATGGGTACGAAAACACTAGACCGCGGCGGTAAGTTCACGTCATTTGCGAGTACTTGGACCGCGGATGACGTCGCTTTGGGTTCCTCCAGCGCTGGAGCAGGTTTTCGTAGCGACAGCCGGTTTTCTCCGAGGTCGATGACGGCGCCATACTCGCAAAGAAAGTTCATTCCTAGGATAACGTCTCTCGAACAGTCTTGCAGAACGACGAACTTTACAGGGCACGTCTCACCGTGGATCTCGACGCGAGCAGTGCAAATCCCGACTGGTGTGACTAGGTGCCCACCGGCGGTCCGTATCTGTGGGCCATCCCACGGCGTCGCGTCACTTTCCGAAGGCGTTGGGAGTGCCTCCCACTCAGGACGGAGTAGTCTGCTCCGGTGCCGACGAGGGCCGACGCGTCATGGCCGCCGATAACGACGCGTAGGTTATTCTTCACCGTTGCAGGAGCGTCGTTTCGGTCTCTGGTGGTGTTTGAGTGGGGGCCCTCCGACGTTCGTGGAGGATCTTGGCGTCGGTCAACTTCGGCAACTCCACCTCCAGGGGTTGCCGCGCCTAGTTTCCCCGGCGAGGAGCGAGGGGCGACAGGCGTTCACGTCGGGGTCGGTGCATCGGCGAAGCTGGAAGTTGTGGCGAAGGCGATCGGAACTCTCGGCGGGAAGCAGGCTCGGGGGACTGAGGTCGTTCAGGTACTCGTCGATCTCCCAAGGGCGTTCACCATACCGAGGGCGCGGGTCGTTCGGGTGGAATCCACGCAGCCGGAGTCGTCGGTATGGGCATCGGCGGTACACATGGTCAGCTTCACCGCAGTGGTAACACAGCGGGCATCGGTCGGCCGTCCTCCAGACGTCTGTCTTCCTCGGCGCAGGTCGCTCTGCGTGAACGTGCGCCTGATCTTCCTGTCGTCGGGGGTACTGAGACGTTGGGACGTCTCTTCGGGGCGGCGCCGTGGCTTGGCGGGAAGCTTGCGGCGGTCGTCGGGCCGTGGCGGCATAGCTCAACGTCGGTTCCTCAGGCGCCACTGTGGTGGCGGGAACCTCTGGTTGGAGCGCCCGATGTACTTCTTCTCGAGCAGCCGGATAATATTGCGGATGTCCGTACCAGGAGCGTTTTCGCCGCTAAGCAGCGCGGTTGCAGTGACGCTTGGCTGCCGCTCGCTGGTAGTGGGAAGCGCGCGCTTGGAGGGCGCGCTCGATGTTTGTCGCCTCAGTGACGAAGGCGTCGACGGTTGCCGGCGGGTTGCGGACGAGGCCTCCGAAGATGTCGTCTCTAACCCCGCGCATGAGGATTCGTAGTTTCTTCTCTTCTGTAGCCCGAGGGTCGGCGCGGGCGCTCAGGCGCAGAACGTCCTCTACAAAGCTGGTGATGCTCTCGTTGGGGCCCTAGGTCCTGCTTCGCAGTAGGTCCTCCGCTCTCTCTCGGCGGTGGTGGTTGACGAACGTAGCCTTCAGATCCGTCTTGAAAATGTCCCACGACGTCAAAGAGGCCTCATGGTTTCGTACCAGTGCTTCGCGGTCCCCTCAAGCGAAAAGTAGACATTGTGCAGGCGCTGCTCGTCGGTCCAGCCATTGAGGCGGGCAACGCGTTCATACTGGTCAATCCAGTCTTCGACGTCGTCGTAGAGTTCACCGTGGAAGGGGGCAGCCGTCCGCGGTGCGACGGGCATGTAGATAACGGGAGAAGCGGCGGGGGCTTGCGACTGGTTGGCCATCGTCGTCTTCTTCGGCTTGGGTTTCTCCAGCAGCAAACCGTACTCAGGATCCTCTCCGTTGGTGCGGCGGCTGCTCCGAGTTTCAGGTTCCGCGGTGAGTGGTCTTCTCACCGAGCCGGGAATCGGACTTGCACTGCGGGCCCTTGGAGGGGAACGCCGCACGGGCATGCGGTACCCAGCACCTCCACCAAAATGTCACGGGTGGTGACCAAAAAAAAAAAAAACAATAAACAGGAAGAAATAAACTTTTAATCTGGCGAACTGGTGCCAAAAATAAAACGGTACAAAAGAAAACAGCAGAGCGTCGCGGGCGTCGATGCCGGCGAAACCGCAGGGTCGAGCGCAGAGAAGAGACTGACTCGAGAAGGTCGCGGGCGGCCTCTTATCTAGAGTGAGTCACTATCTGGAAGATTCGGCGGAAAAGGTTCGAGCGTAGCGCGTTTGGGCGAGAATGAACAAGCACTTTCTAGAACAACAAAAGCAGGAATAAACAATAGAAGTTATGTCCGCAGCAAAAACGAGAACGTTCTACAAGTCCGTGGCCCTGCGCGCGGCAATATTTTAGTGTGTACGGCAGAGGAAAAGCTGGGAAGCGATTTGGAAAGAATTGTCAGAAGTCCACACCAGAATTGGAATTTAAGCCAGAAAGAGAGAACGATGGGAACCTGCAGTTTCTGGACGTGCAGATCCATTTGGCAAATGGTTCATGCTGGGAGTACGGAAAACTCATGCCGAAGCATATCCTACCACGCTCGAGTTGCCACTCTAGGGTGGTTAAATGCGGCATGATTATATCATTACTAGATAATGCTTTAAACCGATCTTGCACCCACTACGTAAGTAAGACAGTGGAGAAGCAGATATATCGACTAAAGAATGCTGGGTTTTCGAGTGATGGCATAATTGGACAGATTAAAAAGCTAGTTTCGGGAGATAAGTGAAGTCCTAAGCCACGGGGGGGTCGTTGGGCGGTTATCCCGTACCACCATGACATCTCACAGAACCTGACCCGTGCGCAAAGAAGTTCGGCGCCTACGTAGTTTTTGAGAGGGATTTTAGATTGGACCGTTTGACCCCATTTTTGTGAACACCTCCTCTTAGAAAAAAAGGGGACTAAAAGGAGGTAACAGACAGCCTTTACCACCCTCCTCCCGACCAATGGGGAAGCGCTCCGCTTGTTAACTTCTCAGGCGCAGCAGTGCGGTGCTACAAGGTGAAGTTCGCCACGAAGTAAGTAACCCCAACGAGGTAAGTATTACCTCCCAGAGGGTGCATAGTTTGGGCGCTGCGATTGGCTGTGGAAAGGCGCAAACGAGTTCGCTAATTGGTCTCCTCGCATGACACATCGTTCTTCGCGCATGCGGGGAGCGCCTGCCCGCTGCCGAGCGCGTTCCCCGCCGACGCCACCGACGCTCCCCTTCGGTCATAACGGTCTTTCTTCTCTAACGTTCGACGGAGGCGTCCCAGCGCAGGAACGTTCTTTATTCTGTTCGGCTCAGCCTCTTCTAACGAAGTCACCGAGAGCGCTAGACTGACTTCAGTCACAGCTCCAAGTCGTGTGCACCGTATGCAGGTAAGGAAAGGTTCTGCGCGGGCGGCAGTTGGCGTCGGTTATCACCCCCCCCCCCCCCCCCCCCCCCCCCCCGGGAAGGCGACCCCCGTCTTCCTTAGACAAAGGGTTGGCGGACATGCTGGCACGTTTGAAGGCGTCGAGTGTTCGATAAAATTAGTGTGTGGTGCGAACGCAGACGTGGTTTAGACCATCGAAGTTTATAAAGAGCAAGAACAGCAATGACTGTCGTTTGCACTAGCGCATATTTTGAAAGTTGACATACGCTAACCAGTGGCGTAGCCGGGAGCTTTTCCCAGTAGATCTGTGTGCGGGTGGAGGATGGGGAAGAGCGGCGGCCCGGCGAGCCTGGAGCCGGGCGGCAAGACGCCTTTTAAATTGGGGGTCGCCTATGTTTAAGACGTGAGTTGGTAAACGGTTTCCTCTTCTTGGGGCCGCTGACGTGTCGCGTCGGACGTTAAATTGAGGAACTGATCAAATATTTGATGATCCCATAAGGTGATTGTTGTCTTTCTTTTTTTTTTTCGCTGAGCAGCAGTCGATCAGGCATTCATTGGCGGCACCGGCCAACCGGCACGATTAATTCTCAACGTCGTTGATATTTGTAAAAGTCAATGTTAAACACTGATTTTTATTATCAACTTTTTTTTTTTTTTATTTCACGAGGTTTAATGAATAGTTTGGTAAAATGTCACGTTACTTTAAAATACCGAATATAAAAGTCTGAGCTAATTATTCGTGCTCTTCACAAACATTAATACTAGTATATCATGAAATAGGGTCATGGAGTTGTTACCGGCAGCGAGACTAGCAATTATGTTGCCTTGGCATTTGTTTTTTGCGTGTGATCAGGCATTTCTAAAAGTCTGATCATTCGGTAGACGAGTTAGATATGGCTCAAGTTTGCATTATTTGAAGTGGATTGAATATATTTCTTTCGTCCTGCGGCAACGTTGTAGGGTGATTTCATCGAGCGTACCGAATGCCTGCTGCCTTGGACTCATCTCGTGACAGTTCTTAACACTCTTTACTGCAGGTAAGCGTAGTGCGATATTTTATTTTGATTTTCTTGTTCCCATTTGTGCACTTGAAAAGGGGGATCTTGGCTCTTATGTTTATTTTGTGTGTCTGCTGTTTTTTTCACTTCCGAGAGAAAATTGGGGGTATACTTCGAGTAAATAAGTTAGAGTGAGACACACAAGGCGCTTGAGTGTGCCTTTTTCGGTGTTCTTTTTTTGTGTTTTCCTCCATGTGTGCCGTTCTTCCCATGTCTAAATAAAGCATACATTCAATTTTAATCTGGCAAATTACTTCGCCAAAAAAATTTGCATATTTGCCGAAGTTCGACATTCAGCAGTTAGAAATTATTCGTGCGCTTCACAAACATTAATAGTAGTATATTACTGAATAAGGTCATTAAGTTATCGCCGGCAGAGAGACTAGCAAGTATATTGTTGTCTTGGCTTCTTCTTGGACACCACTGGCCAAGGCAGAACCAACTAGTGATTTAGAGACAAAACATGCAGATATTTTATATCCTGGTGCATCCCATGTACAGTCGGGAGCAAAAGTTTGCGGGGCACGGGAGCGCGTGCCGAAATGCATCGCCGCGCCGTCCGACGGCGCGCCGCCGCATTAAGGAGACGCGCTTTGCGCATGCGCGCCTTTCGTGTTCGCATTCATGTCTCTTTCGCTCGTTTCTTTCCGACGCACTCCTGATAACAGGAGTCGGCGCCAGGGGCGCGAGTTAGCGCTTCGCTGGCTGTCATGCTGAGCGTCTGCTTCAGCCGCCGCGCTTTGTCACGGAGCTCGCGTAGGGAAGGGGAGGGGCTTAACCAGGCGCTCCGTCACCCAGCGCGGCTGCTGTGGCGGCTGATGAGGACGCCAGGCATGACAGCCAGTGAAACGGCAACTTGCGCCCCTGGCGCCGACTCCGGTTATCAGGAGGGAGTCGGACAGAAACGAGCGAAAGAGACATGACTGCCAGCACGAAGGGCGCGCATGCGCAAAGCGCGGCTTTTAATGGGGCGGCGCGCCGTTGCACGGCGCGGCGATGCATTTCGGCACGCGCTCCGGTGCCCCGCAAACTTTTGCTCTCGACTGTACCTTGTCACAGTTTGGGTGCGCGGTAAACTTAAAAACACCCATAATGGTGCTTGGCAGGTGGTTCATTCCAAATATTTTTTTTCGAAAGGGTACATTTTTTTACATTCGGTTTAATGATCTGATAAAACTACTGAGCATGTGAGAGAGGTGTTGTTACAGCTTTTGGCGACTTGAAATGTCTGTTTAGGGAATGTTCCACATTGTACCGAGGAGATGGTGGTTTCGCCTGAAAACACCTGTTTTCAAGTTTCCCGGGATAGACTCCACTGATATAATACTCCGGAGTGATACTGGGTTCTGCCTATAATATATATCTTGGGAACGTTGGGATAGACGGGGGGCTAACCACAATAGAGAAAAGGGGAAGACTATGTAACAAACTAGAAATTGCTACCATTTCTCGCAGCTTTAGTTTTAAATCTATATCTCGGAAACACCCTGTTGATACCACTATCAAAAAGAAGACATGATGGTGAACCAGACGGACGGACGTGCGTCATTTGTCAGTCGAGGTAAGCTCTCGACTTTTTTTAAATTTTGTGTAGCAAATATGCTACTTTCAAATGTTAATGAGTGCAACATGATAACTTCCTATTCGTGTACAACAGTTTTGTAGTTGGAGTCAAACTAAAATGTTGACAGAAACATTTTTTCGAGGTGGGCAAAAATGGGAACTACCAAGCATATAGTGAGAATAAAAAATAATAAACATGGCTTGAAACATTGGTAATCTTTATTCGTCATATTTCAGTCAGTGATTCCCCTCGACGTCAGGAAGGACCAATTCACGTCTCAGTGGCGAAGCTCTGCTGGTATTTATGTTTCATGTTCAAACCTAAAATATTAAAATGAGGGAAAACAGTGACGTTTAACTAGGCTATGTTATGTCTAGCTACGACTGCAAGTTACTGGGGCATTAGTGCTTTGTATGACGCGTCCCGAGCCACTCGTTGATTTGATTACCTCGCGAAGTAAGCGGAACACGAGCTTATCGTTGTTGGCGCCGTATATTGGCGTACACTCCCGCTATTACTTTTGGAGCCAGTGATACCTACGCCTCCTCCAACATTAACGCTTGTCAATTTATGAAAACGTATAAGCACCCCCTCCTTGCAATCACGCATCTTAGACGCTGCGAACTAACCTATTCAAGTAAATAAATAATGTGCGTACAAAAAGAAGTGCTCAAAAAGCGAAGCTTTCCAATAAAGGCTGAATCAGTTTTAAGATAACAATGCATAAAGATTAACGGTTTTGGCTGCAAAAAAGGGGCCCATTCTTTTCATTATAAATTTACAAAAGTCGCTTATAACGTTTGGAAGTCCTGATACTTCGGCATCTGGTTGAAAGCGCTTACGCTACATTGAGGTGAAAAAAAAAAATCCGGCAATGCAATTTTTTTTTAATTTTTTTATCAAAGTTATTCTTCCAAGAGACACCCAGTATATATTTGCATGCAGTTCATTTGGGCCAAAGTTATAGTCCTAAATGGTGCTACACACGTAAAAGTCGAGGTCGCCCACATAAAGGTACGAATTTATTTTCGCATGACGTTGTGAAATACTGTTTTATCTGAAAGCAGGCAAGGTGTCCACATTGAGACAACTTCTCACAGTTGAAACCCAAAGCCACTCATGCATTTTCAAATAAATTTATGAGGCATTAGAATATGAATTATATTTCATTACTAATTATTTGAATAATTTTAGAAAGCTGTATTTGAAGTTACTCAAATCTTGAATGTGCATTTCCATTGCTGACGTTCCGGTACTCGTTCTTCTTATTTACGTTTTCTTCCGGCATTTACTACAGAATGAAGACGCGTGCACTGGATGCGACCTGCCTTGTGTTGTCTTCTAAGAAGACGGCCTAGAACTCTTCCAACACCAGTTTGTTTATGCAGAGTTAAACGCAATTCCTTAAAACGATTAATATCACTGATGGCCTAGCAGGTCTGATGGCAGCGTTTTGCTTGGGGAATATAAAGTATGCTAATGCGTGCCTCTGTCTTGTCGCCCTCTTCTCGTACATCAAAACGAAATGATTCAAAGTTCACTATTTAGATATTTGCCAAAGTTTATAGTTATACTAAAAACTCAGTAAATAACTTTCGAAAGGTTGAGCTCACCAATCGCAAGATCCATGTCGGAATATCGACGAGCGATCCGATGATGTCCATGTCCAGATATCTGATGAGAAAAAAAAAAAAGATTCCGAAGGGGAAGATTTACTTAAAGCTACTCCAAACAGTAGTTTCTTTCGGAAGGCAGTTTTTGTTTATCTAGCTTCACAATTAAACTTAAAACTAATGAAAAATAAAAATGCAATTTTAATACCTGTGCAAGAACCTAGTTGATTGAGTAATGCTTTGAACTTTAACAACTTGTTTGTATAAACAGTTGCCTGAGTTCTCAATTCACAGCATGGTATGCGTCTACTGGTCAGTACTAGAGGGCGAAATACTTTGATCAACTCCTAACAATGTGAATCATACGATTCCCTACACCATGATAGAAACCTTTCTTGATGTCCCGAGTTCATTTTTGTTTGAACTTGACCTAAACTGCACTAAGATATTTAGTTCGATTGCTCAGCGCTGTTCGGTATTTAAATAGCCCTAACGGATTGTCCTCTCTTCTCGTATGGTTAGAAAAAGTATGCCTTATCACTCTGGGTGACCTAGATTTGACGGCAATCTTAAAGCAGACCTAGGAAGCACCCCAAACAGTACTTGTGATCCTGCAGCAGAACATAAAAGGTAGAAAATTATGGCTAAGTGACCTCAATTATTTCTTTACGAAGCTCGCATTTTAATTTTTTTTACTGAAAGTTTTGAGAAATTCATTTAATGCAGTGAATATTTTAGTTCCAACTCTAATGCCAACAAAGGGACGGTGAAGTGGCCCTTTAGGCACAGCAATGGGACGTCAAGCATCGTATACGCCTGGAGTCATCGTTTAAATCAGTAACCATTAGGAATCCCATTATATTAGACAGCCTTTTTACCATAAAGTAGCAACTCTTTCAGATCGTTACGTAGAGTGAAAAATGACAGGTTTCACAAAGGTCTAAGTTAGGTTTCACAAAGGTCCAAGTTAGGAACTTAATATATATACTCTAATTTAAAATATATTTGCGTATTATAGAGGATTCTAGTGTCTGACAATATTAAAGCAATAACCCAGGAATAGTATTGGCAACCTAATGTTAGTTTATCATTTGTCTAAAACATTGACTGCAGAAACCACTATTTTTGGTTGTTAATGAATTGCGATAGCATTCGTCACGTTCACCTCATTTTGTTATGAGGCCATGAACGATTTAAGGACGGCGTCAAGGATGACGTCGAGGACGACGTCGTAGAGGACGACGTTAGGAACGACGTCTGGGACATCCTCAAGCACGATGTCTAAGACGACGTCTACGACGACCTTTAGGACAACCTCTAGGGCAGCCTGAAGAACCACCTCTAAAACAACCTCAAGAACGACGTCTAGGACGACGTTGAGAACGACGTCCTAGTGGACCACGCCAAAGATGTTATCTAGAATGACTTCTAAGACGACCTTTAAAGCGACCTGAAGAACGACCTCTAGGACGACTTCTTGGAAGACCTCAAGGATTACGTAAAATATGACGTCTAGGACAATCTTTTGCACGATCTCTGTGGTAATCTCAAGGAAAAACTCTAGAACTAGCTCAAAGACGACGTCTAGAATTGGCGTCTTAGAAAGCGACATAGAAGACGACGTCTAAGATGACGTCAAAGTCGCCAAGTCCTTCCAAGAGCTTGCGAATGTGAGGGAGTGCGTACTGCCGCTCCGTAAACGCGCGCCGCAATGGGATGCAACTACAGTGTTATGTTGTTGCATCTCTACTTCGCATACCTACTGCGCATTAGAAGTAAAAAAGAACGAGGAAATAGAAAGAGGGGGGAGTAGCTAATGAGTGCGATCGCATTAGAACCTAAAACTATGTAAATTTACGAGAAATGAAGCTGTGAATTATGTTTGAGACGTTGTGTTTTGTTGTGCCTTTCCTGTTTTTTCTACTCCAGTTGCTTCACATATCTTCCCCTCATACCAAGTGCTTTATGAGATGGTAAACAGAGCGATATTTAGTAATTTATTATAATTTATTATATCTCTTCCTCCAGCTTAGCGTAGTTTTTGTAGTATTCTCCACCAGTTAACCTTTCAAATTATAACATATTTTGTCTCCTTCACCTCCCAGTCAAGGTTATCAGTGTAGAGCCTATACGTAAAACTTGAAAATCTTGAATAAAAGAGTAAGTCTGACATAGAGATGCTACAATCTAATTTGCACGAACTCTAGGCCCACGTTGAAGTGAAAAGTACTACACCGAGGGTCTACGCAGTCAGCACCGGATTAAAACTGGGCATTTAACGAATTCAAGAGTTGCAGTCGGAAGTATGTCGTTGCTTTTATTTTAAGAAAAACAATCCCACCCTCCCACTGGTTGAATATCTCATAATTTATTCTCATGACTTTTAAAATTAAGCACTTTAACAGGAAAAAGAAAGGGAGAACGTTGCAACTTACATTCTCTTGTCGTACGGATACTGCAGAGCTGCCAGAAGAGCCATCTTGGTCTTTTTTTGAATGATTCCCTGACGATGCTGCCGAGAATAGCTCACCTGAAAGTTTATAGGGATTTCACTTGAAGCCTCAGCAGAATTAGTTACTCAATGTAAAACTGAGATAGAGGAAATGTCTGTGGAACACGCACTATGTGGTACCCTAATATGTGCCCTTAATATAAGCAATCTTGAAGCGTCACTTGTTATATAGAAAAATTCACCCTCTATACTCCGCTTTAGTGTAGCTTGACAATGGGCGAAAGCTGAAACCAGTGTAAGCCAATCATAGCGTCACCATGAAGCGCGTGACAACGGACTACAGTTCCTCTTCTCCTGTGTAGAGGTATCATTGGGTTCGCTTTACTGCACACAATGCTCAAGCGATCCATAACTTCCGCCCTTTGGCTAGTTATGCTGAAATTCAGTACCGACTGGGTACCTTCAAGGCGAAGTTTTATTAACACGCTCAGCCATTCCACTCTTACAGTAAATCTATGGAGAACGAGGATCAGCGTGGCACGTGAAGGGACGGCACCGCAAAACACACCAGGGGGAACAGAAAAAGGAGGGGCGAAGTTGAAGGATCGTGGAGAGTGGGGCTCGTGACAAGGCGGTCGGGACAGAGATCGAGAAAGCAGCAGGAGGCAGAGGAGAGCAACATCCATGACAGTGACATAATTTGGACCAGGATCGCCGACAGCATCTGCCTACCAGCTTAGAGCCAAACGTCCAAACGCGTGAGTACCATTCAACCTATTATGATGATAGCGCTTCCCGTGTGACTCCCTCGAGGCGAATTAAACTCGGCCTGATCAGGCGCTAATGACGGGCGACCCGCAAATTTATCCAATCAATTTAACTTCAAAATTTATAAAAAAAATTGCATTTGATCTATAATAATCTTGTCTTGCATGTCTTGGTTCTCGTCGTGTGCGTGGAATAGTTGCAATCACGGCATTGCAAAGCCTATTTTGGATGCCAAACGTCAAACATAGCACATTTTGTACCAATGCAAACCTGATGGAGGAGTGTGTTTCTTTGTCCGAAATGTTAGCTGTCCTGCTTTTCTTAACTTAACAGTTTACGACCTCAAAATTGCAATGCGTCAAAATATTCTGAAAATACATACGTATTTATGCCATTAGTATCCGATAGTTCATTTTGTTAGATACATATGATTACATCTGTAGGGTCACCAAGGACTATCACGCGTGCTGCTCATCTTAAAGAGCTTGTCCTAAATACCTGAGCAGGTATTTAGGACAAGCTGTCAACAGCTCGAAACAACAATTACAAAGCTTTTAATTTACTTACCGCTTCAATTCGGAGCACGTTCTCGACCGCAAAAAGTTCGGCGTGCTGTTGCGACATGGATTGCCCACCGCGTCCCCTTCTTTTCAACTAGAAAACAGACATTTGAACATATGGCTCAGTTAAATCCGCTATTTTGCGTTCGGACGCAAGTCACCAAAAGCAGGTGTACTGCTGCTGTGTCGGCTTGGAAAAGCGGACCGTGTTTTCAAACCTTGAAAATAAATTCGCATTACCGATAGCTCAAATTCTACCCGACTGTATCACCGGCAGTTGAGATAAGATGTATAAATGTTTTGTTGTGTTCAAAAACTGAGGGCTATAGGGTTTACCAGTTACATAAGTTTCCAATATTAAACCAAAGGGAAGTTGAGTCTGCATACAAAGGGAAATTAAAAGCGTTTGCTTTAAAAAAGCACACACCATTTTCTTAATAACATTTAAAGCGAATAAATAATGCGATTTCTGTATTTAATTGTCCTGTCTTCTAAAAATTTAATTTTTAATCGAACAGTTGGAAGGGCAATAGTGTAAAGCTTCTCTCTTTAGCGCTGCTTACCTTATTGTCAACGGTGCGCCAGATCTTTTAGTTTTCTCGGCTGACATTCTGTAGGATAATTATTTTGCCTCTATTTTCAATTCAACTAGAATAAACGCGAAGACCTGTAGAAGATTGAGGGTAGGCTCAACGGAATTGCAACGTACACGAGAATTGTTTTTTTTTTGTTTTTTTTTTATCGTAGAATTTATGCAGGCAGACTTGGATTGTACATAAAACATAACTGTAAAGGCGTTGTCACATCGAGGAAACAGTTGGATAAATATCTTCATCAACACAACAGAAACATGTTTTCGGTGTCACATTGAGGCAACTGTTTCTGTCTCCCGAAAACAACGTCCGGCGATTCGTTGCTTGACAGTCGGAGAACACCTTGTCACACCGCGCTGACTGCGCGGCCAACAGGGGGACGCTCACTCTTTTTAATTGTTTGCCTTCGTTCTTGTGCGGCGAGGTGTCGCTGGAAATTGGACTACTGAAAGTGGTACTGAGTGCAAAGGGCTAGAAATCACTGCGAGACATCTGCCAGTGACTGATTAGAAACCTCGGCAGGGGAAGTATTTTCTGTTCTTTATTTCATGTAAATATTCTTCATACGCGGACGAAGCAGGTAGCTCTAACCGGTGAGGAGAAGATCGCTGCTAAGTTTGCGATTTAGGCCACCATGTATAGTGGCCCTGTTCAGTTTTGTCTTTCGTACAATTCCTATATCTAGTATGAAATTGAGCCAGCACCGATTCTACCCCAAATTTTCTTTTGTAGCGTGATGTTTATCTGAATTAACAAGCGTTTAAAGGGACACTGACAGGGTATTTATGCTCGCCGAGGTTTTTAGTTGTACGTGACATATGAGAGCTCAACTACCCAGAACAGAATTTGCGGCTCGAAATTCGGTTTCTTTCTGCCCGAAAACCGCCGATCAAGAACTGGCCCGTTCGAGTCTCGCTCACTCTCTTTTCCGCGGTCACGGGCCGTTTTCTAAGGTATCGGTGCGACAACCAAATTTAATCAAAGTCGTGGGTCAGTGAAGGCACACACTCAGTATTAAAAATAGAAAAAAAAAATATGAAAACCATTTTTTGTGGCTTCTAAAAAGGTGCAAATACGTTGATTGAAAAAAAAAAAAAGTTACACAAACAACCGGAAGCATTCCGTGCGTTCGTCGTTTCGCGTATCGTGGGACTCGCGGGGACGGCGTGGGACCTCTATTTCAGAACTGTCATTCGCGGTATCGGCGAATTCTGTCTACCTTTAAAAGGGAAATTTGGGACCGATCAAAAGAATTGGTATTCATCCCGTACGACACGCCCGACCACCAAGCCGATTTGCACGAAGACGTCGCCGAGCCGTCGCTCCCTTCTCGTAGCTGAAGACATCGCTCGCGCAAACGTCAAGCACGACGTGTCTACTTCGAGTTGAATATGCACGCGTACGATTTCTTTACTAGGTGCGAATGTCGCCAATGCGTGGTGCTTCCCGACTTGACCCGGGAGTGCTTTTGCTAGAGGAATATCGGCATCAAACTTTCCAACTTACAGTTTACCGGCTGAATTATTTTATTACTAAGGAAAGAGATCCACCAGTAAAAAGTTGCTCCAGTAGCTCAGTGGGAAAGACGTCCGCTTCACACGCGGTAGGACCGGGTTCAATCCCGCGTGAAACCCTTTTTTATTTTTTTTTTCAAACATTTTCTAATGTTTACACATCTTTTTTTTTTTTTTACAATTATCATTGAAGAAACAAACGAAAAAATAACAAACAAATGTTGTGGACGAAACGTCGCTGAATTAAATGGTATGGGATTTCCTTTTTGACACCTGCGAACTCAATCACTCTCCAAAAAATGCAAGGAGCATATAAATCAGGTAGCGTCCGCTTTCCGAGGTGCACGTATATGTTCTACAGGAATTGCAGCCAGCCATAGGTCCCGATCCCGTTGATCTTTCGGAAACTCTGTCGCACAATGCCCCTTTTTTTTTTCGGACGCAGGACATGTGAGCCAGCTCTTCACGCAACATCTTGGGTGTATTATTTTCGGAGCCCGATCACGGAAATTCACCACGGGCACTCACTACTCATCTCCAACTCCTCAATGTACAAAACAACTCATCTTGGAGTACCGAACAACGATCGGAACAAACATAACTGCAAAAGAATCGCACGGCGAACAGTTCCCGTACGCCGAATGTCGTGTCGTCTGCTACAGAGAAAAAAAATATAAAAAAAAAACGCGCGGTCGGGTGTAGCCACGTGACTTCCGCCGCTAACCCTCTTCTCTCCACTTCTCCGATCTCCGTCGGGTTTTGGTTTCGGTTTAGGGCAGTTGCGTCTTTTGGCTTTATTAAAAAAAATACGCTACTCTGTTGCAAAATATTAAGTGGGTAGCCCTCCGACACCATAATGAAGCGCCTGGCAAAAAATGGAAAAAAAATTTTGGGGGGTGTCAGTGTCCCTTTAAAAACTGCGACACGAACGGAGTCGGCCTTCAGAATGATCAGTGGAATCAACCTTTTTTAATGGTGCATATGTCCACTTAAAGAAATGCAAAAAATACAAGGGCGAAGAAGTAAAAAGACAAAAGCGCACTTGCAACTGGTTTTTATTTGTGGAAACAATGATGTATATAGCTTCGAACTAACAGGAACTCTCTCCTACGTTCTGCTTAACCCCCGCAAAAAATAAAAAGAATACTCATTCCCCGATAAGGAAAGGGACTTGTCACTTATGCATTTTTCGCCCTTTGTCTGGATTTCAAAGGTCTCATGCAGTTCTCCAGAATCCCTATACGGGTATCTAGGCAGAACCTTTGCGTCGCCAAATGACGAGGCACATGGGCAACGACTGCAGTGTATGGCAAGATGTCCCGATGGACTGGCTTTCGTCACCGCGGCGTGTTCCCGTGCACCGATCATTGAAACACCTACCCGTTTGGCCGATATAAGACGAGCCGCATGACGCAGCGATTTCGTAGACAACACCCGTAGTCCACTCTATGTATTTTTTGCGGTACCTGGTATCACAGGGATCTTTCGCTACAATGGGATTGTTGATCCTACGGCACAGCCGCCCCAGCTTATTGGGTGCAGTGAACACTACAGGCACATCGTAACGCGAGGCAACTTTCTTAAGATTATGCGTGACTCTACGCATATACGAGATTAACAACGGCCTCGTCGTATTCCTGTCACGGAGCTGCCTCTGTAATCCTGAACAAAGAGTGATAAAGAAAACCCCCCAAAAATGTACATTTAAGATTTAAAATGACGTAGAACGGAAGCTCTCGGGGCGCTTCTGGATCTCGGAGGTGATGCTTCAACTACCCTGTTTGTTCAACTATACCACAGATAGCCCTACCCAACCCGACAAGAGCTTAAGCGTGTGTTTCCGAGGGGAATATCTATCAGAATTAAACTCTCAGTAGGAGTTTTAGATTATCTGAGGGAAGAAGAACGAGCGAAACATGATAAACAGTGATAATAAAATACACTGAATGCTTCAATACAAATCTCGTTCACATATTAACAACGCTTCTTTTTTCTCGTACATCGTTTCCACAGATGACTTATCACACAGATGACAGAAACACAGATGACTTATCCCGGGCAAGTACATTTCCGCGGAAACACAACCCTCATCTCTTCTCGGCACTGGTGGCGCCATCTCTGGAGGAGGTTAACTAACATGGCCGTCTTTCGACTTCGCCGGCAGCCGTCACCAAGCCACTGAAACTCTCACGTCATTACAGCCTACTTGGACCAGTCTCGAGAAGTAATCTGTTGCAAGTAATTGATTATTCTAATAAAATTACTTTTCAAGCTTCTTTTGTCACAGCAGCATTTCAGGTCTAAGAGAGTATTCTTTATATATAACTGAATTACAAGGTATTTCCAACGAATTACTTCATATACACTCGTTGCGAATGTGCCCATCCGAACACGAACCCGAGCTGGAAACTGAATTGAAACTGTTACTGTTTATCTAACAAAAAAAAAAAAAAAAAAAAAAAAACATATCTACTACTTTTGGCCCCATCTGACAGCGCGGTGGAAGTTACGTGGTTCTTGAACCAATCAGATATCTCTATTTCGCTGCGTGATTCCGGCTTCCCAGTCGTTACCCCCACGCAGAGAACGGTGTCAGGTTATGGAAGAGAGGCAGCTGATTGGTCCGGCGAACGCGTAGCATCTGCCGCACTCTCAGTTTATGGTATGGAGCCCCAACCGCAACGAAACCGCAATCTCATGTGAACTTTAGCTGGTTCATTGGTAAACGTTTGTCGTGGAGCACCGCAACAGCACTGCACCGGAAAGCTGCGGTGTCGTTCATCAAAATGTACGGCGAAAGCGTAGCTCCAGGGTAGTCGCAGTCAAAGAAAAAGGCTCACGAGTCTCCTGTGGAACCTGTAGCTGCCTTCGAGAGGATTGATTATCCTGGTGTTACGCATCACCCACGACTTATCAGCCACAACGAAGTAAATGTCGGCGGTGCTGATGTGTGCTGCCCTGTCTACGGTTTCTTGGACGAAGGTGACGGCATCATTCATTGTCTGGAATTCCACTTCCGACACTTTCAGAATTCCTGCAAAAGTAGACGCGCAAGAAAGCGCGTCCACCTGAGCTTCAGAACTAAAACAAAAGAAGAGTTGGGTCGTCCATTTAAAAGATGTCCCATTAGGGCTACCACCCATGAAAAGCATGGGATTGATAATTTGGCTGGCGGACGTTTTGTGCGTTCATTACACGGTGGTGCAATGCAGTAGCATTAGTTGCATTAGCACTACTCATTAAAACGCTTGCTGTGCTCAGCTGAAAAAAAAAACAAAAAAAACATTGCTTTGATAGTATATGTTACACGGTTCAAGAAAAGGAGTTGTCAAATTTTTATTGAATTAGTTGTCTTGAAAAAATATGACATATGATCTGGTTCTGCACGACTTTAAAGTGGATTTAAAGTAGAAACCTATCTATATGTATCTTTGAGATGCAGGTCTTTTTTCTTTATGTAAACGGCATAATCGATTCTGTTTTAGAGGAACTAAAAAGAAGAGCTCACACTTAATCTGAGTAAGTATGATTGGAATTGCAGCGCAAATTCACTGCGCTTTGCTATTATATACAGAATTGAAAAAAAAAATAGAATAACCTTTCGCTGGGCGAAATACTACATATTTAAATCACTGAAATTGTTGTTCAGTAAAACAAACAGCACTTAAACTTTCGTTGCTACACTGACGGAGAAAGCTATATTTCAAGATTTAAAATTCGAAGCGTTTTAGAAGGACACTAAACCTCTGAAAGCCACTTTTGAATTACCTGGATGAGAGAAGCATATGTCTAAAATTACCCTTCCCCCCCCCCCCCCCCCCTCCCCCGAACAAGAAATTAAACAAAACAACTGAGCTCAATATTAACGTCGGAAAACTCAATTGATGATTCCCGAAATATGCATTCATCTTAGAATATAGAATAATTATTGAGGATTGCTCCGAACCTAAAATTTATCTCGCTACATATACAGGGTGTTTTCTTTTTTTTTTTTTTGCAGATTTGTTTAAAAAAAAAAAGCCATGAAATCTAAACTTTTGCTTTTTGTGCGAGTGAGTTATACGCCCAGAGGGACATTATGTGGGTGGCTAATCTTTGCGATAAGTCTGCTAATGAACTAAAATTCCATAATTAACTTTTTAATTTGTAAGCGTAGACATATACTTCCAATTAAAAACTTGCTGAGCATCTCCAAAACCCCTAAATCAGTTATTTTCAGAGACACTTTCAGCGCGTGAGAAGCGCAGTAATGCACTAAAGTTACCACTCGTGGCGCAGGTACAAGGTTAGCGGTTTCGATAAGGCGCCCGCGCAATTTTTCCGTCTCTTATCTAGCAACAGCCTTGTACCTGCTCCACGAGTGGTAAATTCAGCGCGCTAAATGCGATCCTCACGCGAACAAAAGTCTTTCTAAAAATGACCGATGTAGGGGTTTTGCACGACGCTCAGCAAGTTTTTAATTGGCACCATATGTCTATTATAATTTCGCAAATTAAAAAGTTAATTAGTGAACTTTAATTAATTAGCTGACTCATAGCGAATATTAGCCACCCACATAATATCACCCTAGGCGTGCAACTCACTCGCACAAACCACATCAGTGTAGCTTTCGCAGTTTTTGTTTTAAACAAAACTGCAAGAATAAAAAAAAAACAGTATATTGGATATATATTGGTCAAAATCTTTTGCTGTCGGGGGATTCGCATTATGTGACAGGTGTGTGCCCTATTTAGCCACTAAAGTAATGTTTTTGGAAGGAGTACGGCATTCCGTTAAGTAAGAGCGGACCTGTACGGTACTTATTGCAAGTAAGCAAATTAGTTGTAACGAATTACTTTTTGGTGTAATGTTCTAATCATTTTAATACATTTATTTGGAAGTAACCACAACAGAAATCTTATTATTTTGCAGTTACTAAAATTAGTCAGAACTGACAAATTTGTTTTTTCTTTTTAAAGCGTTCTTCGTTTCTACAATTGTGTAGAAAAGTTGAGGGTGTGTAGTTCGGTAATTATAGTCAAATACTAAACCCGTTTTTAAGCCGACAGAAAAGTTTGTCGTTATGAAAATGTGAAGTAATCGGAGAAGCCATGATTACTTTTTCACATAAGGGCAACCTAATTCTGGTTCTCAAGTAATCTGATTAATTACTTTTTAACCAAGAGTAATGGTAATTGTTATCAATTTCTTTTTTCGAGTAACGTATACAAGACTGTGTGAGAGACGCCTTTCACAGGGCAGACGTGTTTCTTACCCATGGCCTTGAGCAGGTGTGGCAGGAGGGACACGTTGATAAATTGCGTGAGAACCATGTCGGATATGACATACAGAAAAGACTGCAAAGAGGAAACACAAAGTGTTAAAATTTTTCTCTCTAAAATTCCCAAATCTGAAGTAAAAAAGAAATCTAACACCCGCCTTGAACCTAAAAATCTGCGATAAATAAGAATGTGTTCGAAAGGCAGACCTAAAAAGTGCTGTAGCAGCTTTGCGATGACAACAATAATAACGTGGCTCACGAAACGATTCACGTTAACAGCACGCTCCACATAAACTCTCACTCATCGAGAGGCGCTAGCTGGAGACAGAGCATCGGCACCTTCCAACTCCTTCAACGGTCTAGCTCCCGGTCTGGCGACCATACCTTGGAATTTGTGTTTTCTTTTCTTTGTAAAGAAATGAAGGGTCAATTTTCTACTTCACTTGGTAACCCGAAGACCGACATCACAGAGGGCTTTATCGTCGAGCCATCATTCAACGCACATGCTGACCGGCAACCCTCAAGCCCGCTCGAACGTCCCCTTCCAGTCCCGGACTGGCATTAAAAAAAGTGAAAGCCGCTTACAACTCCCTGTAACGCCGAATTGGAGCGCAGCTCTTGAGGAGGAGGGAAGGGCGCTGGGGGGGGGGGGGGTTAGACTAACCAGGGGGGGTCACGTGACCTTGGGGGGTCACGTGACCCCCAATGCCGATGATGTCATCACTGACGTCACTGATAACGTCATTAGTGACGTCACTGATGACTTCACCAGTGATGATGACGATGACGATGCGAATGTCGGTGACGTCATCAGTGACGTCGCTGACGACGTCATCAGTGATGATGACGATGACGATGCGGATGCCGGTGACGACATCAGTGACGTACGTCACTGATGTCGTCATCAGTGATGATGACGATGACGATGCGGATGTCGGTAACGTCACCGGCATCCACATCGTCATCGTCATCATCACTGATGACGTCACCGGCATCCACATCGTCATCGTCATCATCACTGATGACGTCACCGGCATCCGCATCATCATCGTCATCATCACTGATGACGTCACCGGCATCCACATCGTCATCGTCATCATCACTGATGACGTCACCGGCATCCACATCGTCATCGTCACTGATGACGTCATCATCATTGATGTCATCATCACTGATGACGTCACCGGCATCCACATCGTCATCGTCATAATCACTGATGACGTCACCGGCATCCGCATCGTCATCGTCATCACTGATGATGACGATGTGGATGCCGGTGACGTCATCAGTGTCGATGACGTCATTGTCATCGGGGGGTCACGCGACATCGGCGGGGGTCACGTGACCTCGAGGAGGGGGTCACGTGACCTCAGGAGAGTCACGTGACCTCGAGGAGGGGGTCACGTGACCTCAGGGGAGTCACGTGACTTCGGGGGGTCACGTGACCTCGGGGGGGTCACGTGCCTCCCCACGAAGTCACGTGACCCCGGTGGGGGGCTCGCGCGGTGCATTATGGGATATTTCCCATGATGCACCGCGCGGTTACGCCGACGGCGACGGCGACGGCGACGCCGACGCCGCTCAAGCCGGAAACGGGCCCCTAAGAGCTGCGCTCTAAAAATGAAAGCCGTTTACAACACCCTGTAACGCCGAATTAGAGCGCAGCTCTTGAGGAGGAGGAGGGAAGGGTACTGAGGTTCACGGGTTTTCAGGGGGGGGGGGGAGATCAAGTGACCTCGAGGGGGGTGGTCACGTGACCTTGGTGGGGTCACATCCCCTCCCCAAGGTCACGTGGGGGTCACGTGACCTGGGGGTGTCACGTGACTACGGGGGTCGTGACCTCAGGGGGTCACGTGACCCCCAGAAAAAAATTTTCCGCTAGATTTAGCGGGGAAATTTTTTCCGCTAGATTTAGCGGGGAAATTTTTTCCGCTAAATTTAGCGGGGAAATTTTTTCCGCTAGATTTAGCGGAGAAATTTTTTCCGCTAAATTTTGCGGGGAAATGTTTTCCGCTAGATTTAGCGGGGAAATTTTTTCCGCTAAATTTAGCGGGGAAATTTTTTCCTCTAGATTTAGCGGGTAAATGTTTCCGCTAGATTTAGGGGGGAAATATTTTCCGCTAGATTTAGCGGGTAAATTTTTCCGCTAAATTTAGCGGAGAAATTTTTCCGCTAGATTTAGCGGGGGAATTTTTCCGCTAAATTTAGCGGAGAAATTTTTCCGCTAGATTTAGCGGGGAAGTTTTCCGCTAGATCTAGCGGGGAAATTTTTCCGCTAAATTTAGCGGGGAAATTTTTCCGCTAGATTTAGTGGGGAAATTTACCCATAATGCACCGCGCGGTTACGCCGACGGCGACGCCGACTGCGACGCCGACGCCGCTCAAGCCGGGAACGGGCGCCTAAGAGCTGCGCTCTAAAACGAGAAGCAGAACCATCCCAATAAAGGCGGCGCTATCTACACTCTAGGTCCGGCTTCCAACATTTTTGGCAAAGAACCCTCGAGCATGGTTCGCTCAGTTCGAAGCTCACCCAAGCAGCACGGAATTTGGCCAAGTATTGGCCGATGGCTGGCAATGGTCTTTTAGCCAATGGCGAAAGAATGGCCATTCATCGGCCAATGCTTGGCAGATGGCTGACGAACAGTGGCAATTGTCCAATGGCCAGAGAAAGGTCAGTCATCAACCAAAGGCTGGCCACTGTTTAGCCACTGGCCAAAGGACCATTTCCAGCCATTGGCCAAGGATTCTCCAAATCTGCGGTGCTCGGACAATTTCACCTGAAGAGAATAAACGCTCAGCTGCCCAGAATATTCATATTTGAGATAAAATTACTTTCCATTATTTTACTTTGTGCATTCCAGAATAATTGTCGGCCGGAAGAAGGTAACGGTAAGACTGGTGTTAATGTCAACGTAGCTGATTTAACCCTGTCGCAGAAACCTACGGTACGCATAGTATAAATTCAGCACTACGGTCTTGTTGTCTATGACGTGTGGGCGAGATCCCAATAAACCTTTTGACGTCGGCAGAGAAAAGTGTAGACTATGCGCGAACGTTACCTTGTTGATGGACTCTGTCTGTTTCGCCTCGTTGGCGAAATGGTAAAGCGATGCCAGAGAAATGGTGTAGCTTCCCTTGAGTCCCATCCAGATGAGCACCACGGCTTGCCTGGGCGTGATACGGTAGCCGAAGTGACTGACCAGGGGATACAGCATAACGACGGCCGCGCACCTGAAGACAAGCAAACGTATGTCCGAATAAAATAAGTCCTGGATCTCGACGATGTTGGCAGGAGCCGATATCCAATAGGTTAAATGGACTGGATGATAACATTTATTGTGAGTTTAGTATTATGACCCTTTCCTATCTGCCTTTTAAGTGAACACAGATTTGCATAAAGGTATTGACACGGAAATGATGTACCCCCCCCCCCCTCCCAAGTCCCCAAGTCACGTTATTTTTTGTGTTATTTTTTGTAGGAAGTGGGGACAAGAGTTTCTGTTAAGATGAAATGGTTGGATGTTCTTGTATTTATATCCTTTAGTAAACTTAGAATTTTTAACGCATGCTTGGTATATTAGTCCAACATTGACTAATATCTGATAGAAGTACGTCATTCTGAGAAAGCAGGTAACTAATAGAAGACATATATGTATGTATCTTTTATTTCAGACACAAAAAAGCGTCTGGGGGGCTGGGGCAAAAGAAGACGAGTTGTCTTCCGACGAGGCTCCAGCCCCTTTTTTACAGCCCTCGGAGGAGAAACAGGAACATAAGCAGAATAAATATACAACGATACAGCAATTTTCAAATTCACAACAGACACAATAACACGTAACTGTCAACTTCGTGCTAACTACAGATCATGAGTGATTTAGTATAGAGGGTGCTTTTTTTTAGCTGCACCAAATTTTCAAAAAAAGGAAACGTGAGATAGAGTAATTTAGGCCCTGGGAAAGTGTTAATGGCCATGGCGGCCACAAGAAAAAATGTGAAATTAGGTAATTAGTAAGCTAATTAACTAAAATGTTTTAACTAAGTTCTTAGCTTTTTACTTGAGGGCACATAATGTATTTAGAGAATTGAAGCTCGACATCAACATAGTCTAGCCCTGCCATCAAAGTTTGGTTAAAAAATTTGTAGTAGGTGTTACGAGGTCAACGAATGTCACTTTGGTACACGGCGTCAAACCTAAACTAAACGAGGAAGAGCGCCGGTAAAGTAATCGCTTCGCCCTTCCGGCCCCCGTGGATTGTCGTCACCGCAGCCAGCTTCGCCTAAGCAAGTGGAGCCGGCCGCGATAATAACAAATCGCATGCCCGAAAGGGCGGAGCGAAAACTTTACCGGCGCTCTTCCTCGATTAGTTTCGGTTTGACGCCGTGTACCAAAGTGAAATTTCTTGACCCCGTAGCATCTACTACAATTTTTTTAATCAAACTTTGATGGCAGGGCTAGACCATTTTGAGGTCGGGCTTCAATTCTCTAAATACATTATGTACTCTAAATTGAAAAATTAAAAAAGTTAGTTAAATTATTCTAGTTAATTAGCTAACTAATTACCTAATTTCACCTTTTTTCCAGTGGCCGCCATGGCCATTAACACTTCCCCAGGGCTTAAATTACTCTATCTCACGTTCCCCCTTTTTTTTTTTGTTGAAAAATTGGTGCAGCCAAAAAAAAAAATGAACACCCTGTATATTTTACAATCCTTTTTAATGGAAAAACGAAATGTGTGCTTGAGCCACTTCTGCTATGTTTGGGCGTGTGTTTAGTAGATCTGGTGCGAGATTGTAATGTGCTGTGTACCGTAATTAGTTCGAACCCTAGGTTTCGTATACTGTGCACTTCTGAGACTGCAATTTGCCGATTTTTGATCGAAGATATAACGAAAGGGTGCTTGGTTCTGTCTACTTTTATTAAAACATCATAGAAAATATGATAAAATATTCCGTTTTGTATAAAAGGGTAAATCTGTGTGCCATTGTGTGCGTACATTTCAGCGCTAGTGCGAGCGTGTCTTCGCGATTGACGACGGAAGTCCTTAGTTATTTGGTGGTTGTATCACGACGCGATTTTATTTTTGATTACATAATGTATATAGACTTACCTTTTGTCGTCATACGGAAACTCAATAGAAACACATATTTTAACAAAGGATAGATATATTTATAAAAGTATAATCAATGGTAAATGTATTCCTTTTTAGCATAATTATCCAAGTGTGTATGTCATCCGAGTCTCTAAAGAGTTTTTCGTGTGGCTCGTATAAACGTCGATACTACGACTACAACGGTAGCTGGTATTTGTGGATATAGATCACGGAAACCCTGCGGAGATGATCCAGACGCACAATTTATCCTATCCTTCTGCCCCTTTAAGGGGCATCCACACGAAGGAGAAATCTGCCCCTTTCCTCCGCGGATCGTGCATCACGTGAGACATACGTCATCCCTTTTTGACGCCTCGCGGCGCGTTCTCCTCCGTGGCGGAGGCGCGGAGGCTTTGTGCTGACAGCACGAAAGCTCCGCAAGTGCACGCGGCGGAGCCGGGGGCGGAGTTTCCCGGGATGTTGACGTCACGGCATCCGTCCGCGGAGTTCTCCTTCGTGTGGATACCACTTTAAAGGGATACTGAACCAAAGAATATAGACCTTTCCAGAAAAGGGCTGCTGGCCGGTTTCATTTTCAGTGTTCGTGCGTATCCCGCTTGATTTGCTCGTTTTCCGAAGCGACGCCACACGCGCGTGCTGAGCTGTGGAGATCGCACGCTGAGCTGTGGATTTGTAAACATTGGAAAGGTCTATAGTGTCCATAATAAGTGGCGCACGTTCTTTCCACGAGCCAGCAGCCGCTGGTGTGCGCGAGCACACGCAACGAAAATGACGTCAAAGACCTGCATTCGCGCTTAAGAGGACAGTGAAATGCATGGGCTTCGGGCCAAAAGAGAAAAAGACAGGCTTTTCATCTCTGCAAGTGAAAGCTACGTATACAAATTAATCGCTTACCTTTTACACCAGACACCACCGTGTAGATGAAAAACTTGTCTTTATTCTGCTTTGGCCCGAAGCCCATACATTTCGCTGTCATCTTAACAGCAAATGGAGGTCTTTGACATAACTTTTGTTGCCTGTGCTCGCGCACACAGGCGGCTACTGGCTCGTGGAAAGAACGTGCGCCACTTATTATGGACACTAAAATTCTTGGTTCAGTATCCCTTTAATACCGAGAAGCGTCTATCGGCAGGTATCAAGGCTGGGGCCAAAATTTTGAGAACCTTTTTGATGCATGCCAAACATCAAGGAAAAGAAAGGCGAGCTGACTCTGCGTGTTAATGAAGTAACCAAACAAGAACCTCACTGCTTAAGCCGAAAAGGAACGAGTAGAGTAGGACCGCTCGGCCAGCAAAGAGTTGAACCCCTTTAAACATTTGACTAAACACCCCGTGACTTGGAGGAGAAGGAACGGACAAACACAGCTGAAATTTATTCGATAACGAAGGCTTATTATATAGGCATCAAATCCTATATAAAGCAGTCTCTCTCGTCTCTTGTGTTATGTAGAATATGATGACTATATAAGCCCTTTTGTTCTCGAATTTCTCGAATAAATTTTCAGCTGTGATTGAGACTTCGTGTTTGTCCGTCCCTTCGCGTCTCAGTCTCGAATTTTCAGTCAGATATGCAATCACCACCAGCTCGTTTGTGCTCTAACATTTTGTTCACTAGTTGAACCCCCGTCTAAATGTAGGGCGCTGCTGGTGCAGCTACCATAGTAGCACAGTTCTTAGGGTTGAACTTTGATCTTTGCTTGGCAATTGTGTTCTTGAATGCTCCGAAAGAAATTATAACCAAACGCAATATTATTTTATTAGTGCCTGAAGATATTTGCCCTAAAATTGCAAAGTTTGGTATCGCTGTCTAAATGTTTGGTTGTCACCTGGCTTCTTTGGGCCCCAGTTCCCCCGAAAAATGCCAGAATAGCACTTCACTGCCGGTTGTTTGACAGATCAGATAAGGATTGTGTATAGCACTTTGTAGATATGTGGAAAGCGGGAGAAAAGTCATAAAAGATAAAAAGAAAACTACTTTGGCACCAACTAACGAATTGGAGCAAAATGTTTTTTGGCCCAAGTTAGGCCCCTGGATTCCCAAATATTGGGTTGATAGGCATCTTTTGGCGTATTGCCTAGGTAGCTTTTTGTCTTCCAGATCTCACTCGCGGTCACCTCTTAGCAAAGGGAATTTTCGGGGTTGAGAGGACCAAATATAACACGTCGAACAGATCCGACTGGAAAAATAAAACGGAGAAGATCGGCAAACTTTATTTTTAAACAAGTGCCTTTGATTGCCAAAGCTCCACTTGACATACTAGAGCCCTAGAAACATTGACATGCTTTTGGAGCAGACAATAAAAAAAAAAATCTGGTCTCAGAGTAAAAATACCTTTTTTTCGTAAACGTGGTTTTGAAATGTTGCTTGAGAGCAACATTGGGCACCCACAGCATTACAATTTCGTTTAACGACTGAAAGCAGTTATTACGTGGGAGAAGGCACAAGTGCATTTTGAATTTTGCACTGTACAGAGAGGCGTAGCGAGATTTGTAATATTTTTGCCTGTTTTCCTTCTCGCAGTTGTGAGACCAGTGGTACACACCATCATACCGTACATCCACTGTCGGCATTGGTTTTAAAGGACGTGTGATCTCTTTTGAGATGCATTTCGATCTTTTACTGCTATGCGCAGGTATATTTGTGCTCGCGACAGCGCGCTAAATCTATTGAGGCGTACGTGGTGCTAGAAAAAATCAATCACCCTTGCGTTATTCTGAATGACTGGGCAATGAGGGGCATCAATGGGTTAAAAACTGGAGACGGAAGCCTTTGTCGCGCGTTGTTAAGCAGATCACAGTTACCTTTCTTTTTCTTTTTTTGTAGACTTTTTTTTTTTTTGCGGAGGAGGGGAGGGGGTTTTGGGGAAAAAGGTGGAGGGTAAGAGCCACCAGGGGCGCTTGCGCTTCCCATAGGTACGTGCATTCGCTTAGGGCATAGCATGCTGGAGTGCATGACAAAACGTGCAATGCTATACGAGAAACCAGCCGGGACCACCGGGAGCTCAGAAAAATTCTAAAGGCTTAAAAGCGACATTTCAGAAGAACCGTAACAATGCGTCAGCGCGATGCCATTGCCTATAAGTAAAGTTCCCATGAATAAGTTCACTGATTAACCAGCTGTGAGCGCAGCAAGCCTAAGGTTATCGGCCCAAGCTCTATCTAATATCTGATCCACCTGTAATGACGATCGAAATCGAAAGTCCCACGAAAATTTTCGCTGGATATTCCAGCAGACTAGTTTTAAGCCGTAGCCTTTCAGTGGTCCACGCATAATGCCATGCTCAAACAGACCAAGCTTCTGCTCGGAAAGCATCATCAGTTTTCTTCAGTGTATACGGTTATGAGAATTGAAAGATCGCAACCAGCTGATTTGTGGACAGCGGGTTGCGGAAATTTACGCCGTCTGTAACTAAATCTACGACAGCCGAGTTGCTTGAAGTCATCGCAACTATAAACTACAGGCTGCAGCAACCAACGTTTGTAGATAAACGTTGGTAGCGACTGCACTCTCGCATTCCCACCCATCACTCCGAACAGCAAGGCACCAGTTTCGGTTTGAGGTTGGTATTCTTTCTACAACATAGATGGCGGCAGCATCAGTATTCCGCACTTGGTGCATTTGGCGAATTCGTTTGAGTCCAGTTCTCCGTGCAACACTCGGTGGGTGCGATGCATTCTGGGAGAGAACTCGGAACGGTGCCAGTGCGTGTGAAACGAACTCGCTATAAAATACCGCTACCAGACGCATTGTCTGCTAACATGAGGGAATAATAATGAGTTTGTTTGCTACTAGGTATCATTCTCTGACAGAAACAGAACAACGAACAGACTGGCAAGTCATCTGCGAACAGAGCCAAAAAGGGACAATCGTGTGCTACGAATCGTGTTTGCGCAGAATGAGATCAAAAACTAATTGAAATATGGAACATCGGCTATTTTACGGATGCAATTGTTGTCCTGTGCTTCGTTTGGCTATGCTGATTTGTTTTCTGGCCGTGTGTAACTTGACACCCACTGGTGCTAAAACAAGAGCTTGGGACAAGCACCAACCTTACCACGATATCGATCTCACTATCCGAAAGAAGGTGACAGGATCTCACCAAAAAATTGCCCCGTCGACAGCGAAAAGAATTCTCATTAGTCAAGAGTGCTCGGCTGTGGCACTGTGTCCAATCACAGTGCGGACCTAGTAAGATCTTGATCACGATCTCAACGATGACCAAAATCGGGCCCCAAAAACATTTTCTTCTTTCTGTTTTGGCGCTAGTTCTCTGTGTCTGTGAAAGTGCCTATATATTTGCAAATATAGAGATCTAAAATAGAAAGATGAAGCTAATTTTTTTTAATTATTTATTGTGGGCTGGAATTGGGAGAAGTATTCTTAGAAATTTGGTTCTGTCATGTTTCACTTCTGTGACAGTCATGCAAATGTGTATGTATGCTCTACTTTCAGTTCCGAAAAGACTAAAACCGCCAGACAAGGATCGAGCTAATGAAGCTAATGCCGGAAGGAGTGGCAATTATCATCAGTCTTGCCTCCAGGAAGATTTTGAGATGCAACAAAGAGCTGCTGGAGCACATCACCGAGATCTCAGTGGAAGGTGCCAACTGCAAGCTCATGAAGCGTAAGCTCCAAGTATTGGATTTAATTGCTGAGTGCCTTTTCCGTTGACAAGAAGGCCCCAGCATTTTCTAAGAACTCCAGAAGGGTTTTGTTATTGCATTTTTATACTCGCAACTCATTCACTTTGCCAATTTCGTTTTTCTAGCCTGGCTCAGCTGGCAAGCTGAGCAGTGAGTCTGAAACTGTACCATTGTTTCCGGTCAGACTGTCCATTATTATTTATTCTTCCCTGCTATTGTGATATGTCTCCACTGTAGTCATGACAGGTGTTTGAATGGTGGCTCCTTCTACGCATGAGTCCTAGGAAACATTTTGTAAGTGATGAGGTGCCCACAATCATGGGCGTCAGCAAAGTGGCGGAAAAGGGGGGGGGGGGTTATTCTGAAGGGGTGTAGCTTTCAAACCTATAACTTTGAAAGAAAACGAGGTTTGCCCCCCTCCCCCTCCTTTTCCTGCGGAGCATACTGCAGATGCCCATGCCCGCAATCTAGGTCAACAGTTCTGGAATGAGGGTCTGTGGAACCTCTCCGTAAAGGCATTTTAGGAATCCGCAAAACTATGCCGGCAATAATTTTTTTATTTAATATGATTTGGGGCATTGAGTTGAGCCCAGTCCAGCCATGGCGCATTCACAGCTCCGGAAGAAAAAGGAATCTACAGAAGAATACCTCTTTTCACTCTTCCCCCTTTTTATTCTTGCTAAACACGTTTGCAGTCAACCCCTACCCCCTTCCCCTTTTTTTACGCTGCCTGTCGTCTCCCATCACTTCCGCCAGTCCAAAAAGGGTTTGCTTGCCACCATTTGCGTTTTTTTTCTTTTCTCTATAGCATCCTTTCTGCTAAAGTGGAATGAGTGTAGACGGAGCTTCTTCCCCTCACCGTACCGTCTTAATCTGCAACATACTATACTCCCGGGAACAATATAAATAGCCTTGTATCTTTTCTGCCGCCACAAATGCTGTGCAGGGAGTAGCTTAGCATGTTTTTGGCAGAGGCTTTTGCTGCCACCACACGCCGCGCTAAGTGGAGTGCCATGGTGTGTGCATGCCACATGTCGCATAAAGCAGGGCACTTTCAAGCTGCGTGGATGCAATGAAGGCAGGAAAAACACCAGCGGAGCGGACAATACAGAGCATGTTATTAACAGCACTGGTTAATTCCCAATAAATCACAATCTGAATCATTACTGTAAAACCATTTATTTTCGCAAATCAGTCACAGAGGACATAATTGCGGCCACTAAATTTTGCGAATTCCGGACGCCTGCATTGAAACCCTTAAAGAGATCATGAAAGCAATTTTGAATTTTTGTTTGACGACTGAAATGGGCGTCGGGCTCGTCTCAGACACTGTTGACCAAGTTCCAGCCCGGACAGAAGTTTGTGTGCCACACCAATCAATTAAACAGTGGTTGGTACGATGCCTAAGACCCCCTCCCTCCCCCCCCCCCCCCCCCCCCCAAGACGGCAGCAGAAAGGTGAACTAAAGTGCGCCGTCAAAGCGTGACGACAACGGGCTCCTCGTCGAGCGATTGCTTCAAACAGTTGAAACAAATTATGTGCTCTTGGTTTAGAATTCGGTGGTGAGATGTCATACAAAAAGTAATTTGAATGTTGTATAATTTTTTAAAGTTGTAGTTTGGAATTAATAAGGTTCACAGCGTGTATAGGAATAGGTTCCATAGCATGTGTAGCGTGTAGGATGACAAGGAAGAAGACTTGTGGAACTAAATGACAGCTGTGTGCTGTGCTGGTTTTGAGACGGTGGTGTGTATGTTCCTTTTTGTTTCCTTGTCTCAAGGAAACAAATTTTTGACAGCAAATTTTGAACCCTGCTAGTGCACACCTTTCTGATCCAAAACTGGCTTCGAAACCCAGTAGGTTTCAAAGCCGGTTTCAAATAAGACAACCAACGCCAAAGTCAACTTCGAAACCTGGAATGTTTTGAAGTGATTTTTGGTGTTAGTTCCCGAAAAGATACGTTATCAGTTTGGTGGCCGGGAGCTAAAAGCATTTCATGCTTAACATCATACTCATCAGTGTGGCCTTTATTATTCTCTGACTGAATCAATTCTGCTTTTATATGCAGGAGGGAACCATCCCGACGGCACCCTGCGTTGCCTTCTCGGGGTATGATGTGGAGGCAGCGAAGAGCATGAATATACACGTTGATCCAGTTTGGCATTTCGAAGTGCAAGATGCGGAGGATGGCTTTACTGTGGTCATGGCGGCCTACTGGCTTTTCGGCTTCACCCATGGCCAGAAGACGTACAATACGAGCTGCCTTCTTGAGAAGCTTTGTCTTATTCTAATCTACTCACAGCTACGGCCAGTTGCAATCAAGGTGATTAATACAATCAAGGAAACACCTGTAGCCTGACTGCTGATCACATAGTGCGATCGCCAAAGTCTGTGAAACTCCTGCCAGGATTGTTTCGATTTTCGAAATCACTAAAGGCTTTGATTGTTTTTCTTGAGATGGCAGCTGCAAGTTGTGTGGCTCACATACCTAAGTATGCTTCAATTCATGACCAGCTTTATTTGTTTATATTCATTACATTTCTCTAGTCCTCTTTGTGGTTTCCTAGTCGTCAAACTATTAGGCACCTGTATGGAGTAGTTACATTTTGTTTTTACGCTTTTATCAAAACGGTTTGTGTCAGCATGTCTGGAATTCAGCACCCTTACTACGAAATGTAAATTAATCTTATGTTAAGATACTTTCTCAAAGTGGAGATGACTGGCATTAAATGTTGTGTTTCTTTATCGCTCCTGTTCCTACTTTGTGTATTACTTCAGTCAAAAGACACCACCAGTGTTCAATATGCCCCGTCCCAGCACAACCTTTTCAGCCTGGATAAAGTGAGCATGAGTGAGCACGTACTAAGCAGTACTGAAGGTAATGAACGTGCACTGCTGCATTTTCAAAGCTTCAGAAATGCTCTTTTTTAGAAAAAAATAAAAGCCAGGCATTGTTGTGGTATATTCATAACATTGTGGCTTTCTTGAAGAATGCGGGCATTCTGAAGGTGTTACCGAAGGCTTGCCAGGGTGACAGCGTGGTCGAAGGCGACAAGTGCGAGCTAGTACACGCTCTATCGCAAGCTCTTGTTCTGCGAAAACACTTCGCAAAGTCGCTCTTGCATGCCTGTAGCCTTTGCTGCCCTACAGTGGTAATGGTAGGCAACTCCGGCTGACACAAGAAATCATCCCATCGCTGCCACACTCCGTTTCCCTTTAAAGGGATGATGAACCGAAATTTGAATTTCAGAAAACGATGCAGAAGCCGTAGGCAGGACGCTACAATCCCTACAACACTACTCGTAGTCATAAGGCGATATCTCGAATGGACGGCCGTATTTTTGGAAAAAGAGGTTGAGATTGAACGAGGCCGATGAGGCGCGTGACGTCGAGATACCTAGTTTCCTCCTCTCTCCTCTTCGCCCCCTCAAGGCGGCGAGCCGGAGAAGATGTGAGGTCGTTCCCTCTCCTTCTCGAAGAAACAAGACAAACAAATCTGTCAAATGCGCCTATTTTTTTTTTTTTTTTAATAAGGTGATCCGTTCGAGATATCGCTGTATGAGTGATGTTTTGGTGTTTGTAGCATCTTGTTGCACGCTTTGCCGCCTTGTTTTGTGGAATCCAGATTTCGATTCAACATCCCTTTAAGTGCAAGTGAAACCGAAATGCCAAGAACTAGCACGTTGTCCTGAACGGCACAAGCACGCATGTTTAGCAACATTCAAAGCATGGAGCTTGCTCTTAAAGCCTTTGCATCAGGCTTCCTGTTGCAGCTGGTGTTACCGAAGCAAGCTTTTGGGCAAACATTTTTTTATAAGTAGAAACTTCACCTGCACCGCAGTGCTCCGACCGGTATTTGGAGTACTTAGTTGCGGGACTTTAGATAAAACGGAAGGGCATTGAGCAGTGCAAACTTCGATTATCGTCAGTTAAGTAGTATTCAGTTGCAGTAGTTGTTTTGCTTTACATACAAAAAGGCTGGAGTATGCTTAAATGCTGGGCTAGCAACAAATTGCTACCAGGGACCCTATGCTACACGACGGGACCAAGCGGAATCAAGGGACCGGAAGCCATCCAGCGACCTGGATGCAGGGATGGGTTCAGCTTCCACGGGATTGGTGCCACCTGGATCTTGTCCCAAAGGGCCAGCAGCAGCTCAATAGCCTATCATTGCGATGCGGGGATGGGGATGCCGAGCGAGCTCGGGACGTGCCGCCCACTCACTGTGAAGGCCAGGTGCTCCCACTGACTGGCTAGGTGCATGTTGATGAGTTCCTGGAAAATGTTGTTTACACCCATCCGCCGGAGCTTGGCGTTCGACGCGTACGGCGGCACCCCCAGTGCCAGCTAGTACGCCTTGCGAATAATCACGTCCATCGTGCCCTTACCTCTCGACAGCAGGTTGAGATACGGATTTGCACAGGTGATGCGGCTCACGACGAGTGCTTGGGTCAGCCGGATCAGGTCCGACTCCTTGAGCCCGTGTCTGTGACTCGTTATCCTTCTCAGCATGCGCATGACTTGCGTGGTTGTCTCGACGAGTCGATCGACTGTGTACTTGGCTCCGCCGTCCCGCTGGAGGTGAAGGTCGCAGGATCCGAACCTGCTTCACCACCGGCACGGGGGTACCATCCTTTAACGTGAGGCGGTTGTCCGCCTTCTTGTTCTTTGGGAATTGGCTTGCCCGCGCGGACGAGCAACAGCTGAGACTTATCGGAGATGCGCTGGAGGCTGCCGGCCTCGAGGTAGTTCTGCCCCGTCTCGATGACTTCTTCGAGGAAGTCTTAGCTCCCGCTGTCCGATCCCGACATAGTTCAAATCGTCAGGTCGTCCGCATAGAGTGGCATAGAGTGTATGCTTCATCCGGGGAATCCGTTCCAGTAGAGGAGGCGGCTTGCACATCGCCAGGTAACAAGGTGGGTGACAGGACCGAGCCTTGCCGGGTGCCCTTGCTCGGGATCGGGATGGTGCTTGTGCGGATGGACTCGACTCCAATGGTGGCCATCCAGTTTCTCAGGAAGTCCCGCACATAATCATGTATCCGGGGCCCGCACCCAGTCGAGGCCAGGTTCTCAAACACCAGCATGTGACTGACATGGTCAAAGGCGCCCTTTATATCCAGGGCCGCCCGCGTCGTCGTACAGGAGATTCTGTCAAGGGCATCCTCCTTGATTTGGAGCAGGACATCCTGCGTGGAGGTGTGACCAGAGCCCGAAAATGGTGTTCAGGTTGGCATTGAGTTGAATACAGGATGGTCCCCTCAAATATCGCTGTAAACACCTCATCAGGACATGGGCATTTAAAAAACTGGAATGGAGTGTCCAGGTCTGTGACGCTCGGCAGTGTCTCTATAGACCTGATGACCTCTATTTCTTTTGGATCCTTTTCAAGGGAGTATATTTTCCCCTTCAGGATACTTTTCTTGTTTCTGGCACTTACTACAGCAAGAACTGTTTCACCCTCACTTTCTTCTTTGCTTTCACAGCATTCATTTGATGTTAATGCGGAAGGGAATTGGTCGGATTCCACTCTTCGTTCCTCCGTAAAATGTGCTGACGTCCAATACCTTTCGTAAAAAGGGTACTTGAGATTCCAAAAATGACGAAGAGTGTGTAAACATATAATGCCAGCATTTCTTTTTTTTTTTATTTCCAATGAGCAACATCATATCATACCAGAACTCCCCCTAAGTGCACACTGCATTTCACAGCGCGCTAAACTATGCCGGAAAAATCGGCGCCCGCACGCAAAGGGGCGTTGTATCCTCAGCAGTGTATTTTACCTTGAAATTTTAAGGCGCGCCTTTCTTTTGCAGCTAGAACATCCTTCAAAATACTAAACATGCGTTCGCCACGGACGACCGAGTCTTCCGCCGGCAAACGCTGTCGTTTGCATACGATACGCCTTGAAATTTTCACCCCTGGTCGATCAGGCGCCGATTTTTCCGGTTGCTTTCTCATACCTTGTGCCACCCAGAAACACCGCGCGCCCCCGGAAATTAAAAAAAAAAAAATAAAAAAGAAAAAGAATGGAACGGGATTGAGTGTTTTGTTTACTTACCGACTTTGTACGTGGACCGCGCCACGTAGCGCTGCCTGACGCACGCGAGTTTTGGAACTAATTCATTTGACAGTTCCCTCCGAAGATGAAGCCACTGAAGCCACGGCGGTATTCGGACTGGTAGGCTGTTACCTTTCGAACGGGCGGAAGAAGACTATAGAGAATTCAGCAGCGAACGGGCGGAAACTCGATTACGTACAGCGTCAGTAGTCGACGCTTTGTTTTCTCGATTGCGTTCGCGGCGTTCACCGTGGACTCGGGCACTCGGCATCAGCCGAACCAGCTGGACGGCTGCCGGCGCGCGTACCGACAGCGTCGCCATAGCAACCACGCCGCGAGTGTGGTTGCCAGACAGAATTCACGCGATTTTTTTTTCTCATCACTCACGTTGAGTTACTAGAAGTTAGGCGCGTATCATTATAATACATTATGCTGTAAGAAGTTATTAAGGGATATGTGTACCTACCTAAGACAAATGCAGAAACAGTATTGAAAAATAAAATTGGCGTAATCTTTTCATATCTTGATTAAGACCAGCGTGGTCACCGGGCTAACCGATGCGCGAAATAGGAGGGCATATATACCGCTCGGGGCACTTCTCGGTTTGTATAAGTAGGATGTATGTACTATTTGTTGTGAGTTGTGCTATTGGTCAGTGCTTGTGTCCGCGTGTGTGACTGTGTATATGTGCAGTGATGTGTGTGTATGTTCATGTCGTGAATGAATGGGCCGTGCGACGGGCAGCCGAATAAAGTTGAAGATAAAGTAAGTAGGCAGGCGAGCTGGTTGATGTTACACATTTTTGAAAACCGGAGACGACGGACGAAGAAGGGGACGATGGGGCTTGTATTGCAATGCTTTGTACAAACTAAGTGAAGTGATAAAAGATGTACCCTGGCTAAAAGTTGCTGTGACGTGGGCAGTTCCGGAAGACGTGTGGGAGAGATGCTATATAAACGACTGTTCAAATAAAATTTAGTAGCTGCGTTTGAGACGTTTTGTGTGTTGTCCCCTTCTTCGTCCGTCGTCTCCGGGTTTCAAAAATGTGTAGCGAATAAAGTTGCTGTTTTTTTCTTCAAATATTTATTACTTTTTTTTTGTCGCTAGATGGGGGTTGTCGCCGCCCGATTTGAAAAGTATGGCGGTTGGTGATCTATAACTATTAGAGGGCTGGATACCATTAGTCCATCCATTGTGTTGATCGCTCCGATTTATTCCCGCTGGTAGCTGTGTCGCCGTGTTATGCTGCCTGATTGCAACAAAAGGAGGTTAGGCGGCTTCACCAGCGCGTGTTCTATGTGCTGAATGCCGCTGTTCATGCACAAACGTTCATGAGTGGATCACGCACGTAACAGAGGTGAGCACGGGCAATAGTTAGAGCGACACGAAGCGCGAGTGCGATACCTCCTGGCCGCTGTCGACAGAGGGTGTCGGAGCGATTCGTTGTCAACTTGTCGTCCACGGCAAGTGGGCGTTGTGTTCAATAAAGCCAGTCTGTCAGTGTTTGTAAGGCTATCCCTTCTTTATGAACGCTTCTGATGCGATGAAAATGCGACCGGCATTGAGCAGGCCGAGCGAGACTTCGGCGACAATCTTGGCTGTTCAGCCTCCAGCGGTTTCGGCCTTACTCGTATTACTTGCGGTGTTGGCGCTTTGACATAGAGATGTTTGGAAAGATTTTTTCGCCTACAGATGACACCAAACGAGCGTGCGAGCCGTATGCTCTTGCTCCGGCGAGAAGCCGCGTACGGCTTGCCAAGCCTTTTAATCGTATCGCCTGTCGCATACTGGCCGCCATATTGTTTTTAGGGTGTTAGCAGTTACACGATTTTCTTCACCTCCGGCGGCTAACACCCTTACACGAATAAAGGCGTTAGCCAGAGGACGAGCCATTTACACGAATAAGGGTGTAAAAATTTTAAGTGTGTGGCCCACGCCGAAAACCACCCATGTCCTTGATGAAAGCCGCCGGGCACCCATTGATAACTGCAGACCACACGGAGCCCACAAAAGTTGAAACTACTCGCAGCAAAGGAGCCGGATTAGTCCACGTACGAACGGGCGAAATGGGTATCCCTTTCGTTTAGCTCTACTCAGAGATTCGGAGAAAAATATCATTCACGCCCTGTACCTTACGTCCACGAGTTTTTTACTCTGCTGTTGGTTGCGACGGAAACGAATTAGAAATACTAATTATAAGCTAAGTTCTTTGAAAATACGCAATGGGGTGACCGGGGGGGGGGGGGGGGGGGGGGGCGTATTCTGTGCCACTTGTACTTGCATCAGTATTGAGTACATCAGCATTAAGGGCACATTTTAGGTGAAATTCGGATTCTAATGTCCGCGGCAGGGGCAACGCTTGCAACCCGAAGCAAGGGCAAAATATAATATCGGACCTAGCCACTGCAACCTTCAACATCAAGCGAGTCTGGTTAGCGCAGCAGTAACTGTTGAAAACACGCAAATCAGCTCATTTCTGCCACGGTATATCAACGTACTTCTTTGCTTCCGTAGCTGTATAAATAAGCTTTAAGTATCTTTGAAGTCTTTTCTTCTTCCAAATAAGCATAAAAGTTTATCCTTCATCTAAAATGCCTACATTGGTTCGTTTATTAAACATTGCGAAATAGACCAACCACGGCAAGGAGCATAATTTTGCCACCTTAATAAATATTGACCAATGTAACCGAATTATACACTAATAAATGATTAAAAGGTGGTGATTAATCGGGTTACAATTTTACGTGACGCCCAGCATTACGTGGAATGTTAATAACAAAATCATCCTCTTTAGTTGTACATTTAGATTTATTACAATTTATATATTTGTAATATATAAAACGAATATCTAAGGTATAGTATATATAAATGCTGTAACCGCATAGGAAGTTTCTTATTAATCTTGGATTGGTGTTTACATTTTAAACAACTATCTTCTTTTGCAGCAAAAGAACTAATGTATGGAGGCGAGTTTTATAGTATTCCCATGTACAGGGTGTCCCAAAAAAAATTTACAGGTTTTATTTTTTTCACTGAAAAAATAAACTAGGCATCACCGAACGCCCATTCTCCGCCCAAAGAGAGCGCTAGAGGTCACAACCAGATGCCAAAGTTTCAACCCGATCCGCTACCTTATTCAAATGTTATAAGTGATTTTCTGAAAATGTCAATGAGAAAATGGACTCCGATTTCGCCTGTTTTCGGTTTCTGGTGCCATAGAGCCCCATGTATTCCAAAACTCCGTGGGCCGCCATTTTCCCATTAAATTTTCAGAAAATCACTTATAACTTTCAGTAAAGTATCGGATCGCGTTGAAACTTTGGCATCTGGTTGTGACCTCTAGCGCTCCCTTTGGGCGGAGTATGAGCGTGCGGCGATGGCTAGTTAATTTTTGCTGTAAAAGAGATTGTGCAGATTTATTTTTTTTGTGACACCCTGTATGTTGCAAAATAATCGTAAAATATTTTGACCTTGCAAGCACACGTTTGAACGAAAATATAAAACAAACGTATGCTGCTAGTACTGTACCATCTATAGAGTTGTTTTCTAAAGGTTTTATAGTACCTATATAATATATGCATGCCAACAATTTAAATAATGTAATCCGCTGGAAAAAAATACTGCGACAGCGGACAAATTTTATTCGGCGGCACGACAGTTTTCCGCGTGGCGCCAACAACCATTGCTCTGACGCCGTGCACAATGAAAACGCCGTTGGGAGAAATTTGTCACTTGCTCGCCGCCTGAACCATAAGGCCAGATGTCTCGATATAATTCAAACAAACGTTTTCACAACAATCATATTTCCTTCATGAAGTTCAACTTCAACAAGATTTTAATAACTTTGAGTTTTAACTGTTTGGTAATCGAGAATATTTAAACCATACTGAATGAATGTCAATATGTTTAACACCTCAACGAAAAATGCCGAGCGATTCTAGAATTGACAGTGGGGAGCGCAGTACATATTAGAAGATACTTGCCGTATAACCATCTTGGCAACGTAGTATAGCGCCATGCCTCCCCAATCGAGGGTAGAAAGGTAGTGATTCAGCAAATAAGCAGTGTACGTCGCGCAGACAAACATGGCGAAGGTGCCCGTCAGGTCGAAGAGCACTCCCCAATACCTGCACAGAGGAGAATTGTAAACCATCTTCGTCTTGCGACAGAGGTTTTCTATTTAAATATTTATTAAACTTCGAGTGTTTGGTGACATTATAGAAACCTTCAGCGGGCTGCGAGTGACTAGAAAATTGGGGAATAAGTGTGTTTAGAATTGAAGCTCTTCTTTTTCGTTGGCGCGCGTGTATATTTACGAAGGTCGCACAGTGCAGAAGCCTTATCATCCGCGCTTCTTTTTTTTTGTGTGGATTTCTTTTTTAGCAGTGGCTAACTTTATAAAAAGAATATCGTGCGCGGTAGATAGCTATTTTTGTTCTGATGGCGAGTCTGCCTCGGAACCAAAGCCGTTTGGCTCAACTCCTGGACCATCATCTCGCCGTGGCGTGAAGACTGTTTGGACAAACGCAGCAGAAGGTGGCAGCATTGGGATGGCAAACAACCGGGAGCTCCGGGCAGCAGTCGGCAAAGCTTTAGCTTAGTATCTCTTGCAGTCCGAGTGTGGCACTTTTCGTTGTGAATCGGAAATAAGGAAGGCAGCCTGAGCGGGATTTCGAGTCGGTTTCTGGCAGATATAAATTTGAGTGATCTGTAAAAAAATAGACTAGTTACCCGTAGCTGACGCGCTCAGTTTGGAATATGGCAAGACAATATAAAAGCCAGACGTCGTGAAAAAAATATTAGAGCTACGGATCCGAAGAAGGTGAGACTGCCGAAGCTACTGACGAAGCAAGAACCAAAAGCCTACAGAGAAAAAGAGACGCAGATATATAGCGATTAGAAATCGAACAGCAGAAGGTAGCTTTTTGAGCACCAAAAGATGTCAACTTTGAAGTTATTTTTTTCAGCCTTACGCTGTGGGTGGCGAATTCGGGTTATTTGTTTTTTTCACCAATTTAGAGAGCCCATGGCCAAAGATACGGGTTGAAGAGGAGTCGTGACCTCACATGGTTCTGAGTGTGAACTCGGCAGAAGCAGCTGACGTTATAGACGCTTTGCAGCAGCTGTGCATGGGCACCGCCATAACTGACCTTCAGTTTTTGTTTCCCCTTATTACGTTTACTTCCCTTCATTATTACCACAGCAGGCCAGGTTATTGCCATCTTAGATTTTATACTGTCTTTCACCCCAGCATTGGCTTTTGTGGAGGCAGGTCCACATCAATTTCAGTGCCTTGGTATCGAGGTAAAACAAGAGAAGGTCAGCAATGGCGGCTGTATTCTGGCGCGTGTGTAAAGCGCGTATAGTCAAGTTTGGTACAGAACAGGTGGGGTGCTACGCGGAAGTAAAGAGCGCATTATAGAGCCTTTAGATAAAAGAGCGCCATCTGTCGCACGGAAAGAAAACTAGCCTCTTACGCCATCTTTAAGGACACTGTGTCGCTCATGCCAATTTGATCACTACGGGTGGAACCGGCTTCACAATGCCGGGTATCGAAGAACCTTATTGGCCTTCAGGTGTAAAAAAATGTGCCGCGCTGTCGAGAGGAACAATGTCCAAAGTGAAGAACAAGCAAGGAAAACCAACAAGCCCCTTTGCAGTAGTCCCGTATATTCGTTGGGTCATCCAAAATTGCAAATATAGCGAACCGGCAAATACGTTCAAGTTGTGCGTTTGGCACCCAATAAGGCTTATTCCTTATGCCGCAGGATCAATCGGGCAAAAACCGACAAGACAGATATGTGACACCAGGCACAGGACAAAATACGTTCCGTGCCAAGAAGGAGTCGTTTACAGCATACGGATATAGCAGCGCCCCATGTTAACCGTATTTTGTAAACGACTCCTTTTTGGCACGGAACGTATTTTGTCCTATGCCTGGTGTCACATATCTTTCTTGTCGGTTTTTTCCTGATTGATCCTGCGGCATAAGGAATAAGCCTTATTGGGTAAATTAACGACCGTGCTCTTGAACATGTGGACAACCTGAAAAATCATGCGGGACCAGGACACCTCGCTGCCCATTTTCGAACTTGCAAGTGCAAACCAAAGTATGAGCAAGCCTGCATCATAGGGAACCATAAGAACCAGCTTGCAGGGAGGATTTGGCTATAGACAACGAAGAAGAAAGCGATGTGAGCTCCGCCTCGATAACCCTGCAATTTCAAGAAAAGCTCTTCCAGCAGGGCTCCCTCCCGGCTCAATATAAATAGAAGAAAAAAAGCAACACGATTCTGGATAAACAAAAATGGACACGCAAAGGACTATACTTCGTCTCACCCTACGATGGACTAAGGGCAGAAGCTACGAACCGCCAGATCCAATCACGAGCCACTTAGACATTGTGTGGTATTTAGCTTCGAAGCACGTATCGTTGCCCGCGTCTCGGATCACTGGTGGGAATGGGCCGACAGTGGTTCGGATCGAGCAATGAGTGACTCAACAATTTTACATTGCAAAAAACGCCACGGCGTACTGGCTCTTTGCAGTGTCGAAGCTATAAAAATGACGCAGCGTTTTTTGAATTCGGGCATTATTCGTCCAAACCTAATAAATGCTGCGTGTCATAGTTTAGCGTGGAACGTGATTGTACCTGGCGGCCAGTGGCTTTGGCCCTTAGTTCATCGTAGGATGAGACGAAGTATAGCTGAAGAGGAGGACGATTTATAAAAATAGTTTGTAGTTCAGCGATCGGATTTCTTTTCTGTTTCTCCTTCCTTCATTGTTCAGCGGGTTCCACCTGTAATGTATCGTAACTAACTAGCTCGACTCGTCCCCGCAGTAAGTCTGATCACGTTTCAATGTTGCAATACTAATAAAATACGTTCGCGTTTTGTTGTGTAAAATCAGCTGAAATGTGGTTTGGTTGCTCGAAGTAGTTAAGAACCTGCAGTGGTCTTGTTTTCCCGTAATGTGCAGACTAAAAGTCACCCGTGATGAGGGTAGCAACTGCCCGTTTGACGTGGTGAGGTACGTTTGACGCAGAGTTTTGCAAGCGAGGCTGACACTCTACAGATAGAGTTTGTATTTATATTTAGGAAAAGTGTGCGGGTATCGGGTTGGAATACGGTTTTATTCGTTTGGAAGCTTTACTCGTAGAATCGGACGTTATGTCTCCTTGCCTCTGCCTAGCAGTCGAGGCCTCGGGTGGCCCACCGACGTAACTTCGGCTTGAACCCGCACAGAGACAAGACGCTGAAACCAGTATAAGGCTATGCCTGCCGAACACCGGGAGGAATTATTAAAGGGGAAGCGGTCCAAAGATTTGAAGGAGCTGATCAATGCTCTTGCGGAAGCCGATAAACGAACCTCAAGGACGCTTTCAGGATGACTGGCCCGATTCTTCAACGGAGGGCCCTGCCTGCGGAGAACCGTGTTCCGCCCTTTTCAAGACCCTCGGGTTCTCTCCTGTTCGGAGATTGGACAATGACAACTCCCAGGCTCCCCCCCCCCCCCCCCCCCTCCCCTTCGCTCTCGGTGTACGAGGGGAGAAGTTGTGGCGTTGTCACGCGCTATGATAACCGAGGTCGCCGAGCCCGGAAGCGTTACCTTCCGCACTACTTCGTTTATTTTTTCTAGTGGCGGCGAAAACTCTAAAAGGAATATCGTTCCGCCGTAGATAACTTATTATCTTATGAACCGAATTCGTCTTTTCCAACTTTTAGACTATCCACGCCGTGGCCTGGAGACTGTACGGCCAAACCCTTCTATCTCCTAAAATATATCGGGAAAAACAATTTCGGCACATAAACAGCTAACACGTTTTTCAAAGTTGTATCACTACGGTATGTATTAAATTGTGCCGGTGACAAGGCGTAGCTCAGTTGAAATAGAAAGATAGAACATCACCCTTGATATTTTCAGCGGTGAGCACCGACCCAGACACTTAAGAGAATTCCGAACTCATGCCAGAGGGAACTGCTCATGCAAGATAATTCTGCTCGAAGTGCCATCTTCTGGTAGGCACAGAGAACAGACGAGGGCGCCATCTCACATCTCACTCAGTATTTACTGCTACAGGTGCAGTAAATACTGAGATGTGGGGCTCAGTATTTATTGCGGTTAGTGCAGTTAATACTGATGATTCGTGGGGTCATCTCCCACGAATCATGTTCGAGATGGCCCTACGAGCATGATTCGCAGGCCAATGAGTCCTTGAAGATGTCAAAAATAATATATCTGTTGTGTGAATGTTTAGACAGACGAAAGTTAGTCAGCCTCATTGTTCATTTCTATAATGAGAAAGGAGCACGCCGGTGTTGTCGCTTCTGTCGCCTTTTGTTTCATAGAGATCTAGTCTAGGTAATAGAGAGGGGAGCGCATTCAGTTTAATGAGGAGCTTTTCGGATTATTGACGGACGCCTCCATCGGGGATTGGTCGCAAGTGCGCGTGCGCTGCCTTATCGGATGTCTAGAAGGAAAGCAGGCGGAAAGGCGCAGATGCTCGTGGACGACCAACGCGTTCGTCACCTGTAGGTCGTATTGCAAACGCGGCCCTTAAACTATGTGACTCCAATAAAGCAGTTTAAAATTCTCTGTAATACGTGCTCTCTCATTGTTTGCTGCCACCTAGCGGTTGTGGCCGCCTACTCGTTCGGAAGCAATTCTGACGAATTTCCCGGGCCTAGTGTGTTCACGTCATTATTACGTCGGGATTTAGGGCTCTTACAAATTCCTCGTTTTTTTTTTCCGTGGCGCAAAACTTAGGCTCACGTAATCTCAGTGCAGCGGCTAAAATGACCTACGGGTGAAAATTATTTGTTTCCCTCTAAGGTTCCCTAGCAGGGACTTCAGTTATGTCCGCTCTTTCCTATACAGATTTGCATCTTATAATTCCCCTTTAATACGCTTTCCTCTCTATAATACACGTTTGCTAAAAGTTTGACTATTTTACGGTCGGTTTGTGGACGTTTCGAGGTTATTTTGAACAGAGGGCTTGTTTACTATCGAACTATAGGATAGAATTCCCAAAAATGCAGAGTGGCTACTTCAGTAACTATAGATTTCCTAGTTCATTGAGTCTGTAGCATGCACATGGAAATTCAGTGGATGTCGCGAAGCATGCATATTCAAAACGCCAGCCTGTGCAATATACCAACCTTCGTCTGAGCTGTGTGGAAAAACCGTTCAGACAGGCCGTTAATGTGAAAGTATTGACTGTACCATAAAGCGGAGCCGGCGGTGTCCGTAACCCCGAGGAGCGGCAGAGAAATTCCGTCAACGCTGTAGCCACTAAATCACGGCAGAGAAATTCCTTCCGCGGAACAGATTTTAAAATGGCTGCGACGTGTAGTTCCAAGGAACGCCACCCCACAGAGAAGCCCGGTCAGCGCCAATAAGAGCGAGAGGGTGGCGCTCGTGTGGCCGCCCCGGAGGCCCGGAAAGGGGGGGGGGGGGGGGGGGGGGGCGAGGCACTGTATCACGTTTTCTACGCTCTGCTTTTAGCCGTCTCGCGCCCCACACTCCTGCCAACGGTGCGGCCGCGTCTACTCAATGGAGGCGTTGCAGAGAATCCTTCGCAGATGCGGCCAGCTTATCTGCTTTTTTCACTTTCCCTAATGCCCGCATGGCACAGCACCAAGCAAAATCCAGTCTTTTTTAATAAAACATGGAGGCGCGTGAGTTCTGTCTCAATAACATTTCTGACCCAAAAATGTCATTTACGTTGTGAGACAACACAGGGGAAACAAAACGTTATTCTCATTATCCCCATGCAGATCGCGTTACTAAATAGGAAACATACTCGTTGGTCTTGTCATTCACTTAGGACTTTCAGCTACATCATTTTTTTTTCTTTCGTAATTTACCTTATTTTGCCGCGATACAGTCCGCAGGGGCCAATTTAGGCTAAACACAAAATGTTTGGCCTAGATAGTCCGCACACCGTGCATAGTGCTTAGTTGACATGAAAATCTTCTCATACACGCAACACCTTGACATACGTCTGCTTTCCAAGATCACAAAGAGGCTTATATCATACATAAATCATGATTAAAATGCCTTTTCATTAATAAATTTCGTCATTTCTTGTCACAATGAACGATCTTGAAGAACGTAATTACTGTATAGTCCGCGCAGCAAAAAATTATAACTTTTAAACTTGTATAGTCCGGCGACTATAGCCCTAAAATTACGATAGTTAATTTTTTTTTTTCGCCTTGTTTTTATTTAAGTCGCTGTTTTCGCCTGACAAGGCTGCCAAGCCGCGGAGCGAAAGCGTCATTCGGGTTCGGATGCCACACCACTCCTGCCCTAACTTTGGCAGAGCTTCTTTAATTATTTTTTTCAATGCCTTTTTCAATGCCGCTTTTTGTCGCGTGCACGAAGTTTACCTTCGTGATGTTGGACTGCCCCCGTACTCGTCCCTGTGTTATAGCGCTTTGCGGCTTAAGTTTTGCCTCGCATACGCAGCGCCAACCTTCCCCCTTGCGAAGCGCGCTTACACTAGTTAGACGTATGCGGAGCAGACGACGCGGGAGGCTGGTGCTCTTGTCGTGGTGGTCTTGCGTTTCGTAATGTACAAAAGGCAAAAGGGCAGGGAACCAGGTATCGATCGTTGTCTAGCGTTGTATAGTCAAATGCCACTGCATCGCATTAAACAGAAAGGTAAATATTTGTCTCCCGAAAAGATTTATTCCTTTTCCAAGATGTAATTCAAGAAAGATCGCTGGAAGCAGGAATTACCAGATGTGCGGAGGAGAGGGTTAATTATTGTTTCCCTATCTTGTCGCATGCGTCGGTAGTGCAACAACGCTAACCTGCCATGTTAAGAGGGACTTTTCGTTGATCGCGCACTGAAGCATGCAAGAGTTTTGCAATGCTTGGGGCAGCTCGAGCCGTCCCTTTGAAGGCAGACTCAGCTCGCGCCCCAAGTGCCCGAAATGCGCAGCTGGCGTTGAAAGATATGTAGACCCTCGTGACTTTAATAAAAACACGACAACGCCAACGGTTTTTAAAATTGCGGAGTGACTTAAAAGTTGTGGGTACCCTGGCGGCTTGCCAGCCCAGTTGCCCGGCTGCGGGGCACAGGTGGCGAACTTTTCAAGCCTGGCGGCGACGTCAAGGCGGCCACGCGAACATCGTACGCGCCGCCTAGATAAGGCGGATGAGAGGCGGCGCACGGGGAGTCGCTGGCTGGACTCAGGCGCCGCAGGTGCTCCCTGGTTTTCTTTTATTATTCTTAATCTTCTCGTTCATGTCCCATTAAATGTGTTTCTTGTTGTTGAAACCACTGGCTCCGTGTTTTTTCTCCGGGTCGGAGATGCAGCAAGGCCAACCGACCACAAAATATAGTAAGGGAAGAGCAATTTACACACCCCAACACGTGCAAATATTTTCATTTTGTCTTCAGTCGAGTCTGACTTCTAACAACCTTGACAATACCTGTATAATAATTAGAGTAATCTACGAATGGATTTAGTGTACATTGTGAAATGTCTTGCAAACATTTTTCTCTATAACGTGAGGGTCATCATGTTACAATCGATAGGATTTGGCGTAAGCGTTCACCCAGAAATCAGAAGTTTGAGGGGCATGCATGCCAATCTCTTCCGATTTACTTTAAGATAAGTCTTATTTTTGTTTTGTTCATCAACGACAAAAAAAAAACAACATTGAACTAGAACTACACTAGAAGTAAACAGCAGGCAAAACATCGCAGTTACTGGGCCGTTTGAGATTCAGCGGATAACCAATTTGGTTATTCACACATTCAGCTTCATCGTAAGTAAGTCCTGTTCTGCTCATTTGTAACAGTGGCAAGGGGATAGGAGCGATGCCAAGTAATCTTCTCTTTCAGCAGACGAGCCGGTAAAAAAGACTGCATGTTACAGACATGCAATCTTGCACGTGCCTCCTCCATAGTTGAAGAGAATTCGTGAGAGTGCTTATAGACCATCTGCTATATTACCCATTCATCAAGGAGAATGCAGAAATCGGGGTTCCACGCGCCACACGAGCAGGCTTTCCCCGTACAAAGGGTCGAAGTAAATAATCAAATAAAAGCGTTGACGAACGCGCGTGCAAGATACAATTCGTTTCAGGTTTTCACTTTAGAAAATTTACTACTGCTGAGACCAGCACGTGCGGCACGTGAAACGCCGATCCCTGCATTCTCCTTAATGATTTGGTAATATAGCAATAGGTTTATTGGCAACGAGATGTAGTCTCAATAATTTCAGCGTTTGAAAGCGGAGCTTTCAACCACTGCAGTTGTACTGTAGTCCAAACTGGTGGTGAAACAACATTGCGCAAAGCAGATATTACGAGCTGCACATTGAACATATACAAATAGCTGATACAACCTTCTTTATTGTGTTTTAATATCAGATTCAGGAACTGCATGTGCTCCTAGCTCTCATCCTACTCTATATGAATTTTCCGGATCGATGTAGTGTCGCGGACGATATAAAAAATCAGGCGTTCGCGTAACTCTCGGGCACTGCTCAACGTTACCAAGAACAATGAAATCCCGTGCACTGAAATTTTACATCATCACAATGAGATCAAGCGGCAAGACTGATTGCTGGCTAACGAGTGCTGCGTCAGTCATCGGCTGGTACACGTGTCCAGTCCACGCGTGGAAGAAGATTGTACCTCTAGATTGGGTCGAATTGCTAAGTTGGCGATAACCGGTAATGATGACGTTTCACGAGGGAAGAGTGGCCCGTTCCCAGACCTTGATTATTCGAGATGATGTTGAGCTGCCCTATAACAGTAGCTGTTAAAGTTTTGCCGCGACTCCATGCTTGACCAGTCGACGCTGAGTCACAGTGAACTAGAGTGGACTGAGTGAGGGGAGCTACAGGCCAGGGTTGGGCAGTATCGCGATAGTATTTCAGAAATACATTTCGTATCTGTATTTCTGTATCGCGATACATTTTTTTCTCCAGTATCTGTATTCCTGTAACGAAATACATTTTAGATGTTTCTTTGTATCGCGATACAATCAAGATTAAATGTATTTCGTTACATTTCTCGAGAAATACCCCCCCCCCCCCCACCCCCCTCAAGACAAAAAAAAATTCCGAACGGTTTCTTTTTTTTTTACTTCTGAGGGCGCGAAAGTCAAGGAGATACTGGGGCATTGTGACTATGTTCCTTCCGATTCTCCAAACTATTTTTCTATGCGTGCTCTTCTCTCTTCTGAGAAGTGTTGCGTAGTGGGGGACTCGAACCAGGTGGCGTGCCAGAAGTGGAGTCAGAGCATCTTTTGCCACAGGTTTTTAGGTAGGGATTTCTTGAGTCATTGTTTGCTGGCATACAACGCCCGCTGGTAACCGTCTCTCTTGCCTCAGCGTACGCAGTACACCCAGCCGGCAAAGCTGAGTCACAGTCCGTTGCAGCACGAGCCTGGCGGTTGTCAACTTAAAATAGTAGGATGACTCACGCACTGAAGCTCAACACTTATACGAATGCATCTGCGGCTGCGCCGTAATATTGCACGGCTCAAGGGTACGTCATAAGTCGACGTGAACATGACCCACTGCTCTGGTGATCCGAAACCCAGAAAGGAGACCCGACGTGGCCTCGCTGTTCCGACCAAGACTTCGTACACCTGCGACTCGTCTCAAGCGCGCTGTTTCTCGGAGAGCTCGCACCTGTACCGGCAATACCAGGTCCCAATCCACGAGGTCCCTGTTTGGATGATGCTAGGCGAAACTGGAGGACTGGTCGGTGGCGGAGGGTCGGCAGGAGGACCTTCACAATGGGGATGCCACAGTATGGTTTTTTCAACCGTAACAGAAGACAAGACGTGTGTTCCAGAATGCTTCAGGTGGTCCACTATTCTCAAAAATATCAAATGGCACTTCCTGCACGGTCTTCAACGAGGTAACTTGCAACGAAAGTATGATTTGTCCTTTCATATACAGTAGCGTGGTAAAGTTTCATGTTCAAGGCCACACCTACAGATAAAGAATACCAGTTCATTACACCGTGACGTCATGTGTTCAATGTTGGCAGGGGCGTGGTGACGTTTTGATGGGGTTTAGGGTGACATAAAATTTATTTAGAGGTCGAAGCCTTTACGCATCTCTCGTCAGACAGACAGGATTTAAAGGAAGAGACCGCGGTCAGTCCTTGATGGAACGTTATTTTGAGCCCATTGAAGGCTTCTCGTCGTCCGAAACCACTACCTTCAAGGCAAAGTGCCAAGCCTACGGGAAAGTAATTTCGGGATCAAAAACTTCCACTTCAAACTACAAGCTTCATCTCAGTTGGCATCTCAAGCACATTTGAAAAATGTATTGCAGTATCAGTATTTCTGTATTTGTATTTCTGCCTCAACAAAATGTATTCCTGTATTTGTATTTCCAAATACGTTTTACCTCTATTTATAATGTATTTCCGATACGTATCGCGATACAATTTTACAGATATATTTCAGTATCAGTATTTTGGCTACTATTTTAATGTATCCCAGTATTTGTATTTCCGAATACGTTTTTGAGTATTTCTGCCCAACCCTGATACAGGCCCAGCTCATTCTTTCACCATGCTAAATGGACCTGAGACTGGGGTAGAGAGAAAAAATTAAAATGTACAAGAGACAGAAAATAGGCAGGACGACGTCTCAAACTCAGCTAACTCGTTTATGTAGTCCATGCCCTTATCTCAATCTCAAGGTGGAGATGACTTTGAGATTAAAACTGTATAAGGAGGTGAACTAAATAAACGAGTTGGCTAAGTTTGAGACGTCGTCCTGTTTAGGTTTTGTCTCTTCTACGTTTTGATGTTTCCTCTCTACCCCAGTCTCAGGTTATTTCAACATGGGTAATATTCACCAGCTCGCATGCACCCTTAGATATTTTCTATGATCGTGCTTTCAGTTGAAGCTCAGAATGTCGAAAGTTATCGTGGTGGCGCTGCGATCAAAGTGCCTTGGTCTACCCGAATTTTCGTCGTGACGTCATTGTCTTCTTTAGCCATCGTGACGTCACGTCGCGTCGAGGACGACGCCGTTCCGCGACATAAAATCGCTGTTGTAACGAGGTTGTAACTTCTCGCCGCGTGGAGGACGACGTCGACGTGGTCGTCGACGTTGGCATCGATGTCGACGCCCAGCATAACGTCAAAACTTGCTATGACGTCACTTTAATGTCGTCCTGACGGCGCCGAAGACACTAACGCGATGTCACAATGACGTCACGACGAAGCCTTGACGTCGCATAACGTCGTCGCCTTAGCCAACATCAGCTTCGACACGCCATCACAACAAACTCTTGATGTCGTGTAACGTCATCCTCATGAACGATGGCTTCGACGTCATCGTGACGTCAAGTTCCGTTATGTCGACAACGACGTCGGCGACCTGACGCCAAGTGTTTTTATCACGCCTCGTCGACGACAAGACCGTCGTCCTCTGGACGTCGCGTGATGTCGTCGTCGTCAACGTCAACGTTGACATTGACGGCGTTGTCAACGTGATATGACGTCAAAAGGCAGTCTTGATGCCGTGTTGCGCGCGTTGCTAACGCCGACGACGACATTGACGGCAAGGCCTCGTCGCGATGTCGCATGGCGTTGTGACGACACGTCAGGTAGCGGTGATGTCATGTACGTACCCGACGCCTGACGTCGAGGTTGTATTGAAAATATAGCCGGGGCCTCTCTTGTTTTTATGACTTTGACCTTTGTGCCGGTGGAGCGCAACGTTGGTACGCAAAGTTTTCCTTCACAAAACAAAACGGCTGATAAAATACATTTTGTTTTAAAAATTATCTGCTCGTTTGGGCAAGAGCTTATATTATAGCGCTCATTTACTACCGGTTTATGCGAATACAAGCCACTTCGCTTGTAGCGCCCTCCAATAATTCGCTCCACTTGTGGAGCGTCAGAAGTAGCACTCCAGTGGTCCCACCTCTTCGTTCTTGTTTTCTCTAGCTGAGTTAATGCCGATTTCGCAAAATTAATTCAGCCCTATTGCGGCCTAAGTCAAAAACAAACGTTACTGAATCACGTGGCTCAGCAGGTTGAGTGTTTAGTTTTCGGGCGTCTGATAATCGGTGTGCTTAATAAATGACGACAAACGGTTTATATATAATATTTCACCGACTACTACTACTATCGGTTGTTTTTGTCTGTTGAAAGTTGAAAGATATGTTGTCCCGTCCCCTGTCTTTACGTATAAAACTCTTTCTAAATCTACTACGGTTTTGACAGCATTTTTTCCCGACCAAGTGACGAGTAACGACAAAAATCGAACACCCGCCGAAATGCTGCCCGTTGACATGGCATAGCCTCAATAATAACAAAGCTTTCGTCCCATAGGAATGGAAGTCTTCGGAGACACGCACTCGCTTGATCTTTTCCATATCGTCCGTAGATCTATAATTTTATGCGGTTGTGCCGTGGTGAAAAACAAAATTACTTTAAGACATACATGAAAACTTAAATAAATAAAATGCATTGGTTCGTAGGAGTCATTACGACACAACTGGTTAATGCCGCTAACTGTTTCTTCGTAGAGAAAAAAAAAAGAGGCGTTCCTACTGCACCGGCCAAAACGTAATCGGTGTTGAATGATCCGCTGATACGACCCGCATTGGATGGGCGAATCACGTGTTTCAGAATGAGAATTATAAGGTGAAAGAAAGATACTAATATTATTAAAAAAAACATTTTTTTTTTATTGCCAACGTCTGTTTTTATGAGCACTGACGTCCATTGACCATTCTATTTTCGAGGATTCCAAGCATCTATACTCCGTTTCACACCAAGTCCGAGAGCAGCCAACGAGGATTCGATGGAGCAAATCAATCAGCTAAAGATGTCAACATGGCGCTGGTCGTCCTTGTGTGTTTGCTACCACCTGCTAATGCAATCGCTCGCTGCGCATGCGCAGAGACCCTTCGTTTTAGGTCGATGCTCATTTCGGAAGATTTATTGGCTACCCCAGATTGTGTTGTCGCCTGCACTCTGACTGACTTGGCGTCAAACGGAGTCTAGTCGAGCGTTGAATTTCTTAACACTCACTCTTCGAAGGTGTTCTCCAGTTCAGTGCAAGAGATCATCTTGTTGGTGGTGACCACCATGGTGAATACGATGACGCCCGTGACGCCCGAACTTTCAATGGAGTCCAGAAAGTAGTAAGTGAAGTAGGTGGCACAGATCAATACCACAATGGCCGAGTCGCTGCCGAATGGGATCAGCTTTACGGCTGTCATGGTGACGAAGCCGAAGCAGCAGCCCAGAATTACCGCCAGCATCTGGTTGTGGAGCGGGAACACCAGCAGGTCGTGGTACACTGGTGCCATGAGGGAGAGAAGACGACACCCAGTGATTTCTGGGAGCTTTTGGTAGCGCGAACACACCAAGTTCACTTTTCTTTTTACGTATAGTTAAAAAGAGACTGGTTTGGAGTGAGTCCTTGCCAACAAAAGTACTCAGCTTGAATGTCAATCTCTCCATTCTTAAAGATGAGCACTAAACGCCGGTGATCGCTTGATTCTACTAACGTCGTGAAGCCTATCTTTCTCGAAGTACAAGACAGGTTGAAGTGAAGACTATTCCCATCTCACCGACTCTCTGCCTAAGAGAGTGGAGCTAAAAGTTGCTTTGGCCACCATCTGCTCCAATCTCTCAAACAGACATAACTCTCTTAATAACCATACACTCAACTGGAGCACTCAAAAAATATCTTAAAAACAAATTGAACAGCCTACCTGGGACAAGTATGTCTCAAAACAATTTTTTCACGAAAAAAAAATACAGCAATCTTTATTGCGCGGCACTGGCTTTGGTTTGCGGCTATTTCATCCGTTTTAAATCGCGCGCCACAAAGTGGGTAATATACGTCAAAAAGTGGCTGCTATACGTCACGGACTGACTGCTGTACGTCGCGGAGCGACGTCCTATAGTAAGTCTCCTCATTGGCTAAAGATTGGTTGACAGCTTAGATCTTGGTTGTTAAACCGTTGTGATATGTTTAACTTCCTTTCGAGCAGCATATTTTTTACGTTTAAAGAATAACCGATGTAATGAGACTTAATATTTTTTTTTTTACAAAGGGTTTACAAGACGGGCACTTCCGTTTGGCTTCATACCATAAGAAACAAAAGCTTCGCCATTCTTTCATGGCCGCCGAAGTCTCTGCTCCTGCCTGTCTCGCCTACCTCGACTAATCGTTTCGCCAAAGGGGATCAGTGTTTCGTGCTGACCCAGGTGCTTGACTGAGACTTCCTGAAGTGAAGTAGTGTGTGTTTAGCAGTTGTCTCAGGTGTTAGTGATAGGAATCGACGCGGGGTCTTGGCTTTCATAGCACGGTTTGTTACTTTCGTTTCCCCCTTTGCTTTCTTAGCATGCTTTCTTTTCTTTTTTTTGCTTGAGCGTGCAAGTGCCAATTTTTTGGAGATGTCAGCTCGTGTAAAGCGGCACCGTCGCTCTCTAAAGTGCTGCCAGATGAGTGATATTGACAGCGAGCCTTCCAGCAGCCTTGTCGCCCCGAAAAGTGAATGCTATTTGGCTGGACGCAATCGGGCGTTCGCGTAGCGACAAATGTGTCCAAGTAGGTTCTCGTCATTTCGCTCCAGAGGCCTTCGAAATTCGCACCGGGAACACCGAACGTCCGCGACCGAGACACAGCTGTTACGTAAAAAACCTGGCACAGCCAGGTTATTACATAACAGCTGTTTGCAAAAACTTTCGGAAGTCCGAGTTCTGCGTTAGTCGACAGATTTGTCTCGGCTTCCGAATCTTTCGTAAAGTTGTTTGAATTGAATTGTAAATCTTCGTTGTGATTGCGCCTTTGTATATCTCCTTATTTGTTTTGCTTGATAGACGCAAACGACCACACATTGCTAAAGCACTTCCTCAGCCACTTTGCGAAAAGCGCGAAACACGGAGTTCGGACCATCCTGACTTCCCAGTCTTTTACCTGCTTTAGAACAGTTTGTACCTGCTAGTAGGTATGTCTACTGAAACTGCAACTTGAAACTAGGGGCAGTGCCAAAGAAAAACGACAAATTTGGGAAAGCTTGCTTGCCTTCCCCAATTTCTAAACTCTTGACTGATTGTACCATAATAAATGAACCAACGCATTTTCCCAAAAATAAAGAAAAGGCATATGTTTACTAAGTAATAAAATGGTTTTAATTTATGCATCTGCGGGCAGGTAGGAAATCTTGCCTAATTTATTCACACCACACAAAGAGCGCAACAAACTCGCACGCGATTTACAGGAAAATATCGGTGGTGACTTATGTTTCCCTGATATTCTGTATAGGAGGTCTTTTGCAGGACCGAATCATCCAGTCGGGCGGTGTCCGTCGCTGTGCAAACGCAGTCCATCAACAGGAAGCATAAAAACGGCAGATTCAGGAAAACAATTTGGAGTTCATTGTTCAATTAAAACAACGTAAATTTGTCGAAAACTCCAGCAGATTTTTACTCCCAATATGCTTCGGGAATCTTCCCAATTTTGAAGCGGAACGAAGGAAGATTTACTTTTAAAGACGCTCGCTCCGTCTTGGTCCAGCTGGACCGAATCAGTTGACGATGTCGGGACTGAACCCGTTGAACCTCAACCCCACAACAACCAATTTGGGCTCCGTGTTGGCGTGGGTTTCTACTTCCAACCCCCCCCCCCCCCCCCCCCCCCCGACACACCACAAACGTTTCAGTTCTTTGTCGCATCGCCGTGTTGCACCAAACAGAACGAGATCGCCGAAGTCAACACAGCGCTATCGTTAAAGTTGGCTTGTGGTTGCGCACTCGTGGACCCTGTTACTCTCTTCGCTTTCAAAGTACGTACAACGATTACGAATGATACCTTCCGTCTTCCGCGAACATCACAGGAGCGCTTCTCCGGTCACATCTTCGTTACATGGGCTCGCGAACCGCGGGGCTTCTCGCGTCCCGTCAAACCAAAACAATACCGACGCCATGTTGAACGTGCGTTGTTGCCCCATTTTTTCCGACCAAAAAAACAACGAAGCAAATCCCAGAGCGAGGGCACTTCTCCGCACGGGTCGAAAGAGCGGGAGTTGCAAATATGGAGAGGTTCGGACTCCGACTGAATTACTTCCTGTGGCGTAAATATTGCTAAAAAATAGATTTCCTTTTTTGCGGAAGGTTTGTTTTGTGACATGATTCTCCCAATTAGGCTGTCTAAAAAAAACAAAAAAAAAACTTTATTTTTCTTGGCAGTTACCCTTTAATTACGGCAGTTGCTCGAGACTCGCAGAGTTTATACCAACTTTAGAACATTAGTGGAGGCCTCAATTCCATACAACGACGCCGCACTGAATGTTCATTGCGCCGGGAGCCACTGAGCATTGAGAGGATGTGTTTCTATTTTATGTGGGGGCGTCAATGCTGGAATAAGATTCCTTGTCCGAGGATTCTCCTTTTCTTTAACGACGAAGGTAATTGAATCTCTAAAAATTAGAATTATTCAGCAGCAGCGACAGCCAGTTCACGCTTCGCCGAAACAAGTGTTGTTCACTCTCCAGGAAACCAAGACCTTGCTGTCAATTTCGTCGGCGCTCATGCAGTCTTCCTGAGCACGCTACCCCTTCCACGGGGAGTGACGCAGCGCCGGAAGCCGCTGTCGACCATCGACGTCACCAACGAGCCTTCTTTTCCCCGGCTCCAGGGTTACCATGTCAGTAAATACTTTAGGCGAAATGTAGTTGCAAGATACCAAAATACTACCAAAAGTACTTGAAATACGGTATCTTCATTAGGGTATTTAAGACAGGCACAAGTCTGGCTAGAAGTCCCGATTGTTGATTTCTGCGCTCACTGTAAAATCATTTCGCGACCAAAGCCGAAATCAAGCGCTGCTAAAACCACCGCGTCATCCGGTTGGGCGATCACTTTTCCGGCATTTGGCAATAAGCTTCCGAAATAAAAGACGCGAAGAGTTTTACTCAGGAATCCTTTGCCACCGAGTGGGAAATAACATCAACAATCGAACCGCCGCTATAATGACGTTCGGGCACATAATAACCTTAATGACGACTCAGCTTTATTCTGTTAGATGGCACTGAATATCCTCAGAGCCACGCGGTCTGTCTGCTTCTTTTATATAGTCCGCGACTGTACACACCAGGCGCTGAATTACAACAGCATCCGATAGGAAAACACTCGAAGCCGCGAAAACAGCAACAAACACCTACTTCAATTTAATGAACCAATCACTTCACACGGACTAAGATGCAATATCAAGGTTTCATACAATGCAATGAATGATGAACCTGCCCCCTCACTGGTCGAAATTGAGAACGTCTGAGAAATGTATCTTCTTCGTTGATTGCCGTGCTGTGTCATGACTTGTGTGACAGCAAACTGGGAAACACACCCCTATTGTTTGCAATAAAAGGCCAAGTGTCTAGAAGGAGATGACCTCACCGCTAATTTGTGTTCTCTACACCTATCGTAAAGCACCTTCCAGACTGGTCATTTTGCCGCAGCAAGCGCATTCATTAGCAAGCGATTGTCCAGCCGTTCTATCTACGCAAAAGTTGCAAGCTTCAAGGCCATTGAATTTTGTTTGCAGAGGATGTGTTGCACCGTAGAGTGTTTGATATTTCCTCCGATGTTTGGGCGAAACATCGTTTACAGTCCGGCAGCTTCAACAACCAATATTTTGGAAACGAGAAATACACCGCACTCGGGGTTTTCTCCTCCATTCAGTTTAGAAATAAAACAAAACACACACGTCTGTTTTTTTTGTTTTGTTTTTTTACTGGTGTTTTAACAATGTAATGCGTTTGACGCCTTAACCGTACATATTTGACTAAATCGTTAATTTATTATTATTTTTCTATTCCTGGGCGATATTCCAGGCATATATATTTTGCACCAAAGTACTATCATTACTGATCTATTCAAGCTCCCGTAAACATGAATTGTAGTTTTTTGGGTCCAAGAAACTTCAGTATTTAGGACCGTTATTCGCTCTAAAAACATTACGATCAATACCTGTATACGACCTAATAAAATAGGCGCTGCTAAATAGCAACATGCACACTAACTGAACCTTGTCAGTAGGACGGTGGCATAGCTAATTAATTAAGCATGAACGATGTCAGTAAAAAAACCGCTTCGCATCGCAGCGCCGTGCGTCGTAACCTTGGCAACCGTCTCTGACGCTGTCGTGTACGCGCAGCGTTCGGCCACGTCATAGCAACATCGGCGGTGCGGCGGCTGTTTTATGGTGAATTCCGCTCGCAGATCTCGAGCGCTCCAAAAGCGCTCCATTTGGAGCGCGCATATTCCACTCGCAGATCTGGCTCGAGTTGGTCATCTTCCGCTCATAGATCTCTGGCAGCGCCCGCTCCACGGAGCGCCCCAAACCCCGCCGAACTTGCTCTGCGGGATTTCACAGATCTCTCCGGAAGTTGACAGAGCGGCCCACGTGATTTCCGTCTAAATCGGCAGTGCGCATGCGCGGCGAGGTTGGAGAGGTCGGCGAGGTCGGCGGGCCGGTCGGGTCGTGGAGTTGGATCTGTGCGGGTGCGTCGGTTGTTTACGCGGGATTGTGACGGCTCGAACGCTTCTACCTCGCGTACATCAGGGATACAACGCCGGGACTGTGGAGCGTGCTAAATCGTAAGCGCTGACATATGTGATCGTGAGAGGAAGGACGACAGAAAAGCCGGAGGCAGACGCAAGGTTAGGCCTGTTCATTCTGCAGCCAATGATTGTTTATATTTTTACACTGCATTCCGTCGGCGTTTACCCGTGAAATAAAGCAAGAAGCGATTAAGCAACGACCGCAAGGGATGGTTTGTTACCTCTGTGTTCATTAAAGGCGTACACAAAATCTGAACTGCACTGCTGGCAATCGCTGTCCGTGCCCCGCCGCTTCGAGGCGGCCGAAAGGTATGTAACGGTGCCGAACGCGGACGTATTCGTAATTTGTGACATGGACGCCGCGGTACGTATATTTTCGCCCGGCCTGTGTCGCGTGTTATTTCTGCAGCTAAGCAGTGACAGTCATCACTGGTCGTCGGAAAGATCAGTCGGCTGAGGCGTTGGTGGGCTTGTCAAGTTCGAGCAGCGGCCATTTTGAACGGCGGAGGGGGAAGCGGCGGGGAGGGGTGTGGGGTAGGTCGCTCCAAAAATGCAAGTTTATCTTCCCCTCGTCGATTCGGAGCGGGTCCCACGGAGCGGAATTTCGCCTCCCTCGCGGATTTTGGAAAGCGCTCCGGATCTACGAGTGGAATTCACCATTAGTTACGCCGGTCAGCGGCGCCACCTGACGCGATTTTGGGTCACTGGTGTTTCGCGCTTTACGAGTTCATTTATATTATGTGGAAGCGAACTGCAGCTTCATCCACTTTTCCTCGAGTTAACGTCGTCACAATTAAGCAATCACCTGAGTGAAGATCGGAGGAGTATATGGGCGCATGCCCAGGAAACATTTCGGACGACACTTACGATATTCTTTGGTGGTGGTGAGGTAACCAAATAAGCACCAGGAGATGGCCGTGTTGAACAGAGCCTCCGATTGAATCATCGTGGAGATTACCGGATAGCGACCTGACGGGAGAAGATAAGTCCCATGAATGAAAATTCAGCCTGCACGATGAAATCAGTCTGGACGTTGAAGCGGCCAAACGTAAAAACTGAGTACAGCGATTGTTTTGCCAAATGTATGAAGCGCCAAAGAAAACGGCGGAAAGATAAGGAGGCACACGAGCTGCACGGATTCGTGTCATCAGTATAGAGTGGTCTCACACCACATGCTTCCCGTATGAAATATCACCCTCTGCTTTCCTATGCATGATGCTAGTGTTTTCCAGGTAGTTCGATTGCTTTTGCTTCCTGATTGACTACTCCAGTCACTGTAGTCGCGAACGTAAAAGTGAATTGTCTTGTACGATCATTTTGAAAACGAGCTGGCGTCTGAGAAATTCACCCATCGGTGGGCGGGGAAAAATAGCCCCAGTAGACACGGTAAAAAGGACATGAAAGTAAAAAAAAAAAAAACTAGACTAAGCACGATTTTGGGTGGCCAAAATAAATTTCGGGTCGTACCTATTGAGTTTACCCGTCGACAGACACTCTCGAAGTTTTTGTGCTCTGAACCAAAACAAGATCGACTTCAAACACTACTCTAATAAAATATTACGGAGGCCCAAATGGTTGAACATACGAAATATATGAAGCAAGAAAGACAGACGACAACGTCAAGGATACACGAGAGCGCTGTCTTACAACAAGCGTTTTCATAAAAAAGAAATATCGAAGAGAAGAAAAATGTGGGGGAAGATATACTGGGGAAAAAACGCGCGTAAGCAAATAAAAAATATATAGAAGGTACATGGTTACAGAATTAGATATTTTTTATCCTGTTCCTCTCATTATTTTGTTTGTTTTTGTCCTTTCTTCTATTCAATACAACTTTTCTCATTACTTCCTTCTCTTTCTTATATTTGTATTGAAACACCAATTGTAACTATGGTGTTGTATGCCTTTTTCATGTCCTGCCTGTCTTTTGCACTTGATATATTTAGTACAATAATTAATCGTCTCCATGTAAAAAAACAGGGAATGTGGTGGACGCTGTTTATCAACATGTCCATAAAAAGGGCAATCTTGCGATGTTTGGTCGCCTTTTTACTCGAAAGAATTCCAACGCATGATTGTATGTTTTAGACTTCTAAGGTGCCCAGGGCGCGTAGATTAAGCACGACATAAAAAAAGTCCTACTCTTTATGTTTATTCTGCCACCACAAACATTTCGGAGGTCTTTTTTAGAGCACTGCGCAAAAAAATACGATCTCAAAAACCGCTTGAGAACGCTTGGGTGAAACAGCGCACAAGGTTTACACACAAAAAACAGGCACACACATAAAAAACACACACACTTGTACAGCGTTGACTAACTCAAGTTTTGTATTTCTTCTTCCTCTGATCACTTTCTTCTCTCTGTTAAACGAAACATTAGAGAAAATTATACGGTGACGACATAAATCAAAAAGTTTATGAAGAAAAAATATTAATAAAAATACTACGCTTAAAAGAAACAAACTAAAATAAAATAAAACCATCGTTTCTTTTATCTTCTCGCAAGTCGGTCCATTTATTTTTGTGATAACGCTAGAGAGGGGGTGCTCGCACAGGCATCTTCTCGCCTAGCTATCATCTCAGCTTCAATAATTTCCCTTAATAGCTGGTCTACAATCCTGTTGATGAAAGGACAGTGCAGTTGGTAATGTCGGCTGAGCAAACGCAGACTCTGCAATGCAACTCCCGGTGTTCGGAAATGACTTTGTGGATGGTGTATTGATGTTCACGAAATCTGTCGTTGAGACATCTGCCGGTTTGCCCTACATACTGCTTTCCAAATGACAGGGAATCGAATGCATCACTCCTTCTGTGCGTGGAGCAAATCGGTTCTGGTGCTTCTGCGTACAACTTAAGACCCCGTTTGAGGATGAATTTACTTTTCTGCATAAAATGAAAAGCTTGTGCGGAGCAGAGAACACCACATCAATGTTTACGTGGTTGCCAATCTTCTATAGACCGTGCGAGATATTGTGGATGTATGGCACTACGACAGGCCTGGTGTGTGGTGTGCGGTGGCCCGGTGTGTGGTGTTTTCTACACCGTACAAGCTTTCCAGTTTATGCAGAAAGGTGAATTATTTTTCATCCTCATACCGGGTCTTAAGTTGTACGAAAAAGCACTAGAACCGATTTGTTTCATGTACAGAAGAAGTGGTGCATTGAGTGCTCCTCTCATGGGGAAAGCAGTATATTGGGCAAACCGGCAGATGTCTCAACGACAGATTGCGTGAACGTCAATACACCATCCACAAAGTCATTTGCGAACACCTGGGGATTCCTTGCAGGACTGGCAACCAGCTATCAAGGGGAATGATTGAAGCTGAGACGATGGCTAGGTTAGAAGAAGCTTGTGTCAGCACCCTCTCTAGCGTTATCATTTGAAAGAAATGGACAATCCTACGACAAGATGAAAGGAACGACGGTTTTATTTTATTTTAGTTTGTTTATTTCAAGCGTAGTATTATTTTTATTTTTATTGTTTTTTTTTTTAATTTTCTTTATTCTTCAACTTCTACACTTAGATCCTCACCGTATATTTTTTTCTAATGTCTCGCTTTACACAGAAAAGAAGATGATGATCAGAGAAAGAGGAAATACAAACCTGAGTTGTTTTTCAGCAGTGAGTACGGGTTTGTTTTTCGCGTGTGCCTGTTTTTCCTATGAAATCTTTTGCGCTGTTTCATTCAAGCATGAACAACCAACTCGGCCAAGCCTCTGTCCTCTCATGCTTGAGCACCCAATTTGTTCGAAATGAGTTTCAAGAAATCTTCAGCAAGAGAGGACGTAAATTAACCTGGCATTGTTAACCACATCCTCTTTCAAGAAAAGCTGTTTTCTATCCCGCATTTCACTCATTGGTGAGCTCACGGGCTCAAAGGACTGCTGAAAGGAATTGGTTGGAGTGATCAATCAGTGGTTCTTTAGAAAAAAAAAATACTAAACGCTCGTTGACAGTTTATAAACTTAGGGTTAGTTTATCAGCCCGTCTAACACCCTAATTATATATGATTGTTGCCGCGATCTCACGATAATAAATATAAGCTCCCGAGCATTATTAATCTGACATTCAGCAGTTTCATGGAAATCCCCGTAATTAGGGGGGCATAGAAACTCGTGGCGCCCTTTACTAGCATGTTTATTCCGTACGGGTCTTCATTAACTCCCATATAACCGGTTTACAAACCAATCGGTTTCGATTATCACCATTTCACTCATTTCTCTTTATGTCATGTCACTGCGAATCAAAAAGCGGCTGTACACATTTTTGCATTCCCTTCCGATAAACCTCGATCATAATTATGCACGTGACGGCGACTACAGCATGATCCTTCCACATTTGCAGTTTGCATGGCCTCGTTTCGCTGCAAAAGTATCTGCGAAACGATAGCCCGAGGTGAAAGAACGGATTACGGGCTGTGTATGCATCTCCACAATCAACTGCTATAACTTCGTTTCAGCTTCGGTCCGAGCACGGCCGATGTTATGAGCCGAAGGGCCAATCAAACAACGAAACAGGCACAACGTCATGGCGTGCTCTCTGCGCTTGATAAGACTAGCCGGCGGAGGAGCGCGCACAGAGAGGCGGGGAACACCGGCTGGTCCTATCAACTGCAGACAGCACGCCATGACGTTGTGCCTCTTTCGCTGTTTGATTGGCCTTTCGGCTCATAACATCGGCCGCGCTCGGTCCGAAGCTGAAACGAAGTATAGTCGTGGTGATCACTCACAGTCTGAGTGATGATTTCACAGTTTGTTGAATAATGCCTCACGTCAAACTTTCTTTTTCATAAAAAAAAAAAAAAAAAAAAAAGATTTTAGGAAGACTATGGAGCATTTTTCGTGGCTCCAAGCTCGTCAAATACACAGCTCGTGCCGAAGTTCACAGAGCCCACCGATCGGACTATCACGACGATGACTTCGCGCTTTGACGCCAGCGTTTAATCTGCGCGTTGTGCAAACTTTCGGCTCCAACTTTGTGTTTTGCGAGTTTAGGGCCCCTGGAGCCCTAAACTCGTCAGACACAAAGTTGTAGCCGAAAGTTCGCGGAGCGCGCCGATTGGACGTCGACGAGAAAAACGCCAAGTCATCGTCGTGATTGTCCAATCGGCGCACTCCGTCAACTTGGGCTCCAACTTTGTGTTTGACGAGTTTAGGGCCCCTGGAGTCAATAAAGAAATAGCAGCGTCATTCTTGGTTAAGTCTAAGTACTGTAGTTTATAACAGTTTAACAACGCATGGTGTGGGTGTTGCTTATTAAGTCAACAATTTTTCCTCCACTGATGTATTCGTCTTCGTTCTTATCAAGTGACGCCACAATTGCAATGGCTGTTGCGGAGCACAAGTGAGGCGTTCGGTCTGTCTATGCTGGAAAAAGCGATGAAGAAACTTCATCGTGACGTCGCCGGTGGGAGGAGCCTAATCTCAATCGGCGGCGAACTCAACTGGCAGGGAACTTCATCGCGGCGCGTTGATGACGTCGACGGAGAGTGGCGATTGAGTTGAAACTTCATCGGGATTTGTCCCCAAAATATGTCCCTAGAGGGAAATGCGCAACGCCGTATCGAAGGGTCTTGTAAAAGCAACATTTTTAACTTCTGAAAATGTATAATGCGGTACAATCTAAATATAATTACCGGTGTCAAGTCTAGGTCTCATGAATCATGTCTTTTTACGTAAGTGAAACAATTTAGATGATCGCAATGCGTGAGCTGCATCGCGATCGTGATGAATCGTCATGGCCGACGGTGGATGTCGCACGTAAAGTGCTCGTGTGTCTGTACGAAGATTTGCCTCACTTTTGGAATTTTTGCTGTCAAGTCGGGCTTTTTCACGTCGCGATTACCACTCGGTAGTCTGGTGGGGGACGTGAACCAAGTGTCCTCGCTGAACTCGAGGAGGAGGACAGAATCTTGGCCCATATGAGAATGGTTCCTCGCTAAGACACGGAAGAAGGCTCATGATTTCGAGGGCGGATGCGCCTCGTCCGTCGCCACACGGCATCTCGGCTGCAGTGTCGGTAAGTAAGTGCATGGCATCTCAATGGGCGGTTTTAGCGTACCGTTGCCGTGCGCAGCGAAATTGCTACAGGGAGCTTGCGCTGTAACTTCGAAGCATGCTTTTCAGCGCTCTTAAAGCCTTACCAGCCAGCCGCACGTGGCCACCGCAGAACACGGTAATGGTCTCCTAAAACTTGCTACTTGTAGTAAACAGACACTGTGTTGTTTTTGGCCTTATTGAATTTGCACGAGTGTGCTGTCTCGTGATGTTTCTTTGAAAGCTCGGATCGTAGCGCTCAAGCTGACGAGTTAATTTCTCTAGAGCTGTTCATGAGGCACTCCGATACCTGAATTCTAAAGTGTAGGCAATGGGCATTACATCAACGCGGAACCAGAAAGGCTGCCAATTTGCTGTGCGTTAACTTGTGTTTGATTGAATGATGCAGGACTCATCTGCTGTGGCCAAAGGTGCTACTGAGGACCCAGCACAGATGGCAGCTCCACCACCACCAAATGGTAGGTACAAAAAACAGTCTGGATTCATCTCCGTAATACGTGGTTTGCGCCTGTGTCAGGACATGTATTATGCATGAGTGCCGTCGGTAGCCTCATGCTGGTGGCCATTGATGTTGTGGGGTTGCAGCTTTGCTACACTGTGATCATGGTGAACTGCGCTGGCTCCAGTGGCCCAAAGTGACAGCTTTTGTACCCATCTCAGCAATTGCACAAAAATGTGAACATGACCTGCCCTGTGCATAACTATGTAGAAGATGCTGTCATTAACATATTGTGCCTGGTCGGTAGCTCCCAAGGTGACTGTAGGTCCAACCGTGTTGATGTTTCTAGCAAGGTGACACCTCAGCAAGACTTACAAAAACTTAAGTGTACACATGGTGCAGAGACAATCCACACATGGTCACTTGAGTTTTGTGTCAGACAAGACACAGATCCAATTAATGAGACTGTGTCAGGAAAAAGACGGTGCCTCCGGTCCTGTTTCCCAACAGCAACCTGCTTCCACCAAACATTCCCGGCAGCACCACATCTACCCACTGCCCTGAAATTGACAAGGGAATGACAGTAAGACAAAACTGGCTCACGAATTCCAAAACCGGTGTCTGCTATTTATATAAAAGGTCCACTTCTAAAAATATTTGCAGCAAAGGGCTGTGGAAGCAGGACGCACCTGGCTGGGCATTGCCTGTCGAACTCAGCAAAATCATCGGCGTGCAGTTTTGTATACTTCTCTTCATTTTTTGCACTCAGGTATTCACGTCCTTCACCTTTCGCTAGATATCACAATCTGTCACAGTTGAGAGTAAGTAGCAGATGGTTCTCGCCACCACACAGAGCAATATTTTCTGCGTACTGAACTGGACAAACACGGACAAACTTTGTCATCATCACTTGACGGTTTAAACTTCTGCCTAGGCTTAGCCCAAGTGCCTGCACTAGCACATATTTTCCCGCACGTCTCCGAGCAAGCGCGCCCGTGGCCGAATGGTTCCCGTACTTGGTTCCCACACAAAGGGCCAAGGTTTGATTTCTGGCCGCGCATGCACCTTTTTGTTAATGTCCCGCACATCCACCAAAATTTCACGAATGACAGATGGTCAAGTGACGAATGAACAGAAACTAAACGTTTAATTTGGCAAACTTGTGCCGAAAACAAAAATACAAAGAGGTAGCATCACAGGCATCGAAGGTCGGCGGAGTGCAGGGTTGGGCAGTATCGCGATACAAATGTATTGCGATAGTATTTCAGAAATACATTTCGTATCTGTATTTCTGTATCGCGATACAATTTTTTCACCAGTATCTGTATTCCTGTATCGAAATACATTTGGATTGTTTCTTTGTATCGCGATACAATCAGGGTGAAATGTATTTCGATACATCTCTTGAGAAATACTACCCCTTCCCCCCCCCCCCCCCCCCCCCCCCCCCGCGAAAAAAAAACCGAACGCATCTATTTTTTATTTATTTTTTTTTTTTTTTACTTCTGAGGTGCTAGGTCAAGGAGATGCTGGGACATTGTTACCATGCCGACCGAGTTCCCTCCGATTTTCCGAACTATTTTTCTATGCGTCCTCTTCTCTCTTCTGAGAAGTGTTGCGTAGTCGGGGACTCGAACTAGGTGGCGTGCCAGGAGTGGAGTGAGAGCATCTTTTGCCGCAGGTCCTTATGTAGGGATTTCTTGAGTCATTTTTTGCCGGCCTCCAATGCCCGCGGCTAACTAGCTTACATACTAAACAGTACACCCAGCCGGCAAAGCTGAGTGACAGTCCGTTGCAGCACGAGCCTGGTGGTGGTTGACTTGAAATAGATAGAATGACTCACGCAGTGAAGTTCAAAACCTATCCGAAGGCATCTGCGGCTGCGCCCGTAATATTGCACGGCTCAAGGGTACGTCATCAGCCGATGTGAACGTGACCCGCTGCTCTGGTGATCCGAAACCCAGAAAGGAGGCCAAACGTGCCTCTCTGTGTCGACTCAGACTTCGTACACTTGCGACTCGTCTCGAGCGCGCTGTTTCTCGAAGGGATCGCACCTGTGCCGGCAATATCAGGTCGCAATCTACGAGGCCTGTGTTTGGATGATGCTAGGCGAAACTTGAGGACTGCAATCCATGCGTCGGTGGCGGAGAGTCGGCAGGAAGGACCTTCACAACAGGAATGCCACCGTATCCTTTTTTCAGCCGTAACAGAAGACAAGGCATGGTGTTTCAGGTGGTTCACTATTCTCGAAAATCCCAAATACACCTGCATGATCTTCAAAGAGGTAACCTAGAACGAAAGTACGTATTGTCCTTTCATACAGCAACGTGGTAAAATTTTATGGTCAAGGCCACACCCACAGATCAAGAATACCAGTTCATTCCGCCGTGACATCATGCGATCACTGTTGACAGGGGCGTTGTGACGCTTTGATGGGATTTAGGTTGACATACAATTTATTTAGAGGTCAAAGACTTTTCGCATCCCTCGTCAGACAGACAGGATGTCAGGGAAGGGACCGCGGACAGTCCTTGATGGAACGTTTTTTAAGCTCATTGGAGACTCCTGGTCGTCTGAAACCACAGCCTTTAAGGCAAAGTGCCAACTCGCCCAAGCCTCAACTTTAGCATCGTTCAAAAACTTTCACTTCCAACTCCATGCTTCATCTCAATTGGCGTCTCAAACAAATTCGAAAAATGTATTGCAGTATCAGTATTTCTGTATCTGTATTTCTGCCCTCCCTAAAATGTATTCCTGTATTTGTATTTCCAAATACTTTTTGCGTCTATTTAAAATGTATTTCCGATACGTATCGCGATACACTTTTTCAGATATATTTCAGTATCAGTATTTTAGCTACTATTTTAATGTATCCCAGTATTCGTATTTCCAAATACATTTTTGAGTATTTCTGCCCAACCTTGGCGGAGTGGCACGATCGAGCGCAAGAGCGAGACTCTCTCTGTATCGCCACGCAGAGCTCCTCATGTATATGCGTGGACTTCTGGAACAATCGGCATAGAAAGTTCGGTGCATAGAACATTCTGACTTTGAACAAGCAATGGGATTCTTGAATTAAACCAGAATGCAACATTTACAGAAATAACAAAAAGGTGCATGTGCGGCCAGGCATCATACCTCAGCCCTTTGTGTGCAAGCTAAGCACAATAACCATTCGGCCACGGGCAAGCTTGCTCGGAGACGTGCATGGCAATATGAGCAGCCTCTGCCATTAACCACATCTGACATGTACCATGTGGTGGTCACCAACACGGTGCCCTTGGAAGTACTCAAAGGTCTTGTCTTTTATACTGACATGACATTACCTGCAAACCATGTATGCATGCTACTGAAACTGTGTCATGTCAGCTGTGCACCAGTCATCAGGTAGAGCTGCAGCGGAAAAAGATAAGCACAAGCGACCAACGACCGGAGCAGCAAAATCGCGACACACGGTGGTGGCAAGCATTGTTTGGAGAACCGTCGAAAGAAAACCTGTGTCATATGGCACTAATGAATTATTCCAGGCCAAGTTTCTTCGTCCTTGCTTTATTGAGTTACACCCAGAGCAGCTTGGGCTCACATTCTTTGTTGTTTGCTCAATGCAATGCGGAAGAGCTGGACTTCCACAGCACCAAAAACATTGGCGGGAACAACAGTTAACTTGTCATTGGGAATCAGTTATGACAGACAGTTATAGCATAAAGGAAAGTGAATGCAGGACTCTTCTGTTTTCGCTCCTTTTCATTTTCGGACCTTGTGTTGTGTTTCGAAGTGAGTGATTTCCAACTTTTCGCTTTCCATTTTTCATGTGATGGACAGAGCAGGCCTGTCTGTTGCAAAGTAATTGGATCATGCTAGGTGCACATTGCTCAAGGCTGCTTGCTTCATAGGTTGCGTGTTGTACTGGAAGACCCACAGCATGAGCTTGCTGGTCTGAGCAGTTCCTTGGTTAGGGAGGTGCCCGCATAAACAAAATGCCTTACAGGAGTCTCGCATTCTTGATATTTCCAGCACTGCATAGGAGTTCTAAAAGAAGATAAAAGCAGTGGTATGCCATACACTACTGCTCACCACACCCCTGGGATTCTCTTGTTCTATGCAATTTCTGTAACATAGTCTTTAAAAATGCTTGTTTTTATAAACATTCACTCTTTTCGTGTACTTTGTTTGCAGGCTGTGGAGGGACAAGCAGCTGCAGATAGCCAGCAGTCATCTTCACTGACCACACTCGTGCTGCCCCTCATGGGGGTGCAGAATTTCCATGCACAATAAAACATGCTTCCTAGGCACCATTTTGCGTCTGTCATGATTTCAGTATAGCATGGAAAAAAAGGTTTGCAGCACTACCTTGGTCATACCCGACAAAATTGTCATACATCGAATATAAATTTTGGGTCAGGAAATCTCGGTGCAATTGTTTATGTGCCGGGACTCGTATCTCGACTTCAGATGTCGATGTATATTTCATATACAGGGAACCAGAAATTTCACAATTAACGGTGACACGGCGGTGCAAGTTCAATCGTCCAGATACCAGCAACCACAGTTAATTCTTCACCTTTTCTTCCTCTATGCTTGGAACAATATACTGTTAGAGCTAGAATGCTTATGCAGTCAATGGGAAACAAGATGCCACCCATGAGGAGGCCCTCTTTTATTCTCTATTCTAATGCCTCGACGTTTTGCTTGTGCGGTTTGCATTCTTGCAAGGTTACCCTGCCAAAAACATTGTGTTAAAAAGCTTTTTCAGAAACATCAACTTATTACAAACTTCCATTTTTAACCATGTTGAATATACCTGAGACTGGGGTAGAAAAACATAAAAGTCGAAGAAACAGAACGGGACAGGACGACGTCTCAAAGTTGAGACGTCGTCCTGTCCCGTTCTGTTTCTTCGACTTTTATGTTTTTCTACCCCAGTCTCAGGTATGTTCAACATGGTTAACATCCACCAGCTCGCCTGCACCCTTACTATTGTATCTCTTCCATTTTTAGGTGCCATACCAAAACTCCGCTTGAACTGTCTTTTAGGTAGACCACTCTGCAACCAAAGGGACTTACTGTGTCTACTTGATTTGGCAAGTTACAAAGTATGACAAAACATTGCAAGCGGATACACACAAGTATATTTCGCAGATGTGACGAGAGCCAAAGCTCGTAGTAGCCTCAACAGCTGCCAGGCTTCAAGTTTGAGCAGGGAGACCCTGGTAGGCAGCACATACTTGCAGAGGTGGCCACCTCTCAGATTTTCAGCACTGCACAGCGTGTCCTCTGCTGTCAAAGCTTACACCGTCCTCGAGATCGGACTCTTGGGGCTCAAGGGAGAGGCCCCAAAATAGAGCTATACAAGCCCGCATTGTGCAGAAAGTCAAATGATGTTGCTGTGCCTAGCACCTTTGCAACCACCGGAGCCTGCTTTTCAGCATCCTATTCACTGCTCTACGACAGAATCCTAAGCAATGCTTTTTGTTAAGCTTGGCCTCAGAACAGCAGAGCATCCATTGGGGTTGCGAGAAATTGGTGTGCAAGCATGGCTTCAGGGTTTTGTCGCTGTCACCTGCACACAACAGTGAGGCGGTATCTGACATGAATGTTTCATAACCTTTTCAGTTGTCCAAAAGCACATCAAGACTAGATAGAAATTCTATATGCTAATGCAGCCTCTACTTGGAGATAGTAGTTGCATAGCATCCCAAAAAGGCTGAAAATGTAATAACAAAAAAAAAGTGGAGATATTCTCTTGTCTTGCACAATACCCAAAATTATGCCTTCAGAGCAAAGAGGTGTCAATTGAGTTTATAATCTCTTTATTTTCCTTTATATACAAAGGTGGGAGATGGGGCATATAATGTCAAACGTCAAGCTGCATGGCTTGCAGCTTGACGAGGCGCCCTACCCGGTGTGGCAGAAAAGCAGCAGAAACGTTTCAGACAACACAAGCAAAGAACAAGATACTGTACCAGTTTGAACCTGCAATCGTAAAGTGAAAACGTACACAACGTGCTGCAGCAGAACAATTTCCAGATGTTGAGGCCCGAGACATTTGGATGATACACATGCAATCACGAGTAAGCTTGAATCCGTGCGACTATCTCACACGACACTCATCACGGCGAACGAGGCACCCGTTTTCTACCGAGAGCTCTCGTGCAAGCGCATTGAGAAAATGTGTATTGAGCACTTACCGACAACACCACTGAATTCGCATCGCTGACCTTCTTGGTCATCGTCTTTCCGTCTTCACTTGGCGCGCGAAGCCCACTCACCTTCAGCCCCGGGTTATCGATTATCGCCTCTGTAGCATCCAAAGAATGCGACTCGCAGCACACCGACACACGGTGACGTCTTCGTCGCAGCAAAATGTGCCGCCAGCAACGCTCAAAGAGAGCACTTGCTGCTCGGCGGTCACCATATGGGGCCCCTCGCGACGCCGCCAAAGCTTCCACGGCAAATGTCAGCACCAGCGAGTGTCGGGCAGTATTCCCCGATTACGTCCCTGACGAACCTTGAACGGCGAACACATAAAAACGTAGCGATAGTCCGCTTTGGTCCGCACCGTCCGCGAGCTTGAACGTCGCCATCTTCATTGACTTTGGCAACTTTTGCTGCCCGACTACTACAAAGTTATCTCCATCGCCAAACTCAATCGTGACGACATTTTGACGTCACCGCGAACTTCATTATTTCAACAGCATAGCTCGAACTCCATCGGAATCCGTAGGGAAAAACTCAATCGCAACGTCACATCACGTGACCAAAAGGGTAGCCAATCAGCGACCGATTGAGTTAACTTCATCGTTGAGTTTGCGATCTAGCATAGACAGACGGGTCTCAACACGCCCTGCTTCTTAAAACTGTCAGCCACCACTGTTCGGTTTTAATTCTGTCTTTTTCGTACCTTCTTCGAAGAGTAGGGCGCTGAGGGGCATACGTTCTACGCAGCACATGAATATGGCGAAGAACAGGGATTGTCGGATATCCCAGGTCTCGTCCGCCACCTGCTTGGCCGCGTAAGCGTACGCTAGGATCGCCGTTGCACCTGCAAGGCACAATGACATTTAAAAACAAAAAAGCGTGCACGACACCAAAAATGTAGCTTTCATCTACATGTTTCATATAACGAATAAACAGAATTCGCCGTGTCGTAACAAAAAAAGTAATAGCCCGACATCGTTTGTGCCGTTTCGCTGATTCTCGAATAAATGCGCGAGAATTTCGCGCAGCAGTTATATATAACAAATCATGGTGAATGAAGCCTCTCAAAACTTTTCCGCGGGGCGAACATTCCCGAAACCCCCCTTTTACCTAATGCAAACAGATCAGGTCACTTAGATTCCACACGAAGGACGTGCGCACGATGCGCGCAAAATGAAAGAGCCATTTCGTTGTTATCCGTACATGTTGTACATACGGGGGCGACAACACCTTGCGCTTACGGCGCTTACGGCTCACGTGGTCAGACGACTGGGCGTCAAGAACGGCATGGGAAGCCGAAGAACGGAACCGCAGCCCGTGTGCGCCCACAGGTCTCCAAATCCGGCGGCAAGGACCTTCTGAGGGCGTCCAAAGTGGAGACCCGCACGCCATTGGCGCGACGTAAGACCAAGCAAACAAGGTGCAGTGGGGGACAGCAGGGCCAGGGTGTACTCGGGCCTCCGGCGAAGCACCGCAAGGCGGCGTGTACGGGTTGCTTAAGGTTCGGCCCAATGTCAGTTAATATTTGGTAATGAACCATCCACAGAATGTCGGCCCGAATCGGCTAGAACGAAGGGGAGGGAAAGGGGGGGGGGGGCTGACACACGCACTAGTGATACACCCGACGTCCCCCGGTGCGCGGCCGCGGGGCCGCGCGGCTTCGAAATTGGCGAAGTTTGGCGCCACCGCCGTCCAGTGCGACCTCACTTGCTCTGCGCCATGTCGCAAAGCCTCACGAAATGTGCACTTCGCTGCCAGAAGTGGTGCCATCACATGCGCGAAACCGGTCCAAGGCCAGGGCATGTATCAGGGCACTAATGATAATGGATTAGGAGACCGCCAATCACGGTACGCTACTTAACGGATCACTCAATGTCCTGCACTGAGTTCCAACATTCAGGACTCTACTGATACAAGGTAGCTGTTCATTCTCAGTGCGCACCTAGTGCTTGGAAACACGGGACTTGAACATTATGAGTAATTTATTCAAATGATTCGCTGTGATTTGTTCCCTTGGTGCTTTATTGGATAACATAAATAGTTCCGCTCGACAGACTCTAAAATATGACTCGCCTAGCTAAGGAAGAAATGATCGTTTTTTTTTTTTTTTATGGGAATGAAGACTCCAGAGGTGAAACCACACATAAAAGTAAGCAAATATTTCTTTCGCTGCTTTTTAAGAATGTTTCACTTTGTGCGCCGGAATTTTCTCGGATGCCAAAGCGAAACGTGCTCTTTTGCCCGCCCTCGAATATAAATTTTTGATTGCTATTTTCGTAAACGCTGCAATTTGTATGCACCACTCTGGAACGCAGTAGTAAATTTGCACATGACGTCTTATTGAGTAGATAGTGACGCTGTATGACACTGCACTCCATTTCACGTTATGTTCGACCGCAGCCAGCACTATTATCCGCTTGTAGCCAATCAAGCAGCAACGAATGTGCATCCTGATGGCCCGCGTGGTCTTCGTGCGTTTCCTATTACCTACTAACCTTAATCACAGAGATAAAACAATGCAAAATTGGTGCGTATACACCGTGTGTTAATAATTTATGTGGTTATAGCAAGTGCACAAACACGACGAGCGTCGTGACGGTGCGCTTTTGGTGCGGCTTCATTTGCTCAAACGTCTTATAGCGTCGACTTCGGTAGGAATTAGAGAGTGACGGACTTATAGCATGGTTAGGTAACCATAGACCTTTGCATCGCTGATTACTCGGCGAAAAATGCTGTGTCACAGAGCTTTGGACGCGTGCGCTTCGTCTAATATACCGCACAGCCGAGCAACAGCGCATGCTCAGAGGGTATTCCACAGCTCAGCTGTCAAATATGGCAGGGCGCAGATTGCGATTTTTGCAAAGGTCTATAAAGCATGTCCTTATTAATTTTGCCACAACTGCTCGGACGCAATCACGGATTGTCATAAATATATCGCACGTTCTTGTCTACTTCCACGTTGTGTCATAGAAAACACTGACGAATATAGCGCATCGTCATCCAGCTCGACTCGTGGTCATGTGCTCCTACGCCTGTTTGTGCCGTTATTACTTCTTATAGACACGTGTCTACTTTGACAATGCTCACATATTCTGCTGACCACCGGACATTGTCGAGGTTCGATGATTTCTGTCAGAACACTAACTGATCCCGAAGGCGGACCCAGGCATGTGCCGACGGGGTGAATATTGCAAGGCGCAGGCTGACCGACCAGTGCAGCAAACTCGAGTTGTATCCGTGAGCCGTATTTGGCCCATGACGAACCCTGACGCGTGCTAACATTAGGGATTGAAAAAAACACGGTGAATTTCCTATTTATTATTTTTAATAGGAAAAACAAAACTTAGCGCGCGTTTATTTTTGAATTTTGACTGGAGATATCAAGCGTCTATTTTCTGCCTGTACTCCGCGAGTTTCCTCGACTCACATAATGCGATAGTCTTAGAAGAAAATGTTAATTTATTATTGCTCGGTAGTTTTCTAAGGCAACCTAAGTGTAGGGAATGAGCCAACATTTTTCGCCGCATACAACATGACCACTGAGCACTACACCTATTTTTCTATGTAGCTACTCCGACTATAATAAATATAATTAAGGAGTGAGTATATCCGGCAACAGAGATAATTTGAAGTCAAAGTCTAACGTATAAAGAATGCAGCTTCTCTTGAACAAGCTCTCTTCTCAAACATGGTAGTTATAAATGAATGCTACAGGCGAATCGACGCAAGTAATTGCAGCACAGGATGATGTCAAAATAACAATACACACGAGCTTGAATGAGTCCAATAAGGACTCCCGGAACTCTCATTTCCGTTAAAGATCAGGGTGTCAGTGGATGTCCGTCATCTTAGATACGTCATCCTCTCTCGGGCATCCAGCATCACAGGTATGAACACTTAAGAGTGCACCGAAGTTTTCTATTTTACTCTTACAGGGAAGTACATTGGATACTGAAAGGCGCTTTATCTGACGAGTTTATTTATCTGGGAATTTTTTCTTCAACGGGAGGTGAAGTCAACAGTGGGGAATCACCTGCCTCTGCACTGTCAAGGCTGTACATATAATAAAAAATCTGGCCAGCACTGCTATCATTGGTGGATATAAGAAAACACTCCCCAGAGATATTTAGGAGGCGTATATTATACCAGGCTTGGGGGGCACTGCGTGAGACATACTTCTCTTAAACTATGTGAAAAGAAGTTCTGTTTTTAAATGCTTTGATGCTCTGAAGCCATCGCCTTGCTCCCGAGTTCTCGTGCCACGAGCATGTTCCTGTCGGTTATTTTGTCGTGTCATTTCTGGATGAAATGTTGAGTCGTGAGTTCAGGGTCTACTCTGTCTTCTGTATTCTCCCACAGTTTTTTCACGTCGCTCGTTCATTTTTATTATGTATACGGCCTGTAGCGACATCTTGAATACTGGTTATTTTAAGCCTCATGACCGGCAAGCCAAAGCATAATCGCATGCATTGATGAAGGACATTTGATGTCCTTTGAGGTCCCCATGTTCCCGAATCTACTAAATAAGTTTCATTGATAACTACTCCCCTCGCGTATATTTGAACAGATAGATGCCAACTTTAGGAAATGCTCGTTAGCTCGAATGAAAACCCATAGAACGCAACAACAATCCGTCAAAATGTGTCATTAAACAGGATAAAAAATAAGAACTTCTCATGAACACCAATTGATTTGTTCGCTTAGCCCATTCATTTGTGTTGTTTAGTGTTTCTTGGCATTGTTGGATTTGTGTAGTGCTCTCCTCCTTGTTCCCACTGTTCAGGGTTAAAGCAATGTATATACTCAACCAGCTCCCTGCACCCTTGCTGTAACCTCAGGATTCATTTGAATTTTTACAGGACAAACATTCAATTAAAAATCCCATTTTCAAAGCAGTAAAGCATGACCTATATTCGCCGGTCTATCGGCAATGCCCGTGTTTCGTTCATGCGCAACTGTGGACCCACTGAAGGTGCCGATGCAGAAGACCATGATCTCGAGGTAGCATCGCCGGAAGATATAATTGTTGATTCCCTGCGTGGCGTGCACGACGAAGGCCGGCACGAACACCTTGATGGCGTGCATGCCCACGTTGCCCACCAGGCCGGACGCCATGCGGAAAGACTTGCGCTCGTGCACCAGAGGTGAGACCGCAAGCAGCGTCAGGAGAAACACCAGCGTAGTGTAGGGCACCCGGATTTGCTGCTGGAAGGCTTTCAGGCATCCTGCAAAGCGGCCATGCTTTTAGACGATGGAAGAGGATAGCACGGGCATTAGCGCCCAAATGTTTTGGTGGCACCCTCTTATGGTTTTTATTCACGACGTCACGACCAGCATTAGCCTCGCTGTGATATCAGCAGGTATGACCTTGGCTACTTTTCATCAGTTGCGACAAGTTTGATTAAGCGTTTAGAAAGCATAGTGTAAGCTAAAAGTTATAACGTTCTTCAACCAACAACGCTGAAGTTCACAGTCTGACGATGCTCTTATGTTCGACCTTTGAACCATAGCGTGAAGCCGACGAATGCGACGCTTCTGGTGGCGCACGAAATTAATAGTGACCGAGAGAATGAAAATGGAAGGGTGTTTTTCTTTCGAACACTAGGCCTCCAACCCGAACTCCGCGACTTCCACCGTGCTTTGGATGCGCTGGCGCGTTCGAGGTGTACGACGCGCCGAACTGTTGTTGTAGATAGCACAGAGTCGACCTGGAGACAGGACAACTGAAGCTTCTCACTACCGTTCGTGCCTTGTCAGATATTATATGAAGAATTTAGGCGAAACGTGCCTCCGGAGTAAGAATATAAAGACGACTGCGATGAAAAGGACTATGAGCGACAAGCTTGCCATTTTGTTTAATTGAATACTGTTAAGTGTAGGGGAGTCAAACAATTAATCTTATTTCACCATTTTCTAAAGATTGAACATTTCCATTATCTGAAGTGGTTTTCTAACCTTGAAAATGTTTTATTTCATACTTCGCTCATTTTTTTCTCAGCTATTTTCCAATGAGCGTGAGAACAAGTGGACGTAAATGTACTACTACCTCGTATTGTTTGACCTGTGTTGGCGCCAGCTTATTAGGCCTTTTCAGGTGCGATTTCAACCTCCAGTTCCAAAAAACTGGCATAACATAGCTAGTAGACCCATTAAAATAACATAGTTTACATACAGGTATGTAAAGCCAACATAAACCACTTAGGGAGAATCACTGTGACCTGCAGAGTTCATCTATAGAAAAAAATAAAGTTCAGAAAATTATTTGGCTAGAAAGCGTAAACCGAGCTTGAGCGAATAGCACGCAAAGCAGCGTACTCATTTGTCCTGCTTACTTTGGGCTTTCAACGTGATATTTCGGCTACATCCAGAACTCGATGCACTCTGCAGGTCAACCGTGCGGTCTATAGACATTTAAGCAGACGGTCATTTTATTGCATATGGTTAAAATTATTGCAAAGATACGCCATAAGCTTTGGCAAGTGTTAAAATGGTGTACAATACTCCTTACCTTGTCCTCTTGACAGTCACAGTAGCTAAGCCTACTGCGATGACAAGTGGTTACCAATGCAAGAGGTTTAGTGGCGAGGAAATATGATAGAAGAAAAAGTTATTAAATAGGCGATCTGGTTAACATTGCACTCCCTTGTAAAGCGGCGACGAACGGGCCACAATGGGACAAGGGGACATTGAGACGTGTGTGCTTGCCGCATTGTCATCCGTTTGCCTGAGGTTTTCGATTATGATGAAATATCAACCGGAAAGACGAGCGGGCGCATGTTCTCTTTGATCTACTGGGTATCGCCGGCGGAATGTCAGTCCTAAGGAGGCGCAACTTAATTTTTTTTTTAACAAGTCGCGCTTTTATTTTATACAGACGCGTCCTTAGGTAGCGAATGTATTATTTTACAGAACGAAAATTCAAGCTGGCCTGGGTAAAAACGAAAACCATTTTGCTATGAAGGAACTTCAAGCTGAGTACTGGTTTCGCGAAACCATACTGAGCACAAAACCTGTATCATTTATTAAAGAAAAAAAAAAGTGAGCGGAAAGGAAATAATATTTGCGCATTTTTATTCTATTGATTTTGCCAAAATATATACAACGGAGGCCTCTCTTGTCAATTGAAAGTTCCACATTACATGATCTAAACTTATCATATAAAAATATTTTTTCTTGTTTACTACTGTAAACTGATTCTTCTATACTATAATGGCTTACACATATGCGGTAAACTATTAACTAACCGATCGATGCCGTCTCTTCAAAAGGTCATTATGCCATCGGGTCCATTCTCTATGATTAGACTCCCGCAAGCGATGTCACCTCACTTGAATTGGGTGGTACGTCACGTAGGCACATTGCCTTAGTAATGTCCAATTAAGTATTCTGAGTTATTGATGCACAGTTGTGCTTGAAATGACTGTCAATATAACCTGCAGTCTCGTCAAGAAGTATTTTTTTTAGCTGCGCCCTAGTTTTTTTGTTTTTTTTTGTTTTGTTTGCAATTCGTCTAGCGTGTTGTATTGACGCCTACCCCTCTAAAACCGCTCTAAACTAGAAGATCCCCCCTATTCTGTCTTTAAGCTAAAACGTTGGCTGCATTACAAGAACACTGTCACCAGAATGCTGGGAGCCTCAGTACAATGAAGGTATTTTTGTGCAAAATCGATGGGAAGCAATACAAATATAATGTATGGATGATTAAAAAGCCATTAAATAATCGGGAGGCTGATAATACCGAGGGATATAATGCAGACATTTCGCTGTTAGTCTTACCAGCAATAAACAGAAATCCGATATAGTGCAGGTAGTCTTGGACGAAAGCCTCCCCCTTGCTGCGCAGAAAAGGAGAGAAGAAAGTAAATGCGCATTAATGTCAAAATAATACTGAAGGTTTTCAGCAGCAATGAACTATAACCGCGTTGCCTTAGTAAAAAAAAAATGTTTCTTTAAATTACATTTCAGAGACCAGTAGCATTGACTACTGCAAAATAAAAGTGTCCTAAACATTCTAAATACATTCTAAGCGTGACAGACAGAAGACTATGTGGAATCACTAACACGTCACATAAAATATGGAAGAAACAGACAACAAGCAGTTTTGCAAAATAATTCCTTTCATATTTTTAATTTTGTTAAAGATGTAGTACACTAAATTGAAAAGTGCTTTGGTATTATTTCTACCACATAAAAACAAGCCCGCTTCAGTGTTTACTGTATTTGTAGCATATTATTATTGCCACGGTGGAACCAATAACACACATTGCTTTTTTCAGCCGATTAATGTTTATTTAATCGAAGCATATTTTGCCCCAGCAGACTCCCCGCACCATATGTTTTTTTTTATTTTTTTTATCCACTATGCTTACTATTTATGTACATAATATTAAAATTGAAAAAAAAAATCAACTGTTTACCTTTATTCTTCCGGGAAAACATTTCTTTTTTATTCTTTCTAAACAAAGCCGCGTCCAGCTAGATAGTAAAATACGTAAGACATAAATCAATACCGGAAGCCAGAAGACAAAGTTTTTACTAAACTTGATTCGCAGTTCGTATTTTTTTAATTACATCGCAATAAATTATGTATTCAATCAGCTACAGCTGACTAACATTAAATACATTCGGTTCGTATTCTATTTGTTACATCGCACATATACCAAGTGGATTAATCAAAGGTTATATAATCTGGCACTCCCGTAACTTCATCTATGGTTCGTGATATGGAAAGACGGTGTATGCCTTTTTCACTAGATGGGGCACAGCACGTGGCCGGAGGCAACACGCGCCGCCTGCGCTGCAATTCCAAAACAAAATTCTTATATTTCCTTGTAAACAATAATCGCCATGAAAAACAAGTACGAACGAAAAAGAAACATCAAACATTGCCACTTTCCACTAAACTTTTATCTAAGTCACCCGGACTACGCCGTCTCCGCTGATCTATGCGGGGTTAAATGCATACATCTCGGCGGAACTCCGCCTGGTTAGGTAGGTAATAAGAAACGGTACCTAATAGACTCTAACGAATTTATTAGATGTGCCCAAGTTTCGAAACCGGCTCAGCTCCTTGTTCACGGGTGACTGGGCGACGGGTGACTGAGTGACGGGTGACTGGGTGACGGCTTTGATCGACAAGGTAGTGGGTAGACCTTAATGCTAGACGAGTTGAGGTCTACCCACTATTTTATTTTTCAAGCAACCAATGAGAGCTCGTCATTTTAACATCATCGCGGCCCCTCTGCAAGAAGCAGACAAACGTTCGCTCCACATTCACCCGAAAGTGCTTCACGCAGAAGCAATCGTGAGTCGACGGTGTCTCACTTTCCTTTTCAGGGGAGCTATCTACGTTCTCGGACGGACCGAATTGAAAAAAAAAAAAAAATCACATGAAAAGTGATTTTTATATTTTCCCGCTTTTTCTTTTTTTTTTTTTTTTTTGTACAGCACAAGTTGCCGCGCTTTTAGGACAAAGGCTGTCTTAGCTTGTTTTCTTCCAAAACAACAAGGAATGCCCGTATTGCATAGTGACTTCCTCCCACACTCCAAAACCGGAAAAGCCCAGATCCATAAGAAAATACAACAAATTTAGAACAAATAATATCCCAAACAAGGCCAACTTCGAAGCATAGGAGCAGCCATGTTGCTATTGCTATCCCAACTTGCCATCGCACTCCTGACACTACCGATGTCGAATGCCGCCGTAGAGAGGGTAGTCAGTCACGTGTTCCTCGCAAATTCAGACCTAGGGAACAGGATGTCCCTTCAAATGTTTACAAACATCCTCTATGTAAAGTTTCCTTTCCTTGGAAAGAACGAGTGGTGTAAGGACATCAGCTCCACTGAATAATAGTTTGCCCGCTTTAACATGACAATCATGCATTAGGCGAGTCAGCCGAGCACGCGTAAGTGTGTCATGACCACGCGACTCTAATAACGCGTGCAGAAAATATTGGCAAATATTTGTCATATAAAATGCTTTCAATACATTTGAAGATGTCGTAGATCTTGCAAGCTGCTCATAAACCCTAGATATGCAGACGCAGTGCCTCCGCCTTGCGCACGTACATGTGAGCGCACGATGTTTTGGGCTAAGCAGATATCTTACGTATGGCTACTTTGGGCTATATAAATATCTTTCATTTTATTAGTTTTGGGCCACACCGTCTTGCATTTGGCGGTTTGAGTTAGAACCTACCTGGCAACCCTGTTCAGGTGACTGTAGTATACAAGGTTTTTTGTTTTCTTTATTTAGAGGGACCATATTATAATAATGCCTCAAAAGCTGCACTAATGCGGTTTCTGCAGGTGAGTTATACAACCAGTGGGATACAATATAAGGCTCATTGTCACGACACGTTAAATGATTCACTGAAATTTTCTAATGCGCACCTTAAATGGTGAAAATAAGCTTTTGGCATTATTGTAAAATAGTATGAAATTAATCGACCACTAAGTAAGTCGATTATAGAGAATTTCTTGCGCGTGCTTTGTTCTTCTGGGTCCCGAAGTTGGGTCGCACTTCAAAGCTCCGGCGCGGTTTTAACGTGAAAGCATTAACTGTCTCATGGAGCGAGACGACGTCATCACCTTTGAAACCGCGCCAAACGGCACCCTAAATCAATTCTGCAATTGAAGCCAGCTCCCAGCTGTGAAAGCATGCGAAAAGGTAGTCAAGGGCACCTAAATTCCCCGATCCCAAGGAGCGGAGTAAAGCTGATGGATTTTCGGCTTCGGTCCCATTGGATGCCGCGCGTCCACGAGGCTCCCAATGGCCGCTGCGCATCAGTTTCGACGACGGCCGCCCAATGGCGCTGCGTGAGCGTCAGCACGCCGCTAACTCGATACGTCCAAGGTCAGAGCGGCCGGGAGAGGCGTCCTCTCTTCGCCGGCAGAGTGCGCCGCGCTGCCGTTAACGCAAATCGCGCAAATATGCTGCAGACAAACTAAGGGGGCGGAAGAACGTTGCACATGCTTTCGCATTCACAATTCATAAGAAGTGCTTAGGTGTACCTGGAGCCTTTTTTCCGGCACTTCTAAACTGCGTATTTGTTCCGACAGCCATGTGGCTGAAGCAGAAGTGGTAACTTTAGCTTACTACCACGCTTTCCGTGCGATCCTCTTTTTTTAAAGATATTACCAATTTAGCAGTTTTTTACGTCCCTCGGAACGTTTTAAATTAAAATCATGCATTTATTTTCGCTAATTACAAAATCGATGAAGAAATATTTCGTTCATACACGACGCATCATAATGATTTGTCTATATATTGCACCCTCCCTGATATATAAATTGCCTGTGTAGACCACATTAGTGTAGCTTTCACGGTTTGTTTTAATACTGGACCCTTTAAAACAAGTACGCCCTCCATATGCCTTGCTTTTAGCAAAGTACTCGTGGCGGTGGAACACTTTTGAACACATATTTTGTTATTGTTCTATTTGAACTCAGTTACCGTAGAGCCTCACGATCGTTCTCAGAGAAACAACAGACGTATTGATCGCTTGATGGAACCGCCAAGGAGGTTCACGATTAAATTAAAACTGTAGCCCACGCAAACCATGGAGTGGTACATCTGGGGCCCCCATCGTGACAATATGGTCCCAGTTGCAAGCTCTCGAGCCACATAATAAGCTACACCTTACGGGCTGTGTTCCAAATCTTACTCAAATGGATCCGAGTTACTCCGGTGGATCGTATCACGTAACAGCACAGATTGAAAAACGCTGGACGCGGGTATTTTAGAACGCCAAGGTACAAAGCCCTTACCCGGGGGTAAGATCGAGTAAATTTTGGAACATGGCCATGGTGACCTAATAGGATTGGATGGATGGATGCTAACGAGTGTACCCTTTATAACGGGCAATAGTTTGCGCCACCTATCCTGTAGCGTTAGGTCAGTGTTGACACCCGCCCAAGTTTTCGGCAATGGGTTCAAAATTTAAACGTCTACTAGAAGCATTCTAAATAGCATCACGCAGCAAGCACCTACATAAAGTGTGAATTCCAGAGTGTCAAACTAATGCTTTCTCAAATTCATTCATACCTCAAACATATACTGACTGAAATAATCTTACCACATTTGTTGCCACGATTGTTAATCCTCTTGATGTATAAAAGGGCAGTAACCGGACTTCTGAGACCTGTTTTACGATTTCCATGTTTCATTTCACGTTTCGAACTCTATAATTCTGCCCCCTTTTTAATGCTTCCGGTCCCTTAAGGCACATATAAATAAACACAAAAAAAAAAAAGAAAAAAATTGGCCGAAATTGCTGCTGCCGCTACGCTGATTCTCGAAGATATGTTTTAGCATTTCCCGCAGGTTTTATATAACAAAGCATGGTGACTGCAGCCTCAGCACGTTTCTGCGGGGTGAACAATCCCAAAACCCCATATTTCTTTCGTGCAAGCAGATGAAATCACTTAGCGTGTGGACAAGGATGCACCCTCGATGCGCGGAATATGATAGCCCATTCGTGGTAGTGAATACATGTGCATACAGGGGCGACGACGCCATAAGCTTACGGTTTAGTGGCATGGTAATACGACCTACGTGTCAAGAACGGCGTGGCAGGCCGAAGAACGGAACCGCAGCTTTTGTGCTTTCAGGTGTCTAAAGCCTGCGGCAGGACCTTAAAAGGGCCCTGCAATCATATTTAAGTGCCTACCGTTTTCGCGGTTTCCACGTCTCTCGGGGTTCGGGGAAGCCAGCGCGCACGGAGAAAGTAACTGAATATCAGTGCGTCATATTTTAACCGGACGACGCGGAAACCCACTCCATTGACGAGAGCGACCCGCATTACCGAAAGCGCGCAAAATGTGACGTATTTGGTCCTGGGCTTAATATTGGTCAGAGCCGCTCAAAGCTTCTTTTTAGTCGGACTACAAAATATAAGTGCCGCGAACCGTTTCTAATATTTATAAAAGTAGTTTTTGTTCAATATTTTAGACCAGAAAAGAAACGAATACAGTTTATAAAGTACGGAAACAAGGAATGACTGGAAAAGGCGGCGCATACTAGAATGGAGTTGTGCGATCAGGCACCGCCACGGAAAGGTCCCGGATGTACGCGGCGGCGCTGCGGTCGTATGGACAGGAGGATCAGACTGGCTCCAAGCGTTCTGAAGGCCTTCGACAAGAAGCTTTGTCTTGCGGTTGGGCCGTTTCGCGGTATGGCAGCCCGAAATGGCTCCTATGCTGAACTGGTCTTTACCCCGTGTTTGCTGTCGCTTGTGGCCGATAAAGTGTCATGCTGAATTAGTGTTTAATCTCGCAGCAAATGCAATGAAAGCCGCTCTGGCTGCCCGCTGCATACAGCCTATCCAAAACATGCTTTAGTGGCGCCCCCTCGAGCCGTCGACACGGAGTGCGGCAGCCGTTACCGCTCGCTGAGCTCACTATTCCTCCTCTAGCTCACGGACACTCAAGCAACCAAGGACGTCATGAGGGAAGTTATTTTTTGCTTGTTTTTGGAATTCTAATTTGCCTATAACTTTTAAAATAAAGCGAATTTCTAGGAAAGCAAAGTTTCACTAAGTCACTACGTTCAGTGCGCTCAGGTTCGGTGCAAATTAAAAACCAGTAAAAAAGTCCTGAAGGGCCCCTTTTAAGAGCTAGGGCGTCCAAGGCGCGTATCCGTACGCCGGCCGCATGACGTAGTACCTTGCAACTGAGGTGCAGTAGGGGACAGCGGGATTTGGGAGTAGTTGGGCCGCCGGCGGAGTGCCGTGAGGAGACGCGTACGGGTCGCTTAATGTAGAATAATACTTTGTAATGAGCAATCCGCAAACTATCGCCGTGAAGCGGCGTCAACGGGGAGGCTGGGGTGGGTTGACACGCACCCCAGTGTTACACCCACCGTTCTTGAGTGCGCAATGCCGAAATTGGCGAAGGGAGACATTGTAAAAGTCCAGAGATCGCGTGCAAGCTGGAGGTAGCTAATTATTTAGTTTAACACCTGAAACTGTGGTTCAGAAAAGGAAAAAAAAAGCACGTTCAGTCGAAGGAATAGACACAGATGGGAACGTCTCAAACAGACAGCGACTCTTAACCACCTTCTGCACAAAAATGTTTTGTGTTGAAAGCATTTTCAAATACTAAGAAACATACACATTCACAAAAGACCACGCGGTGCAACCGACCATACCATTATTGTCAACCACCTTCTACGCAAAGGTCTCCTTTCTAGAAAGCATTTTCAATAAAAGATAACATATACAGTTGCAAGAGACCACGCGGTCAAACCCACAATACAATGCCCTCATCATCAAGGACCACGGGACTGGTTTCTGGGACCTACATTTGGGTAGCCTTAGGAACTCGGCGACTTTATTTATTTATTTTAATGCCTACACCGGCTAAGGAGTCTTTAGAATAGGGTATAGTAAGGGGGGAAGGGTGTACAGACAGGTTATTATGCACTACGAACAGAAAGTGAAATAGAAGAATACAATAAGTATTAGAGAACGTTAATCAGACATATCCTGGGAGCTTTTGAAACAATAGCTTCGACAACTGCTGCCCTTTGCAGCAAAGCCGATGAATATATCCCTAAATATTGACACCGCTTCAAACGTCTCTCTCTCTCTCTCTCAAACACAAAATGACATTCTGAGGTGGTGTTTACAATCTGAGGAACTTTTAGCCGTGGCTTCCTAGTTGCATCGAGGCTTAGCTTAGGCAATTTCCCATAGACTGTATCCTTATTGCTTCTTTTTGGCGACTCCTTTTATCAGTACACTCTCTATGTAAAACTTCCGTCTCTGACCATTACGCAGTGCTATTGTTTTGCATTGCGGAATGTGCTTTGCGATTTCTGAGTTCGACGCAATTGTGCTTACATTTTTCTTATGTTCCAATAACCTATCGCTAACGAATCTCAAGATTTGTCCCACGTTCCAGAACCCGCATGCGAAGATTGCGGCGATCTTCGGTTACTAGGTGTTACGTCACCGGCGATCTTCGGTTGCAAGGTGTTATGTCATGGCATCGCTCCCTATTGCCAGCCAATCCAGTGCGGCGTCTGTTGCTACGCTTCCTCTGCGTCCTATCAGAAAGCCTCATAAATTATACACTCTGCCGCCCTCTGTCGGCGCTTGCAGAAGGTGTTTCCTAGCCAGTTTCACAACCAGCGGGGCTGTGGCGCCCTCCCGTGGCGACGTTGCGAACTTTCAATACCTGTGCATGTCCTCCAAGATCCCGAAGCGCGCAAACGCTTCTCCGGCCGTCCCATTCGTGCGGAGAGGAGGTGGCGTCTCTCCGCGGGGAGGCGCCACCAACCCAGTCATCGATAGGATTGCGCGAGACAGAGTTTAAGAAAAAGTCTTGTTAAGTCGTGTTACTGCAACTTATGCTTACAATTTTTTTGTGTATTGTGGTAGGACGGTGAACAGCTGTTCTTGGGACGTAGACAGACAATTTGTCATGCTTATTTATTTATTTAATTTGAGATATTCATCTGGACATGGTTGCGGCTAGCGCTACAAGCAAGCGCGCCTTTTGATATATATGATTGCAATCTGTAGCACTTATAAAATTTCAGGAAAAAATTAGCTCTGTACCTAAAAACTTCGGATCTCCCTAAAAAAAGAAAATCATGCTGCAATTTTTTTTTTATTTTTATTTTTTTTTATCTTTGCACGTTGTTTGGCGTAGCTCTTTGAGCTTGAGCACGAGGTTTGGTACAATATATTGAAGTCCGTGTTGTTTTTCTTTTAATATATTTTTTTTTATTTATCACACAATTTTCGCGGGTCGTATACGGAGTATTCACTGGCGGCCGTAGATGTCTGCACGACTGCCGAGCGCGTGCTGACGGTGAGCTTTCGCAGTTCTTTTTCAACGTGCATTCCGCACCATCATAATTGCCGGTCTTAGCAGGCTATTAACGTGAGCCCCTTCTGAGCATGCGCTCTAAACATCGCACTCAGATATGGCGTCCAGTGAACACCCCCTTTTGCGGTGTTTGCTTCTACTAGAAGTACCGTTCAGCCGGGGTCACGCTTTTTATTATACATTATACACAAGACAGCCTGCAGATGTCAGTCACCACGATATCCATGGTTCAAATGCCGGGTGCCAAGTGTCTCCTTGAACTCGTTGCCTTCCGGCCATTCGAAGCTCAAATTTCGTGGTGACTCAAGGATGAATCTGTTTGCAGAGAGTTTTTTTTTTTTTGTATTATGTACAAGCATTGTGACCCTGGCTTTGTGGAAAAACTTATGGCGGTGAGGTATAACCATAGAGTTATTATAATGTACGCTAGAGGTTCAACTGGTGCTAGTGTGCTGTTTCAAATTGAAGCAGAGAGCAAGCAGTCCGAAATTGACTTCCGGTAATGCATTTCTACGGAAAAAAGCGAGTGCATTTTCTCCCTGCGCTCGATTATAAGAGCAAATATCACGAATAATTCGTACATGCTAGGCACATTAGAACATTTCCCAGACATGCAGATGAAATAATTGGTCAGTTACGGCGTTTTTATTTGAAATTCGTGGCATGAAAAACGGTGCTAAAACCGCTTTGTACATGTATTTATGTGCACTGTCGGACACTGTTAGCGCCAACATGGCGCCGGCGCTTTCCAGCATGGGGGTATACGTGCCAAACGAACGAAGGACATGTGGAAACCCAAGAGAGGCGGCAAGAACTACGCAGTAACACTGGATAAGTAACTCCTTGTGCTTGCAGACGATCAAAATAAATTGAAAGTAACATAATATAGTCCGATTTGCAATAAATAAGTACTGCTTTATTCTTTCTGCTCATGAATACATGCGAAGATGCTTGTTCTGTCTTCAAATCATCACCCGCACGCTCCAACTTTTTGCAAATAGGGGGAAGCCAGAGAAAAGGTGCGCGATAAAAACTGCCCAATATAGGAAATAATAAGGAAATGCACCTCTCGTAGCCCACGTACTTTATTTTTTACGTTCCGAACGTTTTTTTAGCCACTCGTAAAGTTGCACGACGGGGGCATTTTCACATAGTGAGAGGACAGGCATATTAGCAATAGAATAAGCACCAACGAATGCTGGCGAACTTTGAACACACTCATTTCTTTGATTGTTATTTTGCTTGGAATCGTCGCTCGTTTCTGCATACCTGCCATGAAACAGAGGTTTGGGCATGAAATATAGCGAAGTTTAACATCGTTCAGTGGTAAAGGAAAAATGCTGTAACTAAAGCAATTACATTTTCACAATATTAATAAAGGTACATACTATCCGGTACAACCGAAATAACAAAAGTTATTGATGCTATTTTCCGGCAACAAGACAAAATTCACGCGCGTTTTCCCATAGGAATACACAGGAAGACTGGAAAAGTAGACTGCATGCTGTCTGCTTCAATTTGCAACCGGAAGTCCCGTAGACACTAGCGCCAGCTGAGCCTCTAGCGTTTATTAGAATAACTCTATGGGTACAACCACCTCGCGATGATTTCGCCATATTTGTTTTTAGAAACTCCGTGATATCGTGATATATGTAGGCACTGATTGAAAAGGTGGGGCGTTACTTTTTAAGCATCATGTGAGACCATGATGTCAAATGAAATTGCGATGTCACAAGACATGATGAAGTTACGCTACTCTGATGTCACAATGTCAAGCGACAACACGGAGAGACCATACAGCTATCCCTGTAAAAACGCACAACAGGTCAAATTAGCTTTGTAGAAAGCTGTTCTAGAAGATGAAGGAAAAGCGGTTCGGCAGTCTCAACAAAACAACCTTTTTTTCTCTCCCCTCCCCCTTCTACCCCTGTCGGCAGATATCCTTCGTCTGCGTATCGCAACTGCACTGCGTCCGCAAAGAAACCGATATGGCGAGCGCGTGTGTTTATAATTTTAGAACATACCTTGCTTTCAATCTATGTCCAGAAGTTACCGAAAACAAAACAGTCCAGGGAGCCCGAGTGAACGCAAGATAAAGCACGACAACGCCACTGACTCCACCCACCCGCGATGCCTGCGACTAAAAGTCTGCATGGTTCGATATTTCGAAGCTCGCCCCAGCCTGGCCAGTTGTCTTTTGGGCCCGGATTTGCCCGCGGCGCGCTATCTATTTCGGACAGCCGGCCCGGCCTGCCCCGAAGCAAATTTTCACGAACCAGTTGCGCTTTATTTTATCCCAGTATGAATAGCTCACAAATTACGCAGCATGGCAGTTCACTTGCAACTGCTACACATGCGTTAATTACGGTACCCAATAGTAAATATTCTAAGCATTTGTTTGCTGCTATTATTAGTTGGAGCAATCTGCAGGCCTAGGCAGCTGTAAAGAAAAATCACCCGATCTCCTTTTTGTGCGACCAAACACGAGCGCAAAGGAAGAAAAACAAAAATGATAAGCCGAAGTAAATAAAACCACGTGTCAGAGTTGGAAAGGAAGCCAAACATCGCGACGGGCAAAGTTCTAAATTAAACACATCGCGACAGAAGACGGGCAAAGTTCTAAATTAGCCACTCTCGGTGCGCCCAACCGTAAAAAAAAAAAAAAGGAAAAAAAAACAGCAATGTTGTTGTTCTTTGCGGTGGTTTTCGAGAAATTGTTCAGGAACAGTACCCCTCAGGTGAACCTCTTCACCCTTATTGGGGATGCAAGAACTCATGCGTACAGATGGTTTACGCCGGCGAGGGTACACATTGTATAGGCGCGTGTATGTGCGTATTGGGGGTGAGAAGCGATTGTGTGACGGCTGCGCCGCCGGGACGAAAAGGAACGCCGCACCGCTACTCCTCTTGAAGAACATTCGCTGCACACACCGAAAATACAAAAACATTCACCCACACACACATGCTTCAGCATCTGTTTGTCCCCCACTGCGGTTCCTCTCCCAACTCCCGAACACGCTTCCGAAGAACATGTCGCTTTAAAAAAGTAAGTGCCGGTTTTGCCCGCTTTGGGGGCCCCCCTTGTAAACTTGTATGCAGGGCCCGTACCCGGCCCGTGGCCCGCGGTCTGGCCCGTACCAGTGCAGATCTCTACCTGCGACGCTGACGGCTCGCCCCTCTGTTATGACTGGGCAGACAGCGCCGCTTCGCGGCGAGCGACGGAGTTAGCGCAATTACACCCTTCTACTGGGGAGCGACTCGAATGGTACGGCAGAAGTCTTTGCGCGCGCGCTTCGGGATTTCGGAGGCCATTCCCTGTGCTTCTAACAAGTCCAAGGTCAGCGCATGTGCCAGGAAACTAATGCCGGCGCATTAATAAAATTAAATGTCAGAAATAAGTAGAATGCGCCTACTGGCTCTTCTTTTATTTTTGCCAAGCTAGTTGGCGATTGAGCGAAACAATACAACCTGGTGTCAAAAACTGGAATAAGTCGCAATTCGGAGCCAAAAGAGTCGCCTAAGTCCACTACAGGGTACAAGGCGGCATGTTGGCGGCGCTACGGAGCACCCACGCGCCGCTGGCGTGAATAGAAAAGTCACGTGACGTCGAGGGACAAGTCCCTCTCTTTTTTATTTATTTAATATACCTCAATGGTGCCCTTTTGGGCATTGTATGAGGTTTCACTTAACGCGAAAAAGGGTGTGGACACCTCATGCGTTGCGTTAGAGGGACTCTAGGATACCCTAATTGGATCCAAACAAGTTGGCCGTTTTCTATTTGAATCCAAATAGGCTTGGGAGGTCTAATTGTACCATAGTTTAGAGCACAGTGGTGACTACGGGCGTGAGCTCAACTCTCTGTAGGCAGTGTGTCAGGTAATGGATGAAAAGATTCGTTTAATGACAGTAGCTGAGTCTTCTGGCATTTTATCGATCTATATTACTTAACTGAGTTCTTCATACAAACCGATGCATAAAAATGGGCGTGTCGATACTATAAGACGGAAGATACGACGCTATTGTGCACGAATTAAGAAAAATACAACTTCATCGCCCATTTATTGATGCAGTGGGTTTGAAGACACCAACTTACTCGTCATCCTTGATCAAAATGTGAAATGCGTGCTTGACCAGTTCCACACGACTCCCGGAATGAACGTCCCTGCACGTTGATAGAAATGTGTGTACTTATTATGCAAATCATACTTTATATGTAATCATTCCGATGATAAAAAACAAAAATTGAATTTTCCACTAATCTTTTCTTTTTTATTTAAAGAGGTCGTAAAAATTTGAGCAAAAACAAAAACTACACACATGGGCCATATCTCCGTTTTATACTCTTTGACAATTCTTCACAACAATATTTTGTTCTGCGCTTTTTACGTCAACACACCTCTTGTTGGTAACAAACCATACGGAACGTAAGCCGTGGCCGAAACTATGAGCAAGGCATATACATTGATGTGGCTGGCCCGTAATAAAAGAGGTGTTTTATATATATATATATACCAGATATATTATGTACTTTTAAAAACGGACATCACTATTCTACGTGGTTTCAGAATACCTTCCTTAAAGGGGTAGTGAAACGAAATTTCAGCGCCGATCTTGTTGCATAAATATGGGCTAGGGACAGGCACCACCTCGGAAATATAAATGTTGCGCTGTAAAACACAGGAGAACTAATTTTAAACATAATTAAACGATTTCAAATTCTCATCTGGTGGATGGGGGGAAGTTCTCGTGACATCACTTGTGCCAAAATAGCAGCGCCGTTCTGCGGCAATACGGCGTGCCGGCAGAATTCGCCTAGGCCTGAACGCTTTTGCAAAGCCTTGGCGGAGAAAGCCAAAGCGTAGTTGGCCACAGTGAGCTCGTTCTCGTTGCGGCTCTTTGCACGACACTATGGTGTACACCATAACGACACGGCCCGAGCATGCTTCTGGCACGGCCGGTATTAGTTGCTGCGAGTCGCGAGCTGCAAGCCGACGCTAAAAAGGATATGTTTGAACTACGAGGGTGTCAGCAAGAGCCACGCAAATGCCAAATACCTGTTCACACTCGGGGCGGACACGCGCGTTTGATCGAAGTGCTGGATTCGCTCTGTTAGACCGCGTTTCGGTAAGCGCTTCTGGACCGATCTTTTACGATTGCAACTCGATACTGACATGACACTCGGCAAAGAAAGGTTAGACCGACATCGCGTAGCTCCCACGAACTGCTATAGCTCGACAGTGACGTAGCGTCGAGTCAGAATAAAAATGGCATACTAATAACAGAGTGTACATACCGAGTTGCGAAGGTAATCCGTATGGCGTTTATTTGAGCTCTATATCACACAAAACAAGGAGATAGAATCAATGAGAGTCCCTTTTCGACGACAGCGTTCGTCACCGCTGTCTCGGAAAACAAGGAGATCGAGATGACAAGGGGAAAATATTGACCTGTGAAATTTAGTTCAGGGATCAAACTACTCATCCGGTAAGGGTCCACAAGGGTCGCGCGGGCATATTCCATTCAGCAGGCCAGCCGGTCATGGACAGACGGTCTTGGCCAAGGACCGCCGGAGCAACGGTGCGCCGAGTCGATGTTGCTGCTAGGCCTACTATATTCTGCGAGCTCGCTCGGTCGGCAGAATCGTGGCTGTTGTAGCTCTTCTCGTGTGTTTGTGGATCCTGCGTTCTTGATCGTCGTGTTCTGTTTTAAGTACTCCTTCCTTTTTTCTTGCTGGTTGAAGTCGGGACGCACGAGAAGAGCACGAAGAAAAATAAATGTCCGATACCAAGTAACTGAGCGACGCTGTCGGCCTTGTTGATTTGATCGTAAAAAGTGCGTAAGACAGCTTCGGAGCTGTCGTAGGATTCTGTCGTAACCTGCGCAAAGGTTACGAAAATTTCGTTTCGAGAGTACGGGTTTTCTCTCAAATTTGTCGTACGCTCTTTTTTCGTCGTGAATTCGCTTTGAGAATCCGGCCTCAGAGCTGGTTTTGTCAGTGCTGCCGTGGTTGTCGACTTGCCGTGGTGCAGCGTGCGTGCAGCCCTTGCACATCTCAAACGGCCACGTTGTCACAGGTCGTAAATCGTCGACGCGCCCCCAAGTGGCAACGCTCGTAACCACAACATTCACGCCGTAGCCTTTCCTGACTGGCACAAGTGACGTCACGAATGCGCCCAATATCCCAAGAGGCATCGCGCTCTCCGATGGCCGATTTTTGAGCGCGCGCCCAATCGGGCCCTTTAGGGTGAAAAATATAGCCATCCGTTCAAAATACAAACGCGCGATTATGATTTATGAATATCATTGATCATATTGAACCTATTTCTGACCATAATAGGTGTATTTCAAGTTTCGCTTCAGTATCCCTTTAAAGGACACATGCAAAGGAAAAAAAACATTTTTTTTAGACAGCTTAGATGGAAGAAGGATGTCATAAAACGATTTTACAACGAAGAAAAAAAATTTTAGAGCTATATTTACGGCGCTACACGAATTAGTAGTTGGCGCTCGGGGGAGCCGCCGCTGGTCACGTGGCACGCCGGCGCGCCGTCGCGCTGCGTCGCCGCCGCACGTTTAGCGTTGTGCGAACGCCGCTTCAACGCGTTTCTCCACGCCGCCGTCGCCGCCGCCGCACAAGTTTGTCTGCTTCGGGGCGCCGCCGCCGTCGTCTGACCGGCGCACAGGTCTACCACGTCTGCTTGCGCTTTTTCAGGAGTTTTCTTTCGGCTCTAAAAGTTACTTATTCATCTTAGTTTTTTGTTATACTTCAAACAAAGATGAATAAGTTACTTTTAGAGGCCATAGGAAGCTTCCGAAAGAGCGCAAGCACCACGTGACAAATATGGGCCCGTCAAGGGCCACTTTTCCGCGGCGCCCGCCGGCGCCAACTACAAATTCGTATAGCGCCGTAAATATAGCTCTAAATTTTTTTTATTTGTTGTTAAATTGTTTTATGATATCCTTTTTCCATCTAAGCTGTTTAAAAAAAATGTTTTTTTTTCCTTTGCATGTGTCTTTTAAGCATAGATTATAAATATCAACCAAAAGAAATATGGTCGATATTGTGAGCCCAGTGATTTAACTTAAAGTGTAGGTAAATTATTAACGCCAGACACAACAAAGCAACGCCCTCTACGTGCCATCTGAGAAGGACAGTACGGTAGATACTAAAAGTCAAGTTTCAAATTCCCCTGCCCTTCCTCTATTGAGAAAATTGAACGTGATATGTTATATGGATCTTTTGTATGGTTTTATGTCATTGGTCTTATGTTCGCATAGGCGTTTTATTTTAATATTTTAAAGTTTTTGGAAACTTCATGCCTCATGTATCGTTTCAAATATTAAACGGGAAGACGCTATATTTCGGAAGAAATGTGACGCCATGGTATTGTGCTTATGCTCCACCACGTGCCTATTAACGCACGGATACGGATAAAATAAAGTACGTTTTTGAGAGTAGGAAACATTGCTTCTATATCTTTTTTCTTGATACAATTTGAACTGAAAATAGGGTGACATTGTTTTTACGGCGACTTTTGGCCACGAGAGTAATAGCGTAGGACACGCAACACTAGGAAAAAAAAAAGCATGTTACTTCGGTTAATATTGACTAGTCGTAAATACGCTCGGTCTCGCCATTGACGTACCGGGTGTTTCATTTTAATGTAAACAGATTTATTAAAAGAAAAAAATTGTAAAAGATGCACTAATACGGTTTGTGCAGGTGAGCTATACGGGCAGGGGGACGTATTACGTAGGTGGCTAATGTTTGCAATAAATCGGATAATTAACTAAACTTCATTACTTAACTTTTTAACTAGTATGATTTAAACTAGAAACATGTCGAGCATAATCGAAAACCATTATATCAGTCAATGCCAGAACGGCTTGAAGCTCGCGGGAGAGTCGGGGGCACATCAAAGTTACCACTCGTACAGCAGGCGCCAAACTAGCAGTGACGGAACGCGATGACCATCTAATCATCCGCATTTGGCCACTGCTAGTTTTGTGCGTGATGCACGAGGGGTAATTTTGGTGCGCCTCCGTGTTTCGCGCGAGCTTCAAGTCGCTCTAAATTGACCGATATAAGGGTTTTCTATTATGCTGAGCATGTTTTAATTAAAATCATATAATCATTTGTAGTAATTAAAAATATGATTAAGAAAGTTTAGTTATTATCCGAATTATCGCAAAATGTAGCCACCCACATAATGTCCCCCAGGCCGTACAGCTCACCTGTACAAACCGTATTAGTGCATCGTTTACATACGTTTTGTAAAATCTGTTAGAATTAAAATGAAACACCTGGTATATTAATCTCGTTCAAGAAGTCTTTCGCGATCTAAAGGTAGAAAGATTGGAAGCTCAGCGCCAGAACCGACCGCAAAATTAAGGCGAGAGAGAACGAGCGAGTGACGACACTTCGTGGTCGGCAGCGGCACAGCGCCTGAGTGGCGGTTCTGAAAAACAACTTGCCTTGAAGCAACCCGCGGTCGAGGTCATGTGATTGCGTGACATCGCTACGCGTTTATTTTTACAGTTGGCAGGCAAGCGTATCCTAGTTCTGAGTTTGTTGCATATCTTTCTAATCAGACTTTCACGGCTGCCAAGCGGGCTATTGTTCTGGCGCTCAACTCGTAGGCTTTCCTTCTATCGCAGCCAATGCTCAGACATGTGGGCGCTGTTTTGAACGTAGCTGCTAATTGCATCACAAGCTTTAGCGACAAAAAAAGAAACAATTCCTACCGAAATATCCGGTATAACTTTTCGCTATCCGGATTATGGAACCGCAAATCTATCTGAATTCTATCGGGACTCTATCTGGATTTCAGCTTTTCAGAAATTATTCCTTTGTCTGCATTCTGGATTTCGGGTTTCCAGAAACAAATTTCTGGTTCCATAATCCGGATAGTGAAAATTTATACCGAATTTTTCGGTAGGGAAGTATGTTCATATTATTAGAATTATTTACAGACAACGCAGCTTTGAGCAATGGGCGCACGTTCGCAGGAGTATATACAGCGCTCATCAATGCTGTACACCTATACTCTTCTGTTATGATATGCCACAGAAAGTTGCTTCCGCGTTCTTGTACCTGATCTCACTTTTGGACACTTTACCACTGTCTGTTCGAAATCGTACGTCAATGAGACCTGCCAGTGACAACGGCGCCCCTTCCGTTGACACGTTCCGCTTTTCTTCTATTCACACACACGTAAGCGAGTCCTCCTTAGCGTCGTCTTTGCTGTGTGTAAAACGCGTAAGCATGTTTACGGCTCAGTCGACGACAAAGCTCAAGAAGTGAAATGGACCTGCCGAAAAACGTGCAGTGTCGGCCGTTGCGCCAAAGGAAATGGCGCGAAGTTCGGGTACACACGCGGTTGTAGCAGCTGAAGGATAAAACGTGCGTGCGGGGGGTAGCAGGCAACTGAGTTGCCCCCTTCAGGCTGGTTCGCAGACTTGCGCTGAGTCCGACCGAGGAGGAAGGGTTGTTATGGCAGCCGCTGCTTTGGCTGCAACGGCACTTTTGCCAACGCAGCTGTTGCCATAGCGACCCTCGCCCTCGGCCGGACTCAACGTGCTCGGTCGTACCCACGGTGTAAGATCATGCACTTCAGCTGAGGACAGCGCGCTCCTCGCGACGTGCCGATAAAGTTCGCTTTTCGCTCTCTTTCTTTCTCTCACTATGGTTTCAAGCGGCGCCGGCAGATGAATCGTCGACCCGTGGGCACGGTGTAAGACGCAGGAGGCAGGCAGCAGTGCACAGACGGCTCGTGCCGCTTCATGCTCCACAAGCGCACAGCTTCAGCAAGGTTGTCGCACGTGCAGAAAGACCACGGTGTACCGGGCTGTCATGGCAACGAGATAATTTTTTTCGCTCTCACACAGTTTCGCCGTTTGGCCGCCGACGACACTGTCAGCCGCGGGCACGCAGAGCCGCATATTAGGAGAGTTTGAACGATGGGCGGAGCAAATGCCGCCGCCAGCTCCGAGAACTCCCCCCGCGGTTAAAGCGTAAACTAAAGGTACGACACAGCGTGGACCAATCAGGAGACCGCGACGTCACAATATTGCAAACGACATTGAAAGCGTGAAATAGAAGCGTTCAATTCTTGACCTCTTTACTCGATTCACAAATGTCTGCAATAAAGACAAAGGCACAGGCGCGTGAGCCTAGCTCAGCGAAATGTTTTTGTTTGTACGATAACTCGTGCATAGGAGGCACTTTTTAAAGTTACGCACTCGTGCCGATGCCTTTGTCTGCATTGCTGATGCTTGTGCAGATGGAGTATCGGTGACAGTTTGCTCTCGGCCGGCTTGCTAGAACAGCGTCTATTGGCGACGTGAGCGATCGAAAGCGTCGCTGTGGTCGGCCCACCACTAGGGTGCCTCGATTTGCGTTTGTCATAGGGTGAAGACACCCATTGTTGCATTGAAAGCTGCCTGCGCGTGCCGAATCGGCCTTAAAATCGCGCCAAAGCACCGGGCAGAGTTAAGAGCTCGCTCCGAACGAGATCGAAGCGCCTGCATTCTGGGCATAGAAATGGCCGAGATGCCGCCACCCTAAGAGAGACGTGGCGCAGGTGTATGAAGGCTCCCTACCCACCACAATTGGCCGAATGATGACTATGACGACACCAAAGGATTTCTCATCGACGCAAATAAGAGGATGTAAGAATTTAAATTTTGACGGTGTTGGCAGTTTTGCTTTGAGAGCTCTATGATTTGAGGCGTCCACGATGCTCATTACAAACACCTTCGAGCTTGTTGTTCACAAGGTAATGACGTCACGAAAGGTAAGCAAAGGAGGGCGCCACCGAAACATCGCGCCGCTAATAATCTCAGACTGGCTGAAAGAGAACAGTGGAAAGGGTGGGGCGCGCGAGCGTCTTAAAACGCGGAGTCCCGCTCGGCTCGTGCACTGGCTTTGGCAACGCTTTCTTTACCTCAGTCTCAGCTGAGATACTGTTTCTAGCAAATCGGCCCTGGTTTGGAGCGCACGTTCGTTTGTTCTACACTTGAATATTGGCGTGACGTAGACCTCACATGCGCAAAGTTTTCAGTAACCGAGAGATAAACGTTTTTATTCTGGCGACGCTAGAATGGCTTAAATTAGTCTTGTCACATATTTAGAGCACCCGACCACCGCTAGGGGTGGTTTCGCGGCCTGTGGTTGGCCCCGAGATGCTCACCTATTCAAACCAACGTATGGCCAAATCCTCTCAATAAACGGCTCTGCGGGCACGGTGGCCGCGGAATAATGCAGCCATTCGAAATCCCGTCGAACGAATGCTATCCGATTCCTCGCGCCGCGCATTCAGCCCCGCCATGTCCTCACCTAAGGAGTATATCTTACACCGTGGTCGTACTAAAGGTAGATCGATGTGCTTTTGTGAACCTTTCGACGCCAAGAGAAAGCTCCGCATCTTGTTTTACTGGGCCTCCATGGCGAAAGATAGTAGGCCCTACCTGACCTCCCAGTGGAAACTTCTGTACACGTGTGGCAAACAAATCAGCCGAGCTACGTAATAGACTGATCTCACTAAGCGTTCGGCGCATGCGTGACGCCGCCATAACTTTAGTTCACAGGAGGCAGACGGCCGTGCATGCGAGGTCTCGTGGTCTCATGCTCTTTACGCGCAGAGCTCCAGCGGGGTTGTCGCACGTGCAGAAAGACTAAAGTTCCCTCGATGCATTGCGGCAGCCGGGGCGTAGTCAAACTGCCTGGTGAGATCGGTATATTGTTTTGCTTGTCTCGCGCACGGGAGGGCGTGTGCAGCCACAACATTGTAAAGCCCATTCATGTTTCAAAAGTAGCGCAAGGCTCATGGATGCACGAGGCACGTGCAACGTGTGCAGACCTCGGTAAGATCATGGCGGCACAGCGCAGCGCTGAACTAGATTTCAGACGCCATTAATTTCCCAGATGTGGCGCGCGGCACGGGCCTCGAGCATTTCTACAACGATGAATTGCGCCACTTTTTCCGGGAAGGAAGAGCCTTACAACATTGCTTAGTGAAATGCCCATCGTCGCCGTGAGGGTTCGAGCTGGCCAATGCGAAACTACGTTACGCCTGTCGGACGTAGTTGTTGGAGGGTGTGAAGATTTGTACCACTTGTGTGCGATCGTGCTTCGGCAAAATCGAGCGGTGTGGTTTCGACGGCAAGTAGAAGTATTGTGATTGGCACAAAGCTGTCACAGTGTGTACAAATGCGCTGTTCGTTTTCCGAAAAAAAAAAAAAAAGAACAAGCAGCGTGATTTTGACGACGATTGGATATATTGTGATTGTGACAACGTCAATCTAAAGCGGCGATCCCGAGAATGATATTCACGTGAATGATATTCACGTGGATACAGTTGCAGACGCCCGCGTCAATAGGCTATTTAAGATACTAGAACCCAGGCGATAAGGTAAGGACACTATGGTAAGTTACAGCTCAAGAAGGTAGGGCGAGGGAAAGGAAGGTTGGTGAGGAAGAAGCACACGGAATGCTCGAGGGGAGAGGAGGAACCTCCTGCTTTCTGCAGTGCTCCGTTTGCTTCCTCCTCCCCGGCCTTCCTTTACCTCACCTTACCTTCTTGAGTTGCAACGTACTAAAGTTTCGCGTCCGACTTGTTACGATCACGGGACAGTCCTGGGGACATAGCCCATTTGTTCGAACTGTTTGGTTTGGTCAGACATACACAAGCGCTATTGTGTTTGACAGCGTGGGTGAGTAATAAAATCGAAGGGTTTCATGCTATGCTTCACGTCTTGCTCTCATCGTGTCACGAACAGTCGCTTTATTGGATGCTGAAAAGAAAAATCTGGCTCTTAAACTTCAAAATTGACGTTTCTGAAAATGACGTGGAACCGAAGCCTTGGTTCGGCTCCATGTAAAAAATCTGAACTCCTTCGCCGAAATAAACCCTCAAATTTACGTTTGTTTTCTATTCTTTTTTTTAGTTTGTTTGTGGGTTTTGCTACAGTATGTTAGGGACTCTCACAGCAATCGCGTGTTTACAAGCTCGCATGCACCAGAAACTTACCGTCAGTAAAGACTGCTCTAAGATCGAAGAAAAATTATTATTAACCGCTCTATTTTCGTGAATAAATATTTTATACAGTACCAAGCTGGTATGTATCAGTGGTTCGTGTTATGGAAACCTTGATTCAGGCTAAAATATAACGTTATACTTGAGCGAATCTTAATGTTTTTTTTCAATCTATCCTCTCTTTGCGTAAGAACACAAGTGTCATACCCTCGATAAAGTTTCTTCGCTGTCCTAAAAAGTCGGTTGTTTGAATATTTGATTTCAAACTTAAGCAATCCTAGTGCTGAGCGTGAAATCGACGCTCGCGTTGCAGAGACTGCCAGCGTTCGACGGCAGCAGAGTCGCCGCTCGTTGCATTTTTTATTTCGCGGTGGTCTGGTACAGCAAAGTTTCCCAGTCAATTGCAAAACGTTATAGGACTTCAAGAAGCCAGTGGACACGGAAGAAATAACAAACGACAGATTTCATTGTGGAACACAGGAAACATACCAGTTATGTTGCCCTTTAAAGGTATGCAAAAAAATCCGAACCAGAAGTGCTCTCGGCATTCTGTCATGGCGGCGGAAAGTGGCCCAAATATCATGTATAGCAACGAGAACGTAGAATGGTTCTACCAGCACGCAGAGGGAGTTTTATGAGGGTTGTTTACCAGCGCTGCCCCGAACGAAAAAGTAGGGATGTTTATTTGAAGTGTACAGAACGCGGGATGGGGATCCCCGAGTAGCGGCAATAACTAGTACGCTTAGGTATCAAACTATATACTGCAGATGGATTTAGAAAACAAGTATTGGAGCTAGAAACGTGTGCAATATTTGGCCATTTAGATGTACTAAAACGTTTTTTTTTTTTAGTTTTTGTTACTGTAAGTGTCCCCTTGCTGGGTATAAAGGACTACTTTAAACAGTTATTACAAAATGGCTGTCTACCATTTCAATAAAACAAGCTACTGGAGAAACCGAAAAAGAGGTCTTTCGGAAAGAGTAACAGGTAACCGAAACCGTAAAAATTAAAAATGTAAAAAACCGAATTAAAAGTGATATCAACAGGAAACGGTAACAGTAACCGTAACCGCCACGTTATATTTTTCGGTTTGAGCCTTTGGACGAAATATACTTTAATCAGATCATTTCTCCTGTACCGCAATGATCTGCGGAACCCGATTGAAGATACGGAACTCTGAACACAAGGCTAGCGGCGCGCATGCGCAGTAGGGTGACGGTGGGAGAAAAATGGTCCACGAAAACTCCCTAGTAGCGGCCATCGCAATAAAAATAAACAAAAAGAAGCAATTTGCATATAAATGTACTCCGAAAAAAAAATGCTTGAATAGTTTTTTTTTTTTTTTAACAGAACAAAGCAGGGAAACCGCGACAATAAAATGACCCTGCGCAAAAAAAAAAAAAAAAGAAAAAAAAAGAAAGAAAGGATCGCAAAAATTAATTTTTATCTACAGCTTTAATGTGTGCTGATACGGAATACAAAGCGTGCTGACCTATCCGTCAGGGACCATGTTTCTGCGGGAGCCAGACTACCTATCTCATATTCTTATCCGGTCAGCGCCGAGACGTTTTACAAATACTCGGGACATCTGCATGTTCGCTGTAGTTGGCGAAACCCTAAAGGTGCGTTATTACTTCTTTCCTCTATGTTTTTCTTCATGAGAAGCATCGGTTTTCTTCCGACACCGAAAACGGGCACCATAAACAGATAGTCAAGGAACGAAATAAAGTCCAAAAGAAACAACAAGAGTAGAAGACGAATAAACCTCCACAACACGGAACCCTAGCCATAATATACAGCCAATTTCTTCTCGCAAAGATGTTGTAAGAGTGGGTTCAACATTTAGCGGTAAGAAATAGTTCTTCTAGACTGAAGAAGAGGGAAGGGGTTTACTTACATTTTAAGGATACAGGAGTGGTTCTTCTCCACTTAGAGGAAGCAATGTCCTCCCGCGCCTGCAAGGTACATTTGCCCACGTCGAAGAGTGACCTAGGCAGTTTGATCAGGGGTTGTCGGGCGATGAGGAGGCAGACCAGCAGTGGGAGGCCGTGATCTTCGCCGAGGAATGGAATGTTGGCCTCGCGAGTCCCGCGCCCTGCTCCGGCCCGCGATTCTTCGTCTGCTTCTTTCATTCGAGGAAGGTGCAACGCACCCCTAGTTCATACAAGTGCAATGTCTCCCGGGGGATCGGTGGCCGAATTCCAAGCCGGTAATAAAGAAAAAAAAAGAAAAAGGATCGGTGGCCGAGTGGGCTAAAGCGCACAACCAGCTCGACGCGCGTGGAGCGAAAGCTCGCGCTGCAGAACCCAGGGATCCTGGGTTCGAGCTCCACCCCTGCCCGTTTCGATCTGGATGAGCATCGTACCGGCGTGCGGTCGTGTATCACTACTGCGTGGTGCACGTTAAGGACCCCAGGCTAGCCGTTGTACCGCACTGGCTAAATTGCTCATCTACAGTGGGTAACAATGTCGCCATGTTCTGGCAGACTAAACTCCTGCTGTATAAACAACTAGCGACCAATTTGTTTTTTTATTTTGCAATGTCTCCTGAATGTCTGTAGTAAAGACGAGTGCACAGGGCGCGTGAGGTCACCCCAGCAGAATGGTTTTGTTTCAACGAAAACTCGTACATAAGGGATACTTTCTAAGTACACGCGCTTGCGCTATGTCTTTGTCTGCACTGCAGATGTTTGTGAGATGACGTGGTGCCTCGAAATAAGCTACGTTTCGGAGCAACGGCACTTGCCCATGTTGTGGCTTACAATCATGGTTTTCAGCTATCTTAAGCTGAATCTGAAATCACCGGATACTATTTTCCGACCTTCAGAAGTATTCAAAGAGTTCGCGACAGAACAATGAATATTACATGAGCTTCCTCACGCCGAATCTAATGCTGAGGAAGTCGCACATTTGAAACATCTTCCCTGAAATCGACGGAGATAGGTGTAATGGAAGAACTTATATTTCGACGCAGTTGCCAGTGTTGGTTCCAGAGCGCAATCACTTCGAGCTTCCACCATGCTTATTACAGACACCATCAAACTTGCTGTTCGTACGGTAATGACGTCAAGAGAGCGAAGCATATGAGGGCGCCACCAAATCATCTCATCTAATCTAAAGCCCCTTGATAAAAGCGTTTTTCACAAGTACCGCCAAGCATTGTTGTGGAAGCGCTCGAGACACGTGCCATGACCGGGTGCTCCGCCGCCATTCGCTTCCAAGGCCCGCTCATTTCAGTGCTGCGCCGCCATTTGCTTCCAAGCGCCGCTCGAGACATGGGCCTCGTGCACTCGCGCATTTGACGCTACTTGCAAGACAAGCGGAAACACATCGAGGGGCTTTAATCTAATCTCGCCTCCAACACTCCATCTCATGAGTTGCGTGCAGCAGAGGCAAAAGCATTGTCGCGAGCGCGTGGCTTTCAGATTCACATTTATTTTACGAGCACTCGCGAAGGGAAAGCAAATCTGGAAGCCATATGTGCTCAATCCTGTGGCTTTGCCTTTGCTGCACCCCACTCCTCAAATAAAGTATACACTAGAGCGCACATGAAGGCATCCTCGTATAGACCTTTCCAATATTTACAAGTCCCCAGCCCAGCGTGTGATCTCATCAGCCCAGCATGCGCATGTTCGTCGCTTCGGAAATTGAATAAATCACGCGCCATTCGCACGAACACTGAACATTGATTCAATCCCCAACCCTGCTCGTTTTGATCTGGATGAGCATCGAACTGGTATGCGGTCGTGTATCACTGCTGCGTGGTGAACGTTAAAGACCCAAGGCTAGCGGTTGTACTGCACTGGCTAAATTGCTCGTCTACACTTGGGAAACAAGTCGCCCGTTGAGGCAGACTAAATTCTAGGCTGCATAAACATAGACACACCCCATTTTTGTTTAACCTGAAACCGTTTAGAAGTTTTTTTTAACGTCTATTTGTCACTCTAGCAAAACGGACGGCACCTAGTGGGAAAACACTGAACTGGCCAGAACAGGTACTTTCGCGACTTTTGCTCGTCACAAGTAGCTTCGGTGGTTACATGTTGTCGGCGGTTTGTGCGATAGAACAGTTGTCCCGGTAGCTCTGTCGTAACTGTGGTATCGGCTTCTTACCCAGGTTGCTCTGCACGGAACCTACGCAACCGCGTGAACCAGACATTCCTCGTTTATCAGCGTTCATCAGCACCATGGAGGGATAGTGGGCATCCTTTGATTGCTTCCTCAAATGAAATCAAGCCTCTGTGAGTTTGCTTACGCCAGCACATTGCCGCAGGCACTAAATGTGGAGGAGAAAAGGCGGGAATAACCAATTTGAGTTATTTACTTGGTTGCTGATGTGAGTTGAGCTTGCGTTAGTTCCTTGATCTGTCACATGCAACGGAACCATCTCTATTAAACCGCCGTATATACCCGATAATGGCGTCCGTTATCGGTCGCTAACATCTCTAATAAGTGCTGAACAAGAGCAGCACTATGTTTCCTAGAATGAATGCATAGTCCAGCACCGTTTATACCGAGAGAGTTTGGCCTTCTTAAGGAGACTTTGACAGCCTGGCAACCACAGCAGCGTAGTCTGACTACTCGGGGATGGCTACTTCCGTCCGCCATTTTGTGCCTCTCACTAATAGGTACCCTATGCGATTTCTCAGGAATAAACAAGGCAAAGAAGAAAATCAATTTTGTGTTATCACGATATCCGCTGGTTCTAGCGGGTAACACTCTCCGCCCATTGGCCGAATTCTTTCAGTATAAACGGCCCTGGGCTAGTCATCAATCCACGTCCCCCCCCCCTCCCCCCCCCCCCCCTCGGTGACTGCTCCGGAATTAAAGGTCGTGGCGGCGCTGCGAGTCATCGTGGTCTAGAATTTGGCGGTTACGAAGCCACAGAATAAATCTGGAGAAAATACGACAGACACAACCAACTGAGCCCTTCGTATGTAATTATTTACACCTCTCGCCATTTAGGAGCTTTAGGTCCTCTCGCCTTGCTGCTCTCTTGTTGTACATTGCTTTGGTGTAAAGACGGAAAAAGAGCAGGATGAAGAACTTAAGTATGCTTGTTGTTATCTTTAAATCATGCACCTCACAACATAACAAAGTTAGATCTTTCCTTGCTTAGAAGGCACAGACGTCAAGAACGAATTTTTTATTAAGCTTGTTGGGACTGAAGAAGGGAGTGAGTGAGGAAGGTAGCAGCTACACCAGCACGCAGATTGCACGCAGCGCGCACCGCAACTTCGTCCACGGCGCTACCATCTCGCTGCAGGGAGACAGGCGTTCGAACGGGAGACTAGCCAGTCTCTCTAGGGACCATAGGAGCACGAGAAAGCGCGCGGAGACGACCGTGGTTCATACGTGTGACGTCATGACAGATTTTTAGCTGCGACCAACGTGTTTGATGGTCTATAAAAATCACGGCGAAGGCTTTGGAGTAACTGCCTTCTTAAATCAACACCATTGAAGTCGACAGCGGCACATCGTTTCTATTTCCGCCGATAAAGCATAATTTAAGTTAAACCGTCCCTGCTGTTCATTTTCGTTATCTCGGCCTTTGGGATATGTTCGAAGTGTAGCCCGGCGCTGCTAGGTCCAACCGAGTAGGGTTTTCCGCCTTCGGGTGGATTTCACCTCGGGGAAGTTGTCCTTCCATCATCGGGATAAAATAATTTTACTGCTGTTTTATAAGTAGTGACTATAGGCTACGTAGGCTACCAAAAGCTTCGGTGTGGTCGGCTTTAAAAGATCAGCCAAACTGCGACTAATTCGGCTTCCATCGACGGAAGTAAGAGTAATGTCAGGTTGTCAATATGGGCGGTGATGTTTTAAGAACGCGATGACTCCATGCTTTCATTGTGCGTAATCAAACTTGCCACCGTCGTTCACGATACGTACCATCAAATCTGTCGTCCACCACTTATATTCCTGACCATGACGTCAAGGGCAGGAACTCTTCAAGGGTGTCAGTGAACGCGCTTGCAAAATGCGAGGCCTAGCACGAGCCTCTCGCTTGGATGTCTCCCATGGTTACCGGTAATTTCATGTAACACGAACTGTTTCAATTCCAGAACCTCTAGACGATAATTTCACGCTTTGATTTTCCTCGTTCTCACTCACTTGAAACGCCTCTAAACAGGGCCATCGAAACAAGGAAACGAGGGGAAAGGTGATCAGTCCCCCCCCGCCCCCCTTTCCCCTGCCATCGCATTGCTGTTGAAAGTGGGAGCAAGGGGCGTAAAGCGATAAGGGGGGAGGCGATCGCACCAGCCCCAGACCGTAACCTCCTATATACACCATTACATTTTAGGCTCCTACGCGCCGCCATTTTAACGACAGTAGCGCCGTCTATCTTTATTCTGGCTTCGAAGAATCCAAAGCTGATGGGCTGACCGACCCGGCGACCGACATTTGTAGTCGGACTGTTACCCTGTCAACCTGATCAAAAACGCCAAATCACCGGATGGCAACTGCTTCTGACGGCACGGTTGGCGTAGTGCGTGCACCCCGCTTGTCATCATCTTTGAGGGAGGAAAGCGTCATTCTAATCTATATGTCCTAGTTTCGGGATCAATTATATTTTGCTTTGAAGAGGCTGTCGGTAACCGTAAACAAGGTGTCATAGATTGCTTCAGCACCGACCACGGCAAACCTCTGCCGATACATAACCTGGCGTGGAGGACGGTAACTTGAGGCCGTTCCTTCACGGCACGTGACAATGTCGTGATTCATCAGATGACGTCATTTCAATTAAGAAACAATATCTATTTTACTTACCGAAACGACTGCTTAACGTCTATATTGCATGGTATTAAATATTTCAAAATCGCTCCCTAACTAAAGCAGTCCATGCCACAAGCTTTTGAAAAAAAAAAAATTCTTCGATTGTTTTTGTTTTGTTTTATATGCCTATAATATGATTAAAAATGTGTTCTAAATTAAATTTCTAACAAGGGTTTCACCCTTGCACGTAAAGAGTAGCGAGTTTTAGAATACCGTATGCAAAGGGTTTTAGGTGCCCAAAGAAAGGACATCGTCGCATCCAGGCATGCACCAAGTCCAAACCGTGTGTTAGATGGGTTCATGGCGGTGACGTTATTGGTTTACTCACGAAATGCTTTTTTGTACGATATTATCGAACTCGATAATGTCCGTCAGTTCCCTGGTCGAGAGATTTACGAGACTGCCCTTGAATGCGGGTTAATAGTTAAGGTATTGAGGTATCACAAACTTCAGGTCACCTTATAAATGAGCATCGAGATTGCGTGGTGACCTGATTGGGCATTCCAGTCCAGCCTTTGCTTCTACATCAACTAAAACTTCGTAAAGGCCTCCATTGGCACGCCGAAGTCGTCAACTTTGTTTCATTTGGTCTTTATTGCGTCGCAAGGTTTTTTAACGCCGTCTGCAAACGATTCCACACGATATCTTTTATGCACGAATGTGAGTCAAACAAACCTCTTAAGGCGGTGTAGTTATAAGCCTAACAAACTAAACACAAATAAATTAAAAAAAATGAAATTTGAAGATATAAAGTATGTTTTTCTGCATTCATTTACTTTTTACGTTTTTGCATGTTGTGTTCATTTTCTTGTTTTCGTGGGAAAAGCTAGTATCCATAATAACGTAAAAAAATTCATTCACATTTTTACTTTGAAGCTACTTTGTTGCCGGGACTTGCATACGCATGTGGTACTGCCACTACAATGCCCGGTGGTGTTGGCCCCATATCCGTCGTGGCAGTAATCCAGGCATTTTTTCTCCGTGCAGGCGTTACCTTAAAATACAGAACAGAGAAATAAGGCGAATCAACACGATCTTCCAGTCCCATTAAGCCTAACATTATGCGTAGACTGCACCCTTTCACTAAGAAATAATTGTTCGTGTCCTAAAAAATCTCTGCATCAGATCATACTAACAAGGTTCAACGTAATGAATATTGAATGAGTCTTAAACATTGCCCCAGTAGCTCAAGCGTTAGCACACAAATAGAACAAAAATAAAAAAAGCTATCTAAATATAGTAAAATAATTCTACCACACAAGCCCTAAATTACGAGGTCTTAACATTTCAAGGCCTGCTCGTTTACTTTTTCAGGGTTGACAATGACTATGGCCTTTGAGGAGCTACCTTCTCCGTCTTTTTCGACTTTAAACTGTGTGTTTTTCTTTTTGAACTGTCTATACGCTCCGTGCGGGAACTATAGGGGGCGCTTTGAAAAACGCGCGTAGCGCCGCTAGCGGAGGAGCTGGCGTTCGGCAGCGAGGTCCGTTCAGCAGCCTGCGGCGCCTTTTCGCATGCGAAGCTGTGACAGCGGAAGCGCGCACGGACGAAACCTTAGCTTTTTGAGCCGATACGTTGAGGGTGACGTTGCATGAGTGCTGGGGCAGACCTAAGAAGGGCATCTAGCTTTTCTTCACTTCTTATATATTGAGTTTGAGTCGTTATTAAGGAAAATTTCTCTAGTTGCGGCCGAAAAAGAGGTAGCAATTTTCTGAAGAGCAAGACGGCCGCCACCATAATTGCTCTGAGTGGGAAATTCGTTTCGCTCGTCCCTGTAAACGGGACTGCTGGAACGATGATATGTGGAGGCGTGTGAGATGTTCACTAAGTTTGTGCACGAAGTGTGTCAAGTTTCATTAAGACAGCAGGTGTGAAAGTTATGTTTTTAACGGATAAAAAAATAAAGCTGTACGGGATATCCAACATTGGACCCAAAATGTTGTGTTATAAGCGGGCTGTGCGAAGTGCAGATTTGGGCACACAGAAGCCTGAACTTGACAGTAACATGATACAGCACTTATTATACCAAAAAGAGGTGGCACACAGAAACCAGGCGGAAAATTGGTTTGGGTAGCGTAACTCAATGGTAACCAGATTTGACCAGGGCTGTCAAGAGAATACCACTCGTCGTGAGAGGTGGAGACTTTACATGTAGGAAGGGACTAGTGTACTGTACTCCCAATTGAAACAACTTTACGAAAGGTGGTTTTAAAGCCGAGAAAACAAAGTTGTCGGCCAACACACGGTTTGACCGTCAAAGGCTTTTGCGGTCATCTGTTGTGTAATAACCTGTTGCGCGAGGTACTGATTTTCGGCACGCACGTACTTTGACATGACGTAACTTGACACAACACTTATTATACCAAAAAATTTTGCATAGCGAAACCAAGCGGAAATTTAATTTGGGCGGCGTAACTAAATGGGAACTAGTTTTGACCGTCAAAGGCTGTCAAGATAATACCACTCATCGTGGGAGGTGCATACTCTACAGGTAGGAAGGGACCAGTGGACGGTACTTCCAGTTCGAACAACTTTCTGATAGGTGGCTCTGAAGCCAAGAAAAAAGAGTTGTCTACGTAACTCGGGGTGTCAGCGTTTCCACATCTAAAAGGAGGCTGATCAAGAAAGAAACCACACCACAAAAACTTCCATACTCAGTCGTCGATTCTCTAGTGATTTGGAGTTTCATTCAAGTTTTCCTTAGATTCATATTTGTCACTTTTTTTACCGTTCGAATCTTTCTACATGAAGTACAGATTGCGCGCCATACTTGTCCGGAAATATCGACACGTACGATGGGGACGAAACTTCTTTGGAGGGCATTCCTCCAAGGAAATTGGCACTGCATACCCGCGAGTGTGGGACGGCATTTCAGTTCGTACCATCGGCGCTAACACATGTAGGCGTCACTGGTACGAAAACAAACGCAGAGCGCAAAGCGGCAGTGTAGAATATGTCAGCCCTGCCGACACAGTGGCAGACATGATCGGGAGACCAAATTTCTCGCGTCGTATGGCACGGGCCGATCGTTGTCGCTGTCCCACAAAACGTCGGCGAGGTGAAAAAAACAGTGAAACTTTGTCCCCAGGAGATACGACGCATAACTATTGAAGTATTTAACGACGGAGCACCGGCAGCAGTTCCATGCTGTGAACCCAGCACAATCGCACCGCTCTGACTTCAATGCGTACCAACGTACGTGGCGTGGTTTCGGTTTCGTTTTCTCTTGGGTTCTCACTGCCTTTCTTCGGTAACGGCCGCGCGGCGGCGCGCCAGTTGCGTCGCGCGTAGAGTTCCTGTATATGGCTACCTACGGTAGCAGAGTTGCACATTCAGCCTCGGCGGGTGGCCGTAGCGCCGGCTTTCCCGCACGCCCTGGATGCTTTGCTGCTCACGTGACTAAATTTGGCAAATAGCAACGCCAAGCGCGCCGCCGCGCATGGAAAACAGGAGAGGAGGAAAAGGTGGCAGAAAGCAGGAGAGCATACGCCGGGGCGTGAGCAACGTCGGCGGAGCGACCGTAAAGGTGGCTTTCTTGCACGGCGCCGGGTGAATTGCTCCTCACGTGATGGATCTCGGCGAATAGCGGCGTGGCGGCGCGGGGAAAACAAATGCGCAACTCTGCTCCCCCTTCGGGGGAGCATATCGAGGAACTCTAGTCGCACGGAGTGTTTATATTAATGCCTGTTGAGGTAGGCGGTTGGTGAAGAGGCGAGGGACATAGTGATTTTTCTGGCATGATTTGCATCTTCCGGGGTCCAAAAAAGTTCAATGTTAAAGGGGTGCCTCAAAGTTGATGACACATGCATGCACTTATGAAGTCAACGCGGTTGTCCACGACATCATGGTGCTCAGCTTCTCAGCATCCGTGCTGCGCTAGTGATCAAAAATTCAAACGCCGCTTTTGTGCTGGCCGATCCCCTCCTAAAAAGTTCTTAGTTTCTTCGTTGTTTATGGCTGGAAATCCCCTATAGTAAATCTTGTCAACTATACCTTGTGCTCTCTTTTTAGTGGCCGATATTTGGTTGTAGCGTTAGCCCTCTTAGCGTTGAGATTGGCTTATGGGCTAACTGGATTTGTGACAGCGCTTCGCTTGTTCCTTGTATGACGCGAATGTAGCGGCTTGTGTTCTACTAAAATATCGAATCTGTTTAACTGATCGTTACATGACCAAATTCAGAATAATGACAAAGACGAAATGTTGGCGTTTGTCCCGGCCTCTTGTTTCAAGTTGTCTCCGTGCACTCGCCCGGTGCACTCTTGAGCCGTCTCCTCGTGTCGTCAGGCGCCATATTCTTTTGTACTCACGTGCGTAGGGTTACCTCACGGTGGCGTGAAGTGGGGAGATCGCGAGGCAGTACGGCAGCCAGACTAGAGGGCACTGTCCGCAGCGCGATGATGAGCCATGGGGCTATTATCGAATGTTGTGTAGCCTGGATATTGCGCGGAACTGATGTGATGCAAGCGTACTGAAATAACCGCCAACGACGGGGCACCTCAGCAGGGTATTATAGTCTGAATCTCTCAAAAGCCGTTTGAATCGAGCGAAGAAATGTTCTCTCGGGAGCCGCTGTCTGTCGGTGCGTGAGTGGCCACAAGAACATTGACGATCGTGATTGACGGGACTTGGTTCCTGCCTGCTGCTGCAGGTGTCGATTACCTCGGCCTCAGCGAAGGTGCATGAGTTGGATAAAACTGCTCGTATATATTTTCTTCTCGAAGTAATTAACTAGGCTTTCTTCTATTTTTGTTATTTAAGTTCCAGACGAGCAGATATTCCTTTACCAGGACAAGAGTGTCGTGACCAGAGGCGCCTTGTGACAAGAGGTTGTTTGAGTGACAATGGAGTACCCATTCAGTGATAGTTATTTTGTATACTTAAAGCGTAAGCTTTTACTGCGGAACTGTTAAGGGCTAGTTTCCCCAAGATCCTGTCCGTCCTCAAATGACCCGATTACACAGAACTCTGGACAGCTATCGCCATCTATGTGTGATGTGAACAATCAGACAACCGGCTTGCCAGTTGGCTGGTTGCCGGCGTCGTTCAATGATGGCGGCAACCTTTCGAGCCTTTCCACTCTGGCTTGCCGACTTGCGACCGGCCATTACTTCCTTCCCACAATAGTACAGCTTCGCTGGCCTTTCTTCTTCACCAGAGGGAAAGGCTGAAATGTTTTTTTCTTGAGCTTTTACCGACACCAGAAGCTGTCCCATAGACTCGCTCAAACAAACCACCAGGGGGGACATCGCCCTATCCCCAATTTGAAAGAAAGAAAGCACCACCCAGGAAGAAAAAAAGAAAAGACAAAGAAGGTGACTGATCAACGGCCACAGCATTTGTCACTCCTTAACAAGAGGCCGGGCAGGCACTGAGACGCTGGCCCATATAATCTAGGTCTTGGTTGGAAGTCATGATATTAATTTTTGTTCCCTAGTTTTGGCATGTTTCTGTCAAAAATTCACGTTCAACTAATAATAGTTTTTTTTTTATCAAAATGCATGTGGCCTAAGAACTAAAGACGTTGAACTGATAACGAATGTCCTGTCAAGTGATTTACACACTGTTAGTCTTACAAAAACATGGATTTGTCACAAATTTCTAGCGTTAAATACCTCCCATCAAACTATGTCGTTTACCGCAGAGATCGCGATTATGTGAACACCGTACAAGAATTTCGAGGGGTGTTTTTATAGCTGCTGACTGTGCTGTTCAAGTGCTTCCAAGAGCGGATCTTAAAACTTATGCTGATTGTGTTTGAATAGAAATTCATGCGAGCGATATCTTCCACTACTTAATTAGGAACTATTATTTTGTTCCACTTTTTGATGATGTCGTGTTTATTGACCCTTTTAAAGCCCTCTGCAATATTGTTGATTTTTCTAAATACAAGGTACAATTACATGGTGATTTTAATCTGCCTCGTCTTGATTGGTCGACTGGAATGGTGTCGCATATAAAACGCGTTACTTCTAAAAGAGCGGCATGGTTAATTTCTTTTTCAAAGTTCTATGCGTTTACTCAATTTAACTCTTGACAAAATGCAGTTGACAATGTCCTTAATTTTTGCTTGTCAAGGGCTCCCATAGAGTATACTATTTCGGCTGTCATACCATTGGTGCGTGTTGACGTATATCATCCTGCTTTTATAGTTCAGTTTTGCCTGTCATGTAGGCCCCGTGCTTGCCATCAGTTATCGTTGTTTTGTTTTCGCAATGGTGACTGCTACTGTTTTTACAATCGCCTTCTTCATTTCAACTTGTCTTACGTATTTCGAACCAAAGCATTGAGTCGGCCACTACTAAGTTGACTCCACCAATATCTAATGCGATGAGGGATTTCATTCCAAAACAGGAAGCACGTAACTCTAAGTATCCTAGATGGTTTTCAAGACAGGTAGCGCCTCTTCCTTATAAAGTCGCACTGTAATCGAGTGTATAAGAAAAATGGACTGAACGCGTTAAGAGTCTACTAGCGCCACCAGAAACCATAGTGGCAGAGAACAATGCCAATAAAAAGAAAAAGAGGTAGTGTGATGCAGACCGTCAGCGGGTTCAGACGTGTGTTCTTTTCTTCCCACACTCATAACAAAATGGCGACGAGGATGGGATGAACCTCCACCCACTTGGAGAAAGCATCTACCATGACGAGAAAATAATGGCCCATGAAGGGGCCTCCAAAGCCTACATGAAGCCTAGACCAGGGCTTGTCGGGAAACGGCCATGGAGTAATTGGGATGCCGCTAGGTGACTTGTGATATGTTTGCCAAGTAGCACAGTTTTTTACTTGTTCTGTGGTGTCGCTGTCAATTCCAGGCAAGTGGGAGGAGAAAATACATGCTGACCAAGGTTGCCGTCGGGTATCACTGATGGAGTCCGGGACAAAAGTGTACGCAAGAAATTTTAGACCCGGACCACCTTGGGTGGTCCGGGTCTAAGATTACGTTCAATTCAGGCACGTTCAATTCAGTGTGTATCTTGTTTTAGTGAAATATGTAAATAAGGCTGATAAACTTTTTGCATTCATCGAATGTTGAAAACATTTCAACTAAAGAACCTTTCATGTTCTGAAGCTATTATAAGAAAACGCATGCGCGACAGCGCAAAAATTGTTTTTACAAGAATCAACTGGCTTTCTGTCCTCCCCAGTTGACATAGGAAACCTTTGTTATCACTTTAGTTGCTGAAAATGCTAGTTCGAGAAGTGCTTGTACAACAGACAACTTTAACGAAAGTACCTGCTTTTACTGTCGATGTCACAGAAGTTCTCGAAGCTATTATAAAATTAAAACCTAATCTTTCTACGGGGATTGACGGTATATCCAATTTTATTATTAAGGCGTGTTCGGATATATTTGCTTTTCGCGCGAAATATATTTAACCTATCTCCCATGAAGCGTGCTTTCACTGGTTCGTGGAAGTCTTCTATAGTTGTACCCATCTTCGAAGATGGTGATCTGCCACTAGTTAATAAATGCCGCCCCGTTCCGTTATTTGTGCTTTCGCAAAAGTTTTCGAAATGGTTCTGCATAACCTGGACCTCTAGTTATATCAGTCAGAAAATTAGTTTTGTTCAGCATGGTTTCTTAAAGGGGAAGTCCGTAGAAAAATATTTTTGCCCTTCTCTTTTTCTTGATTTCTCTGTACTAATAGCCACAAACGGAGACCAACTCATTCTAATATATTTTGACATGTCAATAACTTTGAACGTTTAAATCATTCCTTACTCCTTTGCAAACGTTCTTCTAATGGCCTGTGCCCTAAGCTAAGTGAATGGTTCAGAAGCTACTTGAATTTACGCATTAACACTGTTCGTGTCGGCAAATCACTTTTAAAATGTTTTATGTCGACTTCTGGTGTATACCACGCGTTAAACCTGGGACGGCTGTTGTTTATTTTGTTTGTAAACGGTATAGTATCATACGTCAAACCCCAACTGAAAAATCCATTTGTATGAGAAAATTCTCGTGTCCAATAAACACATATGAATCATACAAGCTATATAAGAACGTGTAAGAATCATATAATAATCGCATAAGAAGTTTATAAGAACTAAATAAGATATAGAAGAACCATATAAGCAACTTATAAGAAACTTCTCACAGGTTTCTTGTGTTGTTCTTATATGTTCTGATATCTCCTATATAGCTCTTATATAGTTCTTATATGGTTCTTATATGGTTTTTATACGTTCTTATATATCTTGTATGGTTCATATCTGTTTATTGGACACAAGAAATTTCTCATACAAACGAGATTTTTCAGTAGGGACATTCGAATGTCCTTCTTTTCATTGACGGCATCAAGTTTTTGTAACCTTTAAAGACTATGCTGATTGTACTTTATTGCAAACTGATATTGGTGCGATTTCTGAGGGTGTGCAAAAACGCTTTGTAATTCAGAAAAAACTCGTTAAATTTTTCTGTAGGACAGCGGGACGTTTTTTTGTTCCTTTAATGCGCTTGAGGCCAATGCGATAGATCGTGTATCTCTTGTAAGAGACCTTGGCGTCTACATTGATAGTACTCTTTCATTTCTATTCCTATGAATATAAGTTTATTATTATTATTATTGTTTACTGCGCACGAATCTAAGATCGTTGGTTCAGCGACAAGAAAGTTTGGTTTGATCACTCGGTTACCGCGTTCTTCCACCTTACCATTATCTGTGGTTGCGTCTGTACAGCAGCCTCGTATGCTCGGGACTTGAATTTGGTTAAGTTATATGGAACTCTCAATCTTTGGCCCAAGTTGAGATGACTGAAATGTGCTGAAGAAATTCAATCGAAGTATTTGTGACCGATATATGGTCGTAAACTATTTTAGTTACAATTTGTTGTTATCATTATTTAGGTTGGAAAGGCTATCAACAAGGAGGGCTATTAGAGACACCCATTTTCTTCATAAGGTAGTGCATGGTGCTGTCAAAACTGAGAGCTTACTTGTCAGTACAGACTTTAATTTGCTCACTAGAGCTAATCACCAGTTCTTAATTTTACACCAAGAGATTTTGTGAATCGTAACCGTTATCTCGTATGCAGTCTGCTTTTAATAACATGGGTAATTTTGAATTGGATATTTTCCTTGATTTTGCTCACTTTAAACCAGGCTTTCAAAAGTGTATTTTATCTGACTACGAGTTTGTGTAGGAGTTAAATTAGCCTAGCAAACTTGTATTCATGTCTTCTGACATGTTTTCGTACATTTTAAGCAGTGTTGTTGTAAACACGAACTGGAAGCTCACCACACCAAAGGCTTCATAGCCGTTTTTGGGCACTAAGCAAAACTCTAGCATAAATATTACTGTTAATATATATTATTAATATTATTATTATTATTATTATTATAGTCACTGAAAAATGAAGGAACTGAAAAGAACAAATCCTACAAAGTTTATTTTAATAATAACTTGCATTAGGTATTTATACGCACCCATTGAAAAACAGCCATCTGCAATACATTAATTGTACGAGTTACTGACATTTCATGGCAAAATCTTTTTTTTTTTCTAGGGTGATGAAATAACAAGACAACAGTATAACTTCTTCGGCGCAGAGACACAAAATATGCATCGCAGAATGTTCACACTACTCGAGAATGTGAAGCTAGAGGTGGGGATAGAATGCGAAAGTTTGAGAACAAGACGCTCCCTGCATCAAAATATAATTGAGGGAAAACTTTTTTTTTATGAGCCGACGTTCGCCTCAGCCTAATCTTGTGAAAACAAGAAATAGTATTGGGGACTATGGTCAGATTTATATCAGTGCAAAACACTTCTCAGCGAGAAATACAACATTGTTTTCTTTCTTGCTGACCTGTTTGTTATTACGAGATCGGTGCTACAAGCGCCCACAATATTTTTTTTTTCGAAGGCATTAGTTTCAGTTAAATATCGCCTCATAGAAAAAAACTTTCTCTTTCTCAAATATCTTTTTATCCGGGTGTCATCATGCTCTCAAAATTTTGCGTGCTATCTATATATATTTATTTATAACATACTGCAGAATATAATAGCCCAAGCAGGAGTGAACATAACAAAATACATTGTGCGCAATACAAGAAATAATACACCACAGGCTCTCACGGAGTTTGAGCTTTCTTCGATGATTAGTTTATTTATCCGGACCGAAAAAATCACGCTTTTTTAAGATGTCCCTGCATTACTTAATTGAGAAGCCGCTTACACTAAAATATTTTTAATCAAATCAAGGCATTATGCATTTACCATAAAACTTGCATAATGATGTAGACGCAGTCTTGCACACGTTACTAAAAAAAGTAATCGATTACAATTACTATTACTCTTGGCTAAAAAGTATTCGATTAGATTACTTGATTACTCGACGGCAAAAGTAATTGGGCATTACTTAAAGAAGTAATCGTTACTTTTCCGATTACTTTCTTGTGTAAAGAGTTACATCTTTAGCGCTCATAACAATGAACTACTTCCAACCTATATTTCATATTTGCACAAGTATTGAAGAAGAAAAACTGGCCCCCTCTTCGTGGTCGTTGCACCTTCACAATGCGGACACAAGCATAGAATTCGTTCGAAGACGTTTAATGATTTGGACGTCCGCCAGTGTGTGTGTGGGGGGGGGGGGGGGGGGGTGGAGCGATGGGGGTTCTAGATCTTTTTAAGCTTGAGCAAGGAATGTCGCTCAAAGTTTGCGTCGCTCATGTTATTATGCACATGTGGATGAGCTCGCATATTATACAGAAGAGCAGCAGCTCCAGGATTTGAAACGGATCATGTGTAGTATCCAATTAGCGGAAGAGATCGCACCGACCACTTCTCAACTCGAAACATTGCTTGTCACAAAGGCCACGCAGGGGAAATGGGGAAATATTTCAACTGCCTTTGTTATATTTTGCATCCGTTTTAGGCATTGTTCGGTTCTGGTTCTCCTACGGGCTGCGAGTAGGTACCCTAAGCAGGATATTTTTTATTTTTTTTATTTCTCTGTGTGTGTGCGTGAGGAGGCTAGTTTGAACGAAGGACTCACAAAGCTATATTCTGCTTCCACAAACTTCGCCCTCAATGGCCTTTGTTACGCACTGTGGCTTTCCTGGGGCTTCCCACTCCCAGTCCCAGCTCGAAAAAAAAAATAAAAAAACGGACATTCCACAGAAACTGTACATAGAAAGAGATTGACCTCGTTTCGTACACCTCCGCAAAAATCTTTCTTTTTTCCGTTCAAAAAAAAAAGAAAAAGCAAATGTTATTTTTGTCATGAAAAAAAGGCGCGTGCCCGGGGAGGGGGGGGGGGTGGTCCCGCGGAGGAAGTATAACGGTTACAATTTTATTACTTCAACAAGTAATCAGATTACTCTTCTGATTACTGCCTAATAAAAGTAATCAACTGATTACAAAATTACTCCAAAAAGTAATCGATTACAAGTAATTTGATTACTTGTAATGCGTACGGTACAATTCTGTGTAGACGTAATGTATTTCTCATTCCTACTTAAAAACACAGTATATCTTTTTTGCTATCTGGATTTTGGGATTGGAAATCAATGTGTGTTCTATCTGGATCTTATTTTCTCACAAAGTATTCGTTTTTCTGCAATCTGGATTTCAGGTTCCTAGTAACAATTTCATTTAGATTACGTTTCATTGACCAGATAGTGAAATGTTATACTAAGCTTTTCGGTAGAGATTGACACGATCAAATTAAATGCGAGCTCTCTAAGAGATGAGAGACATTAAAAATCTTAAATAGAAATAATATACCGAGTGTCTTAATTTGCTGGGGCTATCACCAGGTGCACCAGAGTTTTAGCAATTTCTAAAGCACCCGCAGAGCAAATATAAATTAGCCTTCTTCATATTGTTTAGGTCTTAGTCACCCTCTTCTCAGATTGGTGTAGGATGCTAGGACACATTTTCTTATTGACTCTCAAGGCCCCGAAGGGCATTACAGAGCGGACCGGGGGGGGGGGGGGGAGGTCGCACAGGTACAGTTGTTGATACAAGAAACATAACGCAGAAATTGCAGGCTTGCTCAGACACTTCAAAAATATTTACGCAATGTTCTAACAGTAATATCAACTAGAAAATGGTTAATCAAAACCGTGAAAGCCGTTTACAACTCCCTGTAACGCCGAATTGGAGCGCAGCTCTTGAGGAGGAGGAGGGAAGGGTACTGAGGGGAGGGTTGACCCCTCCTCCTCCTTCTCCTCCTCCTCCCCTCATTCTTTAATATGTTCCGGGGGGTCACCAGACCTAGGGGAGGGGGGGGTGTCGCGTGACTTCGGGGGGGGGGGGGGCGGTCGCGTGATCTCGGGGAGGGTGGCCACGTGACCTCAGGGGGTCCCGTGGGGGTCACCTTGGGTGTCACATGACCTTGAGGTGACCTTGGAAGTGGTCACGTGACCTTGGGGATTACGTGACCTCGAGACCTCGGGGGTCACGTGACCTTGGGGTGTTCTGGGGCTCACGTGACCTTGTGGTGACCTTGGGGGGTCACGTGACCTTGTGGTGACCTTAGGGGGTCACGTGAACTTGGGAGAGGTCATATGACCTGGGAGGTCACGTGACCTGGGGGTCACGTGACCTTGGGGTGAGCTTGGTTACGCCGACGGCGACGGCGCTGAAGCCGGAAACAGGCGCCTAAGAGCTGCGCTCTAAAACTAACAAACAAGGCATTTTTAAATCATTAATACTGGTTATCGAGGCTATGTCAGCTGAAAGGCGATTCCAATCAGAGCTAGTGGGAGGAACACAGGATTTGTAGTAAGTGTGAGTTTTGTAATTGGGGATACCGACTTTGTACTGCTGGGTCGCTAAACTCGTCAACAAAAATATTCCTTGTGTTATGACATAGGGGGGGGGGGGGGGAGGAGCCGAAAGATTGCTACGAAGTTTTCATTTTTCACAAACCGGCAGATCTGTCTGTCTCCGTGACGTTTTTCTTTGAGGGGACAAAAAATCCCTACGCCTCCCTAGGCACCGAACAAGAGCAGCACTAGAGAGCGCGCCGAGACGACTGTGGCTCATACGTGTGACGTCACAAAAAGATTATCAGCTTTGACTGATATGTTTGATGGTCTCTAAAAAGCATGATGGATGCTTGGGAATAGCATTTTAAAATCAACACCGTCGAAGTTGATAGTCTGGTATCGTTCTTATTTCCGCCAATAAAGCAGAATTTACTAAAAGCGTTCCTGCCGTTCTTTTGACTTATCCGGACGTGGCTAGGTCACAACCAGCTCACTACCGTTGTCCACTTTCGGGCGAATTTCGCCTCCAGGCAGTTGTCCCTCCATCGGCGGGATAAAATCATTTTATGGTAGACATTCGAAGATCAGTCAGTTTGGGATTAAGTATGCTTATCAATGGAAATAAGGAGATAAAAGTAATATAAGGTTGTCAATATTGGCGGTGATGCTTCAAGAACGCAAGGACACTAAACTTGACATCGTCGATTTGAACACGCAATATCAAATTTGTCGTTCACAACTGGTAATGCTGACTCCTTCGTCAAAGGTATCAACTATAAATTGACGTCACTGAATGCGCCCGCACACTATATACGTGCCCTGGCACGAGTCTTTCGCTTGAAAGTCTGTCATGGCCACTCTTGAGTTCATGGAACGCGAGCCGTTTTAATTCCAGAATCTCTTGAACCGTTATTTCGAAAATTGCAGGCTGTGCTGTTCCTCGTCATTGCTCATTGGAACACATCTAAGCAGGGTCGTCAAAAAACAGGAGGATGGGGAGGGGGGGGGGGGGGGGGACTTAGCCCCCCCTCTCCCAGTTGCGTCGAAAAAGGGGCAAGGGGCATATGGGTGGAAGGGGGGGGGAATCGCCCCAGCTGACTCCGAACCACCATAGCATTTCAGAGAGTTATAATAAATTATTAGGTGAAAGGAATATCCCCCTTCTTCACCACCATCACCTCCTCTCTCTCTTTCTCTCTCCCGAACAATTTCTACGGCCCTTCTTGAGACTCCTATTTTTTTTTGTGTGTGTGCGTGCGTGCGTGTGTGTGTGTGTGTGTGTGTGTGCGCGCGCGCGTGTGAGTGTGCGTGTGCGTGTGCGTGTGCGTGCGTGTGCGTGTGCGTGCGCGTGCGCGTGCGCGCGCGCGCGTGTGTGTGTGTGTGTGTGTGTGTGTGTGTGTGTGTGTGTGTGTGTGTGTGTGTGTGTGTGTGTGTGTGTGTGTGTGTGTGTGTTCGTACTTTAATTCCTTTCTTTAGAGCGCAGCTCTTCGGCGCTCGTTTCCGGGTTTCGCGGCGTGGGCGTCTCATCGGCGTAACCGGCCCGCTAAATTTAGCGCGAAATTGATGTCACATGACCTCAACGCCAATTCAATTCCCAGCTACGTGACTTCAACGCCATTCCACTTCTCCGCTAGATTGTCATGTGGTGTCCTTTCCCTGCTAAATTTAGCGGAGAAACTGAATGGGAGGAATGGGGGAGGAGAGGAAGAGGGGAGGAGGAGGGGCATACCCTCCTCTCCGTACCCTCCCTTGTTCCTCCTCAAGAGTTGAGCTCTAATTTCGCATTAGAAAGATCAGTAAACGTCTTTAATTTTTTTTTATTTCCTTTTCTTCGGCTTTTTTTTTCTGTTACCCCCCGCGTCCCCTCATCTCTCAGACATTACCGACGTCTCTACACAAACCGCCTGTGGGTGATCCCGGTGGCGTTGTTGACAGTGGCGGAAGATGAGCTCTATAAAGCCGCCCGCGTACACCGCGCTTGGCTCCACAACATCACAAAGTTCAATATTCGCCTCGATTCCGAAGTGAAGATTTTGGCCTCAAATAACTCCTTCCCAAAGTTGTGAAACGTCACTTTGTCGTCACCAATAACTTCAACAAACGACTATCTTGCGACGAGAAAGTTCAGAGTATTTACCGGCCGCCTAGGTACGATCTACGCATCATTGACTCTAACGCGGCGTAGGGATGTAGGAACACTCGGGCGAGACGTCATCAGTGCAGCCGTTCAATCGGCTGGCACCAGGGTGTTGCTCGCACGCGCTTCGATAGAGCTCGCTACGACTTTGTGTTTTACATTCTCGCTGGAATTTGAGCACCGAGAGAGCTTGGATGATTGACACGTCGCTCGGCTTGACGTCAGCGTCGCGAGAGTCCAATTAGCGCGTTCCGCAACTTTCGGACACAAAGTTGTGCTCGACGAGTTTAGCTACCCTGATCTACGCGGCATGAAACATATGTAGATTGCGTTAGAAGTTGACGGCGCATGAAAGTGTTATTATGGTCAATCTTATGAAATAACGTCAGGCGAAAAATGCGTCTACGGTTCATGAGTGTGGGAAAACCAAGGCTAATTTTCATTGAAGTAACACAGGATGTACGGTGGTAATTGCAGATTATGAAACGTGCTGCACGATTCTGAACTGAAATGTCACAATGATAGTGTTATGATCGGGGTCCCAGGTAGAACATGTATATTCAAGTTTAGTACGTAGTAAAGTAGTATACAAAGATCGAGTTGTAGTGACGTTGGTGACTGAAAATTTTCGTTTGAGATATCCAAGCATGCGATTGGCGTTGTTAGTTACGTAGTTAGTGTGAGTTTCCCAGGAAATATCACAAGTTATGTAAACACCTAAGTATTTGTAAGGGGACACAGACTGCAGCGGGGTGTCATCAATGTAGTAATTCGAGCATATGTTAGTATGACGGGAAACTATCATGAATTTGTTAAGATTGAGTTGCATCAACCACTTGTCGCACCAGTTAGATGCAGAGTTAAGATCAGATTGGAGAACAGAGATGTCGGAGTTATTTGTTATTTCTCTATATAGTACACAATAATCAGCATATAAACTAATATCAGAGGAGATACATTCAGACAGATCATTAATATAGACAAAGAAAAGTAGCGGACCTAAAACAGAACCCTGGGGAACTCCAGATGCTACGGGAGAAAGGGGAGCGTTTGTACCATTGGCATGCACAAATTGAGAACGGTTGGTTTAAACGATTCTTTCCAGCGTAGCACGTCCGGATCAATGTAGAGGTGGCTAAGTTTTAGTAGGAGTAGCCGGTGAGAAACTTTATCGAAGGCCTGAGAGAAATCAAGCAAAAAACAGTCTGTCTGGGAGCTCCGGTCAAGGACAGAATGAAGCTTAATAGTGAAGAGCAGAAGCTGTGTTTCGCAGGAAAATGATTTGCGGATGCCGTATTGTTCGGTCGACAGCTCAATGCTGTCATAAAAAAAAACAAAAAAAAAAAACGCCGGTCTGGTTTTTTATGATCAAGATTGGTGACTCATGATCCTGACTTCTGCGTTCTTATAGCCAGATGCGGCGACCTTATTGGCTTTGACGCAATCAGGTGCGGGGGTTCGCCCCGTCGTACGTTTCTGAAGCATTCGGTGGCTCCAGCGGACTAAATATTCAAAAACGTGGAACTTCTTTATGGCGCTTTGAGCCGAGCATATGGAATTAAAAGTAAATATTAGACAGAAGTCTTTCTGGCTGGGAAAAAAACATTAAAATAAGACGACCAACCAATCCTTAAATTAGGGCCCCTGATTTGAGATTTGGTTGGTAGCCTTATATTAGTAACCTATAATTAAACTACGCAATGTGACTGAGGTTTAATCAGTTCGAGAATATCACCCCAATTGTTGCGATTTCCATAGCACGAATTTGTCTTTCTCGTCCATGAATATTTTCAGATGAAGGAAAGCCGGAAGCAAAAAAGAATATTTAGGATTTTTTTGTGAAATAAACGATTAAATTTTTTGAAGATGCCGTGACAAAAATAACATCCAGTTCATATTCATAGACTCCTTATTTTTATTAAATTCACCGCAGTACATTTGAATTGTTTTTATTATATATCGCATGTCGAAATAGTAACTCAGCGAATCCTTCAGAACGATTAAGCGCCGAATGACAATCTGAAGTAGGAAGAATTGCTGAAAACATCATTAATATTACGGCGGTTTTATTTTAGTTTCAGCAACCCTGCCGTCTTTCCCCCTGAATCCCGGACAAAAGCTCACCGGACAAAAGCTCACCGGACAGAAGCTCACCGGACAAAAGCTCACCGGACAAAAGCTCACCCATTTTTTCAGACCCGGACAAAAGCTCACCAGGAGAAAATTTCATGTTGGTCTTAACACGTGTGCAGACAACGTACGACACTAAAATACAACGATAAATTAAATTAAACCCCTGCATTCCTAATGAAGAGACATTGTGCCTAATCGTTATGTGCGCGTTTAGGGTGACATAAGCGCAATGAAAAAGCGAGGTCAAGAAAGGGTGACTTCGTTTCTCCGGTCACTCTTCGGGTTCGAAAACTTCGGTTCACGAAGTTTCTTTGGCGTGGCACACGGGTGCGCCGACATACCTTGAGTCAAGCAAGCTTGATCTTATCAGCTCCATTCAGTTTCAGTGACCTAAATGTTGGTCCCAAATCGTTGCTTCTCTGCCTGTAATGGCTTATCTGTCGACACCTTTGCATGGGATTGGATGCCAGTTCTCATAAAAATGGTGGAATGTCCATCGCGTCCATACTTTATCCCAGACCGTGTTTCACCCGGGGTAGCAAAAAAAAAGAGGTGAGCTTTTGTCCGATGAGCTTCTGTCCGGTGAGCTTTTGTCCGGTGAGCTTTTGTCCGGTGAGCTTTTGTCCGGTTACCTTTCTCCCTACACCCTTCTCCCTCCCCTCTCCCGCCGCGGCAGGTTCGATGGAGTTAAAAAAAAAACTAAAAAAATCTAGCGTTACCGGTGGTTTTAGTCATTCTCTCTACTTAACCTTAAGCGAAGCAAGTTCGTCTGCTTCTTACACGGGGGTTGCGATGTTATCAAAACTCGACATTCTTATCGGCCGGTTGAAAAAAGAAATAGTGGGGAGAAGTGGGCAGGGCTCAAGGCATCTAACACTGAGGTATACCCACTATCTATCCAATCAAAGCCAATCCGAGCTCGGCGTTCTCAGACGTCACCGCAACTCCTGCACAAAATTAGACGACCTGCTCTCCGGATGGTGTTCGGTGCTTAATCCTCCTCGGGAATTCGATAACTTGCAATTTCAAGTTAACTAAACTATATGTAGGACCCTGATAAATGTGACGAAAGAATCTTAACTTTCAAGAAGAAGCTAGAACATGACATGTTTATGAAAACTTCTGTATTGCCGTATAATGAAATAAGTAAACATATACATATATTCACTTCTATCACAAATATGGCAGTAATTTAGAGACTCACACACAAGGCATAATATTTAGTTTTTATGGTTCTTGTTTATTCGCGAATCTGTTTAGGAAATTCATGCAGAGACATCTCTTACGCGCAATATTTTGATAGATTTTGTTTCTCTATCGACACTTTTCAATTAATTTTTTTTATGAAAGTGAAATTCTAAAGCTAATTTGTTTGTACCATGTTTAAGTATGAGTATATGGTTCTTTCTGTTTTGCTATTATACCGGGTGATTCAAGGAGACGGCAGGCTCTTTAAATCGACGGCAAAATTCGGTTTCTTAACCTATCGCGCTACGACTTTGTGCAGCGTTGCCCACAAATGGTGCATTTTTTTTTGTAAAATTAGCAAAGAGCGAACTTACCTGAGAAAAAAGTAAAGAAGGAAAAAAGCTTATCTCCTATGGAAACGCAGCGAAGCCACCAGTCTTCAAACAATACGGCGCCGTTTCGTACGGGAGACAAGAGATGGCGCAAGCGGTCGCGACGCCAACTGCCGCCAACGAACGAGCAGACGACGCCGAGAGCCGGCGTTTTAAGCAGACAAGGAACTGCAGTTGCTTCTTGTTACCGCGCCTGTTTTTGTTTCTGCGACTGTCGCCGTTTGCGGAACGCGCGCTGCTTTTGAGTCGAAAAGATCGTCTGCTAAAAACGCCGGCTCTCGGCGCCGTATGCTCGTTCGTTGGCGGCGTTCCTTGGGCCATCTCTTGTCTCCCGTGGGAAACCGCGCCGTGTTTGAAGACCGGTGGCGTCGCTGCGTTTCCGTAGGGGCTAAGACTTTTTCTTTCTTTACTTTTTCCTCAGGTAATTTTGCTCTTTGCAAATTTTACGAAAAAAATGCACCATCTGCGCGCAACGCTGCACAAAGTTGTAGCGCGATATTGGTTAAGAAACCGAATTTTGCGGTCGATTTAAAGAGCCTGCTGTCTCCTTGAATCACCCGGTATTATCAATAGGATTAGCATTGTAGGTATTGTATTCTGCAAGACAGTAGGGCATGAAAAGCCTCGTGCAAGAATATTCAAGCTGGGATATTTACCTGAGTGGCTGACAAAAGTACAGAACAGGACAATTGTGATAATAACCACCGAACGCATGACCAGGTTCTGCAAGTCGATTGGTATGCAGGTATGATTCATATTATAGAGGAGCAAAGTCATACGATAAATTAGCGGCATGAAATACACTGTGCGAAACTGTTAGCATAAATACTAGGGCTGGGCGTCGATTAAAACTTTTAACCTGATTAATCGCCAGCCTTTAATCGATTAATTAATCGATTAATCGGTCTCGTTTATTTCCGTGCATATAATATGGCTCAAAAGTAAAAGTTGCATCTATTTTATTTCTTTTTGCTTAATATGTGTTAAACGACGCAATAATTTCAATTATGAATCAGCTTCGATATACAGTTGAGAACAGTTAAAAAACACTCACACTCACATATTATTACTTCTGCTCCATGAGGCAAAAGATGTTCGTTGATATTTTCCGAAAAGGGCGGCCTCCTTTGATTGCTCACAGCAGTCTCTGCTGCGCTAAACAGACACTCGCACGGTGTTGAAGTCTCTGGGAGATGTGTAACCTTCTGGACTTGTCTGAAGTTACAAATCTCCCCCTTCCAGTTTACCTTAAGTTAATACTTCACCTAAATTTTTCACTTCATATAAGTCTGCTGGTCCGTGTCTGCATGGTGAAAACATTTCATCTTTATTTAATTTTGGTTCGTCAAAATTTTACCGATTAACCGGTTAAAAAAATTAATCGCGATTAAAGCATTAATCGATTAATCAGTAGGTTAATCGATCAATTGCCCAGCCCTAATAAATACTAGTCTTTGCATCTTGCTTCGAAAGGGTACGTATTGGTGGCGGGCATCGAATTTGTCCGCTTAGGTCAGGGGTTCAAGTGCTCAGCTTCCGCTTAACAAGAACGATAGATAACTTCATATTTATATTTTAATATAATAAAATAAAACTTACATTTATTTTCGCATTACTTTGGGAGACGCATAATGCGGTTTGTGTGCCTAGCCTGCTTAACGTTCGCAGTATTTATACCTACATATGAATATTGATATCCTTGAAATCTTGGCCATATTATATATCTTTGATTTGTACTGCTCTCTTTGACATTTATGAACTTTTGTTTACACAGAAGACACACACAAAGAATTCTGAGTTTAACATTTGACCAGAAATATTTTTCCTGATATATGAAGGGAAAGTGGACACTAAACATTGAGAAATGTTTTGTATTTATTGGTTTGTACAATAAGAATAGCACATTAGGCCGCTTCGTTTAAAATAATATGGTGTATTTAGTGCCGGGCTAAAATAGTGGTCATAATCAAAAGACAAATGGCACCGATGTATGTTTTGTACTGCACTGTTAAGTTCACCAATGAATCCCCTCGAGGCCGTGCGTGTGAACAGCGCGTGGTGGCCCTGTAGTTAATTTTTGCAGGATTCATTACTTTGCCATTGCCATTGTCTTGTGTTTGAGAATGAAGCAGTACAAAACACAGATATCGAATCACCACTAACAAATCAGGAATCACCAATTTTAGTACCTAATCTGTGCTACAAGATGATGAAGTAAGTTTTCTATTCGCAAATTACAGACTATATATTTGATAACGGTTAATAATTTGGGAAACACCTCTGATTTTGGCGGTGTCTTTCCTGTGATACCCAGCTTTGTTTTTTTAATTTTTTTAATTTGTAGCAGACATTCACAAAACTATTAATCTTTATATCAAAATGCAAGCTCTTTTTATTCAATTTTCTGAAGGTTTGATAAATGTCCTTTAGAATTGAACTCTTAATTATTTAAGAAAACTGTATGTAGACTTTGCAAATAGAACTCCCTACGTCGCCTGTCCTTAGTAACAAAAAAATACCGAATGGCCCAGGTATCTGTGATGGGTCCTTTGTTGTTTTATATTTATAATATTGATCTATTTGCGTGCATAATTAGATAATCAAATTATATGAAATGAATGTGTCATGTATTCTAAAATAAATTATCATTCTGGATGTGCGCAACTGCAAGCTGATCTACGTCATATGGAATCCTGGGGTGAAATGTGGCAAATGCAAATCAATGTAAATAAAACAAAACAAGTTGCTTACCACAAAAATACAATAGACTTGTGCTACAGTTTTCCAAGTCACACCTTAAAATATTCAGGTTATAAGGTCGTTTGGATTCACTGCACCGCTAACTTCTCATGGAAATGTCACATATTTAACTCACATTAACTCACATTAAAAGCAAGGCTAACAAGACATTGGGCTCTCTCCGACGAAATCTTTTTATTTCCTCCCAAAAATCGAAAAGCCTTGCATACACGCTACTTCGTTAGCCCCTACCTGGAGTGCGCTTCATTTGTTTGAGATATCCATCATTTATTTTAAAGAGATATGCTAGAAGCAGACCAAAAAACACCACGTACGGTTTATTATCCGAAACAATAATTTTACAGCCAGCACCAGCGCACGTAGAGCCTAACTTGCCTGACCCTTCTGAAAACACACCAGACAGTATCCGCCCTAGAAACACCGCAAATACTTTACAACCACTTTCCTTTAGTAAAACCCTACATTGCTCACCCACACCTCACACCCCCTGTCGTTTTCGTGACTCTCGAAAACTGAACTAATCTTAGAATGGATGCTTGGGCGAGTTGGATATACATGTTGCAGGAGAAGCGCTAAAGTAGACTCACTCACCCGACGTGAGTGACCGTTTTTCTGGTGTGAGTGTGAGTGTGAATGTGAGGGTCAGTGAGTCTACTTTAGCGCTTCTCCTGCAACATGAACTAATCTATTCCCAGGACCAACATTTTACTATTTCACATTTACGTCCTTCTAACTCGTAACACAGCCGCTGCACATGCGGGAGTGAACGACAATAGTGAGGAAAAAGTTTGCTGAAGCTTTTGTATGCAATACATTCATAAACAATACAGAGGACAAACGTGCAGGTGCGTCAACAACTGACTCTGCGAGCATCACCTGGAAGTTTTAAAAGCTTCGGCAGACGCGTTTCACCCCATTTTCATTCTCTCCCGTATGTGCAGTGTCTGTGCTCCGAGTTTGGAGCAAACGAGGATTTTGGAGGGCAGAGTAACAGGTTTGACAGAGAATTTGTAGAATCCTTAAGCATGAATTGAATTATAAATAATATTTCGGACACTTTAATCTTTTCAGCTTATGATAAAATCGAATTCCTTACTCTGGAATTGGCATAATTGAATTTCATCTTCCATCCAACACTGTAAAGTTTCTGTCATACTCTCACGTTATCCTGTATTTACTACATCGCCTTCTTTCTCTTCCTTCTGAGCAAGGGTAATTTCAAAATACTCTGCTAGGAGATTCACTGTATCTGTGTTTTTGCGAGTTGAAAGAAGTCTCCATCGTCCCTTTTCTTGAGTGCTTTATTCTTCGTGTGGTCTTTGACTTTTCGGGAAGCACATGCCACCTTTTGGCTTATAATTGCACTTTGACGTTTATAACCTTTTTCTTCATTTCTCTGTGCCATGCGGACAATTTTAGGACTGCATGACTTTTTTATATAAAGCCCCTTTTGGACATATAAAGAGGATCTAAACCAATTTCTGCGAAATAAATGTATAGTAATAACACGATCTATAGGTTTCAAGTATCTTTAAACCGATGTATTTCATTTACGCGTGCCAACTTTTTAATTACAATCCCTATCAAAGATTGATTACCTCGGAAGTATTACTGACACCAGATGGCCCTATTGGACGAGGAAAACTTATCTTCTTCTCTATGTTCAATTGCAACATCTGGCGTCGGCGATAACTCTAAGGTAATAGAGATCTTTTACTTCGGTCTTGTTATAGAAATCGGCCAAGCAATGAATATAATATTTGGTGCTTTAGGATGCTTAGAGTACATATGTTGAGTTAGGATCATAAACAGACTATTCCAGGAATTGGTTTCGTGCTCTTTTAGAGACTAATAAATTAAACACAATTAATCAACTATGTCCAATGATAGTATGCTTCTTGCTTGTTGACAATGAGAACTGCTTTAAAATGTAGAATACTTCATGTTATCCTTCACGCGCAGATTTCTGTGATTTCCTGAAGTGAATGACCTTTTTGAAGCAAATACCAAATATTGTGTTACTCGTTTTTGCTGGTGCGTCCTCACCTTACTTCGGATCAAACAGCTGTCGTTCAAAAAAGTCCTTTTTATTCTAGTGAAAAGTGTAAAAGAGCGATGCATTCCCCTACCTAATGAATATTTATTATTACAAGAGCAGCGTATTTACTGGTAAACACAACGTATGCATTTAGACTGAATTTCGCGTATGCTGTTGGAACTCACAACTGCACAGAAGATATTGCAATGCATATGTCTCCTATTGCTAACAAACCACTAGGAACCAAATTAGCCTTAAACGTCTGGCAAAAAAAAAAGAGTAACCCTAATTGGTCAGTGGGGAAAGAAATGATTCTGAAAACGATTGCCTCTTTCTACTGAAATAAGCGGTATCGAACAGGAGACTTGGTGATGCGTAGTTACTAAAATGAGCCCGGAAACACGCGCCGCTAGAATGTCGTCCTTGTCCTGTTCGCTTTTTAGTACGTCCCGTGTCTCCGTTTTTTTTTTTTTTTGTAACTTTTGTTTTCTTGATTTATATCATTTCAAAGCGTTTCAAATATGTGTTACGTAGCCCAATGTTGAATATTAAAAACATATATATATATATATATTCTCGAAAAAGGTCTGTCTCAGGCCGAAACGTCTACCAACTTTACGAATAATATGTTCTAAAAACTCTGACGACCGTATCAAACGCGTTTTCATCCGTATATATATATACATATATATATATATATACATATATATATATATACATATATATATATATATATATATGTATATATATATATATATATATATATATATATATATATATATATATTTATTTATCTATGTATTTATTTATTTATTTATTTATTTATAATTATATATTTTTTTAATTTTATTTCATCGAACCTTTTCTAGAGTTTACATGTTTAAACGACAATAAAATGCACGCAGTTCATTTAAAATGTTATATACGCCAGTCCTCACGTGTATTACGCATTTCCGCGCTTATTGAAAATATTTTCAAAAAGTTACAACTTATATAACCAATAAAAATTTTATATCTTGGTGTCAAAAACAATAAAAATAACTGGATTGTTTATTTGCCATTTAATAAAAAGTGATTTACGGATCGTTAAACGATCTTCGCCAGTACTTGCGAAGTGTATTGACACATTTGTAATTTCTAATATTGCATGTAGACATTCGTGAGAATGTAAGTCTCACACGGAGTTATTCGGGTCGACTGTGTAGGATACAAAGTTGTTGAAGATGTCTCAAAATCCGGTATGCTTATATTAATTTAGGGTAATAGCAAACTGATTTGTCCTTTGAAACAATAGCCTCTCAAAAGTGTAAAAAAAAAGTTTTTCCCGCTGCGTAAGTATCCCGTAAAGCTCTGAGTATTTAAATGACATACATTACAAAAGTAATAATTATAATTACATATTACATTATTTCTCGCCCTATTAAAAATATTATAACTTGTTTAACACGCGGCTTCTAAGCGAGATACATGTTTTATCCGGAGGAATCAAAAATGTATTATGCATTGTTTAACACTGCTTCTAAGACGAGATAGATACCTTTTTCACCCGGAGTAATCAAAAACGTATCATGAATTGTCTAACGCTGCTTCCAAGGCGAGATAAATTAATTTCATCCGGAGGAATTTAAGAAAAATCAAATGAAGCAGCGTTAAACGAGCATGATATATTCTATTTAAAAAGGATTTTAGAATAAGCTTCCGTTACTTGAATACCAGAAAAATGATGACTTGGGCATATATGTTAAAGGAGACTGAAAATAAGGCAGTCTGGCTTCTGCCAAATGCGTACAGTTGGTACACTAATTATAAAGAAATAAGAAAAAAAGAGGAGGAAAACACTTTTATGATGTAGGTCATGAATGGACAGGTATTGAGAGAAGGATTTGCATGTTGAAAAGTAATCATGCTTCTTTGCTTCTTCAAGTCTTGTGGTTCTTGTTTCACGACAATCCCTCTTGCGGCGCTTGCCGTGGAACCACTAATACGCTGGATTAAAACAATTTTTCTCATAAAGGTGGGCGTCCTAAAACTATTGTGTTTGTGTACAAGATTGGACGAACTTTCCCTTACCTGTTAAATCTAGGGAAACTTGGTGGGATATTTTTGCATGTCGTTCATAGCACCTAGATGACTTCTAGTGAATCTTCTATTCGAATAAGAAGTTCTTATAAAATTTTATTTAGGATTCCGGCTAGGCTCCTTTCATTTGTTTGCGGTAGATCCTGTTTGTCGGTTTGATAAATAAACTTCTTAGCTCGTGAGCAAGCACAATGTTTATGGAAGCAGCTGTTTATTTATTTCAAGAAGTTTATAAAGCCGCTATAAAATGTTCCTGGTTTAAAGGGTAACATATCTGTGTTTAGTGCCGCTTTCTAAATACGTCTCCTAAGTCTTTTTTATTACCCGTTCAAGATGGAAGGCGCTCATAAACAGTGTTTATAGCAAAACCATAATTAAACACTACGATTTAAAAAAAAAGCGGTTTCCTAAAGTGTGACTTTCTCCATCAAATACAACGAAACCTTGGCCACTTAGTAGATGGCAAAATGATTATGAAACAAAAATATGTCACATGTAGTTTCTCGCTCTAATTTCTTCAAATAAACAAGATATACATATAAACTTGTAAACTAATTTATGATTGACATATGGAAACAATTTGTTCTAACATTGGAAGAAAATATCCCGGATGTTGCAAGAAAGGCCCTATTACCATGTAAAAATATTTGTAAAAAGGTTCAGAAAACATTACTGGGTTAAGCATACACAGTTAACCTACTCCGAAAGCCTGTTCTCCGCGACACTGTTATGATCACTTTCGTAAATACGAGATAAGGTTAAAAAATACATTGTTTTATGGTTTGCTTGAAATATTTCTGACATTCTTACTTGGCACCGAACAAAGGAGCACAATGGGTACAAAATACTGTGTTGGACAGGAGGTGGAATATTGTTTATATGCAAATTGATTTTACCATTTCATATTTTTTATGTATTACCGTGATTGTTTTCAGTCAATACAGATAATAAAAATTCCCATTACCTGGGTACCTTCCTTAGTAATAGCTAATAACGCAGTAACTAAACTTCGTTTGATAACATTTGAAATATTTTTTTTATTGGGTACAATGGAATGCAGTTCCTAATATAGAAACTACTATACCAATCTTCACAATCTGACGCAATAGCCTGATATTAGAGGTATTAGTTCATTATATTTTACTGCTACGTCGCATGACTGTAAACTTAAGTTACGCGTAGACGTAGACGTGTTTGCCGTCGTGAGCAGCTGAGCCAGGATAGCACCTTTCGGAAACATAAGATTCCTGAGTCCTTGCGTCAAGCTGCATAGTGCAGCAGTATCACGGCGCTGTCGTATTAAGCCGATTCACTAGGGCTACGACAACTCGTACCCTTTAATCTCTTTTGTTGTTGGTTTCCTCGTTAGAATTACTACCATAACTTTCAAGCCTACGATGACATCGTTGTGCGTAAAAATTACGACATATTAATTGCTACCTTGAGAGCATATCGATATCAAGTTACGTGACCCCCCCCCCAGGGTCACGTGACCCCCAGGTCACGTTCCCTCCCATGTCATGTGGCCCCCAGGCCACGTGACTCCCTCCCCCCTAGGTCACGTGGCCCACCTCCTTGAGGTCACATGACCCCCCAGGTCCCGTAACCCCCCTCCCCCCGAGGTCACGTGGCCCCCCCTCCGAGGTCACGTACCCCCCCCCCCCCCCGGAGAAGATTGAAGAATGAGGGGAGGAAGAGGATGAGGAGGTAAGGAGGATGGAGGAGGGATACACACTCCCCTTAGCACCCTTTCATCCTCCTCCTCAAGAGCTGCGCTCTAATTCGGCGTTACAGGGAGTTGTAAACGGCTTTCACTTATATTTATTATTTCTACTGGGCGTTCTCATAAGTTCGAAAACCTTCTCGTCTGATCGAGTTACGAATGTCCTACGTGCCGAACGTTCTAGGTCGAATGTTACAGAGACACACGCGGGTACAAAATGTGCTCCGCGTGGAGTGCCGGAGTCAGTCTCGCTCCAGCGTTCGATCCTGCTGTGTCGTCGACTTCGACGCCCGCGACGCTTTGTTGTTATCTTCTGTTTCCTTTTTGTTTTGGGCACAAGCTTGACCCATTAAACGGTTCAGTTTTCTCAGTTATTCTTTGTTTCGTCACCTCATCATTCGCGACATTTTGGTGGAAGTGTTGGGTAACGCGTGTCCGTGCAGCGTACGACTCCGAGAACCCGCAGTGCAAGCCCGAAACAAGCCCACGAAGACCCAACGAAGACATCACCGGGACCCGATTAAGTCGCCGCACCCGAGGCCTACAGTCAGAATTTCTATTTTTGCCACCAAGATCGAGCAGCCAATAAGGCCCACGATGGACAACCTGTCGTCGCAGACACCGGCCGCCGCCACCGCCCTCGTATACCTGCCCGTCGCACCCCTGTCTCCGACGTCTTTCTACGGTGAGGTCCAAGAGGACATTGGGGATGGGCTGCAACTCTATGAACATCTAGCCCGCCAAAATGGATGGACGACTGAGCAGTGCCTCTATAACCTCTAATTCTCGCTTGAAGGGACTGCGAGGCACTGGTTTGAAAACCACGAAACCTCCTTCACTACATGGGAGTCCGGCGCCGCTGAAATGAGAAAGACGTACATCAACCACCACCGCCGGCAGCGAGCGGATGACCTTCTCCAAGCACGTGTGCAGGGCCCCAACTAAAGCGTTACCAGTTTTGTTGAAGATATCTTGCGCCTAAGTGCCTGAGGAAATTCGGAGGCAGCCAAGTAGAAGAAACTTAGCGTCCTCGTGCTTGGCGTGAAGGATGAAATTTTCGAAGGACCCGTCCGAAATCCCCCGACAACCGTCGAAGGTTTTGTGACTGAAGCCATCAACATCGAACACGCGCTGTCGGCCCGAGCAAGCCATCAGCATCGACTCGCCGGCGTGCCCGCTTCTCCAACCGTCGCATCTTCCCGACTGGACCTGAACACCGACATGTTGACGGCCTTCGGGAAAACTACCGCAACATCGTCCACGAAGAGCTTCGTAAGAGACTGCCCGCTGCTGATAATCAGTCCTCTCTCTCTCACTCGCCGGAGTCGCGCAAGAGGAGGTTCACCGGGCTTTCCAGCCTGGGGCTTCTGTCACCGTATCAGCACCGGAGCAGCCCGCTCTTATGTGGGCCGCAATGGTCCGACGAACACCACTAGTCCCGCGGCCGTACATGGCGGCCCCCCAACGAAAGCCTCAAGCGCCGCAGTATCCCCGACGCGAAGAAGATCGTACGCACGTCCGCCGAGAACAAGCTGCATCAAAATAGACCGACCTGTAGAAAAGGGCCGACCGACGCCCGCTTTGCTACCACTGCGGGGAAGCCAACCACATCTATCATGGATGCCCCTACCGCCGACTTGGGCTGCGTTCGTTCCACCCGAACGACCCACGCCTGAGGTACGGCAAACACCTTCACGACATCGAGGAGTACCTTCGACGTTCGCCATCATCAGCACCGCCTCTCCGCCGTAAATCCCGCTTATCTTCGCCAAGACGATCAATGTCTCCAGCGCCACGACCCCGCTGAAAGAGCCTGTCTTCACTGCGTCGCCGGGAAAACTAATTGCGCCCACGCCTGGAGGTGGTGTTTCCGAAGACTACCGAAATCAAGAGCCTCCAAGAACGCCGTACTGCTCCCACTCTTCCGACGCCACGTATCGCCATGACACTCCTGCAACAATGCCCAACAACCAAAACGTTGTTATCGACGGCCGCGAAGCGTCAGCACTCGTGGACACCGGAACAGACTACTCCGTTTAAAGTGGGAAACTCTCTCGCCGCCTTCCAAAAGTGACGACGCCGTGGGATGGGCATGAGACACCTCATCACGTCTGCCTGGAGGTGCACTGCTCGAGACGAGATCCATGGTGAGACGCGCCCTGTGAGACGCGCCCCGTTCTCATTAGGTGGCACGAAAACTCGGTCCTCCTACTTAACTCCTACCTCGTTGGGTTCATCTGTTATCCGTGGTTGCGTGCATGTCGATCGCGCTTTCTGGTTTCAAGTGCGTTCACACTGTAAAAGTTTTTCTTTTCTATGTAAAGGATACTAAAGGAGTTCAATTCGTTAAGTAGTTTGCTTTTTTTTAGTCTGCGCAGACAACACCAGAGGTAATGGCTGCGCCCGCGCTCCGCCAAGGCCATAGAGGTCAACACAACCTGGTGCAGCGCGGAAAAAGACGCAAAAAAATACCGAGTTCCAGGCACCGCCACGAGGCTCGACCCTCCGGGAGGTGCGTGCTGGAGTGTGTCCCTATGAAGTGATCGTAAGTATAGAGTTGGTCGCGGTCACAGCAGCACACCCATGTCACTCATACCATAACAAGGAAGACGCTTAGCAACAAAGACCCGCTCCACTTATGAACAGAGGCGACAGCTTATGCCCCTACAAGCCCAATTTAAATTGTGCGAGCCTGATTACCCACGATTGCATACAACGTCTAAAGGCTATTTCACATGCTGCGATTCCCGTCCGAAATCGGTGCGATCACCAGTAAATGTGTGACTAAAATTGCAGTCGCACTGTCGCAGCGGCTCTGCGACTGGTTTCTACCAAGTTTGTATTTTGTTGCAGAGTCGGTGCGATCACTTCATCGTCAAGCAGAAGTTCATTAGCCAGCTTTCATCCGCGATAATTACGCATTCTAAAATAAGTTTAGACACATTAAAACGTTCGGTTTAATGCATAATTGTTAAAGATTTCTAGTTACAGGTTGTATTCAATAAACAATTGTGTTTATTAAGACGTGTTTTTTTTTTTGTATTTTAGGCGAAGTCAAACGCGTCGCGTCCGTATGCGAACAGCCGGCCGTGCCGACAGAAATCGCGGCGTTGTTGGACCATGTGAAGCCAAACATTCCGATTGCACTCGCTGCATCCGCTGTAGCACCGACTTTTTTCGCAACAGTCGCTGCGTGTGAAACAGGCTTAAGCACGAAACAGATACTTCCCTACGTGGCGAAGAGCTACCGTGTCGGGCTACTGACGCAGTACCTCTCCGCGGTACCTCTCTGCTGGTTGAAACCGAGCGAGGGACAAGAGGTTAAAGTCTTTTAAAATCCTCTTTCGGAAGAATTCAGATTCACAGTTGTCACGTGACATGACGTCACAGAAATTGGCGTCTAGCAAATGTATCTATCCATTGCCTGATTATGAACTATCGTCTGATGAGCGATCATCGGCCGATAATAAATTTATTGATCGATGATAATCAATGAACAATTTATTGATCGATTATTAATTATCAAAAAAGCAAAACTTCTTTCAGATATCTGAATAGAAAGGGGAGATTAGTCGCTCCTACGTGACGTAGGAGCGAGCTCTGGCATCATCATCATGTGACCAACCCACTGGCGAATGACTCAGGTCCCGAAATTTGGGGCCGAGATTATGGGACCGGGCCTTGGGAAAGGGGCTATGGGCGTGAGAACATGACGTACCCGGATACTCATATCGTAGATAGGATCGATGTCAGAAACCGGATGCCCCAATATCGGAAACATATCGATATTGGAAACACATGTTGATTGGTTATTGGCTCGATCGTGTATCATAATACACTAATAGAATACATGCTCACAAGATGTACAGTCGGGAGCAAAAGTTTGCGGGGCACGGGAGCGCGTGCCGAAATGCATCGCCGCGCCGTCCGACGGCGCGCCGCCGCATTAAGGAGACACGGTTTGCGCATGCGCGACCTTCGTGCTCGCAATCATGTCTCTTTCGCTCGTTTCTTTTTGACGCGCTCCTGATAACAGGAGTCAGCGCCAGGGGCGTGAGTTAGCGCTTCGATGACTCTACTGCGCGTCTGCTTCAGCCGTCTCAGCCACCGCGCTTTGTCACGGAGCTCGCATGTGTGTGTGTGTGTGGGGGGGGGGGAGGGGGGGGGTGTATAGCCAGGCGCCTTGTCGCCCAGCGCGGCTGCTGAGGCAGCTGAAGAGGACGCGGGGCATGATAGCCAGCGAAACGGCAACTTGCGCCCCTGGCGCCGACTCCGGTTATCAGGAGTGAGTCGGACAGAAACGAGCGAAAGAGACATGACTGCCAGCACGAAGGGCGCGCATGCGCAAAGCGCGGCTTTTTAATGCGGTGGCGCGCCGTTGCACGGCGCGGCGATGCATTTCGGCACGCGCTCCCGTGCCCCGCGAACTTTTGCTCCCGACTGTACTTCAAGTGAAATACAAGTTTGCTAAACAGCAGTACCATGTGCTTAGATTATTTTCAAGCACTGCATATTTATTATTTTCTATATAAAAATGTTGGGAAAATTACTAGGGTCTCTCGGACGATATTCGAATCTTTAAAGACGTCCAGTTTTGAGTTTTGGAAAAAAAGGCACCGCAAAAAAAGTCACCTTTGCGTTCCCCTTGGGAACGCGATACTTCGAGTACAGCACGAATTATGGGAGCAGCAGATGAGCTTCAGAGCGGGTGCTCCATCTTGCTGCCTCCTTTGAGTTAGGATGCAGTGTATATACCTCCTGTAGTGGGCGAGAGTTCCTGGCAGGGCAAATGCTTAAATTTGCCCTGCCACGCTTGCTAAATAATTTTTATATTGATGGTGTAGATTTTGACTCTAAAACTTCTAAAGAATTGCGTTTGTATTTTTGCTCCTGATTTGTACCTGATTTTTATTTTCTGTTTTATTTTGCTCCATTATTAGGCAAGAGTGTACAGTTTTGTAAATTTTAATTGTTTCTTTTTATGTTTGTCTATTTGCTTCAAAAAACAGGCAAGTGCGTAGTTATGTATCTTTCAATTGTTAGTTTTTGTGGGTATTTTTTTATTATTTATTTTTTCATTTTTATTTCCGTTCTGTTGCTGCTGACCATTGTAGGGACCCGAGGACCAGTCAAGCTGCATTTCGCAGCTTTTTTCCACGGGTCCCACCATCACAATCGATGGAAATAAAATTTATTTATTTATTTCTTTATTATACATTGAGGAGAATTGGGGATTAGCCCTTTCTTTAAATTCGTCAAGTGTGCTTGACCTTCGAGATACAAAGAAACGCCAGTCATCGGCGCCAATCCCAGTTACTCTGCCTCTCTTGAGTCACGTCTGTTCGCCCCCCTCGCCTCATAACAGTGTTGTTGCAGTGGGGGGCCCGTGAAACGTTTGGGGGAAGGCGAGGGGGTATCAGACTCCAGAAACCACTTTCCTCTGCCCCTGCCCCTTGTTTCGCCAGATGCTTCCCCCTCTTTGCAAATTTCAAACGATCTCCCAAATCGTATCTCTACTTGTGCAGGAATGTTTGTTGATAGACAAAACAACCACAAAAACTCGAAAGCAATTTGTAATTTAAGTAGAAGTTACTTAGAAAAATAATTAGAGTGAACTACTAATCACCTAACAAAAGGTGTAATTGAAAGTTACTAAGCTACTCAGAAAAGTAGTAAACTACAGTAACTTGAGCAGAGTAGTTGTACTACGTGCAAGACTGGAAATGGCAGAGCTGCCACGTTTACCTGGACGATGTCGTGGTTTTTTTACGGGGTTTCGAAAAATACCTTAAACGACTTCGAGCCGTGCTTCAAGCCATCAAAACCGCCGGCCTGTCACTCAAGCCAACAAAGTGTTGGTTCGCCTATGATGAACTAAATTTCCTTGGCCACGTCGTAAACATCAAAGGTGTTGTTTCTGACCCCAAGAAGGCCAACTCCAGCTCTATTCACGCCGCCATCTGACAAGAAAGCCGTGAGAAGATTTCTTGAACTCTGTGCCTAGTACAGGTTGTTTGTTCGAGGCTTCGCCAAGCAGCCCGCACCTCTGACGCATCTCACGAAGCACACAATAAATCCGAGTGGACAGAAGAACACCAGAGGTCATTCGACGAGCTGAAACGAAGGAACCAGACGCCCCCTATCCTTGGCCATTTCGACCAGTTCGCTGAAACAGCGATCCACACCGACGCCAGTAACACTCAACTCGGCACGGTACTAGTCCAAAGTCAGGATGGGCCAGAGCGAGTCATCGCATACGCAATGCGGACGTCGTCTAACGCGGAGAGGAACTACTCAACGACCAAAAATGAGTGCATTTCTGTCATCTGATCAATAACAAAGTTCCGCCAGTATTTGTATGGAAGTCCTTTTCGCGTGGTCGCAAACCACCACTCGCTCTGCTGGCTCGCAAATCAGAAAGACCCCTCCGGACGTCTCGCCCGGTGGAGTCTATGAATCCAAGAGTTTGATATGAATGTGGTGTACACGTCCGGCGGGAAGTATAATGACACCAAATACCTTTCAAAGCCCCCGGTTGAGGCCGGTTCTGCCTGCACTGATGACGACGATGATGAGTGTTTCCTCAGCGCTTAAGGTCTGAGCGACATGGCAGCACTCCAATGAGACGACTCTGAGCTGCGAGCACTCATTTAGCACTTAGAGGGACAACGAAGCTCTGTTCCCCGCGTTTCCATACGAACACTGCCAACATTCCCCATTCGACAACGTGTGCTATACAAGGAAAACTTCAGCGACAATAACACGGCGTGGATATTGATCCCTTCCAGTCTTCGAGAATAAATATTTCAAGCCTGCCATTGTGACCCGACGGCGGGATACCTTGTCTACAACAGGACTCTGGCCGGGATACGCGAAAAGTACTACTGGCCCAAGCTTGCAAGGACAGTCTATCACTACACCCGGTCTTGACACGAGTGTCAATGACGGAAGAGACCACCGACGAGAACGGCAGGAATCCTTCAGCCTAACGCGGCGCCATCTGCCCCATTCCAGAAAATTGGAATAGATTTACTTGGACCGTTCCCACCATCGACGCAAGGAAACAGATAGATAATCGTCGCGACCGATTATCTTACAGGTGCGATGAAAGCCCTTATATCAGGCACGGCTCGTGAAGTTGCCAAGCCTTTCATCGAGTCCTTGTTACAGACCGTTGATCATCGTTAATGTCGCAGCTGACGCAAGAAAGCCTTCTTCTCTGTAGTACCTATCATCTTCGAACCACTGCGTTCCACCCGCAGACAAATGGACTAACGGAAAGACTAAAGAAAGCAATCGCCAACATAATCTCCATGCACGTCGACGTAAATCACAAGACATGGGACGAGGTGTTACTCTACGTCACGTGTGCTAACAAGACGGCAGAGCAAGAGACCACAGGAGTAACACCGTTTCAGCTGGTGCATGTCAAAAAAGTAACGATAATGCTCGCGGCGATACTGCCCCACGAACCATCTGAGTATGGGAACCCCGACGCCCAGGTGGTTGCTCAACGTGCCGAGGAAGTTCGCCAGCTCGCCCGACTCCAGATTCAAGATCAACAGCCTGTCGACGCCACGCTGTACAACCTTCGTCGGATAAAGGTTCGCTTTAAGCCCGGCGACCGTGTGTGGGTCTGGACCTCAAACGAAGACGCGGTCTAAGCGAGAGACTCCCGAAGCGCTATTTTCGCGACTACAAAGGGCTTCGTCGACTCGGTGATCAGAACAACGAGGTAGTGCCCTACCGAACTCGGACTTCATCACGTCGCACTCCACGACCGGAAGTAGTCTACGTCGTCCGCCTCAAGCCGTATACGATTGATAGGACTGTAAACTGTGTTTTTGTACTACACTCGATAGGACTCTGCTTTACATGCTCCGTAGCTTGCCATCATTTTGTGTTTTGCTGCTTCATTTCCCACCAAGCTGCATCGAAGTGATTCTTTTTCTAAAGAAGCGAGCAATGCCACACGCGTGGCCGAGAGAGCACGTGCGTGGCCGAGTGTAATTTGTTTCGTTTTGCGCGAAACGGAGGGCTTGGACTTTTTCACTTTCTTTCTTCGGCAGGTGGTTTCTCGTTTTATTTTTCTGCGCGATCAAAGATATGATTTTTTACAAACTGTTCTGGAGGCGAGTCTGTGTCATGCATCACCTGAGTGCGTTGTTTTATAGTTCCTTTCGAAGTGTGGGGCTACGTGGTTTTTGTATGAAATGGTCAGAGCTTTCCAGTTTTTAAAAGTGCGTTTTTCATTGGAGTATTTGACTGTCGTCGCGCGGAAGTGCTTAGATAAAGATCTGTTTGACACTGTGCTGCCAATACCCGGTTAACGCTCCTTGTATTGTAAGGGCCCAGGAAAGTATGTTTTAAAAAAGGCTTAAAAGAATGCTGGTTAGGCCAAGTGTGAACACTTTTTTTTTCCAGCTACACAGTCGCACCTTTCCTGTAGGCTGCAGGAAAAATGCCTTTTTGTCGAAACTGTTGGTTCATAGACTGTTCGGATGCTGTTCTTGTGGGACATTCTGCAGCCTACATTGAAAAGGGACCTGTCATTAACAAATTATGCTATTCGATTCCTATCTGTCGACAACGAATCTGTCGACAACGACAAAAACATGTTTATGTTGTTGGGCCTCCACAGCCTATGGAGGACTAGGATGGCTCTACGAAATGCTGATGTTAACCCTCGTCAAACAAGGGAATATTGAATTGAGAATATCATTTATGCACGAGAATTGTACGAAACGCTGACCGAAAAGCCTGAGTGGATGCCTATTCTGGACATCCATGAAGCAATTTTAAACTATAGTCGCAGGCTAGGGACTATCTGGTTGCTATAGTTTCTCATGGTTGCGAATGTGTTGTAATCTGTGTTGAAATAAAAGCAGTAAAGACAAAGAAGTGCGTGGCCGAGTGGTTAGCGTGCTTTGCTGTTGCGCGGATGATCCGGGTTCGATTCCAGAGAGCGGAATCTTCTTTTATTTATTATTTCTGCTTGGCGTATTCGTAAGTTCGAGAACCTTCTCGTCTGATCCAGTTACGAAGGTTCTGCGCTCCGAACGTTCTAGGCGCAATGTTCCAAAGACACAAACGGATACAAAAGGTGCTCCGCGTGGAAGGCCAGACTCAGTTTCGCCCCAGTGTTTGATCTTGCTGTTATGCCAACTTCAACGCTCGCGACGCTCTGTTGTTATCTTCTGTTTCACGCATAAACATTTCAATTTCCTCGGTAATTCTTTGTTTCGTCGCGTCGTCATTCGTAAAAATACACATTAAGATGCCAGGAACTAAAGCAAAGTGCGGTTAAAGAGCATTAATGCTGTGTAAAAAAATATTTATCTTATGGTTTATTTTGAGGGCATCAGTTGGTTGCTGATTTAAATAGCGGACATAATGTTTGTGTAGAGTTTCGAGCGGCAATACGTCTCATCGGTAAACAAAAATTAAAAAAAAAGTTCATTGTGGTTGCATTCTCTCTACTTCTAAATAAACTGTTGTTGTGGGTGGGATATATTCTCGACGGATAAAGTCGGCCGACGAACAAGAGAAACCTGCAATATCAATATAGCAGTTGGACGATTGGACACGTAAACTTTAAGCTATTTTAACCTTACGCGTATTGCTTTCCCTTTTCAGTGCATTCCCATGGTGGTCTCTTGTCTTCTTTTTCCAACGTCGGCCTGTAGTCTGTGAATGCCTTTGAATTTTCGTATAAATTAAAGCCATGTTTAGAAAACTATTTCAAACTGATAATTTTAATATGGTTTGGTTTTTTTACAAATTTGAATGCACTGAAATTACGGACTTGCACTGTTATCTCAATTATCTATTTTAGTGAGCCTTTTACGTAACTTGAGTAAATTAAATTCATAATTTACAAAAATCTGCTTCAAATCTAATGAAAATGTACTTTAGAGATTTTGCTCTTTATCATGAGCTTAAATATATTTTAGTGCCTCAAACTGCTGCAATTTGTAATATATTCTTAGTGCCTTCGTAAACATAAGGTACACTTGATATACTATCACCGACCCTCCTGATTTCACGCATAGTGTAAAGAAGTCCCGTAAGCGCCAATCTCATTTCGATGTGCTTGTGTACCCCTTCAAGCCTCCTCTTGGCTCTCGTGAGAAGCTTTATTGTGAAAGCAGTAGTCTCACCGGTAGTTCGAGTTGTATGTGCCACGGTGATATCTGCTTTCTGGGATCTGCTGACAAAAAGATGTCTCTATTAAATGCCAGAAGGAGAAATAATATGAACTTTTAAAACTTTTTTCTTTTTACAAAACGTAGCAAAGCTTCTAAAACAAGAGCAATTTAAGAAGATATTTGAAAGTGCTCAAAGAATGAATGGCAAAAGGTGCTCATGCTAAGTGGTAGATGTACAGAGTTTATTTTGTTCTTGCTTTTGCATTGTAAATTGGAAGATATGTGTCAGCAGAAGGCACGTGTCTTTTAGGAAATATCTTTTATTAGGGCGAAAGTAGGTTTTCATACACAAACACACTGAGTATTAGAAATATGGCAGATAGTATTGTTTAAGAATTTTAGGTCTCCGTTATTCAAATGTAAGCTGTCGTTTGCAGAGTGGATTCACATCTAGTTATATGAAGGTTCCATAAAATTTCTAGACAAGTTTGAGAGAATCGCGGGGTCAGGAAGTCTACCAAGCATTTGTACAGGGGTTATCCCTTTACTGCCTGACCTTTTAAGTTTGACAAAAAGTTGCATTGTATAGGTTGTAGAATAAAAACATCCTCTAAACATTTCTCCAAAAGTTATTTTGGAATAGATATTCTCCCAAAAGAAGGTTTCTTTTTTCCTTTGTGTAGAACAAACATAACACGAGGTAAAAATTGGCTACGGATTTCATACGCGGCAAACTCAAAACTAAAACCAAGCCGACATAACGGAGTGAAGAGCCATTGCAAGCGAAGATGTCTTATACGCAGCTTGAGTAAAAACCATCGCTGTCATGTCCTATGCGAACGTGATTTTGTAACTCGTGCGGTAAGGTGTTAAAAGAAGCGGCTGAGCCTTTTTAGAACTTGTCTTCAGCCTGTGTGAGGGATGATAAGTTCACGATGCATGCTGCTACTGTCATTACGCCAGCTGAAACAAGCACCAGTGTCCATGCACATAGAACCAGTCTTGGGTAAATTACTTTTAAAAAGTAATTCGTTACAGTTACAGTTACTTTCAGAAAAAAGTAGCAAAGTTACCGTTACAGTTACCGCAACAAAAGAGTAGCTCCTTCCAGCTACAGTTACTTTTAATAAGTAACGACGCTAGTTTTTAGTTACTTTTCTATAACACAAAAATAGATATTAGAGAAAACTGGAAAACGCCCCTCACAACGTTTTATTGCATAAAATTAAAAAGTACGCTTTTTACTTCATATTTTAACTTAACAGCAGTTGCTTCTCGAAGTTAGTGTTCGAAAGTTTCCACGTCAGAGTAGTGGCGCAAATCAAAATACAAAACATGCGCGGTGCGGAGTAGTGGCGCTAATAAAAATACGAGACATGCGCAGTGCCCTCCACGTGTATTGTTTTTTCGCGGTTAATTCACCCGATTAAAAAGCGTTTGCCCAGAAAAAAGAAAAAACACGACATAGATAGTGGTTCGAGACACTAAGATGTAAGTGTTCAGTCACAAAGTACAAGCGCGTGCGTAAAGATAACTAGATATTTTTTTCATAAAATCTACACATGGCTATATTCGGGTCGTGAATCGCGAGAAAAGACGTATTCACAACTTTGTCCAAGGCCAACTTGACACTCGAAATGTCGGAATAGAAGATTTGGAAAGGGCAAGGAATGGCTAAGTTGCAGTCGTTCAGTGATATATTATTCGTAAAAGACTGAAAAGTAACAAAAAACGTAACGTCGTTACTTTCATCGTTACTTCAGAAAAAAGTAATAGAACTACAGTTACAAGTTACATTTTTTAAAAAGGAACTCGTTACAGTTACAAGGTACCAAAAAAGTAACGAAGTTACAGTAACGTGTAACTAGTAACGTGTTACTACACGAACTGCGTAGAAAGCAGGATAAAGACCTCGATTGTCCGTGTATGCTGTAGCTGTCATACTTTCCATCCAGCCGCTTTTTAGCGCAATTAACCCAAACAGTTACAGAAGAGTTTGCAACACTATTTAATGCGAGGCCTGGATGATCCCATCATCTAAGCGATGTCAACAAAAATGTTTCTAGCCGCAGACCGATAAATTTAGGTTTAGATAAAGTATCCGTCAGAGTTTCAGCCTCAATGCGCAAATATTGTGCATATGTACCTTTCCTCGTGACAGCTGCACAAGCGTGAGAGAGCCCACGTCGAATGCTTGCACGCATATCTTGACAACGGCAAGATTTTTTGCCTTTCACTGGTTTCAACATCATTTGTCACATCACAGTAGGTCTCGCTTGAAGTCATGGCCATCTCGCTACACTAGCTATGTCCACCCATTGCAGCGATGCGGGAGTCGAAGGAACGCAATCTGTGTACTATGCAGCTAGTCGCCGTCACCCGGCACGGCTCGTTTGGCATTCAGGGCTTTGCGCCCAGGTTCTTCGTTTGTGCTTAGCACGGAGTGTTATTTCCTGTGCTTGTGAGTGTGCTCAGTGGCTTGATATAACCTCATAGAGCAGATTTTCGGGCTCAATAGCGTTCGCCAAATAACTTCTAAAAAAAAAAATGCCAGCCATGAAAAAAGCACGAATACACAATGCACCAGCTTGGCATGCACTGGGTGCGGAAATCAGGCCCTGCATATTGCACACCAGATGCAAACTAAATAAAAAAATCTTTAGGCTGAAATTCGTTTCTGTGGATTATACGCCCGCACACTGGTGCCTGTTATTATACATTTTATATTCACTGCTGTTTGTTGTGGTTTTAGACTGCCTCCCTGTAATATATGCAGAGGGGTTAAGTGAACTTTGAAATAAATATATTTAAGCACATCTAGATGCGATATCCCTTGACGTCACATGATCAGGGAAAAGGAGTGCCATTACCGAATTTTCCAACGGCACACCAATGGCCACGATTGAAACCCACGGACGCAATGGTCAGTTTTTCACCACAATATTTATTGCCGTGCAATCGCCAATTTTGCCAATTAAAAACCTCGTGGCTGTAGCCTATAGCATACCCATTCTGGATCTGCAATGTTTATGCTGTGTACATCCATCATCACATGAACATGTTTCTTATCAATCTTAAACGTAAAACGCCACTGCCAGTTACTCAACGAAATTTCCATATTGGTACTTTTTTAGCAAACTGAATGGTCCCTTCGTTGCACTTTTAGCTTTGGAAGCAAACCGATTTACAATACCAGCAGAGGCATACATCGTGCCAAGCATTGGTACCGCATGTAGCAGCAAAATGTCTTAACTAGGGAAGCAAACCTAAACGATCATATTGATTGAAGCCCCCAGATACAGAAGAAATTATCAATAAAAAAGAAGTCACTGGAAGGAAAGTTTTCGCTATGAACAAGCATGACATCTTATTAGAGGTTACGCAATGTAAGGCCAACGACATTCATTCCGTGATCAGTACAGAAGCATTTGCTTAGTAGTCGGTCATTCGTGATAAAAACAACAAAAACAAAAACAAAGGTGGATTAGAAACGCTATAGATTCGCCTTTGCACGGAGTACTTACAATTAAAATCGCATAAACATAGAGCGACTATGGCCAATCTTGCTAGCAGCAATCTTAAAGTTTATCCGTGTAGTCGTCACACCCACCAACCGAGAGCGTTGCTGTAAGCTCCTCCGCCGTTAACTTTGTGTCGCTGTTGAGCCTGAAGAACTGCTCTATGAGGCCATATACAGCCACTTATCACACACACAAGCACAGAAAATAACGCTCGGTTCCAGGTACAAGCGAATAACCTGGGCGGAAAGGCCTGAATGCCAAACGAGCAGCGTCGGGTGGCGGCGACTGACCGAGTAGTACACAAGTCGCGCTCCTTCGATGCCTGCATCGCTGCGGTTGGGGGTCATAGCTAGTCGTAGCAGATCACGTCACTTCTGTTGCTCGTACTAGAACACCAGATACGTGTAATATCCTTGCTGTCGAAGTTTATAAGCCTACATTTGTAGCCAACACACTTTACACAAAGTGTGTGACCCCGACCGGCCTCCAGGGCGGTGACACCGTCGCTGAAAGTCCTCAATCAGCCGATGCCGTGACGCCGTTGCGCTGGAACCTTTGGTGGCGTTCTTTCCCCCAAGTATTGGGTTTGTGGTTCGGTGTGTTCGTGTTTTGGGCGAGATTCTCGGCCCGTAACGTGATGTACGCTCTCGTCGACTACGTTTCAGACGGCGTGAAAGCCGTAGTCCCTATCAGTTTAATTAAAAACTTCAACCCGAAAGGAGTCAACGACGTTGACAAGACAATCCGGCCGACATTCTGGCGACCTGAGGACGGTTCGCTCAAGAACTTATGTGATGCCAAAGTGAAAATGCGATGAGGTACGTAATTTTACTACCAAAGTAAATAACAAAAATCACGCCCAAGCTTCTGGGGACGATTTTTTTTTTTTTTTAAATCCGCCCGGTTGAAAGCTTTGGGTTACATTCGTTTCTTCGGGGTGCGTGTTGCGTCACACGAGCGGCGAAACGAAACTAGAAAGCGTTATCCCCAAGCTCGTTACAGTAAAAAAAAAAAAAAAAAGTGGCAAGGCTAAGATAACCTTGTAGCCTTTTACCAGTTGGTGGCGGACTAGCGTGCCCCGCGCTCCACATGAGGTCGGTATTGATGTCGCTGGTCGGACGGTAATCCCTGGGGGATGAACGTTGCCGCCTCGCATGGTTTGTCTGGAGGACGTCTGGGGTCGCGGTGCGACCTTAGATTAGATTGCCTCTCGTGGTTTTCGGGTGCGTAGTTCACAGGGGAGAAAGAGAAAGAAAGTAAAAAAGAGTGGGGGGGGGGGGAGGTTAGGTGGTTCGTGTAGGCGCGGAACACGTGGACAACCTAATGGTCTCTTTACTTGATACATCTTGTTGGCGAATCCTGTGTCCCGAAACTAGGTTTGGGGAAACAGACTTCCCTGTCTGAACGTGACCGAAAAAGTGGCGCGCCTCCAAAAAAACAAGGCGCGTGTTCATTGCTTCTGGAGCAATTTTTTGCTGAAACCTCACCGAGGCCTGTCAATCACCTGAAGGAGAAAGTCAATATTGGGGGTTTTACGTGCAAAACCAAGACGGGCATCTGGCAGGCCCCAGCGGAGGACTGAGGATTAATTTCGACCACCTGGGGATCTTTTGACGTGCAACCGAAAGCTCGGTTACACGCCTTCTTCGCAATGAGCCTCCGTCAGATTGCGGACACCTCGGCCGGTATTCGAACCCGCCACATGGGGATCCGTAGGCCGGCGCTCTCGCCCCGGAGCCACCGAGGCGGCTCACCTGAAGGAGAAACGCGGTTGCTGCCAATGGCCGCTCAACGACGCTATGACGTCTGACCTTCGACGTGAGCGAGGTTTTGGAGCAGTCTGATTTTTAGCCGATTCCGTAACAGATCCAAAGCCGAAGAAAGAAAAGCAAGCATGCCGAGCGACAAGCTGAGAAGTGGTGCGCACGGGCGTACGTGCGATGAGTCTTGGTCCTACTCTGTTGCAAGTTGGTAATGTTGGTGATCTCAATTAAGACATGCATATTGGAGCTGCCAATTTCTATCATGCGATCCAATAAAATATAATAGCCTTCTTGGGGTACAATACCTGTGTGGCTCTCAATACAATTTACCACTTAATATATCCCGGTTAAAATTCACTACTGGGCGATTCAAGGAGCGGCCAGGCTCTTTAAATCGACCGGAAAATTCGGTTTGTTAACCTATCGCGCTACTACTTTGTGCAGCGTTGCCCACAAATGGTGCATCTATTTTGTAAAATTTGCAAAGAGCGAACCTCTGCTGCGCTGTCATCGCGCGACGCAGCAGAGGCTGGTTGCACTATCTCTCCACGGGGCGCGGTGCTGCCGGGGCCGAGATGCGCTCCGATAAGAAACCGAAACTTAAAAACCCGTCGAATTTGTGCGGTCTTACAGAAAGCCGTAAAATGCTTCGCGTGCCTTCTATCTTTATGCCATTTGTTGGTTTAGTGGTTTTCGATGATGCTGAGCAATTTTCTAATTTAAACCATGCCCTTAAACACAATAATAAAAAATTAATTAGGCAAAAATAATTAACAAGTTTATTATCCCGGACTTTAACCTTTTCTTAAATGGGCCCCTGGCCCAGGACCACAACGCCACAAGTCTTTTTTCGTTGCAATGAGTAGTTTTTGCAGGAGCGATTTGGCCTGCGTTCTCTGAAACGCCCTATATATATATATACATATATATATAACACGGGCACTTCACACCATCGTACGTGGTCTCCGAGGAGGATATAAACGAATATGTGCAGATGAATGAACCGTACTTAATCCAATGAATTAAAGAATCAAAGTTTTCAGGAACCCGCCGTTTTTTGCTTTCGGCGGGTTCCTGAAAACTTTGATTCTTTAATTCATTGAATTAAGTACGGTTCATTCATCTGCACTTATTCGTTTATATATATATATATATATATATATATATATATATATATATATATATATATATATATATATATATATATATATATATCTAAAAGGATGATTCCGGAATCATTCCATGTTTTTCCGACCCCGGAATGAAACGGCGGCAGCTCTGAGAGAAATGGGATGGGGATGCACTTAGATGTATTTACCTAGAATGAAGTGGCAATGGGGTGAGCTCGGTTCTTACGCGAATTGTGTCGATTATCTTATAATGCTTACGGGCTCATGGCGCGATTTGTTTGCGCATGGTAAGTGGCGCTTGATACAGCATCACTGCACTGCAGGTGACTAACAATTTTTATCCTGATTCGAGGATAAAAATTGAGCCCCCTCAGTGAAACAACCAAAACTGAATACTTGGAGACAGACATTTTGCCGTCCTTGGCGCCGAGAGACGGAATAAAGCGTCTGCTGTAATAATGGGCGATTTGGATGTACTCTGAAGAGATGCCTCTTGGTCTACTTACCTGGAAAACACCTGAAGAGGCAATCTTTACACCAACCAAATCCGCTCAGCGAACAATGAGGCGGAACATTCGTTTAGACCTCAAAATTAAGTCTCCACTGCCGCATTACGCGATGCAAGCATTACGCTTCGCATTGCATATTTCCACAGCGCAGTCTTCATTTTTAGGTCTAAACGGGTGTTGCTCCTCTTTATTCGCTGAGTTGATTGCAGAGATCGCAGAGATTGACTATTTGAGTATTTTGCGGGTACGTAGAGGCGTAGGCATTTCTTAGGGCGTAGCTTTTAACGAGGGTGTCGACCCGAACCGAAACAAAAGAACCGAAGCATGCCTTTATTTTTAACTGGACCGGAACAAAACTGTAGACGAAATTCAGAATTTGATATAAAATTCGAACCGAAAAAGAATCGTAATTTGATGGAGCGGTTACCGGTTCCTTGGAAACGGTTTGGCGTAATCAAGTCTTAGCGGCGCCTTCTTGCGTGCGGTGGTGCGCAGTCAATTAAACATTCGTGGCGATGGCGTCAGCCTATCAGTTTTTACTGAACAAACGGCAGCGACTTACATGCAGACAGCTCAATCTGCACCTGGAATTGGCATCGGCGAGGGGGCGTACAGTTTTATACTTTGTTTCACCTAACCATGAACGGAAAAAGACGCTAAGGGCCATCGGAACCAATTCATTGCTTGGATGGTGTTGCGTGTTCCTCCGGTTTAGTAGAGAGGCGCCCGGAGATCGAAGTCACGAGACAAGCTATGAAATATAAATTGGTTTGTTTATGTCGTGTGTCCATCGCGGTGAAACGGAATAATCTGACTATGCCAAAAAACTAAATAGCTATTCTTTGTGTGTATTCTATTTTCTTGCTGCTAAGCAATATTCCTCAAGGAAAGAGAAAGCGAACATAAACATAAACATCAAAATAAAAACTTAATGTTGACGGCTGGCGGCGCATTTGTCACGCTGTGGCGAAATCTGGAGGCGCCAAGATACGAAGCTGTGATGAGCGGGACACTGCGGCGCCGGTCGCCAGTCGCCTCATGCCCTAGTCGCTGCCTAGAGAAATATTTTTGTGTATGCGTTTTCTAGAAATAGCAAGTTGCCAGTTGTATTTCTTGTCTTTTTTTGTTTTGCCTTAATCGTCTTTTGAATGACTTTCGCTGTCTTTCACTTTTTCACCCTGTTCAGCTCAGCCGTTCAAGCAAGCCGTTTGGGCGTGCTGCGTGGGTAGCTTGCCGTTTCGATCTGGATGAGCATCGTACCGGCGTGTGGTCGTGTATCAGTACCGCGTGAGCCCTTAAAGACCCCAGGCTTCAGCCGTGCGGCACTGGCTAAATTTTGGTCTACAGTGGCTGGTAGACTAAACTTCTGTTGTCTAAACAACTAACGGCTATTTTATCTTAGTGGTTAGTTTGCAAGTAAGGTGCCTACTATTGTTACGGTGTCACTGTGCGTGCTGGTTATTTGACTACATATGTGAGTACTGTACTTTCGTAGTTGCCAAGCACCTGCATAACCTCGTAATTTTTATAAAACGGCGTTTGCGTTCCCGCAGCGTTCTGATTACCTACTTTTTAATGCAGATGACATCATGTTGAACTTACATTTTCTTGTTAACGACTGAGAGCTGTGGTTTATCTTTTAACAATGGGTATGAACTGTATCGGACATAGTGGAAACGGTAACCGAACCGTTATTTCAAAATCATTACGAAACCAGAACCGAACCAGCACTAAATGCAAACATACTGAACCAGAAGGCGAATCGATCCGGTATAATGACCTGTTAAACTCCCTGTTTTTACCCCAGCCGATGTTCTAGAGTTTGCATGGAACACAAATAAAAAATTGGAATAAATATGTTAAGAAATCGCAACAAACGCGCAGCCAATGTAAATGTTTGTATTCCAAGGCAGGTTCCATAACACGGTGCAACAGTCGCTTGGCTGCAGCGCCGTGTACCGATTGCACTTTGTCAGCGGTTTTTTGTTCTTGCCGCAGTGCGTGGAGATTTGTGGCAGGTATTTATGGTGCCTAACAGCGCACTAGCGGTGCTATCGTACAAGTACTTGAAGCAGATAGCAAGATAGCTTCTTGCACCACGCACGAACTAGCCATGTTGAAGGCCTTATCAAACACACAACACGCTAATCATTTATCCACTAAGAGTATACGGTCCGCTTCCGAAGAAAATCGGTGGTTTTAAATTCGAACGTCTGTTACGACTCGCAAGATTTTTACGCTTGATCGTGCGATTGACGTCTGCAGTGACACCACGTACCACGAAGCGGTTCGACCGACCACCCTTCGGCTTAGTCGAATTAGTGCTCTGAGGAAGCTTTTGCATACTTTTGCGATCGTCACCACATTGAAAGACATATCGATTATGCTACTTTTTTCCAGTTCCTCAGAGTAGTCGTCAATGGCCCCTTTTTCACGTTTTGTAACTGTAGGAATGGAAGGGTGGAGTTCTGACACTCCAGAAGTGGTAATGGGCCCAGTGTCTCCATTCCACGGAGTTGAAAGGAATAGAATTGTCGGAAACTCAAATTTGCCGGAATGTAATCGGAATGGAATGGGGGTGTCCATTCCATGACAATGCAAAATGCAACACACCAAAAGCACTTTACAAACATATCTCTTTAATTTTAAACACACACCAGCTCTTACAGAGGTGAGGTATAAAATCACTCATACGCAGCCTTCGGCCAAGGGACCAACATGCAACGGGTTTCCTTAGATGAAAAAATTTATTTCATAATACAACGTATACTCATTATATGACAAACATGAATAAAACAACGTTATTTCAAAAAGACATGTTTTTATACAATATAAAACGTGATCCGTCTTAAGCAGTCATTATACAAAGCAAATGGCAACGGGATGTTGTTTTTCGTCATTGAAAGATAGTTGGTGCAATGCAGGATCACTGAACGTTTAATACTACTGAAGAAGGAATCTAAATACAGTGTCTTCATGGATATTGCCAAGATGTGATCAGAGTTTACAAAAATAGTCCAGCAGATGCACTTTAGATATGTATTCTGGAGAGTGTTGGCAAAACTGGAGTCTCTATGGCTGCGCATTTTTATTTGACTTTCAGGACCCTAGTGGAAAATATGTCAAGTTGTACCAGTTTATTTACATCAACTTGTGTTGAACAATTGGGATTAAATTTAGTAGCCACGTGTTAAGACTAGGATCGCGAAAGTTTCATAACTAAGCGCAGCCGATGGCACAATTTGGCTTAGGAGGTCACGTCGTTAAACGAAGAAAAGATACCAGTGCTAATATGTTTTTCTTTTCAGATTTTTATAGTCAAAATATAATGTGAGTAAACGTAAGAAAAGAACAGATTTTGATGTAAATTCATACGCCGAAATACTCCAATAATTAAAGAAACGAGAAAGTGCCCGTTTGAGTAATGTCCGGGGTCATTTTAATGATGGTTTACTCAAGTTCATATAACATCTGCTTGTTATATCTTAAAACAATTAGCAATAATGCAGACACAAAGATCACAAGGTTGTTAAGTTGCAAGAAAATTATGGTCAGTTATAACATGTCAATCCAGAACACGATGCTGTGTACAATTATATTTAATATTTCCTCTGTTGTAGCAACTCTTCGTTTTTATGGCCTGTTCACACAAGGAATGTTCAACAGAGGATTTTGCCATTCAAAAGAGTCTACAACAACGGGATAATTTGCGAAAAGGAGGAGTTGACAAATAATAACAAAGCATCATACAGCTCCACGCTGCACACAATAAATGATTTTTATAACAGAAAGGACCAGTGTATTTAACTCAATTGGTTGACTGACAGCTTGTGAGCCGTCCACAGGCTCACTGCGGTACTCTGAGAGCTGACCTAAACAGCAAACAAATGTGACGGGAACGATGTGACATCGAGGTACCATGACATCTAGTCCTCCCCGAACTTAACACACTGATTCGTGTGAAGAGGCCATTGCGCATGTAATTTATCTTGTCATGTCAGGGCGCAGTCACGGGCTCTGTGATGACGGGGAATGTTTATAAATTTAACTGCAATGTACAACAGTGAAAACGATTTGCGCTTGTCTAGCCTAAATGTTACCTAATTTCCAACGCTCTTCTGTTTATCTGCATATACATCATGTGAACAATTTATGCATTACTTTAAAAATCGGTAACTTTCACCCAAAGTTAAAAGGCCCTTTCCAAACTCGAGTGGCTACAAAGTTGTTTGAAGGTATCATCACCCCTCTCCACACAATCACTTCTACAAGACGCGATGTTCAAATCTTTTGGGTCCTGCACTGGGCTCCTGTACAATAGTTGAACATTCACGTTCTGAGCGAAGTCAGTCATCTGGTGGACTCCTGGTCACGATACTGTACACGTTGATGAACCACGGACCTTGCTTGTTTCTTCAAATCCTGGCAGTTAAAAAGAAAGGAATAAAAATGACTCTGAAATAAGAAATCCGTCCGCGTTTCATGCATATTCAAGTTTTATTTACGCGAACTGGTAACATCTGTATATGGTTTCTAAGCAGATATGGGCGCCGCGAGCCACGCTTGACAGCCTTCTGACGGATGATGCAGGACTGTCTTTCTGCGAATCTCAATGTTTTAGTGTTGCCTGTGTTTATGACTAACATTGATTGCCTTAGGTCCTTGCTTGGCGATACGAATATTGTCGGTTCCGAATGCGATTGCCAGCAAATTGAACATGGAATAGATTGAGTAAAAGTAGCGATTCAGTCGATGTTTAATGGTTCCCCAATTATCTTGTCGTAATGGTGCAAATTTGATTGTAACCGACGCCAACGGCATATCGAAAAGCAAAGAATACAAAGAAACGCGTGACACTAAATGGCCTGAACACAGGTGAAACCAGGCTGGATGGTGGGGCGGAGGGGGGCGTAAAAAAACGACGGTGATAGGCCGACTCAAGCGAACGTGCTTTATATCGCTGAATGTAAAGAATAAAACTTCATTATATAAAAATGCATAATTGATGTAACTTCCTTAAGGCACAAACAAGCACATCGAGGCGGTCTTGCTAGACCACTTGCAATGCCAGATTGTTTCGCCTTGCATCTCCCAAGCTATTCATTTGTTATAAACAAGGAACAGATAAAGGATTATATTTGCACTGCTTCACAAAAATATATCCCACAAATAATAAGCAGGTTAGAAAATCTACAAAAGGCGCGACCAACAGTGAAGTAACAAAAGAGAAAACAGAATTCCTGTATGCTCCATGCCCATGCATTATTGGCTTAGGAGTGATATACATATATATTGCATTATAATCAAAGGCAAAATGCATAAAATGCACTGTATTGTATTCTACTGTAAGTTGTTATAACTCGTTGAATTACAGCTCTCACTACTTTTTATGTGTCCCTTATTTCATCACATTGATCCCAGGGAATCAGCGGTTAACGTTTACTCTTATTAGTGTGGGTGACATAATATCGTTAAATAGGGCAATTCACATTAATTGCATGACTAAAAATGGGCATGTCAAGAAGTACTGGTAATTTCACCTTCGAGTCGAGAGAGGAGTTGCTCTGCTGCCTCGGCAGATGACACTAGGAGGAGGTCTTTGACTATGCTGACCGGCACACGTTTCTGTTGCTGCGATTCGGCGGACTCGACCAGGCGCCGGAGGTTTTCCTGTGAGTGTGCCAACAATTTTCAAGATTAAACCATAAGCTAACGTCTACTTACTCTCTAGATGCTTCAGTGTTCCTGGCGCAACAAAGAATAGGTGATCGACGGTGTTGCTTCTGCCATAAAGGGATTTAATGCTTTTTCGACTAATAGTGCTCGGAATATGCGCCTCGTATTCATAAAGCATGAAACGTGCCATTAGTTTAGATCACACGCATACGCTTGTGTTAAAGGTAAAATTATTCTGCTCCCAGAATTTTTTTTTTCTTTACAACAATACCTATTCGGCTCCCTAACAAAAGCGTGTTGTTTCTTATCTAGAAAGAGACTGCACCTCGGAGCAGAATTTACTAAGCGGAGCGTGCCCGATATAGAACGTAACATTCTCGATCACAAAGAAGGAATATACATATAGGAAAAATGCAAGTGTACATGACGCGGCGACGTTCACATAAAACGATTGCATGGAGGGAAGAGGGTTTTCGGAACAACGCCATCAGTGTCCTTTTTAACACTCCTAAAACAAAGTGTAGTGAAGCTGGAACGTTAGCGGCAAATATAAAACGACATACGTAAGTAGGCAAGTAAAGTAATCGAAACAGCGGAAGAAACGAAGCTTGCTTCATTAATGCTCGGTCGTCAGTTGTCAATATTGGATGGCATTTATGCAATTTATGCAAATACTTGTTTTATATAACACGTGTAAAACATTATGCAAAACTTGAGCCAGAAATTTTCGGATGAGTATCCATTAAGTGAAAATGTCTAAATCATGTGAATGTAGCGCAGTCCTCATGTCGAGATAACTGAGCCACTGCATTCATTGTTTTGTGGGGTTGTTTGGCCTTTATAAGTTGTGGTATCTATTGCCTCATATAAGGATTACTTTAAAGCAAACCGAACGAGTACTAGGTCAATAGGACCATTTTATATTTAATTAAAAATGGCAAAAGGTTTTTCTGTTGATTTATTAATTCTAAAATTCCCTCTAATATCGAAAAAGATGTTGCAAACTAACGTAAGAGGTAACTGGCAGCTGCGGTGCAATTTCGAACGATAACGAAGTATGTGACATCACTGTTGAACATTGTTATGAAAAACGGGTAAGAGGAGTTATATTCGTTTGGAAATTTAAGAATCGAAAGTGCGCAGGCTAGCTGGTTTTGAAACATTATCACTTAAACCTTGAGACACGGAGAAACAAAATAGCAAGCAAGAGGAAATAAAATCGAGTTTTTTGTAACGTCTTGTCCGTTGTTTTATTTTTTTCGTGACTCAGGGTTTAGATTGTGATAGATTCAGATGTCGGAGTTCAATAGAAAGTTTATATTGTGTTTGAAACTGAACGGTTTTAAACATCTTGAGGCGAGAAACTTTCTTCAACAGAGGAGCATAACATTGTCTCATAGTTGTCATTGTTAAACCCTTGGGGTTATTATTATTTTCGTATATTTTGTTAGGAAGGTAGAAATAACCGAATTGGTGCATTTGTGCAAAGTAACAACAGAAAAAAACATTATGTTTGTGCCAGTCTATAAAGCTTTCTATAAGTATAAAAATTAGAAAACTCACTTTTAGAACAGCGTCTCTAAGCATACGGGAGGAACTTCTTCCTAAAAATTGAACCTTATTGTAAAACAGAACATAGTCACTGGTACTTTTTTTTCTTTATCGAAACGCCCTACTTTTCAAATTTTTTGGGGAACCCATAGTTATATCTGCAGACGCAAGGATTTCTGAGCATTAGTTTTGTACAAAGCAAGGAATATGTGCATCAAAATTGGAGTATAATTTGAGTAACTACACTTACCAGTTTTTGGTTTTGGCGGGTTTGTTGCTTCTTCATAAGCAGAAGCTCCACAATGATGCTTTGCTTGTTTGGGTCGACATTCTGAAAGAGCGATTGAAAAGAAGTAAAATATTAATTTCTAACAGGGTTTAATTTATACACTCAATGTCTCAGATACAAAATGTCAAAAACAGACAAGAGCGAGTTAAAACTAGACTAGCATTGAACGACGCAGGAAGCACCTCTTCACTTCAGTAAAGATTGGAATGTGAACTTCTGAAATAAATATACGTCGTTTTTTTGCTGCGTCTTGTATTTTTTATATTATTCCCAAGCCTGACTTATCTCATTAGGACAACGCTTTCACTCAACGAATTTATGAAGATGAGGTAGCAAAAGGAATGAGGGTTTTAATAACCAAATAGTTAAGATTATTACAAAAAAATTGACAACAGTTTTTATTGCCAAAGCAATATGATACATTACCTGCAGTAATTAATAAGCTATGATTTAAATTTGTTTAGAAAACATGAAAAGTTTCGGGGAGTTAAGAGCAACCTAATATTATTCGATGTCGCCGATAAACTTAGCACGGAAACTCATGGTGTGCGCATATAATTTGACGTGAATATTTAATAAGATTTAACGGGGCAACTGAATACTTGTATAAGTGTCCTGACGTCAACTCATGTGACATCAATATTGCCGCTAAACGTAGCCGAAAAACTTAATTTTTGTTATTGTCACATGATGTCAATATTCCCACTAACTTTGGCGCAGAGACTCAATTGGTGTTTATTTCGCGTAATGTCAGGAAACGGAGTTACAATGTTCCCGCTACATTTAGCGGGAAATGCACGGACAGACGAGTGATCGGGGAAAATGTTCGTATTGGGGTTACGTTAAAAAAAAAGAAAAAGAAAACATATCTAGGTGCACGGTCCACGTAGTCGTGATCAGCTCTTTAATACGCAAGCATAAAAATGTACTCAAGAGCAAAATGTCATTATTCAACTAAGGCTTAGTTGTATATAGGTAAATGTGTTTAAGGTTCAAACATATACTGCCTACCCTAATAAAAGATGTCAACATTAAAAGCCATACATTCGGACTATTCTATATCAAGAGCAATACGCTTCATACCGCTGTATTGCTGAATGTTTACTGATGAAATGCTCACTAATTTAGGGTTGCAAATTTTTTTTTGAATATTTGTTATTGTGTGCGTGATCTGAACTTACAGGCAAGCGTCATCTCTAAAACTAAGAACATTAGAATAACTTTAAAAATAGACCTAGTTTACGGTTAACAGCTTGAACTGAAGGTGACAATAAGATTGTATTCGCTTTTCCAGAAAAGTGATAAGAGCATGTTTTGATATACTGACACTGTAGCATAAAAAGACATCCTCACACATTTCAGGTGACCGCTTCGTAAGTAAATCAATACCTCAGAACTCATACAAATAGTAGCCTTTTCCCCGTAATTGCACAGTTCTACTATCAATTCTAAACCAAGTAGAGACGTATCGGATGAAATATTGCCATATCCAGCTTGATAAAAACAGAATCAGGAATGCATGCGTTATTTTACATCTTTTAACATTTTGCCTGGATGCCCAGCAGTAAGTGGCAAAGCAATGCGTGATTTTTTGTTACTTTGTTTTTTAAGTTTAAAACTTTTCGGCCACTTGGACACAAGTGCCGGTTAAATGATTAAGAGGGTACCCTCACCTATTCAAGATGCCCTACCGCGTTTAATCTAAGATCACCACAATCAGGTATATTTATTCTACAGCAAGACCGTGTTGTTTTATTTGATGTGTCACAAAGGGTCGGGCGCAGCCCCATCAGTAAGCAATACAACTAAAAAAAAGGAGGAAAGAAAAAGTGAATCAATGATTGTGATGATGCAACTTAGAGTCGCAAGAAACAAGCAAGCTCTGTCTGCGCATGCGTTGCACATGATGATTCTCTTTTATATAGGAAATGCGCTGTTGTGTTCATATGGTGGGGGAAGGTGAAAACGATCATCTCGCGCTAGGCCTCACGAGCTGGCTCGACCTTTGCAAATCAATATATCGTGTCATCGCATACGTTTTCCTGCGGTATGCGGACGATATCATCGTAGTAATATCGTGAAAGCATTTTGAGATTCAGTAATTAGTTTTCCGGTTTGAATTTGCATTAACACTCCTTAGTTCAAGAAAAATTGCTGCCGGCTCTACAGCCACGTCAGTCATAAGACGTTTTGTAATCCGACTATTGTCTGACCATGCAGACGACAAAATATCAATCGAGTGATTTAAGTAATTTATAGAGCAATCACAATTAGGCCAGCGATAGTGGGAAATCGAGTTGAAATGTTTTGTGAATGGCAACACAACATTCATGACGCAGTTCAGATCAGCAGCCCAAGTAGAACAGTTCTACGAGTCGAACAAATGATTTTGACTGGAAAATTAGGGCCCTACAATTCTCGAAGACGGTTGAGCAAAATTTAAACTTCGCTGACCAGAGTCTGGGTATCATAATTCTCATTTTCCAAACAAGTGCTAAAGTTAGGCCTTGGGTCTGGTAGTTTGACTGCCATCTGGTATCTTTTGTACTAAATTGCAAAACTGGTCTCTGGGTTAGACACACCTTCTAGATTTTCGGCTTTCATGTAGTAACTTTGGGCATAAATGGCCAGACATATAGCTAATTATGGTTCTGGTAGTTGTTCGGCTCATACATGACATTATGCCTCAGAATTGGCACTTTGATAATTATATGACGGGAGCGAGAAAAGCATAAAGTGCTAAATAAATCTACTCTGGCACTAACGTCTCTGGTAAGAACAGTATTAGACCCAATTTAAGCTCCTAGAATTGCCAAGATAGATTCAAGTTACGCTTTTCTCAGGCATGCAACATGGAAGACTTTCTTTGGCCTCTGAGTATAAAACAGAGAAAGAGAACGTGACGTTTTACAGAGCAGCCGCTTCACAACTTCCGAGCTTGCGACAAAGGTTCTTCAGGCTACAATAAATTGTTAAAACAAAAAAAAAAAACAATTCAGTAGCACTAAATGACTTCATGGTGGGTGCCAAAGATGTCCGCTTAAAGGGGTACTCCGACGATTTTTTTAGCAACCCCGACTAGCTATATTTTTGAAATCGCTCTCCTTTGCTCTTTCCGGGATGCTATTTAGTATCGCGAAATTGAGGATAGTTTTTGTGAAATCAGCAAATGAAAAGAACGCCAAACGAAGATTCGATTATACCTGCGCTTTTCATTGCCGTGACGTCAAAGGATGGCAGGCTTGCGGTTGGAGCGGGCAGTCTAAAATTGAACTATGCTGCGCATTTATTTGGAGCTGCTGCGCGGGAGCTGAGCGACCTTCCAAAGCATTCATTTGACACCATGAAACTGTTTGTAATCAGTTAGGAACAAAGTCTGCAGCCCAGAGAGTGAACCCCTGCCTTCCCATGACATCAGTTTTTCGATGTTGCCAGTAGAACTTTTCACTTTGAAAAGAACAAAAAAAAACAAAAAAAAACAATGAGGACCAAAAGTTTAAACTCTCTAACTTCACGAAAAAAAGTTATTTTGTCTAAATATTCGGGTTACTATTTCAACGATGTTTGTTGGTGTTTTAGCAAGTTTTTAGGCAAATCGGGGACTATAAAGAAAACGGCGGAGTACCCCTTTAAGTCCTAGACAGCCGACCTTCATGAGGAGGGTGTAGTAAAATATCAGCCGCAAAATACCGAATGTTTCAAAATAGAAGGGGTCACAATGAATTGAATATTATAATAGGCATAATAATGGAGAAAAAATTGGTGGCGACATTTGGCTTTAGATTGCTTTAATGCATAAAATTTAGTGTTAAAGAATGAGTGATTCAATTTTTTGGTAGATATTAAACTGAATTCGTGTGCCTCGTGACCAGGGATGGTGTAAGGGAGATTAGGCAAATCGGCACGGGAAGAGGGCACTGTGGGACGGTGAGGGAAGGGAGGGGCGAGGAATGGAGAAACAGAATTGAAGTGTCACATGAACCAGAAAGGAGCGGGAAAGGAAAGTGGGAGAGGGGAGAGGGGACCATAGGAGAATGGGGGAAAATGAGAAGAAAGAGGAGGGGGAACGATGGGAGGGGAAAAGAGAAAAGGCAGGGAAATTGCATGTTGATGAAGAGGGAGGGAAAAGGGAGGGGTAGAGATGGAAGAGAAGGTTGGGGATACAAAGGGATGAAAAATGGAGCAAAAATAATGGGAATAAAAAATGGCGTGTCACGTGACGTATATTCCCCTAGTGGATAAACTAAATTGTTGTAGTCAAATCCGTCTATAACGAACAACAGGAAATGCTACGATCAGTTCGATATAGCAAAAAAAAAAAACATTTACAACAAACTCCCACGATGCGTTCGTTGTAAAACGAGTGCTTCTCTTGCGGTATCATCTCTTCAACTCCACCTTGTAACAACGTGCTGTAAAGTTTTTTTCTTTCTTTTTTTTTGCATGCTTGCAGATTTTGTTGTTTTAGCTTATCTCTTTGAATTGCTTCTGTTCGTGGACAAACGATTTGAAATTATTTTTTGTTTTTTGTGTGTGAGTGCAGAGTGCACTTTAGCTTTCTCTCCTAATGAATCGCTTCTCTTCGATCAATATTGTTCGCGACTTGAGCCTTTGGAATTTTTTTTCTTTCCTACTTCTTTTTTAGGAAAAAGGACAGACTAGACAACGATTGTTCGCGCGTTTCTGGAAGGCTCCCCGGAGCGAAAAAGTTCAATATGGCCAATAGGTTGTTCGTTATAAAAAGTGATTTTTAGATGCATCTGTATTTAACTTTTTCGTGAATTCGATATCAACAATAATTCGCTGTACGTGGGTTCGTTCTAATCTGGTCTCACTGTATAGGTCACGCAACATGAGGTCCCGTGGGGTGGAATTTTCTAGCTAAATTTTGCAGGGAAACTGGATTTATGTTTACTGCACAAGATCAGTTTTCACAATAAATTTAGCATGAAAACTAAATTAACGTATAGGTCACCTGACGTCAAATGCTCCAGTTGATGTATGTATCACTTGACGCAACGTAACTTGGCGGCGATATTTTTTTACATTTAGCAAAACATTTTCGAACAGACAGACGAAATTTTGGAATTTGGGGTCCCGTGAAGAAGCATTTCTACCTGTAATATATTTTGTAAGAAATGTTTCACACACTTCGTATTTTAAAACGAAACTAACTGTATGAACTCACCTATACCCCACTCCGTTCACCATTAAGCTGACAGTGCGTGCAGTAAAAGCTACGTGCTAATTAGAGCAGTCACATTTGTCTCCCGCCACGTGAGAATGCCTCAGCCGGGCTCATACTTACGCACAACAAGGAAGGTCGGGCGGTTAATTGGTCAAGAGAACGCGTAGCTCACACGCACATGTTCAGCTTAGCGGCGAATAATGTATCGACCGTTTTTTGTTTCCAATGACTGCAGCTATGTTAAATTTTGACATAGCCGAGTTGTGGCAAAATAGCAAATCCCTTGATTTGCTATTTCGGTCTGTTCCAATAGTTCAGCTCTCTTATTGGTCATACATTTGTTTGTTGCCAAATCAGATGGGTGCACTGACCCGACCGTTCATACGAAATCCGTTCATCAGGGCGTTGGTCTGGTTGACCATGTCCTCTTGAAAGTTGCGCTTGAGCATCCTTCCTTTGGCCCGTGGTCCCGTCGCCGACGCCCTTGACACCTGGACGCCCCAGACCGAGATGGCCACGTACGAGTCCGACAGGTGCTCCACCAACTGCACAAGTCACACGAGGGACGGGGTGTCTTCAATTCCAGAAAACGCATTTTTATAGTAATTGGAAGTAATTGTACCTTTGATTACGGGTTTTATAAAGCGTTTGCACGAAACGCCTTTTAACGTCTTGTATGACGCGTTCCGCTATGTTAATGAGCCGCATCCGCCAATTTTTTTATTTGTTTGCTCACATACATTAAGTTATTGGTGTCGTGTTCGGCGCGGAGAGAACGCTCAATCAAATCTAGTGGATCCGTCGACGACAGACTCAGTAAGTACAATCGGAGACATATATGGGTAGCCTACATACAAGTTTATTTAAATTTGGCGGCATTTAAACAAGACTCCTTATGTAAAGTCATCAGTTATGCATGACCGGTAAGACGTTTGAAGCAGTCCAGTGGCGTTACGAAAGCATGCTTTGGGAACGGCTGCCTCCTGCGATTTCCACTGCGCTACTGCAATAGCGCTTCCATGCTAGATTTATTTATTTATTCTATTAATTTATGTATACTGCCGGAAGTTTTTACATAAACACCAAGGCAAAGGAATATGCGTGCAAAAAATTACAAAAACAAAACCTACCAATGCAACACAGGCCATCTAATTGACAAAAAAAGTGTCTGAGTAGCGCGTCGTTAAAAATGGTCAGTGATTCTGAATTGAGAGCACTTTCCCGGAGATTGTTCCATTCGCCTATTGTGTTAGGGAACAAGGACAAATTAAACAATGTGGTTCTACACAAAGGTTCGATGATTGTTAGTTCATGCTTATTTCGTGTAGAGCTAGCTTCGTTAATTGCGTAATAATCTTTCAGGCACAGTCGCAAATTATAATGAACAATGTTGTAAAAAATATTGGGCCGATCTATTTATCGCCGGGTCTCCAAATCATGCACTTTGTTTTCGGATATACAAGACAAAACAATAGCGATTGTGAGCAAGCTGTAATGCTTTTTTTGCACAGCCTCGATCACATCAGAAGAGATCTTGGGGTGGGGATCCCATTTAACATTAGCATATTGTAGCATAGTTCTAATTATAGATATATAAACAAACAATTTTGTTTTTTTCGTACAGTGACAAAGGTTGCGTTTTAAAAACAACAGTTTCTGCAAAGCTTTCAGGGCAATAAAGTTTTTTAGAGCGTTCCAGGTTAGGTCAGAAGTAATTAAAACACCAATATATCGAAACTCATCAAATGACACGATTGCTTCGGCATTGAACAAATATGTAAAAGACACTTGTGAACATCTTCGCGTCACAGACATTTCAACACGCTGCTTGAAATTCAATGCCATATTTCACTTAAAACACCATAAATCAATTAAAGCAAGACAGTGATTCAGCTCTAAATGATATGACAGTGTATGTGCACAAAAAATAGGTATCAGGGTTTCTTATGTAATCCCTAAGACGACTTGAACGCAAAAGCCCAAGCTCTGATGCATTAAAGACAGACACATGATTTACTTAATTCATTGATTCCTCTTAATTCGCTTCGTCATCTTTTTTAATATCATTGCATCTAATTAGCCTGAATGATCACGTAATTGTGATAGCGAACCTCCGAAGGACAGCCCGCTCTATGACGACGCAATTTTGGCCCCGTTTTATTGTCTCACTCGGATCGTGGCGTCGACTGTGGTCTGGCGATAGCGAACCTCCGAAGGCAGCGTGATCTTTGACGACGTACTTTTGGCGCTGTTTTATTGGTCCCGGTGGTAGCGAACTTCCAAAGACAGCGCGCTCTGTGACGACTTACTTTTGGTGTATTTTAGGACATTTCCTGTCGCCAACGCTTTCTCAAGGTCGACTGAACGATAAGACATATAGGACTTTCGACTTCATAAGAGACAATCGTCAGCAAAAAAGGGGATTCGCACAGATTGTTTATCTTCGAATCATTGATGAAGATTAAAAACAAGAGTGATCCCCTGGCAGACACGGGTACGTCCGAGGATACAGATGACTCAGGGAAAAAAATACCATCGGCAGTCACATACTGCCATCGATTAGTGAGTTAAGAGTCTAGCCAAGGTATTACATCCACATTACGGATCACACAGCCCAACTTATATAACAGTTTTTTTCTATGAGATACGGGATCAAAAGCTTCCGGAAAATCTAAATTTATCACGTCTGTCTGACCGCCCGCATCAATGACAGACGGAATTTGGTGTAAAATGTGTACTAGCAATCTCACAGTTAACATACCACGTCTAAAGCCATGCTGTTCATTCTGAAAAAAATAAAACTACTGTTCCCTAAAAACGCAATCAAAAGCTTGAAAATGAAATGCTTTAACACTTTCCTAGGCGTACACAAAAGTGGAATGCGTCGGTAGTTTTCGACATAGTGGTTGTCGCATCATTTATATACTGGTAAGACTCTTGCGGTTCTCCACTCGCTTGCTAGGTCACCTGTGATAAGACTATGATAGTAAATCAAGTGCAAAAATTTAGCCGACTATCAGCGTTCCTAGAAAAAACATTCGAAATATTGTCGGGGCCGCAGCTCTTCCTAATGTCAAGGTTAGGAAGAGCCGCAAAAATACCTTCCTCAGAAATGGTAATGTCCGGTATCGTTATGAGAGGAACCTCGCAACCCAGGATTGTCCCCTTGTCTGCGTGGACATAGACAAAAGAAAATAGTAATTAGAGTCTTTAATAAAAAGCTGATTTTATTTATAGTGAAGTCACAGAGTTTCATATTCATGATTTTTTTTTTTTTTCGTTTCAGAAACCTCTAGAACTTTGGGGGTTAGTACGTCAATAGTCGTGCATGGTAACGGTAAAAAAATTATGTTGCGTTTTCCACTGAACCTTTCAACTGCCTGTGCAGAATTGGTATTTAAAAAAGTATTATTCGCATTACGAAACTTGTGCTCGACGCACTTTACGTTTAAGGTAGAGGATGTCACGGTGGTTCACAAATTATATCTTTTATGTTTTTGACTCGCGTCGGAAGGAACCTCTTGGCGCTGTGAAGCACCAGTACTTTAAACCACGACCAGAAGTCATGCGCGTTACTGCTAGCTGCTTCAAACATATCATGAAATTCGGGACAGCTGTCTTCCAAAGTATCAAAGATATTGACATCATTAGCGCGAAGGAAGTCGTAGAACCTCCTTAAGTCAACGGTATCCAGTTGCTGACAAGCAGGCGAGAGAGAGAGTACAGGAAACAACAGAGCGGTCGGAAACACCTTCAACAATTTCGCAGCTGATAGACACCTTGCAGCCCGATCCTTAGGTGAAACAAAGACAAGCTCAAGAAAGCTTTTAGTTACATTAGTAACATGTGTAAAGCTTCGAACGACTTGAGTAGGGTTACATGAAAACGCGATGTCAATCAACAAGTGCGACTCTTGACATTCCCGCATAGGCTGCATTTCATTCGAATGAATGTGTAATAAATTAAAATCGCCCGCGACCACCACGTGCGTCTAGCCCTTCAAACGCGCGCAAAGAGATTCATGTAGTGCCCATAAGTGGGAAACAACGCAGTTAGGTAGATGATAAAACGCACGCACTATAATCGACAGTAATAAAAACCAAGCCATGCCCAGATCATTTGAGCGTCATTAATGCAGCTTAGACGAGAGTGTCTTATGCTGACTTCTACTGCGACGGCAACACCGCCGTCTCTCGATGGACGATTCTTACACAATATTGTGTAGCCGACTGGGATCACTTCGTCACTTCAACGGCCTTTGGCTCAACTTTGCTCAACGAGCACGGAGTCCTCGTTGAACCAAGTCTCAGTGGTAACTGCCACGTTTGAGTCGTACGTCAGAAAAACTGCTTCTAGTGCCGCCGCCTTGTTAAGCACACTAGTAGAAGTAAACTCAAAAACCTTAAGGGGAGGCTTGAGAAGGCGGCTCAGACGCGGTAATTTCCGACTGAGAGGTATGACTGCTTGACTTTAGAGTGCCAAGAATTAATCTGAACCATGATCTTTTAATTGGGCCACAGTTCTACGTCCAGAAGCTTCTCGAAGTCATTTTCCTTTATTCAAACACAAAAAGAAGAGTTGCTGTCATGCTTCGTGGGCAACAACAGTATCAGAAACATCTTCACATGTAGTTGAAGAACTCAAGCGAGAAACAAAGAGTGCTTTAATCCTAGGAGGCTTAGGAGCAGCAGATAGCTAACTGGCTGAGCCCGTTTTCACAAAAGGTTGGGACATTCGCCGAAATTGAGTCATAAGGTATCCATCGGGGTTTACGACCGGAGTTGTCTGGCCTGAGGTCACGCCCTGCATTCGCCCCTCGAAGCCATGGTTAGGACCCGGTGGCGGTTCCAACGGGTAGACCCCGCCGCTTTTAGGAGGCTGACGACGCTTCCATTGCTGCTTCTGATGCCCCGCGGCGTTCGAAGGAACTCTCAGCGCTCGAGCGTTTGCTTCCGGCTGTAGAAACTTCCTGTCCGGCAGAGATCAGGAGGCCTCGTAGATTGTTGGCGAGCCTGTGGTCGCCGGTTGGATGGCGGCACCGGGCTGCAGTAGTACTTCCGAGAAAGTAGCCAGTTGACCCTTCTGGTGAACGGTGCCAGAGGCTTTAGCAGCAAGGCATTTGCGAAGAACCTCGCTGTTCCACGTGAGCTGCACACGTATATAGACTCGGCACGCCGTAAAAATCATACTTCCTCAACGGGACCGCCAATGTTGTCGCAGAGCGCGAGGGTCGCAATTTTCCTGCGGCGCTTCTTCCGGAGGGTTGTCGTTTTTCGCGGCCAACGATGACTTCTCGATGTTCACGTTCGAAGTCTCCGGACTCTAGCATTTTGTACACGAGGCGCACTTAAAAGTGCTAACACCTTCCTTGACAAGTAGGTCGAGGTCGGTGTCACGTACGGTAACGTACTCGCTGTGAAAGCTGCGAACAGGACCTGCCTAAACGAATGATGAATCGCTGCCGAGACGTTAGGGCAGCGCAGCTTAAGCACACGTCCTTCACCGATGCCATATCGAAGCAAATGTGTTTGATTCCTCTGTGTTAGCGCCACTGCAAAGACCGGTGCCACCCTTCGCCTGCCCGGTAATTGCTCGCTTGTGCTAAAATAGGAAGGTATCTATTTTTTTGTAGTACCGAATCTACTGCTACATTTTCATTGGATTTTTATTTGTACAGGTACCCCCGCGGTCGAAATGAGTTGAAACACCCGATCCGGGATTTTTCTTTGTCTGCAGTGCTCAAAAGATCTATTACTTCTAAATTTGTCCGATAGTCCCAAATACCAGATCTCAACTTCATACTTCATTCGAAGGTCGTACCACAACTCTCTCAAAAACTGGTTGGTATGTGAAAGAAGCACGAAGGACTCCTTCAGTTCATCTTGTTGGCGATAGTACGTAGGTTATCTTGAAACGTTTACTCTGCGCTCAAACGCTATAATTGTTTTAACACTAATATTGAAAAAAAAAGACTCTTGAAAGTTTCAAGCTACCCAAATGACGAGAAACTAATTACTATGTCTTACAATTAAGTTGAGGAACAGATATTTCCCTTTTGATGGATCTAATTTTATGCCGCTGGTGTGAATTGGATATGATCGATGCAGCCATGCTTTCGTCCCGGTGTTCAAATGCTTTTCTTTGTTTGTTATTTTATATACAAATACGTGACACATAGTATAATAAAGCACTTGTGAGTTTCACAGGCTCTTAAAACGTAATAAATCGTGTAAGGCTTCAGTGAGTGAACGAACCTAAAAGGTATGGTTAAAATGCTAGATCATTTTCCAGACTTTAAATTCATTGCTTGTTCGTTTTGCGACGACATGCACAATGCTATGCGCGGTTCCTGTACAAACTCGAGTTTGATTGTCAGACGTTCCGTACCTCGGCTGTAGCTGGTTTGTAGGAAAATGTTCTTTGATGATTGAAGTCTGGATCCGATGTTCCAGACACGGCTTCAGTCACGGTGTCCTCTTGGTCTTGGAACATTCGATACTTGCACCTAATATCCTGCAACAATCCAGAAAATTATTTAGCAAGTACTGCCGTTTAGTCGACTTCAAGTTCTATTGCATTTGTGTTGTTGTAATAAATAACCGAATGAACCAACGAAAACAAAATGCATATCACTTGAAATATTGAAACTGTCTACACTTGTCAATATGTCGATAAGTGTGTTTATTATAACGCTATTATATGTGGCGTTTTGATCCCTTGGCCTAGTGGAACGTTATGAGATTTTGAGCTTGTGAAGTTCTTTAGCATATTTATACACTGTGGCACCATTTACCATTGTTTTCAAATGAAACATTGACACCTGCGAAAGTATGTTATGGGCTTATATTGTCCACATTATATTTTAGCCGTGTTTGAGTAGTTCTCTCTTCTCTGCTTTTGGCGTCAACATTTGTATTTCCTCAGCCTCGGGCTCTTAAAAATGTACAAAATATATCTGGAGCTTAATATGGATGCATCGCCCGTTAATAATCCGGAACAAATGAAAAATTAAAGTGTGCGTGTTGTTTGTTTTTGCGAAAGGATTAATGCTCAACGCTCAGGGACTCTCAAATTAGGCTCGTAATGTGCATGAAACCCATCCCGTGTTGCAGCCTTACTATAAGCCATCGCCACAATAATATCGATATTCAACTTTACCACTATATAGATATTTATATTAATTCACTGCAGGACGACTTTTGTGCCAACCTTCTATTTTCATGAACTTGGTTTCTTTCTCCACAACAAAGACTCATTTTTGTATTTGGTGTGCAAGCATATGGCTATTATTTTACCTAAACTTTCACAGAGCTTTTCAAGATCACGTAAATTGGAAAGCACCGGGCACAATATTTATTATATTCTAAATAAAACAATTTTTAATGGTTTTAGAACAATTTCTTCTTAATGTGTTTCAATATATAGTCTTATGTTAATCGAGACCTTCTGGTGTTCCCGACACGAACGAACAAATGATAAACGCCGGGGGTTTCTGCGATGAATTCTTAATCGTTCCTGAAAAAAAACGTGTTTTAGAAAAAGAAAACTTGTCTTAGGAACAACTTGACAGTAACCGCAGACGGCAGGGGTTAATAAATATTTTTCTTTATAAGTGAAATCTAAAAGCTTATGAGCGTCGTCAAGAAAACCTATGTCAGTCAATTTTAGGACGACTTAAAGCAGGGGAGAAGCTTGAGAGGCGCTGAACTTTCAATTCGAGCCGCAGGGAGGAAGCGCAAAGATAACGATATCATTCGCGTTTTCGTATCGTCGGCCTCGAGCCTGCCGAATGAGTGGTAACTTTAACAGACTTCCACGCTTCCCGCGTGCTTCAAGTCGTCTTAAAGTCGACCGTTATAACGCTTTTGATGACAATCAGCAAATTTCTATTAGGAACCTTACGTTCATTTTTAATACATAAGGAGTTAACTACACAATTGTAGGTAATTATTTGCCTAATTAGTAGGTTTCTTGCAATTCCGGAGGAATACCGAATTTCGCAGCCTGTTTCCGTAATAATTTTTTCCGCAACTATCCTAGTTTTAGGAATTTTTGCAAGTCTACTCAGAAACACCCGGTATTGTGATATTCAGTGTACATGCGCTTGTTAGAAGGTGGCCAGAATGCTCATGAAGAAGTAATATCTCCAACATATATTTCAATATTACACATGTTTTCCTATCTTTCACTTTACTTAAACAAGTGACCTCAGGTTTCAGAAGAGATTTAGCACAACTTCAATAAAAATATGGTATCTGTTGGAAAAATTTACTCGACAGTAAAAAGACCCTTAATTGATGAACTAATTAAATCTATATTTATAAACCAAATTATTAGGTTAAAAAATAAGTTGATAATTGCTTTTCTCGAACCTACTAAAGGCGAAAAATATAGTTCGAAATATATCACATCCTTAAAGCGCCGGTGCAACGATATTCATTTGAAATGTTTTTCGTTTTACACCAGCTTACTGGCACTGGTGGGACCCAAGTATACTTCTACGCAACGCCATTGACCAAGGAACCTCTTACTTGCCCTGTAATTTCAAGAATAAAACCGAGCGTTTTCTTGAAATCTCTACTTTGCAAAACTTGATGACGTAGCAGGGGAATCGTTGTATCCCCCAGTGACGATATTTGAATGCGGCTCGTAGATTGGACCCGAGCATTGCGTGAGCATTCGAGTTATGCTCGTGATAATCAATCGCTCGACACGCATTCGGGTAGTGGCTCATGTCCAATCACGGCAATGACGACAGTGGCCGAACCCTAACAAAGTCTGGAACTCAGCGCATGTCCTGTGCCTTGCCAACCCCAGCGCGTGGCTATGATCAACATTGGCGGCATATAGATCACGTTGCCGCTTGTTCTGGCTGCGAGTTAGGAGGTGAGCGCTGCTCGCTTTTCTTTAAAATTTTCTGCGACATTTATTTCGTGGGGAGAAAAACGAAAGCGTTCTTTATTGCTCTTAAACATCCGATAGCGTTCTAAGCGGTATTCGCGCAAAGTACAACAATTGCTGCACCGCCCATTTACCAAAAGCAAAAACAATGCATTTGCCAAAATGTATAAATTTTTGTTGATGCAGTCGGTTGCTATATCCGGCCTTGTCATGATTTCATAGGTTTGCCAACGAGAAAGGGCCAAATTAGTTTTTATATCTTTTTTTTATATTGACATGTCACTACCAATAACGTTTCCTAAATCTAGTGCTCTTACTGTCTCTCAAATACCTTAGCAAAAACTGAGAAATGCCATTTACAAGTTACTCGAAAGTAATTACCATTACTTTCAAAGTTTAATTGTCTTAATATATAGACAGCAATTAATGTTCTTTTTCCACATATACGCGTAGTTGCATTCTAAATAATGTATATACATAACACATAATTGATGTCTACAGCTTCAAACCGTGAATAATTTTTCGCCAGATATATAAAGTAGCTTATTGGAGAAGAGTCTCACTCATACTTATGAAAATATTTATGTTGAGTGGCATTGGTTCACACATTCAAATGGCACAACCTTTCTGGGCTTGTATTCAGTTACATATACTTAATATACAGGGTGTTAGATATTATTTCAAACACAATTGCTTAAAAAAAAGACATCCGTGAAAGGTACACTGATGCGGCTAGTGGAGGTGAGTTATGCGTCCAGAGGGACATAATATAGGGGATTATTCATCGCGTTGCGTCAAATAATTAACTAAAAATAATTAAATCACGTTTTGAATTCGTTATAAAAACACACTGTTTGAATTGGAAACTTTCGGAGCGTCATAAAAACCACTAAATCAGTCGACTTTAGTTGGTATTGAACTTGTAATATGCTGGGGAGCGCGAAATGTATCACGTGCGGCAGGAACAAGACTAGCAGTGCATAAACGCTGAACAAGATTTTTTTCTACGTTGTCGAACCGCTATCCTTGTGCCTGTTGCAGGACTGCTAACTGTGCCCCCCCCCCCCCCCCCCCCCAGAGCTTACGAAGAGCTTCAAGTACGTCTGAAATAGACTGATTGTAGGTTTTTGATTACGCTCAAAAAGCTTATATTTAAAACTTTGTGTTTATGTTTAATAATTAAAAGTTATTCACACATTTTTTTAAACTATATCCCAGGCCGTATGCCTCACCAGTAAAAACTGCATTAGTGCACCGGTCACGCATTTAAACATGCTGGAATCAAAAGCAAACACCCTGCATGTGGTAGTTTAGGTAAATTGTGTTGAGAAGCTCAACTACTTTAGTTGCTATTAAAAAAAAAGAGCTAAACAGGAACTGCCCCTAGTCATTTTTGTCTTTGGCGGCGTTTGGGTTCATTCAAGGAGTGCGCATCAAATCAACAAGGTGCCGATGACCCGCATCCGTTCTTTCTTTATTATTTGTTGTACCTTTTCTTAATCGTCATAACTGCTTGCTCTATGATTGGATTCACTGAAATACAACACATGTCACAAAGCAAGATTGCAAACATTCCTTTGCAATTAAAAAAGAATTTGGGAGGTGCTTGGTAATTCGAAAACATTACTTTGCCGCTTCTAGTCTCGCACTTTACCAAATGATTTTTGGAAGGGTGCATTCTGCCCACAGAAGAACCAATACAGCTTTTCAAATTCTGTGGCGCGTTTATAGGTCCTTGTGTCAAATATTTTTCTTATACTATTATTTTATACCTCCAGAGATGGTCCTCTTTTGTCAAAAATACCCTGTCTACGGAAGTGCCAATTAATAACCTCCAAACAAGAGAAAAAGGAATAAAATATTTTAATTCAGATAAGCTCATTGGGGCTATGTAGTACATTGCGAAATTATCTACTTATGAAGTAATCAAATAAATTATTGGTTACTGCCAAAAATATTGTAATGTTTCTTATTTTCGTGTCATAGTTTCCTAATGTCATGAGTGCGCGTAAAAAGTGGGGTGCAAATAGGTGGAATTACTTTGTCGAGTGAGCCCTGTAAGGAAATATACTTGCGTATGAGGCGATCTGGTTGGAGAATTTCAAAATCTGGGTCGTTTGACGCAGCTCCTGAAACCTTCCAACCAGATTACTTCATACGCATATGCATTTTTTTATAAGGCTCAGCTGTCGTTCGAGAAACACATTTCGCAGCATTTTTTACGTGATACAACTCACCGTGAACCTTTCCGGGATTGCTCGGCAGTGCACGATGCGCACGACGAAGTGCAGGTCTCGCCCCACGAGATCTCCGGGACTGTCGAGAAAGACGTTGTCCTCTTCGCTGTACTCACGTCCCGTCTCTGAGCAGGGAACCATCTCCACCTGACGAAAGTACATATTTGCATCGCTAACCACCTAATAAAAAACACTCCATACAAATCCACAAAAAAAGAAGCGCCAATCAAGTAGGAAGATGATGAAAAATATGTATTATTCTTTTGGCGTATATATTTAGGCAGTATTAAAATATTCTAGCATTTCGTGACATTTCAATAACTGTATGCTGAATTTCGGATGAACCTACCAAACGAATATTCTCAGGAACTGGAATTGATATGCTTGGGGTTTTTTAAGAACCTTTTGAACTCATAAGTTTATCCCAAGATCTCATATAGAAAAATAACATTGCTTATATTATTAAAGTTAGAGCTCAGAGAGTAACTGAAATTAGCAGGTGCATTACCATTTTACTACCTCTAAATCACAATCAAATGTTATTCACACTTGATAACATATACAATATATTAAACACTTAACAAGTACTTTAAAGCTATTTCTTCAATAGCCGCGTTGCTTACGCGCTGGAGAATACACTGTAGTCGGTGACAGGCAAAAGGTGAGGTGGAAGCTTCTACGACCCACCTCTTTCCACTTTAGCCGTGCGAACGCTGGAGAGGAGGTGTCTCTACTTAATATTAAGATGTGAGAAGAGCTTCCGCTTCATTCTTTACCTGCCACAAAGTATAGCTAGGAATGGGAAAAGGTTTGATTGCGTGATTTATATTGCTTATTGTAAAAAAAAAATATGTATTCTGCACCAAACTGTTTTATACAACCCTTAAAAACACTTGGAATATTTAATATTTACTAAGGCGCTATGAAATATAGCAGCAAGTTCAGGACTCTGGGACAGTAATCTCCTGTGCAAATTTTATCGCATCTCTATTTTTCACTTAAGTAATTATACGAATTTAGGATATCTCTATACTCACTACCTTGAGTGACATTTCTCATAACTGCGCAAAAAAAAATAAAGAAAGCAAAATATTTCGACCGTGACTACAATACTCATTTTTAAACCTTTATTGAACGGATTATCTGTGCCTCGTGCATTATTTTTTTCCTTCACCCCCGCGACGGGTTCGGTATTATTATATATATATTATTCATGGTATGATAAGTAGCGCTGACATTCTTACTTACATTGAGTATTCCAGCTTCTTCCCCTTTGAAGTTTACAATCTCCAGCTGTTCTTTCAGCTCTACCTAGAACCATAATAATAGGCGTCAGATGTCACTTTCATAATAGGACACTCATTTTCAAAGAAGATGGTGTTAGAAAAATTAAAAGATGGACATCTGTTGCTATGAAAAAAAAAGGTGAGATTACAGTTTTTTTGTATCTAATCAATATCTTTAAAAAAAGTGTGCCTATGTTTAATTTATTTTCACACCAACACCTGACAATCTTAAAGTCACAAACCATAGTTTGTGACCACTTTTGGATTGCTTTTCAACACCCAGGCATACTACTGTGTTAATCTGGACCAGGTATAACCTTTGCAGAATTTATCTATATACTCCTGATTTACAGGCTGTGTTCATGTTTTTGAACAACCGGACAAAACCCTGAAACATATATATATATATATATATATTTCCATGAGTAATCCGAACATCAGCGAACTGAGATCTCAAATATTTCAAAACAATCACTTTTAGGAATGTAAATCACAGTACAATGCGAATCACGTTTGAACTGAAATTATATTACAGACAGAAGGGCCACGCCATGTATATGTCATAGCTTAGTGCGCATGGCATGACCACCCCTTTTTACTCCGAAGGCCTCACGGATTGCAATATTGTAGTGTTATTAATTATTAGGCTGTTATTTTCAGTTAATGTAGTTTTAAAGTGATTTTGTTACTGCGAGATGTTTCTCATTGAAGTCTTCAGCTTTTTTAAACTTTATTATACACTAGTTTGAGCCGTTATGTCGGTTTTAAATGAATATTTCTAAAAAAACTATTATTCGTGAGAGTCACTCCATATTACGTAAGAGAAAACTGGACTCACTGTTAGGACGCATTGGTGATGTAGGTCACCAAGAGTGCATAAAAACTACATCTACTTGAAGTGTAGATCGCCTAACTAAATTGTAGTACGTCAAAGGTACATAATACCTTGGACGTTAATATATAGTCTAATCTCTTGACTTGAAGCTTTTTACCAGCTAGGACTGCCATTATATTAATCACAATATTTCTTGCGTTTTCTTTAAGGAACCATGTTTTTAACAATACCGTTTGAACTTAATAGAGCTGATATATTTTCAAAAACCTCAATTTTTTTTTTTTTTGCTGCTATGTAACGAATTTTTCGCTTCGCTGAAGAGCGTTTTGGTTATGTTAATAAGAACTTTATTCATTGGCAGAATGTCTGTATAAAATTTATCATTACTCGCTTCAGTAACTTATTTAATACAGAATGCAGAAGCGCTGAACAATGTATCTGCTTAAAAATTTAAAATTCATGAAACATATGCATATAAAAATTAATTAACTTTTCAAACTTCTTGTTGTCAATTTATCACAACTATTTCAAAGGCATTTGGCTTGTTTTCCTAGCGTAAAATTGGGATTCTTTTAACAGGTATAAGAAATCATCGCTTTTATTTCGTTCAAACGAATCAATAACTGAATTAGTATTAACAACCAACGTGGGCGCGAGTGACTTGTTTTCGTCTTATTCCACACAGGATATTGAGTCACACTTCTTTGGTTAGTATATAATAACTAAAGAGTGTAAATTTGATTTGACCTCCTGAAATTTGACTTAATTTGAGTAATTAAATAAAAAGATATATTAAATAAATAAGACCTGATAAAATAAAAAGACTTAATAAAATATAATACAAAATGAACGGTAAATGAAAGGTTAAGCTCAAATGTCATTTTATTCGAAGAGCCATTCAAACCCATGCCCTCAATAGGTCTATCTACAAGTATCATTGCTGACACTCCCGCCCAAAATACATGATCAACGAAGAAAATGTAGCACTTCAGACAAGTTGCTTATGAATTTTTGTAAGCATTTTGTGCATAAAGGCCTATCATCCGTAGTGCAGTTTATTTTTACTTCCTCCGTACTTACTATGTACGCCAGGGGTTGCAAATAGACTTGAACCGTGCCTATCCGTACTTCAGAGTAGGGATCTTCAAGAAAAGGGTCCCTCTCCTGAAAATCATGAGGAGTTAAAGAATGAAACGTAGAACAAAACACGTCTGACTTCTCGTTGCACATCGTAATTTTTGTTGCAATTATTCTACACGTGTCACCGTACGTTCACAAGTTTATAAAACAATTTCCGTCGTCAATTGTATTCGATTTTCCTTCACGCCTCGGTCTGATGTCTGACGACTACCGTCATCCATAATTGCCATCGATTCAATTGCAAAACGAAGAAACTGCGTCGGGGTTTACTTTTTATTCTGTCCTTGTAAACTTAAACAAGCATTGACAGGATTTTTTGTTTGTTTTTGTTTTAGACTGAGGTCGTTCTTTTGCCTCACTGAACATGCACGGCCAAAGTCAAATTTATTTGGAAAGCGTGACCACGCTGTAGCCTGGTGGCAGCCAGTGCGAGCTGTTTCTGTCACGGTGCCGGGCTCATCCAAGTTCGAGATACCCGCGCAGCTAAGGTCCGAGCGCGGCCTATGTTATTAGCCGAAGGGCCAATCAAACGGCGAAAGAGCCACAACGTCATGGCGTGCTTTCTGCAGTTGATAGGACCAGCCGGTATTCGTCGTTTCTCGTTGCGCGCTTCTGTGCCGGCTAGTTCTATAAAGCGCAGAGAGCGCGCCATGACTATGCGCTTTTTGCGCTGTATGATTGGCCCTTCGGCTAATAAGATAGGCCGCGCTCGGACCTTAGCTGAAACGAAGTATAGTAGGTTCAACATGCAGTAGCGCCACAAGAACGTCGAATAACTATTATAGAAAGCTTTCTCTGATGCTGCGTGTGTACTTTTCAAGATTCAGTTCCGTGCTGGCAGTTTAATAAAATAATTGATGTAGGTGCATTGGTGAAAGAATGCCTAATCTCAGTCACGCGTAAAAAAAAAAACGGATTATGACCTAACCTGTGCCACGGGACAATATTTCCAGGGAGAAAGCGGTGTTAGGAAACAAAATTTATGTTCATGTTACAGATGAAAGTCTATCGTAGGAAAACGGTCTAACCATAAATACGTTTTTATTATTTATTAACACAAATAAAAATCGGTTTATTGGTTGAATTTTATGGGATGAGGTGACGCTACGCTGCGACGAAAAAAACGGTCCACGCTGGATTAAGTAGTAGAGGTACGCATTAAAATTTCTAATACTTAAGATCAGAAAATGCATAAGGGCCCAAAGCATATAGAAGGCATAATTGGTCATAACAAAATCATACATGATCATGACTAGAAACGTAAAATCGAAACCAGAGCGATTCGCCTAGGGGCTCAGCGGGAACCGAAACCTGGACCATGGGATCCGCCCCTCGATATCCTTGCTGGGCTCCACAAGTAAGATGTCAACGAAAGCGCGCGCAACTGAACTAGGTATGACTTGCCGCCCACGGTCACCCGCAGTAGCACGGGACTGTCCGCAGCAGGTGATGCTTTGTCTAGTACACATAGCCGGCAGGTGCCCAGAGGCGAGCGATGATTACTCGAGCATGCTTATTTTGCAGGCTACAGGCGCTGGAGAGTTATGCCTATAGTCCAACATCCTACCTCCGCGGGGGACCGTCATTGGAGCGAGTCATACCTAGTCAAGATAGTTCACAGGTGACCTTGGTCGGCAAGTCACACTTAGTCCAGCATACTTAGTCCTTAGGGGACCGTTGGCAGTAATTCAAACTTAGTTCCGTATACTTCGTCCACCGGCAACTGTCAGCGGTGAATCAGGCTTAGTTCAGCAAATTTAACACGTAGGCGACCGTCGGTGGTGAGTCGTACTTAGTCCAATTTAATATATCCTTTCCGAAAGTGTGGACCATTGGACATCGGCCATCGCTTTGGGCATGTACTGCGTGCATGTATTGGGCACGAGGGCTGCTTCAGCGTTCGGCTTCAACTTTGCTCAGCTCGTAGAGAAAATCAATGCCGCGTCAGCGTTCGGCGAGAAACTCGAATTCGAACACGCGCTTTGTGTACAAGAAATTTCCACCTCTAACGTTGCACAGCCGAGCTTTAAAAACGGTAAATTGTAAATAAATCCGATCACAGTTGACGCTGCTATCTTTTGGAAACAAAGAGGGCAGAAAAAAATCGTCACGACGCACTTTTTTTTTTAGGGGGCGGGGGGGGGGGGGCGAGGGAGAGGGTTCCCTATCACCAAGTAAGCCAATTATGCAGTGAAAAAAAAACGCCTTAGCACGTCATTTTCATTGTGCGTGGTTGGTTTTGTCGGTGACGTCAAACGAACAAACGAACAAAGATTACGAATGCCGTGACGATGTACTCCTGTCACAGTTTGATTGGCTTCCTTGAACCGTAGCGTCGACTGCGGTTGGACTTCAAGCTGTACACAGACGGAAGGAGCCTGTCAGTTGACGAGTAGTACTCAGTCCAGCGAACTCTGTCCGCAGGCGACTGTGAGTGCACGCAACAGGTTCCAGACAAAGCGTAGCGCACCACGTGGACTCGCGACATCACGGAGTGAATCTGACGTACCAAGGGATTACGCATCGGGCGTATGAGGTCAGAAGTTCGTACAAAAGTATAATTCAAAAAGAGCGCGATAAATCTGCTTCCTTCGCCATTACTTCAGTCACGACATGGGGCTCCTTACAATCCAAGAGTACTAAGAATTCAAGGTCATACGCCTACCCACAAAAAGAGGCACAATCCATGAAAAACTTCCCATTAAAATAATTAAAAATGCTCGTGGCACACTCCTAAAGAAATTGAAGCGTTTCGGATATTCCGATAAACTCGGAGATCACAACAGTGTCGTGTAAGCCGCCTATTCAAGACCACCCAAAAGCTCCCAACAAACAAGCGTAGCAAATACCAACGCGTGCACGATACACGCACGACAGATTCGTTGCTTTTCTGTTTGACAAGAGTGATCGCGGCAAGTTTTATTTTTAATGCGAAAGCATTAACTGTCCCATGGAGCGAGCAGCGCTAAATGGCACATTAAATCCTTTCTCCTAGTGAAGCCAGCTCCCAGCTATGAAACTACGCGAAAAGCTAGCCAACAGCACCTAAGTTTCCCGATCCCAAAGGGGCGGAGTAAAGCTGATGTATTTCGGCTTGGGTCCCATTGGCTAGCGCGCGTCGAACAGGCTCACATTGGCCGCTGCGCGTCAGTTTCCACGACCGCTTACCCCATGGCGCTGCATGTCCGTCAGCGCGCCGTTAACACGGAGCGTCTAAGGTCAGTGCGCCCAGGAGAGCACGCGCGCTGACCGGCAAGGAAATGTACGCAGCAGACGAAATAAGGGAGCGAACGTGACGCTTGCATGCTTTCGCATACACAACTCACAAGAAGTGCTTAGGTGTACCTCTAGCCTTTTTATGTTTACTTTTCACAAAAACCACGCTTTTAGAGCGCAGTTCTTAGGTGCCCGTTTCCGGCTTGAGCGGCGTCGCCGTCGGCGTAGCTAAGGTCACCCCAAGGTCACGTGACCCCTCCCAAGGTCACGTGACCCCCCAAGGTCAATTGACCCTCAAGGTCACGTGACCCCCCAAGGTCACGTGACGCCCCAGGTCACGTGACGCCCCGAGGTCACGTGGCCCCCCTCCCCGAGGTCACGTGACCTCCCACCCTTCCTGCCTTGAAGTCACGCGACACACCCCCCGAGGTCAGGTGACCCCCCCCGGAGCATATTAAAGAATGAGGGGAGGAGGATGAGAAGGAGGAGGAGGAGGAGGGGTCTACCCTCCCCTCAGTACCCTTCCCTCCTCCTCAAGAGCTGCGCTCCAATTCGGCGTTACAGGAAGTTGTAAACGGCTTTCACTTTTTTTTTACACTTAATACGAGCGCAGTCAAGGTCTAGGCTGCATGGAAACATGATTGCAGAAATTGAGATCGTCAGGTTATGGCACGTTCGTTAGTGAGATTTGGTATTGCTTATACTAGCAAACGCAAACACTGTGCGTTTACGTTTGCGTTGCGTGTTTAATAGTGTGTGCGCAAGAGCCCGAACTGCGTCTTGGACTGGCGCATATATGGTGACGATACGCACGAACAGCGTGGAGCAGGCAACGCTAACGCAACACTAAAACTTTCTATTGGGGTTGATTGACTCATCAAGCGACGGCAAACAAAGGGAAAGACGACTCAAGTTGTGATGGTCTTCTTTTAGCGTTGAGTGATTGGCTACATCGACTCGTAGCGTTATTTGCACAATACTTATTGGAAGACGAAGTATTGTGGCAAAATAAAAATCTAGCAAAAATACATAAAACAAACAAAATAGTGCTCTTTTTGCGTCATAGAAATATTTGAGGAGCTGCCGCACTCACGCACGCAGTATGATCTGCCCGGCGACACGTGATCAATCTCTTAGTTTCCCCGGCTGCCGCCAGGATAGCTCCCCGCGAAAAAAAAAAAAAAGAAACGCGCAGCGGCACGCTTTGATCAAATTTCGTTGTGATTGTGTCCGTGTGCATTCTTTAGACGAAAGTACGTCGAATGATTTTCACCTGTATTTTAGTTCTCAAACATATCATGCGTTTATGGGTTTTCGGCGCACGGGGAATATTACATGTTGCATGTGCATTGAATATGATAAGACTACCGATGGAACAGGATCGGAAACACATTAACTTTTTCCCTACATGCGCTTCTGAATCATTTTTACCTCTTCCACTTCCCAGCTTTCGCCGCACGCGTAGTTCTGGTACATCTCCTTCATGGCAAATGCGCGGTTCAGGAATTTTTCCTTGGTCCAGTCGAATTCTTGGCCGTTTCTTGAATTTCTTACTTTGACGAACACCTGAAAATATAGACGCGCGTGCCCTGTAAATATGGCCATCATCGCAGAAATGAAGTGGCGTTTTATTTCACACATTTCACTTCAGAAGAAAAAGTAGCGGCACTTCATTTCGCTCTCTCTTGCACAGTACTATAAGGGGTTACTGCAACCACTTTTTGCTCTTTTTTTTTTTAACCTGCACTGAACCTGAGCGGACTGAACGTAGTAACTTAGTGAAATTTTTCTTTTCTCGAAATTCGCTTTATTTTGAAAGTTATGGGCCCATTAAAATTAAAAAAAAAAAACAAGCAAAAAAATGACATCCTTCAAAACGTCCTTGGTCCTCGGTCGCCCCTTTTCCCGCGCCCACGGACCGCGGTAACTGAGGAATGTGTGGAGGCAGGAGGATGACGGGAAAGGAGGTGAGGCCTAGTAGAGAGAGCTGACCAGGAACGGAGCAGCTCTCTCTCCTCGGCTGACCAGGACCAACAACGTCACGATTTCATCACTTGCCGCGCGCGCTCGACACCACGGGGCGCCCTTGTAGAAGGAGGAGGTTTCCGCGTCGTCTGGTTAAAATATGACGCATTGACATTTATTTACTCTCTCCTTGCCCGCTGGGTTGTGCGAAGCCCAAGAAATGTTGGAACCGCAAAAAAGCTAGACGCTTAAACAGGATTGCAGGGCACTTTGAACTGAACAAATCACTAACACAACCAAATTGCAATTTGAAAATTTTGGTGGCGTTTGCACGTTTCGCCAGCGATGAGAAATAAAGAAAGGTATAGTGGTCTTATTGCGTTGAAGATAGCCTACACTTTTTGCTATAATTCAGGTCATATTTATCCTTGTATTTCTGTAGAATAGGCCTAAGTAGAACTACCTTATTGCGAGAAATTAAAAGTTCCCGGTCAGTCTACACATTCCTTTTGCACCAGCTGTTCAGTTCGCGAATTACTTTGTTTATGAAGACAGAGTACAACCGGGCAGTTTACAAACGAACTTCACTCTATAAGCGTTTGGCTTACCACACATATTCTTTTCAGATCATTAGCTATAAGTATAACTAGGCACTCATCTTCCCACTTATCGACAACGATACAGTTTTAAAAAAACAAGCACTTTCTTCTTTACTTAAAAAGTAGAAGATGACATTTTGAGCTGATTTTATTATCAGCCATTTAACTGGGTGTGATCAATAAACTTTAAACAGGGTGTCATTACCTGACATCACTTTCATGATTTGGAAAATATTAATAGCTGAATTTCAATAGAAAAAGTTTTATAAGGAACCTTTCAAGTTAGAGTCTAGTCAGCATTTGAAGTCGCACATGAAATACTGCTACCTCAATATTGCCCGGCGCCAAGATGGCCAGAAACGCGGACCGATGGTACGTGAAGAGCTATGCCATTAATATAAGTGCGTGACGGTGCGCAATCTGATCGACGATTCACATCCTACACTAATCTTTCGGGCTGAGCTGAAAAGAAAGAGAAAGAAGAGGTTTCCTGAACGTGGCGGGAAACATATTGTGTTGTGATATAAAGTCCTGACATATTTGGTGGAGGTGAAGGTGGAGGTTCGAGAGCAGCACAGATCTCCGTCGATGAGACGTCACGGGTCTTCAGGTCGTCGGTACTCCCCTGACGTTTTTAGAAGTCGGTCGCCAAGCCCGCACCGGGGAAACTAAAGCTGGCGACTTGAGGGGGTAAAGTTGCCCACCGTCGAATCTGAGAAGACCGCCTAATGACTCAAGACGTGCAACCGCGTAGCGACGATAAAGTAACTACCTTCAACCTCACTTTACTTATCGGCGGCTACAAAAAAACTCCGCTAGTTGACATGGGCGGCGATTATTCTGTGTTAAAAAAATGCTGAACCAAACATTTCAGTGTCCATAATAAATGGCGCACGATCTTTCCGCAAGCGAGCTGCCGCCGGTGTGCACAACAACACGCAACGAAATTGACGTCATAGTCCTCCATACGCGCTAAAGTTGACAGTGAAATGTGTGGGCTCCGGGGAAAAGAAGAATGAAGACAGTATAGTGGCAATTTAAGCTAGTTGGTACATCACTAATATTAAACAGCGCACAAAACATCGGCGGAAGAGAAAGGGACACTAGAACGAAAGAGCACTGACTCCCAACTGATTTATTTAGAAGGAAGGGGAAAGGAGGAAAAAGAAGCCAAGAAATTTAACCCCACGTGAAGACAAGGTATAAGAAAAAGAAAACAAAAAAAGGCAGAAAATATGCACAGACTAGATCCACCGATTTAAGAAAAAGAAGATAAGAATTGAAAAAAAAGAAAAAAAGCGAAATAGAAAAATTAGGAAACGGTACTTTCACCCTTGGCCGGCCAAAGTTACTGGGCATAGGCGTTAGCCAAAGAAGACACCTCCTTAGCACTCAGCAACAAGGACGGCTTGCTGACGCATTGCTGTCCTTTTTTTGCTCCTATACGAACAGCCTCGTAGATCTGTCGAGTAGTCATGTCTTGAAATCTCCCAAGAACACTTGTTTCACCAAAAGTTGGTGTGTACTGGCAGGGGCGACATTGTGTAGGCAAGTGCCCGCCTTCCGTGGCTTGAAGTGAATAGGAAAGTTCTCTAAGCCGGTCGTTGACGCATCGTTCAGTTTGTCCTATATAGTATCTACCACACGATCTCTTTTGTTCTACTGTCCTTCTCTTCCGCTGACGTTTTGTGCGCTGTTCAATATTAATAAGGACAGGCTAATCTTCTACACACTGTAGTCTCGTGTAAAAGGAAGACAATTAATTCGTCTAAGAAGCACCTATAGCTTTAACTTCCGGAGATGAAAGGCCTGTTTTTATTCTTGTTCTGCCCGGAGCCCACATATTTTAATGTCATCTTCATCATGAATGCAGGAATATGATGTTAATTTAGTTGCTTGGTGCTCGCGCACACCGCTGGCTGCTGGTTCGCAGAATGAATGCGCGCCACATATTTGAGACAACAAAATGTTTGGTTCAGTAACCTTTAATTAAGTGGGGGTCTCGCCGCTCGAATGAAGAAAGTTGACAATCTGGGAAGAATCACAGATCTGGAAAATGTGAGCTCATTTGCTTACGTCGGTTGGGAAGTATACAATAAGAATCAAAATACAAGAAATCACGTACATTTCCAGCTTCGTCGTGCTCGAGACGTGTTCTAGGGAAGTAATATTCGGATTGAACTACCTCGGAGAGAACGGCGCTGATATATGCCTGCATGGGCAAATAGCCTGCTTTTCGATTGAAGGTTGCATCAAAAAGGAGGAAATAACAGTACGGCTTGCTCAACGTTCTGTAGAGTACTATCCAGATTGCTTCCCCCTTTGAGCCAGCATGCTTGTAACTGTAAAAAAACCGACGAACTCACAATCCTCCGGAATTGCCGAGGAAACTACCTTCCCTCTACTAAAGCGGGTGATTCGCATAGCCCGTGGTCTCGTTCAGCCTTGCTACGGCCAGACTGAACTGTATATAATTTTTTGCGCAGAGCACCAGCACATTTCCCCCTGAAACTGCAGTTGCTTATCTCGAAGGCATCGCCGACATCAGTGAGTCCTTTGCTTTAAAAGCTTCACCATCAGTAAAAAAAAAAAAAAAAAAAAAAAAAAAAACTCGAGAAAAAACTTTTGGCATCTGCCATGAGCTACTAAAAGTGGAAAACGGACAACTGCTAGATATTTTTGCTTACGTAATAAGACTGCCTCTCGCCGTCACCAAAAGTGCGCAGAACGACTGTCGCCAAGCACCAAATCATCCCGCATCAAGCAACTGCACCGAAACTACAGCCGGCTTAAGGGGTCTCGCATCAAACACGAAAAACGACCCGACAACAGGTCTAAAATACGGTCACTGATAACGTTATACACCCGTCCAAAGTGCCGGGTCCTCATTTGTCCTACTTTTAAGTAAAGGAGATGGCAAGTTACGGTTCTCCGAAGACTACAGAAAGCTCAACACAGTCACCATGAAAGATACGTACCCGCTAGCACGCATCGATGATACGCTCCAATGGCCATGCAACTCGAAGCACTTCACTTTTATGGATTTCAAAACAAACTACTGGTTGATTTAATTTGATGAAAGAGGCCAATTGAAGACCGCGTTCTTTACACCAGACGGTTTTTATGAGTTTAAGGCTCTTCCATTTAGACTATGCTCGGCGCTGGCCACATTTCTTGAGAGGTAAACATGCCTGCTGTACTTGGACACTAACAACAACATGAAGTGGAAGTATGCCTGGTGTACTTGTAATAATAATTGTGTTTAGACAGCCGGATGTTGATAAGCCCCAATGGACTTCTAGTGTCTCAGCTGTAGATGAGCAATTTAGCCAGTGCAGTACAATCGCTAACCTGGAGTCTTTAAGGTGCATCACGTAGTAGTTATATACGACCGCGCGCCGGTACGATGCGCACCAAGATCGATATGGGCAAGGCTGGGGATTGAGCCCAGGATCCCTGGGTTCTGCAGCGCTAGATTTCGCTCCACGTGCTTCGAGCTGGTGTGCACTAGCCCACCTGGCCACCGATTTTCTTGGTGCACATGGACGATGTTGTATTATTATCCAGAAGCTTTGAGGAGCATCTGAGCCGAGTAGAGGCCGGAGTAGAAGCCACCAGAGCCGCTGGTCCGGAAAAGTGCCACTTTGCGTACAAAGATTTTAAATTTCTCGGCAACATCGTGAGTGCAAATGGCGTTCTCTCTGACCTCAAGAGGATTTGTTGTCTTGCGTGGTTCTCTCCATTCACAAACAAGAAGGCCGTATGAGAGTTTCTTGGAGTGTATACTTATTATATGCCTTTGTAGAGCAATTTCCCAAAATCACCGAACCACTCTCTTGACCCATGCGGGATGACGTTTTGCTTTCGTGAATGGAAGAGCAGCAGAATCCTCTCTAAGTGCTCCCCGGTCGCCTACAGTCGTCACCAGTTCTGTCGCATTATGATGAAATCACTGAGACCTAAATCCGCACTGATGCCTGCGACGTTGGCCATAGGCACATTTTAGTCCAGCTGCAAGATGGGGTCAAACGAGCAATGGCTTCCTTCAGCCGTTCGTTGTCCAGGACAGAGACTAACTACTCAACTACGGAGAAGGGTTATCTCGCATTTGTTTGGTCCACCATCAAGTTTTTGTCCATACCTCTACGGAAAGCCTTCCAAGGTAGTAAGTGACCCGTATTCCCAATGCTTGTTAGCCAATCTCAAAGACCGGCAGTTTTTAGCGTTGAATGTTGAGACTTCAAGACATTAATGTATTGCACAAGTCGGGCCCAAAACACAACGATAAGCATGATCTCTCTTACGCTCCTGTTTATCCGGCTCTAGGAAGCATTGTAACGGACGACGCTTTCCTCGGAGTCGCCAATACCACGAGCATGGCCCAGCAGCAACGAATAGACCCTGAGGTTCTCTCCCTTACTAAACAACTAGAATGCGAGACAACGCATGTGCCAATTTTAATTACAAAAAAACGATGTTTTATACAAGAAAAATGTCCATCATATGCCGGCTTCATACATTCTGGTCGTTCCGACTGCCCATCGCGACGAAATTCTTTACGCCTCCCACGACAAGCCAATGTCAGGACATCTCGGTTTCGCTCGCATACTCGACAGAGTCCGTCAAAAGTACTTCTGGTCCCAAATGTCCGCGGCGGTAAACAATTACGTAGAGAGATGTCACGAATTCCAACGACGTAAAATGCCATCTCCGGGGCCCAACGGTCTACTCCAGCCGATCAACACGCCGTCTCCACATTCGTACAAAACGGAATGATGCTGTTGGGCCCATTCCCAACATCCTCCTTGTAGCCGATTCACACGACGGACTAATCCTCGGACGGATTGATCGCGTGATGACATGTCCGCTTTCATCCGTCTCCCAAGCGCATCCACACGAGGGAGACGAGGAGCAGACGCCAGCGAGGACGGACCGATCCTGCTCGCCACCCCACAGTGCCGCGAAACTCCAACATTGCACCGTGGCACCGTTGTCCAAGAGACTAATCGACGTTTGCTACCGCGGTTAAGAATCGTACGTCGCTGTTACGCACAGATCGAGACAAAACACCGGACAAGCTTCGCACCAAGCGCCACCAACTTTACTAAACCAAAGCATGACAGTAGTGACACAGGCATGGTCCTGACAGAGAAAGCTTCTGCGTAGACGCGACGAAGTTCTGGGCTTGCGGAGGGGCGTTTGGACATTCCTTCACGCACTCCGCGCTCGTGCACAACACTCAAGCACACCACATTCACAAGAGAGGTCTTGCTTGGTAAAATCCCGATCGGACATGCAAGAATTACCGATGCCGTGCTAGACGAGTTTTGACGGGAGCTTCTTGACACGGACCCGGAGGATTACCGAAACCGTCAGCCAGACAAGTTTCCGGAGTTTCTTTCACTCGTGGAACCAAGAATCACACGTCAAAATGAACCAACGAACGCACAAAACGCAACGATGTGCCATTTTTGTTTTGAACGCCCAGAAGCAAAAAACCAAGAAAACAATGTACCGTTGCCAGACTAAATGCTTTCCAAGTCAAGCTCCCGCCAAACGTCCGCGAGTGAAAAGGGCACTCGACTTTATCAGTTCACGCGTCCGCGGACGAGGCGCGGATCGCAGGAATCGGTGACGTGCCGGTCACGTGGTACACGGTCCGCGGACGAAAATCGCGATTCGGTCTGTCGTGTGAATCGGCTATTAGGAACCAAGTGGATCATCATCGCGACGGACTACTTTACACGGTACGCCGAAACAGGGACGCTACCAGAAGGAACCGCAATGGAAGTGAACATTATTCGTGCAAGACATCCACTTGTGTCATGGAGATCCAAAGGTCGTCATAACGGATCGTGGACTGCTCACAGCCCAGCTTAAATAAGACATCATAAGATTCAGTCAAACGACTACCAGAAAAACAACGGTATATCACCCACAAACAAACGGCCTAACAAAGTACCTCAATAACACCATCCCTATATGTTGTGTATGTACGTTGCCGTCAAACACAAAACGTGGGACGAAATTCATCCTTACGTCACGTTAGCGTACAAATTGGCCACATATAAAACAACGGGTCCCACGACGAAAATGACCCTGGAGAAGGGGTCCCATGCTGTTTCGACTAGTTTGAGGCATTGAGTCTACAGCTACGCTTAATGGCATGATGCATCAATCCTCGAACAAGGCGGGGAGGGACACGGACGCCTTATTAGGATGAGCAGAAGAAGCACGACCACTTACGAAAGTGCGGATTTGCCAACAGCAGCTCGTGGACGCCTGTCGCTATAACCTACTCCGCCGAGACTTCTGATTTTCACCGGGTGATCAGGTGTGGGTCTCAACTTTTATTTGACGAAAAAGGCTCAGTAAGAAACCTCTCCGAAATAATTTTGACCAGTACAAAGTCATTTCTCGGGTGAGTGACATTACATACGAAGTGGTCCGGGATGGCGGACTTCGTTCCTCACGACCAGGGTGTCGAACCGGAACCGAACCGAACCGAAAACCGGAACAGAACCGTTATTTTTAGCCGAACCGGAACTGAACCGAACCGAAATCTTCGCCGCCATCTTGGAACTGAACCGGAACCGAACCGAAAAAAATAGAACGGTAACCGGTTCAAAACGGTTCACGGTAATATTTCTTTTCTTTTTTCTTTTTTGTTAGTATCACAAAATGAACATATGGGAATAAAGAATTGGCGGCTGCAGTATTTCTTTCTATGGATCAAATCGTCAAATACAGATTTGAAAAGTATGCTAAGTTGTGGGTTTTCATGGCACTATTATTAACCATGTGTCACGTTGTCACGTGACGTCCTGGTGTCAATACATGTCACGTGACCTCGTGAAGTCATGGTGTCAATACGTGTTGTCACGTGACTCACTGCGTCAACTCGATTTAATTTGAGGAAGTCACTAGATGTATTAACATTGTTGACAGCATGACATAACATGACATCACGATTTCGCACCGAGAGTCACGTGACACCGTGATGTAAGCAATTTTCATAACCCCTAGTCGAGTGCTCGGGTTCATGACAATCAGCACCGCCAAACATTAGGGTAACGGCTCATGTCAATTACATATTATAATAGCCCAACTCTAAGAATATCTGAAGCTCAGCCCAAGCTTTTGCTTTCCAAACCCTAGCCGCCTAGAACATGACTGTGATGAACACTGGCGGTATCAGATCACGTGGCCGCTTGTTTATATTGCGAGTTGAGGAGATATCGATAGCTGTCTCTTTCCTTTATTTTTTCTGCATCTGCTATTAGGGGAAAACTAATGGATGTTTCCGCAAGCTTTCAACGTTAGGGGCTATTTCGTAACACTATTTCTTGAAAGTAGAAGAAAAAATGTTGCAAGACCCATTTTACATTATTGAGGCACCCAAATATTTTTTCGTTGTTGCTGAACTGCATCCGAAAGATGTCCCTGAGAATGGAAGTACTGAAATTACCAAATGCGACTTATTAATATGACGTTACATAGAACTGCACGTGTGTGCGGAAGGAATACAAAAAAAAATATTTTAGTGACCTCAGAGAGACAGCCGAACGTTGGCAGTCGCTGTAAGTCTCACACGAGCGTCGTTCTCAAGTTATTGCCCAAGTTTCGACTCCCTCCGTACTTTGCTTAAAGGAGCTATAAAAATATTTCTATACATCACTAAATACTACTCAGGATCACTCCCTAACGTTAATAACTGCTTGAACTTGGCTTTGCTATTTTTTCTAGGCAATGGCAGTCGCCAAAAAATTCGAGAAATATGAGCATCGTTCATCCTCTCAACTCGGAGCCAGAAGCGGCCATGTGGCCTGGTGCCTATCTTATGCCGCCAACGTTAATAATATCCCCGCGCTGGGGATTTAAAGGAAGAGAACGCGTGCGGAGCTCCAGGTAATGTTAGAGTTCGGCTATTCTCATCACCGCAGTGGTTGGACACGAGCCACTACCCAAGTGTCCACCGAGGTATTGACTGTTACGAGTCGATGTACGGTGCTCACGCAGTCCTCCTGTCCAATCCACGAGCTGCGCTCGACTGTCGTCAGGCGGTGGTTTCGATCCTACAATTGCAACATCAATCTTTGGGAAGGCAAGACTAAAAGAAATAGTCTCATTTAATCCTCGCAATTTCACCGCGACAAAGAAGCGTCTGAATCAGTGGCAGCCTGTGCGAGTATACTTGGGCCAGACTAGGACCAGTACGTCTCGGAAAAGTCATGAACATTCCAACCCGATGTCGTTTTATGACACATCTAAACTTCACGGGGTGCAAAATAAAAGCAATGACGGGTTGCGGTTTTAAAAGCATAATTTGGTGTAAAGGTTCATCTTCCCTGCATTCTTGGCGCAGACCAAAAAGCGTGACTCCGGAAACTACTTTGCTAGCCAAAAAGCTGTTACCAAAAAGCACGTACTTGTCGTGCCAGGCGCTCGCGCCGTTCCTAGTCAAAAGCGGCTGACTCGCAACTAAAGGGTCGTGGGTTCGAATCCCGCCTAAAATTCTTAATTTTTTTTCTTTAAGGCAAAATAATTACTTTCAAAAGTGAAATCATTTGAGACATACGGCGACCTTTAATTCGCATTACATGTCATGTTTTAATCACTCTCATTTCACGCGTGATGTCACGTTTCACTTGAGCATTGTGGGTTGCTTGAAATTCTTGCGCGAGGGTATGTAGCTCTGACGTCATGAACCTATCGACCAATCAGGATTTTCCAGTCACGCCACTGACATCGGCTCTTCTGCGACATGAGCTCCTTAACGCTACCGAGTTAAAATCACCAGTTCGCAAAGGCGATGCTCATTTGCAAATTAAATTGACCGGCATCTTGTCAAGAACAAACCTCAACAGCCAGGCTATGCCAGCTTATTCTGCATAAGAAAATGTTCACTTGGGCAAGCGCTATTTTGGGCCATTCGATCTGAGTGCGAAGGTGCGTATAGATTAGAGTGAACAATTGCGATTCCTCCTTGCTGCATGATTAGTGGCATGCATGCGGTGCTGAGTGTAAACAATGTTTAGTAAGAACAACACGCATTTGGATTGCCGCTCGGTGTTTCTATAAAAAATAGACAGAAAGGAATTATCCTAAAATGTTTGTTACATTTTGAAAATTTCATTGCTTTTATCTCAGTTGTGTCGTCGTCATATACATATATATTGTGAAGTGTATTTCGTAAACCTTATTTCATAATTAGCATGAGCACCGAGGTGCTCATTTCATAATTTTATGCGATGTAATTAATTCTTTAGTTCAAGGACACAATCACGATTTCATTTTTAACACTGCGACACAAAGTTGTACCAATCACGGGTATTTTAGGCGACCTACTACACTTTGCGACAACATTTTATACCGTGTAAATAGATCAGCTTGAACTTTCGAATTTTACTTAAACACGAAGAAAGCACAATAAAATACAGTATAGTTCTAAATTTGAAGCTGATCTATTTACAGGTATGTACCAGCCAGCTCAACTCCTTTACTCTTGTACTTTAACATTTCGATTCAGGTAAAATATATGTTACTGGTAAACAAAGGGATATGGAGTCGTATGAAGACGACGTTATGTATGTTAGGGTAGATTTTTTTCTACTCTTGCGTCGAAATTAAATAACTAAATTTAATATTTTTGGCACCTAAAAACAGAAGTAAATTGCATGGACGATTGAATAAACTATATAATTACTCGTTTCACGGCGTAATTTGTGTATATTGCCAAAACAACGCGAAAAATATATTCTCAATTTAGCGGTTCAAACCGGTTCGAACCGGTTCGAACCGGTTTGAACCGATATTTTTTGCTCCCCGGAACTGAACCGGAACCGAACCGAAAGCCGTGAACCCGAACCGGAACCGAACCGATAAAAATATCGGTTCGACACTCTGCTCACGACGCTCCGTATACCTCCAGAAGTCGTAAATGTGTTCGGACTGAAACCTACTTACTTCATCCACGCCATTTGCTTTGGTGAAGCATAGGTACGATGCTTTATAGAAAGTGAGGGCCATGCCACATCAGGCTGGTCAGACGCGCTGACCGATAGCAAATGAAGGCCTATGACATGAAAATGAGCGCGTGACGGTGCGCAATTTTAGTGAGTGTGCATCTTCTACCTTAACATCTCGGGCTGGGCTGACGAGAAAAAGGGAACCTTTTTAGGCTGTGACGTAAAGTTGTGACAATATACAAGTCTGCTCATAAGCCCTAATTATTCGAGTATCCAAAATACTACCAATATTCACTAAATCAGGTGGTATACAAACTAAGTAACGGTTCATTGATATAAAATTCTTGCATGTAGCTCTATCAATTATAATGAAAACAATTCCAAGGTCAATTTCCTGCAGAACACAGAACCAGCCAGTCACGGTGAACCATTGACTGATCACAGCGAAGCACGAAGTTTGGATCATAAAATCTAAAAGAAAAAAAAAAGCGACGTGCACGGGGAGGGTGAACAGCTGAAATGACCTGCTAATCGTCCCTGAGCACATCGAATTTCTTAGTCTAATCCTATCTTTGCTCAATTTCTGGGATTTGGTATTGTTGACCATCCTCTGTTCTTTCGTGACATGCAGGAAAGCGAATTCACAGCTCTTTTTTCGGAGTGAATACATAGTCACATACAGCTTAAGAAATGCAGGGCGCAGGTTAGTGTGACCGCAGGTCTTTCTCGGGGATTCGTACGTCGGTGTTCTTATTTGTGAATGCAGCAATTTTATTAGCTGTCGAACGATACTGAGATGCCCTGGATTCGCCAGGCCGTGCGATTTTTGCGCCATCTGTGACTGCACCACAGAAGCTATTTCCGCAATAGATTATACGGATGACAGTCAGATGACCCGCTCACGGACGCCACCCACAGAAAAGCGTAGAAATAGCTATAATACAAGCTAACAAATATATTTTTCTATGCAGTTTCCCACGCAGTCAGTGAAATTGTGTTCCTCATTAAAAAACCATGCAATGTCCACTTTCCCGCAGAGCACATGAAGAGCCATTCGGTGTAATCTACGGTGTGCTGAGTCACTGAGCTTCATGTTTCACCATGTTCAACCATGCTTCACAGCGCAGATTGTTTTTTTTTTTTTTTCTGGTCGATGCCTATTATGATCCTCGTCATTCGCCGAGCTTGCTTTGCAGATAAGAGCGATTGGCTCTCCGATGAAACTTAGCGGGAAGAAAGAGGCTTCAGATTTCTGCGAGACCTTAAAGGGGCACTGACACATCAAAATCATAATTTTTTTTATTATCCGAAACGATTGAAAACGATGCCGGGACATTACCCTCAAAATTTGAAATTTGGGAATTCAGTATTTGTGAAGTAAAAAAACAATTTCCAAATGCCGAATTCGAAGTTCCCGCGCGATCGGCACCGGTGCCTTGACGTCAAAAATTGCGGAGACCTGAGAGTCGACTTCCTTTCACCACTCCCGGCTGTTGCCATGGCGACCCAAAGCGAGGAGGAAAGGAGCGAGCGCCCGCGTTGAGGCGGACCGGTTTTGAGCGGTGTCGCCTGTTTTCCGTTGGAGGATACAAATCCAGGAGACGGCACCACAACGAACTCCCGATTTTTGGTATTTCAAAAAGAAGGGCCGTAGTGCGTTCGCAATTGCGTTAAAAAACATGTTTTAGGATTGCCGTAATTAAATGTTATAGAGATGTCGCCTACAAAGCTTCTAAATTTCCTGATTTTTGACGTCACCGATCAAAAGAAGCGAGGAGGCGAGAGGCGGGAAAATCAAACGCCAAAAATAAAAAGGCGCGCGCGCGCGCGGGAAAATTTTTTTTCGCGATGCGGTTTTTTTTGCGTGTCTATGACTGCAACTTGCATCGTTTTAGACAATAAAAATAAATACGACCTTTGGGGTGTCAGTGCCCCTTTAAACGCAGATTAGACATGTCTGGGATGAAGCTTTACCTCAGTGCGACCGAGTTGTTTCCCGAGTAGTTGAGGAGCAACGAGCAGAACCTCGAAGTGGACGCCTCTGTCCAGCTCCTCGCTCATGGCGTTTGCTTCCTCGATCCGCGGCAACACTTCCACCAGATCCCGATTGAGCAACGCCGTCTCTGGACAAAACAAAACATGTTTCACATATGGAGGGCGTGGTATTAGGGTTGTGGGCCTTACCGAAAAAAAGTAACGAAACAGGTTACTCGTTACTTTCAAATAAAAGGAACGCGTTACTGACATTCGTTACTTCAAAATAGAAGGAACGCGTTACCGTTACCGATAAAAAGTAACACCCTTGACTTTTGCGTTACCTTTTTTAAATCGTGAATTAACGCGTTTTACAGTTTTGACGATACAGGTATGCATAAGCTCCATATTTCAAGAAACATTATGGCCATGCAGAAACTGAACATAACTACTTTATCTTTTTACGGTTTCACCTAAATGAGTACAAAACAAAACGAAAAAAAGCCACAAAAATAACCGAATTCACATAATTCGGCGCCTAAAAATGCGAAAAAAACTTGAAGTTCAATTTCTTTTAGAGTTTTGGTAAAAAGAAGTAACAAGTAACGAAGCTACGTTACCCGTTGCTTAAAATAAGTAGCGTTAGTTGGTTACCCGTTACTCTTTTGAAACATGAACGAGTACGTTACTACGTTAACGAAAAAAGCAGTGTGTTACCCATAACTCCCGTTGCTTATAACGCGTTACTGCCAACACTACCTAATATCGATTTTAGTTTGTGAATCTCCTGATAATTACGCCATAGTCTGCGCGCTATGAGACTCGCCTCTTGCCGTTTGGTCACACTGGTTCGTATGATTTTCCATGTTTCTAGAGGTTTACGTTTGGTTCACACTATAAGGATATCCGCTTTTCTTCATTCCTTTTGTTTTCCTGGAAGCAGCCATTTTTGGCGATAGTTCAACCGCCCCCTTGTGAGTTAAGTCTACACATCGTGGACGGAGAATGTCTTTGTCTGGAGACTTCATCAATGGCAGAGCAACTAAACAAATACAGGATTGGCATTAACGTAAACCCATAATTCTCCGGCAACTAGTTCACGTGTAGCGAATTGCGAAAATACATGCGGCCACTTTTCTTTGAGCCGAAGCATCGAATCATGCAAGTTAAAGTAGCAGCCGTCTACTTGCCGTTAATAGCATGCTGCTGATGCGCAGGTTTTATTTTTATTCTTTAATAAATTAGTGCAGACGCTCGCAGGGAAATACTTCCACGTGCGTCGGCGAGCAAGTGCGTGCGTGGCCGAGCGGTTACCGCGCTTGTCTGTCGCACGGAAGGTATAGGTTCAACTTCAGTCAGCAGACAGTTCTTTTATTTATTCTTTCAACTTGGCCTTCTCATAAGTTCGAGAACATTCTCGTCTGATCGAGTTCCGAATGTTCTACGCACCAAAAGTTCTACGGCGAATGATCCAGAAACCTAGGAAGGTACATAAGGGACTCCGCATGGCGAGCGGAGTCAGTCTCGCCCCAGCGTACGATCCGGCTGTTACGCCGTCATTGACGCCCGCGACGCTCTACTGTTATCGCCTGTTTCATTTTTGTTTTTGGCACACGTTCGCCCCATTAAACGTTTAGTTAGTCCAGTTACCGTCGCTTCGTTCATTGTCATTCGTGGCAGTTTGGTGGAGGTGCTGGGTATCGCTGTTGATGCACGTGGAGCGTACACCTACGAAGACATCCCGGCCAAGTGAACTACTCAGCCATGGAAGACTACCCTTCGCTGAAGACGCCGACGCCCGAGCAAGCTGTCGTACCAAAAAACAACCTCCGAAACTCGGACCCCTGCCTCAGACATAAAAGAAGACCACGGCGATGACCACACCACCCGTCGTTGTCCTACCCGTCGCTGCCCGTACGCCCGCGTCCTTCCATGGGGAACCTAATGAAGACATCGAGCACTGGCTACCACAGCACGAGCGAGTGGCCCAGCACAACCGATGATCGGACGAACAGCGCCTGCAGCATTTTCACTTCGCGCTCGAGGGAACGGCCAGGCACTGGTTTGAGAATCACGAGACTTCGTTGATCTCGTGAACCGCCTGCAAGAATGAGCTGAGACGGACGTTCACAAACCTGTATCGACGGGAGAGGGCCGAGGACCTTTCTCGAATGAGGACACATGGCGCAAACGAGACCATCACCAGTTTCTTCGAGGATGTTCTGCACCTCGTCGCTCTCGCCGACCTTCAAGCCACCGACAAAAAGTTGAGGATCCTGATGCGAGGTGTAAGGGATGATATCTTGGGAGGCCTCGTCCGCAACCCGCCGACCACCGTAAAAAGCTTCGTCACGGAGGCGCGCAACATCGAGCAGGCCCTCCATGCGCACGCTTCCCACTACCAACGACATTCAGGCGTCGCTGCATCCACCCTGTTTAGTGGCTAAACCTCCCCTGTAACCCCGGACATCCGCGACACTATCCGGGACGTCGTTCGCGAGGAACTCAGCAGGTTGCTGCCAGCCTCGAGTTGTTCAGTCACAATCTCCATCGCCGAGATTGTGCGCGAAGAAGCCAAACGGGCGGTCCAACCTGAAATTTCCATCAACATGACGACGCCAGGAGTACCGAAGTTGAGCTACGCCGCCGTGGGTCGACGACTGCCGCAAGCGCCCCGCCAGGCCCCGGAGCCACCCCGAAGAGGCACCCAAACGTCGCAGTATCATCAGCGTTAAGAGGAACAAGCTCTGTACGTCCGCCCGGAGCGATCCTCGAAGAGGAAGACTGACGTGTGGCGAACGGCCGACCGACGCCCGCTCTGCTACTACTCCGGGGAAACCAACCAAATTTATTGTGGATGCACCTACCGCCGACTTGGACTGCGTGGGTTCCACCCGAACGACCCACGCTCTAGGTACGGCGGACGCCCTCACGAAATCCAGAAGTACCTTCGACGTTCCCCATCCTCAACATCACCTTTCTGCCGTGAATCCCGCTCACCGTCACCCAGACGTTCAGCGTTTCCAGGGCCCCGACCCCGCCGAGAGAGCCTGTCTCCCCCGCGTCGCCGGGAAAACTAAGCGCGGCAACGCCTGGAGGTTGCGTTGCCGAAGACGACCGAAGTAAAGAGCCTTCAAGAACAACGGAGCACTCCTACTCTCCCGACGCTGAGCATCGCAACGACGCTCCTGTTTTGGTGTCCAACAACCTAAACGTTATTATCCACGGCCACGAGGAATCAGCACTCATGCACACCGGAGCAGACTACTCAGTCTTAAGTGGGACGCCCTCTCGCCGCCTGCGAAAAGTGACAACGCAGTGGGCAGGCCCTCAGATACGAAGCGCCGGTGGGCACCTTATCACACCAGCTGGGAGATGCACTGCTCGCGTCGAGATCCACGTTGAAACGTCTCTGTCAAGTTCGTCGTTCTGCAAGACTTTTCGAGGGACGCTATCCTCAGAATTGACTTTCTTTGTGAGTATGGCGCCGTCATCGACCGAGGGGCAAACCAGTTGACGTTGCGAAAGCCTGCTCTGTCTTCGGTGGAGACCAGCACGACGTCAATCGATGATCCGAGTTGTTTCCAACCATGTGAACCTTGCGCCGCGGTCGAGAGTTTTTCTAACCGTCATAACAAACGCAGCCATGCACGGTGAAGCTTTTCTGGAAGGCAGCGTCCAACTGCTCCCTGAAAGAAGAATTGGCGTCGCATGAGGCGTAACGGATCTCCAAAAAGGACGCACAAATGTTCTCGTGACAAACTTTCGAGGGGAGCCCGCAGCACCTAACGAAGGGTACCACCGTGGGCCACGTCGAGGAGCTTCAGGTGCCAGCCGTGGTCACCGCAATCGCTGAGAAACATTGTCGTCCCAGCAGAAGAGCACGTCTCCACCGCAGCTCGACATCGACTCCGAGCTCCCGGCCCTTAAGCGCCGGCAACTGGTTGATCTCCTGGCCGAATACAGTGACCGTGTTACCACGTCGTCGTAAGTTCGCCAAACACCAATGGCGAAACGTCGCATTGTTACCGACGACGACGCACTCCCTGTCCACCAGTCGCCGTACAGAGTTTCCTTAAAAAGAAGGAAGGTGATTCAAAATAAAGTCCAGGAAATGCTCAATGACGACATCAGTCAACCCTCAAGAAGTCCGTGGGTCTCCCCAGTCGTCCTTGTGAAGAAGAAGGGCGGAACGCTGAGTTTCTGCGTAGACTATCGTCGAGATGAACGCCTTGAAAAAGAAGAACATGTATCCGCTTCCCCGTATTGATTATACGCTAGACTGACTGCGCCACTCCCGATAGTTTTCGTCGTTGGACCTGAGAAGTGGCTACTGGGAAATTGAAGTCGACGAACGCGACCGCGAGAAAACTGACTTCGTCACTCTCGACGGGCTGTACGAGCTCAAAGTGGTGCCGTTCGGACTTCGTACAGCACCGGCTACGTTCCAGCGTGTGATGGACACGATGCTGGCAGGTCTAAAATTGCAGAGCTGCCTCGTCTACCTGGACGATGTCGTGGTATTCTTTCGAAGAGCACCGGAGACGACTTCGAACCGTGCTTCAAGCCATCAAGAGCGCCGACCTGTCACTTAAGCAAACAAAGTGTCGGTTCGCCTATGGGGAACTAAAGTTTCTTGGCCACGTCGGGAACAACAAAGGTGTTTTTCCTGATCCTCAGAAGTCCGCGCCCTAGATGCATTTACTCCGCCGTCTGACAAAAAGACCATGAGAAGATCTCTCAGGCTCTGTGCCGACTGCAGGCGCTTTGTTCGAGACTTCGCCAAGCTGTCCGCACCGCTGACGCACCTTAAAATGGACGCTGTAAAGTTCGAGTGGACAGAAGAACACCAGCGGTCATTCGACGAGCTGAAACGAAGACACTCGACGCCCCCAATTCTTGGCCATTTCGACCAGTTCGCTGAAACAGAGATCTACGCCGACGCCAGTAACATCGTACTGGGTGTGGTGCTAGTCCAAATGCAGGACGGGGCAGGGCGAGTCATGGCATACGCAAGTCGGACGCTGTCTAACGCGGAAAGGAGCTACCCAACGACTGAAAAGGAGTGCCTCGCTGTCGTCTGGGCAATAACACAGTTTCGCCCATAATTTTATGCAAGTGCTTTTCGCGTGGTCACAGACCACCACTCGCTCTGCTGGCTGGCGAATCTGAAGGACCCCTCCGGACGCCTCGCCCGCTGGAGCCTACGGCTGCAGGAGTCCGACATGACCGTGGTTTCCAAGTCCGGCCGGAAGCACAACGACGCTAACTGCCTTTCAAGGGCCCCAGTCGAGGCCAGTCCTGCCTGCACCAAAGACGACGACGATGAGTATTTCCTCGGCGCCTTGAATGTCAGCGACATGGCAGCTCTCAAACTAGACGACCCTGAGCTGCGAGCACTGATTGAGCACATAGAGGGACAAGAAAGCGCCGTTCCCCGCGTTCTCGTACGAACACTGCCAACTTTCTCTATCCGACAAGGTGTGCTTTACAAGGAGAACTTCAATAACAACAACACGGCGTGGCTGTTGGTGACCTCTTCCAGTTTTCGAGAGGAAATATTTCACGCCAGCCACGGAAGACCCGACGGCGGGACACCTTGGCTGCAGCAGGACTCTTGCCAGGATACGCGAAAAGTACTACTGGCCCAAGTTTGCGAAGACAATCCACCACTACACTCGATCTTGCCACGAGTGCCGACGACGGAAGAAACCAGCGACGACACCGGCGGCACTTCTTCAGCCTATGGCGCCGCCATCTGCCCCATTCCAGCAAATCAAAATGAATTTACTTGAACCATATCCACCATCGACGCAAGGAAACCAATAAATAATCATTGCAAGCGATTATCTCACATGGTAAGCCGAAACTAAAGCGCTTCTATCACGTACGGCTGTTGAAGTCGCCAAGTTTTCCATTGAGTCCATTGTCCTCCGGCACGGCGCCCCCGAAGTCCTCATAACCAACCGTGGGTCATCGTTGATGGCCCAGCTGATGCAGGAGATCCTCCGTTTGAGCCACACAACCACCGGCGAACCACAGCGTACCATCCTCAGACTAATGGGCTGACGGAACACCTAAACAAAACCATCGCCGACATGATCTTCATGTACGTCGACGTGGAGCACAAGACATGGGACGAGGTGTTGCCGTACGTCACATTTGCCCACAACACGGCCGTACAAGAGGCCACTGGTGTGACACCCTTTCAGATGGTGCATGGACGCAAGGTAATGGCAATGCTGCACGCTATGTGACCCCACGAAACGGTTGTCGACGGAAGCGACGACGCCCAGGTGGTTGCTCAACGAGCAGAAGTCCGTCAGCTCGCCGGACTTCGGATTGAAGCCCAGCAACGTGTCGACACTGGCCGCTATAACTTTCGTCGTCGCGATGTCCACTTCCAGCCCGGAGACAGGGTGTGGGTGTGGACACCGATTCACCGCCGTAGTCTCAGCGAGAAACTCCTGAAGAGCTAATTTGGACCCTACAAAGTGCTTCGTCGACTCAGGGATCTGAACAACAATGTGATGCCCGACGGAACACGCACTTCATCACACCGCCCTCCGCGACCGGAAGTCGTCCACGTCGTGCGCCTCAAGCCGTACTACGATCGATAGGACTGTGAATTGTGTTTTGTAATACGCTCGATAGGTTTGTGTTGCGCAAGTCTACGTAGTCTTCCATTATTTTTGTTCGTTGTGCTGTTTTGTTTCCAGGCACGTCGCATCGGGACGATGCGCTTTTAAAGGGGGGAGTATTGCTACGCGCGTCGGCGAGCAAGCGTGTGCGTGGCCGAGCGGTGGCCGGGCGGTTACCGCGCTTGAGTGTCGCACGGAAGGTGTAGGTTCGATTCCAGTCAGCGGACTGTTCTTTTATTTATTCTTTCGGCTTGGTCTTCTCATAAGTTCGAGAACATTCTCATCTGATTGAGTTCCGAATGCTCTACGCACCGAAAGTTGTACGCCGAATGATCCAGAAACCTACGAGGGTACATAAGGAACTTCGCATGGCGAGCGGAGTCAGCCTCGCTCCAGCGTACGATCCCGCTCTTACGTCGACATCGACGCCCGCGAAGCTCAACTATTATCATCTTTTTCATATTTGTTTTTGGTGGAAGTTCGCCCCATTAAACGTTTAGTTCCTTGAGTTACCATCGTCTCATTCATTGTCATTCGTGAAAATACCGCACTAATTGCTCTAAATGTTTTGTTTTGTTTTTAAATTCATGTGGGATTGTATAAATGTTTGTGTATTTCGAAGGGCGGCAACAATTGAAACTCCGCTAAAGTCCTTGGCAGCTCAAGGAAAGCAGGGTGCTGCCTTTTATGGTCAGGTGTATTTGTGTATGATTTGTTTTTCAGAGCTTCTATCCGATAATGCTTTAACTTTATTGGCCGAGCAAGAATAATAACGCGCTTCGGGCTCGCCACGCCATGCGTCCTTTAAGCTGTAAGTCGCCATAGGCCATTTGGGCGAGTTCAATACGGCATAGCCCTTATGAGCGCGCACTAACTTTAATAAATAAAATGCCTAAGTAGACTTGCTGAGTTGATATTGCGCCAAGTTATAGTTTGACCTGTCGCTCACATGCAAACATGCAGAGACGTCGGCTCTCAGTATAAGTATGAAAGACAAGTCTCTAGCTATAAACGACACGAGACAATTTTATTTTCAACTAATTGGTATAAACTCAATTTCTAGCTCAGAATTGCTTCATCATACTTATATATGCATATAAAATTGCAGAACTTCGTGTTTGTTGCTGTTTATGCACGACACCAACTGGCAATATGAAGTTTATTATTTTCGCCGACTTTAGTTTGATGACAGGATAACCGTTTTGTAATGCACGGATCAATTTTTCTGTATAGATTGCTTGGGTCAAATTTGTAAAGAAGTAAGGCGTGTAAAGCTGAACGATGCGTATTTACATTTTGCTCTTACGTGATGTGTGATGAAATAGAACTCTTTTATATTTACACCTACTACTTCTACAGTAGTATACATATTAGCCGAGAGTGGCTGCTGTCGGCTACCGTCTACCCGATAAAGTAGTGATTACCCACCCTTCTTATAAGATTTACCTTTATAATACTTCTGTATAAATTGAAACGCAGTGGCGGTTATCTAATGAATATTTACTGACCAATATTTTATATCCATCTGAAGGTGTGAACGATTTGGCAAGACCTTAGGATTTAACACCCGTCTTGCTTCGGCCACGCCGTAATACAGTCTTTAATATACTTTTTTTTGTAAATCTTTTATTTACTAAGTTTGCGAGGAAAGAAAAAAAAATAAACAATCGCTATCAATGTTCTTTGCAACCATTACTGGAATGAAAAATACAATTGAAAACAATGACGCACGATAAAAATCTAGCACGCTATTGCCCTACAAAGTTGGAGAAAATTGACACAAGGTTCTCGGAAAAAATCTCGTTCTGTCCAAAACCGAAGGGGCCCGTTCCTGACCACAAAATTCTATCGACGATCTCAATACCCATTGAGGTCAATAGACTTATTAAAGCAATGTTTAAGATTACAAAAAAGTAATACGAATGATATTCAGTTACCGATGGAGTCATCCTCGTTGAATTTGATCCCAGCCTTGGATGCAATCTCCTCCTGCGCTGATTCGTAGGTGACATCCGGATACTTGGTCGTGTCGTGCCTGTCGGCCTGTCTCGGGTTCACGAACACGTACAACTGGGTCTGGCCAAACACTATCCTGTTTCCAGTAGAGAAAAGCATAAACCAAATCACTCTTCTTTCTACGGATGATCATACAGGGTATCTACGTAACGTTAGCCGTGGTTTAAAATATTTTAATGCATTTTATGAAGACGAAACCAAAGAAGTAAGTATGTTCATTGCTTAGAGCAAGTCAAGTTTCTTTGTATTTTGGCCAATGAAATAATTAATTAAAATGAAATAATGAACTTTTGAAATATTTCATTTCGAGCAAAAGTTCTAATGACAAAGTTGTAGATCCCCCTCAGAAACATACAACTCATTGGTTTTCAACAGGAAACCTTTCCTGTTTCGTGTTAGACGGTTCTTTTGTCTTAACTAAAGACGAAAGGCGTGATTTAGATAAAATCAGGAAAAAAAAAACATTTTTGTGAAAACCCCGAGACGCGTATCTGGCAACAGCGCCCCGTTAACAGTGCTCTCTTTAGCAAGCAGAGCCTAGTTTATTCGAGCCACGGCTGAGAGTGCTGCAATACAAGACGCGCAAGCGCCAAGTCACGTGTTTTTTTTTTCGTTATTGGCGGGATTTCTTTAAGTACAGAAAAAAAGAGCCGTGTTAAAGTTTCTTAACAAAAAAAAAAAAAAAAAGACCTGAATTGGGTATATCTGAGGACGCTCTACAGCTTTGTTATTGGAACCTTCGCTCTGAATTAAATGTTTCAAACGTTCATTAAATAATTTTAGTAAGTCATTTTATTGGGCAAAATACAAAAAAAAATATCCTGACTTACTCTAGGCAATGAACGTGCTTATTTCTTTGGTTTCGGCTTGCTGAAATGCACCAAAACATGTTGAAACCTTGGCTCGGCTTGCTAGAAAATTACCCTGTGTAAAATAGCGTACAAAAACTTTGACCTTTATAATATTTAGCAGTCTCAACAGGTTTTCTGGGAGGTTTAGTTCGGAATCAATACGATACAATAGTATCACACCACTAGGGTTCAAACATATTCTGACTGTTATCTCACTAGCTGATAGTAAGATTGTAACGCTATTTCATCTAGTTACTGAGTGACAGGATAGGTTAACTTTAATATTACAGCAATATTAACGCTTGTCGTAGTAGTAATGGAAATAATCTTTACTGCTTTGATATACGTGTCAGCATATTGTTCTAGTAATCCTCATCTCTATTAACTATAAAATTGATGATACCTATTATTTTGTACAATAAGCTAAATTGTAATACAATAAGCTAAAGTGCAATTTATTAGGGTGACAAGACATTGACATGGGTATCTACCGCGCTCTGTCGAAAAGCGCGGGACGGCATTCGCGTCACATAACCAGTTATATTACTTGACGAGCATTGTTAGTACAAACACTGCGGGAGCCGTCGCGTACGTTAAGGCTTTATATGCACAAAATGTATGTTTGCACCGATACGTTAGATCACATGTAAAGTCATTATGCTCGGCAGAAGTTTTTCTTAATTGATTACACAAAGCACTACTTAAATTGTTAACTTCGAGCAAGATTAAGATAAGCATTAGACCCTTTTCTACTTTTTTAATATGCTGTCTAAGCTGGGCTCTTCTACTCTTTCTACTTAATTTACTTTGTAGTTTTGGTGCTCCGCAAGGCTACTTAATAACGAGGTTAAAGTACCGAGTAATTTAGAAATGAGAGTAGTGTTGCCAACTCAAAGATAAAAAAAAATAATAAGAAGGAATCTACAGAAGCCGCTAGAACCGACTGAATTTCAGACGCCGCGGAAGGATGTTTGATTTCTTTTTTTTCTTTTTAAGGCAATATATTGCTATCATATGTTTAGAAATAATATAATAAATTAAAAAAAAGAACGCTGTAGAAAGGCTTTTTTTTTTTTTTTTTACTCGGATCGTTTTTATGCAGAGAAGGATGTCCAATGCTGTTACCTAATTATCTTGCTGTTTTCATAAAACCCGCCAAAACACACCTCCATCTTTCCGATTTCACGGTCGCATATTCTTGCAGCTCGATGATTCACTGGCAAGATCCACACACTTTAGAAGGAGGACAATTTTATAGTAGCGGTGCCTGACTCTTTTCCCGTCACTTGGAACTTCCAGAAACCAGCCTCCAAGTTTAGAACTCTATATCTTTCTTATTACAGCGCGGCTCTTAGGCGCCCGTTTCCGGCTTCAGCGGTGTCGCCGTCGCCGTCGGTGTAACCGCGCGTTGCATCATGGGACGTTTCCCAAAATGACGCCACACGTGACGTCACCAGGGTCAGTAGGGTCACGGGTGACGTCACTCGTAACCGCGCGATGCATTGTAGGAGGTTGCCCATAAAGACATCCCACGTGACGTGACAAGGGTCACTAGGGTCACGAGTAACGTCACGAGGGTGACAAGTGACGCCAAGAGGGTGACAAGTGACGTCACAGGAGAGGAGGGAGGGAAGGGAGGGTAGGAAAGGAGTGGGAGGATGAGGGGAAGGAGGAGGAAGGGAGGAGGGGAAGAGAAAGAGAGGAGGATGGAGGAGGGGGAGGGTGGAGTTGGGGAGGAAGAGATGAAGAGGAGGAAGGAGGGGGAGGAGAGGAAAAGGAGGGGATGAGGAAGAGTAGCAACCGAGGAGGAGAAGGACGGACACACCCTCCTCTCCGTACCCTTCTCTCCTCCTCAAGAGCTGCGCTCTGATTCGGCATTACAAGAATCACAACGTCTTTCATTGTTTCTTAATTTTGTTGTACTTTATCGGATATACTTTATGTTGGAGACTTGGAAAACGCATTTCTACATTCACGCCCAAATAAGTTATAAGCACGTTTCCAATTTGCAACGGCAATAACACGGACAATTTTGCAATGACAAGGACACGGACATGCAACCGCAATGACACGGACAATTTTGCAGCGGCAATGACGTCGCTAGCGTTCGTGTCATTGGCAAAAGTTTCGCTGAAAGTAAGGAAATGTGACTACAAAATGACACTAGCTTGCAACCGAACCTAAGTTATTTGTCATGGATTGATTACAACTATAGAATGTTCTAGACTTTGGGGAAAAACGATAACCTTATTCGAACTTCTCTATTATTTCGCCACCTTCCAAATTTCAATTTCTCGCACTACAAGGCTGAAAATCGCTAAACGTATGAAGAAAGTCGTTAGTCTCAAGAGTGTTTAACATCATAAGGCTGGGAGCGCCACGTTGCGCACAATGGTGAGAAATCTTTTAAACTTAATCAAAATTTAAAAAAAAGCAGCATTATGTTATTCGTGAGGAAGTGCTACTTTATTTAAAAAGGCAACATCTTGAGGACGCTTTTAATCTTTTCTCACAACCAGGAAATGCAGTACTTCCATTTCTAGAACAAATATATTGTAGGCATATAGACGGCACTTTGGTCGCCGCTTTGATATTCGTAAATAATTAGCAAATATCAACACTATTTTAAACTAAAGACCGTATAATGAAATAATCTGATATTCATCTGTTCAGAAGACAACTTTGACTTTTTTTGTCTCAGCACCTTCGACTTTGTGTCTGAGATGAAAAATACAATGCATACATGCATGCTTCTCAGTCTCAAGAATGTCTGTATGTCTCCTTTACCGCACCTTGCATTTAACATCTGCCATTCATATTTCATATAGGTTATCAACTGGAGAGAAGAGAACACGTGGTGTTTCGCTTCACTGTTCATGCAGGCTATGATGAAATCAGTGGCCACCATTTTTATATTCATAATATTCGAAAACAATATTTTGTGCTATAAATACGTACACTGCGACGGATATAACGTGTCCTTAGCTCTGCTATTGTAAGGCAGTGCCACGTTTTCAACGCTGTAACAATAAAACCGCCAAAAGACGGCCCTCTTTAGTGATCCGTAGCCTAAGCCCGTATATCTGTCGTCTTATTTCTTACTTTTATTGTGTTGCGAATGCCTTGTACACTGAAGGTTCCAAGCGGACGATTTTCTTCTTGCAAGCAAAAGGAGTGGTCTTGCATAAAGATCCTTGAGAGCTTGAACTGTTTATTATGTCTTAAAACCTTTAAACAATAAAAAAAAATTGTTTAAATTTTGTTTAGGCGCATAGTTTTTTTAGCAAGTTAAAACACTGAGGCACGTCGGACGGCTATATTCATGATGTGTGAGTTTTCGTAGACAGCGTTTTCGCCTCCGCTAAGCCATTCGGCAACGAAGAAGCCACTACTGCGCCTGCGCGCCGATGGCTTTGACTGTAGAGTTCCAGGTATTATAGAGGGCTGCGGAGAGCGTTGTGAGACGGCGAAATCTATCTAGAAAAACTCCCTGTTGACGACGTAAGAAACGCGGGACTCAGCGGATCCCCTGAATTTAGTTTTTTTTAGAATTTAGAACAGTTAGAATGATTGCGACATTTTGTGATCATTACGCACGGCGGAGAACGATTAACGGAAGGAAAATCCTGAAATAATAAGCCACCCCATACGTCTGTGAAGGTTTCAGCGACTATGGCGATCTTGTTGGATAATTAAATTTTTCGCAGATATGTATAGCTCACAACAAATTAAGAGATACCCGGTGTGAATTATAAGATAAGATGGCTTCATCTTAACGAATATTAAGCTGTGGGTGGCTATAAGGAGATTTATTGTCACATTGTTTATTGAATATAGTTCCAGATATTGTCAGAATCCCATCCAGTGCAACTTTTAAATTAATAAAGTTACAAGTATATAATTTAAGTGCGAGAGCTATGTTGAGCACACCGAATTTTAGCCTGCCTATATCAATTGAAGATCGTATTAGATGGCGCGCCTTCGAATAACGAGACGTCATTCAATTCCCCCTCTCCACACACGCAATTCAATTTTCTCTTCGTAGTTACCCGGCACTATCAATATTGCGATTCATCTTTATTCCGTAACTACAGGGTGAAACAAGGAGAGGGCAGGCTCTTTAAATCGACCGGAAAATTCGGTTTCTTAACTTATCGCGCAACGACTTTGTGCAGCGTTGCCCGTAGATGGTGCATTTTTTTTATGGAAAATTTGCGAAGAGCGAAATTACCTGGTGAAAAAGTAAAGAAAGAAAAAGGCTTAGCTCCTATGGAAACGCAGCGACGCCAGCGGCCTGCAAACAACGCGGCGCCGTTTCACACGGGAGACAAGAGATGGCGCAACAAACGCCGCCAACGAACGAGCATACGGTGCCGAGAGCCGGCCTTTTTAGCAGACGATCTTTTCGACTCAAAAGCGACGCGCGTTCCGCAGGCGGCGACAGTCGCGGAAACAAAAAAGACACGCGCGGTAACAGCAAGGAACTGCAGTTCTTGTCGGCAAAAGGGCCGGCTCTCGGCGTCGTCTGCTCGTTCGTTGGCGGCAGTTGGCGTCGCAACCGCTTACGCCATCTCTTCTCTCCCGTGCGAAACGGCGCCGTGTTGTTTGCAGACCGGTGGCGTCGCTGCATTTCCATAGGAGCTAAGCCTTTTTTTTTTTCTTTACTTTTTCTCAGGTAAGTTCGCTCTTTGCAAATTTTACGAAAAGGATGCACCATTTGTGGGCAGCGCTGCCCAAAGTCGTAGCGCGATAGGTTAAGAAACCGAATTTTTAGGTCGATTTAAACAGCCTGCCGTCTCCTTGTTTCACCCTGTATTTTCAGCGCCCAGTGCGGGAGCATGGGGTACCCTAGCAATCTCATCTAGTACAATGAAGGACTCCAAAAGCCCCACTCTTCCTCCATAAAACGCCATCACAGTCGGAAGACGCCAACTCAGCAATTAGCCCCGAACCCTATACCGAACGTCCTTCAGCGAATTGATTGGACGCGAAGCCCAGCCGAGCACTGACGAAGCACTTGTGTCCAATCGTTGTCTTTGCTCGATTTCACTCTGATGACGTCAAGATTGTAATGAACGGGCTTTTATTATTCTAGGTGCTTTTGTGTAGGCATTTTCTCACCTGTCGTTGTGATGCAACGCAACGGAAGAGGTGACAGGGTCGCCGTTGACCAGAATCCGTGCTTCTGTGCTGGCCCTGTCCAGAGTCACTTCGGTGTCGTTTCTTTTTAGTATGGCGTGTTTGTTTTGAATCCTATACAGAGAGCAGAAGGGAACGTCTTAAGAATGCTGTGTTAGTGAGCTCTGAACAAATCAAGAATATCTACATTGCGATAACCCGCTTCGTGTGTTATACTGTAAACCCTTGTTATCTCAAAGCCCCCCAAAAAAGTAAAAGTTATGAGACAAGCGGCTATTTCAAAACAACGAGCTATAAAAATATTTCAAATTGCTATCTTGCTTTGTAAATATTTCATCTATTCTGGATATTGCAAAATAACAACTTAAATTTATTACGTGATTTGATGTTTTTGAAAAACAGACGCAATTTGCAGCAGCAACGATCGCGTCTCGCGGCACTTCCTTATACTTGCTTGATTTTGTTTTCAAGAGGGAGGAGGTGTTTCACGAAAAGCTTCGAAAAGCACACGCCATCGTGTGGCAAGGCTGATCAGCCGGAACCTACCAGTCGTCATATGCTCCTTGTCCAACGTTAATTTCCTTATTTAGGAAACTCTACCTACTGCATGGTCGCAAAACATCAACATGTATTTCTCTTACAATGCGGTAAGGAATGGCGAAGTTTACGTGCTCAATATGTTCTGCGAGCACAAAAAACGTTAGAGACCTTGCGCTCGAGCTATCAAAGCAAGCCCTACAAAAATGAATATCTAAAGCCACATGCCTTACTCGTCTCTCAAAATTCGCATTAAAAACGCATTGTTTTTATATCCACATGTTTGTACTCAAAACGGAAATAATATCCGTGCACCAGCCTGTGCGGATAGCAAATTGTCTTCTGCTTGCGTAGGAGCGGTGACGTCAATACAACGCCGAGCTCTGAATGGCTTTGATTAAAATGATAGTGGGTAGACCTCAATGCTATGGGCTTTAAGGTCTACCCACTGTTTTTTTTTTTTTTTCTTTTTTCGATCATCCAATAAGAGCTCGGTGTTCTGACATAGTCGCAACCCCTGTGAAAGAAGCACACGAACGTTCGCTCCGCATACGAACTCACCCTACGCCGAGAAGCGTAATATCAGCGTCTGCCTTGCCGACGGTAGCGACGCCTTTCTGAAGCACGTGCACTATCCTGCCCGAAAGCAGCGGGTCCATGTTCACGTTGGTCAGGTGGGGCAGCGCCTTCTTTTCTTCCTCGACGATCAACCGCTCGGCGCTCTGGAATCAACCACAAAGGTTGGACCACCCTTTAAGTAAAGTCAAGACCGACTTTAACCCCAAGTAGACTTGGTTTCGAGAATTTTCGAGAGCTGGCGCTATTTAAGGGATAATTGCTGGAACGTGCTAAATAAACTCAAAGCATATATACCTAGATTTGCCTGAAAATTTTTTTTTTTGTTTTGTATTTGATCGTCCGGTCTTTTTCTTGAAACGCATGAAACGCCAAGAGCAGTTATCAAGGCGAGTAAGGTAGCATAGGGCGCACTACGTCTTGGTTTTTGTTGTTTCCGGCGATTTATACTTTTTATCATATGAACCACCTAGCCAAAATTACTGCTTTGAATCTTCCCGTTACTCCAGCATATAGCTGGAAATCCTGGTCCACCTCACCTGCACTCTTTTTTTTTGGCTTCTTGAATATATGATTTTAATAAAAGCTATTGCCATATACAAATTTAATCACGTTGCTGTTTTTGTTGATACACTTGCTTAAGCTGAGCAAGGAGAAACTGGGATTACTTTACGTATCTCACTACTGTCACTTCGTCGAAAGATATAGAATAACGTTGAATGCGAGCACACAAAAAAGATGTATATGCTTCTCATTGCCGGGGAGCCAGTTCATCGTGATAGCCGTGTCATAAAGAGATTTGTGGAAAACTTAAACGACTGAGACATATCATTTTTAGAAATTATAATTGCGTCAGGACTACTGCCACGTCAAAATAAACCAACAGGTTTTTAAAGCTGAGATATTGTAATTCCGAATAATTTAAAGCGGACAACCCTGACAGGCATATAGATCTAAAAGGCCCTCTGAGAGGCAACGATTAAAATAACCGATAGTGGTCTCACTAACCCTTCCGCAATAAATAAAACATCCTGACACAGAAAATAATAAACTGTAGCTAAATTTGTAGAGAAAACGGACTCGTGTCCCCCTCTCCCGCGCAAATATAATAAAGACGATTGCAGAAAACAATCAAACAAATATTTAAATAGCCGCCACTTTGTTACCTACCATTATTTCAGAATACAATCGTGCCGAAAGACATAATACTCCAACACAGAATAACGGTGACTGCATGTCTCTACCCCTTTCCTTTAAAGTTTTGGCAGACAAGGAGAACCACTTTTCAATTCTTCACTTTACAGAATGTTGCCTCTCGGAATTCATTTAGGTTGTGTCTTTCTGCGCGTGATGGAGGAAGAAAGGAATATCAAGAATTAACTTCTCTTTTGATACTGCCAAATTGGTGTGTTTCGAAGAACCTATTTCGTGTCACGATGTTATATGCCTTGGAAACATTTTAATCAGCCCAATAATGCAATATTTTTCTTGCAGTATTCATTAAGTTTCAATCACCTCAGAGTCTTGGAGAATAAAAAAAACATAACGGAAGAAAATAATGACTTGCCAAAGAACGAGTTTCGAAAATGGAGTTTAAATTTTTATGAATCGAACATTTAAATCCACGCACCTGCTTCCTTGTTGCGTTCTTGAGCTTCTCTTCGTAGGACTGCCGCATGAGAGTCATCTGAATGTCGTTCTCCTTGATCACTGCTTTCATCTCGTCTTCCCACTTCTGTTTCAGCTGGCTCACTTCTGCAAGGCGCACATACGTAAAAAGGGACGTCTATGGCCGCTGGTTGAGTTCAGATTCCCATGAAAATGAGTGAACCATCGAGTCGCTCAAGCTAAATGACAATACTTTGTCTTTTTAATGTTATACTATAGAAGTTTACATACATATCTCTTAATATGTACCTCAACGAGTTTGGTCATCTCTTTGATAACGTAAAGAGTATTCTGAACGGTTTATTCCTTTCTCCGTATGCATAAAGGTCTTGGCTTTTCGAGAAAAAAAAAACAAAAAAAAAAACGATGATCAGGTGAGGAATCGACTAAATTCACCTCTTAATGCAGACAGCCCCGCCATTTTGACCAGACACAAAGCTTGGCAATGGATGAAGACAGCCGAGATAGATAGAGAAAGAGAAGTGTTGAAAAGAAAGGAAGACTGTTCGACTTTTGGACACCACTGGTCGCCTCTTCTGCTTTCGGCATACAGAAAGAGAAGGAGGAGTCGAATAGAGAAACACAAACTGGCACGAAAACATTTTTCCGTCATTGCTGATGTTGTCGGTCAAATGTTGTTTAAATTTACGAAATATCTTGCAATTAAATAACGAGACATGTTCAGCTGTCCAGCTGTCGAAAATTTTCTTCCTAGGTCAGATACAGAATGTATATATAATGTTTTTACTTTTTATAGTGTCGTAATGTGTCAAGTGAAACGATATGTGACATTTCAATGTCGTCTTTATCACCATGTCATAGGCAATGAATGAACTCCGACATACGTATTTCCTCGCAAATGTGGACGCACGCAGAATGTCGGCAATTCCTGTGTTTTGTGTCGGTTTACGTTACATTCCATAGAAACAGGTTCCGTTAAATAAAAAAAAATTAAGAAAAAGGTATTTTTTTAACGTAATTCTAAAGCTTTAGCAAGTTTTGATGTATTGCAACGACAGGAAGCTAAGTAGTCCAGGTAAAAGGCACCGAGAGGAAGGACGGCTCAACGCACTGGGTAAGGTCTCACAAGCAGAACCTGCAATTTCCGATTGAACAAAAAACCAATAAGAGAATTTTACAGTTCACTCCGGAACAAAAATATAAATAATATATCCTTTGCTGAAAAAACGCTTAAAGTACAGGCGAGCAGCTGGATGTTTACCATGTTGCTACTCAACCCAAGCCTGAAGTCTGAAATAGAAACTTAAATGTAAAAGGGACAAGGTACTTTTCTTCCCCGTTTCCTGCCTCTTATACGTTTAAGCCTCTGTTCCATACTCCAGTCTCGGGTTAAGTTGCAACATGGTTTCCACTGCCTTTTCGTTCCGTCCAAAATATTGTTCTGCTTCGTTTTTCTCATTTGTTTTTGTTTTTTTCCGACACCCTGGATGCACTGGGTTTCACCCTCAAATAATACCGGAGTAATACAATTCTTTCGCTTATGAATGTGATATTTCTTATAAAACATTTTTAGCCTGCAGTGCCATTATTTCGTGCAGCCTTCTTTACTTAAATACAGATTGAGCCAAATAAACAGCTAAACTTCCAGTGACCGAACCGTGGGTCCTCGAGTAATCAGTCTATGAAACAAAAACAAAAAAAGAACTATTTGTAAAAAAAAAACCATTTGTTCGGCAAATGAAAAAAAAAAACACAAGAAAAACGTGTAAACGATCATCTAACGCTTTGCTAGTTTATGTGGCCTTTTTTTTTGATAAAATATAAGTTATGGTTGCAGGTTTTCACGGGGTAGATTTTCGAGCTTCTTTTACCTCACAAGCGTGTTGCACCTACACAAAAGTTATATTTTCCACATATAAATATCTTAAAAATATATCTAAGGCATATAAATGAAAAGAAATATCTCACCGCTGTCCGTAAGACCGGCTCTGAGAACACTGTCGGCACTTCCGCGGGCTAGCTTCTTGCGTAAGGCTTCATTTTCCTGACGTAGGTCACGGACCAGCTTGTCCGTGGGGTCTTCGTTTACCCGAACCAGGTTTCTGATTTCTTTTGTGCGCTCCGCTAGGTACCAAAAGGAGACGGAATTAGACAACTTTGAACTTTGCTTCATACAAGACTAAAACATATTTTCTTCCATATGTTAATTTATCTCTTCTATGCTGTGCAATTAAGCAACTGAATCCATGACTCGCTCACAGATATAACTGCTTACAGTTAACCAATGGCGTTCATAACTAATAAAATATCATCAGCTGTTTATAGAGTCTTAGAAAATAAAGTTACAAGATTCAAGCTCCTAACAGTTTTATTTGTTACAATTAATATAAAAGGCATGTCGAAACAACTAGTGCTACTTGCTGCGTGACGATTCTCCAGTTCGATGCCTTTACTTGGATCAAGGAAAGGGCGTACCACATTCAATGTCCAACTGGCAGCTCGCAAGACATTCTAAGTTATCAGCAACGTTAACCTTAACTAGCATCAACTTATGAAGTGTTTCGCCAGCTACAGCTCTTAACGAAAAAGCGACGGCTTTTAGCTCGCTCATTATCATAACACAAATTATGTGCACCGTCTTGGAATCATAATGAACGAGAAGCTTTCTTGGCTCCTTGCGTAATATAAAGAACTAGACATTGCCGATTGTTGTATTGTGTCCGTTATGTCACCCTGTTTAGTGCAAAGTAGCACAATAGCCGCCCACAAGCAACGTTACTAGATTACCTCAGTTGTGGAACTCCTGCGGAAGGGAGTACCGCCCTCACTCACCTCAAGCCGCTTGCCGTCGTTCGAAGCGCCATCTAGATTTTCGTTTCATAACAGTGCGTTTCATAGAGCCTGCATAGAGCAGAGCTGAAACGCAATCTAGACGCAGTACTTCGAAACGTACGTATCCCATTGAATAGACTGCAGTTACCAAAGCAGCCGCCAGGCGGGTCGAGCGACGGCAGGTGAGTCGTGGTGAGTGAGGGGGGAGGGGGTCAAAATGACGCCAAGTGAGCTGGACCTGCTATTGTCAGTTTGCCAATGCAAAGGTATCGCCAAACTGCCCTCTGGGCTGGCCATTCTAGTTTCTAAAAACCAATTCGGATGTCTACTAAATATTGAGATTTTAATCACCTACCGCATGTCTTAAAAAGAGCCCTAGCCCGTCTTGCCTCCCTAACTCAGTATCCACAAGAAAAAAATAATTATACCGAGCGTGTGAAATGGCGAGAAAACTTATTTCAATAAATGGAAGTAGTCATTCAGAATATCTCACAAAATAAGAACTAACCTGTCCGATAGAATATATATATTTCTCACAAGAAACATTAAAAATTGTGACACAACTACTGCGCAAGCATACGGCACCTAGGTGTTGTAACAATCTTGGAAACACTATGGATCTGCTTTATAGAAGCCGGTTAAAAACGAGAGGGAGTATACAAATAAGGGCAATCTTAGTGGTGACACATCTATCTTTTGTTTTTAATGAAATTTTATATTAGGTAGCAAACATCTCTAAATACAGGAACGGACCTTAGTTTCTCCAGATATTTTTTTTTGTGTGATAACAAATTGCGTCTCAGAGACGGTGGAAACAACTTTACTAATTAGGCTTTCGTGCAGCGATGATTCCAATATGATTAACAAATAAAGCATTCCAATTTTCCAATATTTTTATATAACTCACGCAAAGTGTTTTAAGATAATTAGCTAGATCAGTGGCATCACTAGAGGGGGAGGGGGGTGGGGCGGACCGCCCCGGGTGCAGCGCTCCGGGGGGTGCAGCTGCACAGTGAAAGGGGAGGGGGGGATCGCGGCACGCCACGAGAGCGCTGACCCTAGTGACGCCATGCAGCTATATATATTTTATGTAATTATACTTATAAAAATGACAAACATGTCTTCTTGAGCAACTATTCTGTATTGAAGCATTATTCGGTTAACCGTTTATTAATTTTAAAGAATTACGTCTTTAAGTTGAACCTTTCTCTTCCTTTCTTTTTGCTGAATAAGTAGTTCATTTGTGTGTACTTAGAACAAAACATGAAGCATTCTATACTAAGTGTTTTTTTTTTTGCCTTGCACCCGGAATTGTTTTTATAATTCGTACGATTGACACTTGACGGTCATTTATTCTAAATACGCAAAACTATGTTGCATTATCTTGATTTAAATTAAAATAAATACACACATTACAATGGCTATGTTCCAGGCGATTACCGTTAGATGGTTTCTGGTGTAATAACGAGTGGTAATCGAGAATCACATGCCACAGCACCATGAGAAATTAAACAACGCGGGTTTTTTTTTTTTGTCAGTGATGTGGCTGATAGTGTCCATGAAAACTGAATCTTGCCGCGCGTTAGACCTTTGTGGTGTTGTAGCGCTATAGAGAGGAACAATTCTCAAAGGAGTGGGGCGGGTAGGCGGAGGAGGTTAACTGGGCTTAAAAAGCCCGTCATCCCCCCCCCACCCCCTTTAAGAAGAAAGAAAACGAGCTGACTGGGTTTATAAGCCTCCCACCCCCATTCTGCATCAAAGGGGTGCTGTGCTCCTTTGTGTATGGCTATGTTCATTGGGCTACCTCTGTAGGGTAGCACTCAAACGCGGGTAGATGTCTAAAAAATAGTTTCATTAATTCCTCTAAGCATCGGAGGACAAAAAGTGGCTGTTCGGCGTTTTTAGTTCACTTGATATATTTAAATGTAAATTCCTAGCTTATAACATAAACACATCTACCTATATTTGGTCTAAAAAAAATTACATGCGGACAAAAAATATGCTTTTACATAAAGAGGTAGAAACACGTATTTACGCGCACAGCCGGTGTGCTCATCTTTTGCAGTAAATAACTTCAATAATAACACAGAGGAGTTCCAGACCAGGTTACCGAAAATCTCTGCGTGTGAAAAATATAACGGCGTCTCCCCTGCGGTTGCGCCTAGCCCAACTCGCGTTTGGGATTAGCGCATTGTGACGATGCTATTTCTTTGCGTCCAAGGTTGAAATGCGCTGCTTTGAAACTCTGAATTGGGAGAAGCTCATCAATCTTTGGAAATGGTACCTGGTTGCAGTTGAGGTGTCCTAATGCTATTGGATCGTGGGAAAGTAACGCCAAGCTCCCCGCACGGTCACCATTTTATTCATGGCATAAGCAGTTTCTCCTTTACATGTTCATTCTTGGTGAGCCGGTCAAACTTCGCTGGGGGCGGATTACTTTATAAAGTAGTTTCCTTGATACCGAGACTTTTTTCATCCACACACAGGCGAAACAAGCCCACGTCTCCGCACCTCCCCCCCCCCTCGGAGCCGGTGCTTGACGGCCTTGGAAACTAATTTTCTCTGTTTAAATACGGAAGGACAATGACACAATTGTAAGATGTCTGTAAAGAGAAGTACTGATGAGTAAACCGCATGCATATCGACAACGACGCCTTTTTGGCGTGGAATACTTTCAGTACAATGATTCTCCATAGCATTAGTGGTGCGACTGGTTCAGAACAACCCCTTCGAAACTTCATAGATTTGAATGGACCGATATAGCGATTGCCATGGCAACTGAGACTGATCAGCTAATCACGTTGCGAGGCTTGGTCGTTTGTATTTTAGTATATGCTTGTGTACGGCTAGTGGGCATGGAAGGCATTAACGCTACTTTCCCAAGATCCAGTGAATGTATGGTATCCTAAATAATATTAGTTTTCCATTACTTTACATGTCTTTTATGAAACAAAATATCAAGCATAACGCAATGTGCGACCGTTTTCGAACTTTGCAGGATTTTGTCTTATAAAATATTCATATCACGTGGTTGAACGTATCATGCAATATTTACTTTACCAACACCAATAAAATTATAAGAATGTGGGGTATTTTAAAAAAAAAACGGTTGTTGACATGTTAACATGCAAACACGAGATCCATATCAAAAAATCTAACAGTTCTGACGGCAATTCCTTTGGCATTTTATATTATATGCTTTTCCATTGTCATAGAAAAATAATATCTTGCATTCCGCGTTATCTGAAGGAGATACAGCCTCTCTACTGAGCTATTATTTTATATATGCCTGGGTTTTCCGCTACCCGTTGTATAAGCGTCCCCTGATGTGCAGCAGTGTTTCCAAGCACCAGAGGTATCACTTGCGCGGCGCTGCAACGCTGGTCCCATGACGCTACATAGATTTTCACTTCACTGTTTCTTGAGACACAGCCTGCGATCGTTTTTCCCTTGCATGAGCTGAATACTTCGTAAGCACTTTCGGCGTTCCTATACCGTGTTTTACCTTACAATGGACTCTAAATGAAGCTAAAAGCCGTCCAAGTCAATGCAATGCTCCGTTGGTGTTTCGTGACCTTCGAAAGAAGCTAAGTGCCGCAACCTTTCTAATACCATAGAAAGGTTGCGAAAGGAGCATATAACCAACCAAGTAGAACAGCCCAAGAACTGAACACGCCAAAAGTTCAGTTTTCACGGGAAATATCAACCACATCGCTAATTAAATATCACACAGCTCAGAGGCTTTTCCTCTGGTTCTTTAGTGTACCCGAACGTAAAAGTCGAACAAGTGCGGTTATTGTGGCAGGCATGCAGTGATGAACTACCATTTAACGATAATCGGCTACAACATATACCAAGTTAATTGTGTACATTTCTAATCAAAACTAGCATCAAAATACTGCCGCATATTTTTTTGCAGATCACGAAATATCGCTCTTCAAGACTTCAATGAATAAAGTGCGATGAAAATTGAGGGTAATCAATCTTTAATTGCCGCACAAAAAACAATATAATCATTTGTTTTTGATTATTGAAAATTGTAGAGACACAATACAAAAACTGCAGACAACTGTAGAGAGCATAGAGAGTATAAAATGCTTTGCATAAAAAAAACTTGAACTCAAAGACGTAATTTTGGAATGACTTAAAAATTCACCGAAAAATGCCCCCTAAATAAAAGTTTGCTCAGAAATTCAACTGTGACATTTAATTTCTTTGTAAATGAAACTCAAATAAAATAAGTTAGCGCATTATAGTGTAACAGTTTGCGTCCGTTATATATGAAAATATTGACGGCACAAGAAGTTATATTAATTTTTTCCATTGCCTCAACGTTTCGTAAACGCGAAATTTCGGATATTGTTTCGCTCTCCTCTCGCACGTAATGTATTGTTGAAAAAAAAATTATGCAAAACGTATCTCATTTTTGTTGTCTGGACATAATTTGCTCCCTATTAAAAAAATATTAGAAAAAAAAGTATATAACATTACTGGGATTGCCTGCATCTGAAGACAACCTCAAGATATATATTTTAAGAAACAATTATATTCACTGAAGCTTGCTTTACCTTTTTTAATTTACAATAGATGTAAGTAATTCAAGGCGCCTCATATTTACAAATACAACTTTAAAATATAATAAAAATGCTTTCGAACTTTATTTTGGAGATGTTGATGTTGTACACGCGCCTGAACTGTGAAAGGCAAGACTAAGGGGTCCTTGCTTGAGCACGACAGAAGTAAGAACTCAGCCCCAAAAGCTTGAACTCACGTCAAAATTTATAGTATTATTATTATTCAAAATAAAATGTTTCGGAACTTTTTTTTATTTCATCCAATACAAACCTTAAAGACGACTTTCGAAAAGTTTGTCCAGAAAGCGTGGCTGCTGTTTTCGAATTTCTGTCTTTTTTAGCATTGCAAATTTATAAAGACGTCTTATGAGATTTACCCCAAAAAACGTGAAGAACTCCAGGCTTTTTGTCTTCATCTTTAGTGGTACATTTGAAAGGAGTCTGAGCATTCAGGAATACGTAACTTCCACGGTGTTCAAAACGTGGTGAAGTTTTTGCAGCCAACGCACATCTATTACATATAACATATGTTTAAGTGGAGGTTATTCAGGAAATTCTAATTCATTGCAAATATATAACCCTGCTCAGGTAGTTCCCTTATATGACCTATGTTTAATATATAAAATATTTTATAAACTTCTATATAATTTAAGCTCCATTTTTATTTGCCAGATATGATTTCACCTCATGCCGGGCGACATATAGTAATGGTTCTCTGCAATTTTTTTTTTTTTTTTTGGCCACAAATAACCTGAAATATGCTCAAAAACCAAGATATTATTTTTGGGAATTATTGTGCGCTTGAGATTATTCAAATCACAACGAAAAAATTGAGGTTCGTTGTGATTTTATTGTTGTAAAGGAAGCTTCAAAATCATTAAACATCGAAAGTCATAAAAGAGAAGATTGTTATAGTCTGTAACAAGTGCAAATAATATTCAAGCATCAATCTCGATTCGTACTAATTGTTCTAATGTGCATTTACTTGCTGGTATAGAACAAAAATTACAATCGGTTTTTCTCCATTATTATCGGCAGATAAAAATCTTCCTTCCTGACTCATCACATATCACGATAAGATTGACATATATACACCTAAGACAATTTATTGATCTTGCCGACGCTCTACGACTTTGTTTTGTGTATACACCGAAGATAAAGTTTATAATCGGCAACCCCAAAATGCAAATTACTTTCTACACCTACCTAAAAAAATGCTGAAGGGAAGACACTTCCACAGTGCGACATGGTTACTTAATTCTGAGAAATTATTTAAAAAAAAGACAGAAAACCACGGCTTACCGTAACGAAGTGTGGAAAGCGTTTCTTCGTAATGGATGTCAGCCGGACTGATGCTTGCCAGCTAAATTCAGATAAATATATGGGGTCGTTTGGGAATAATGAATCTGAATGAATGAAGCTGTGACAAAAACTTACCATGATTGTTTTACTGTTTCCTCCTAGGGCGTTCATGAGCAACCTTGTCAGTGTGGACTCTCTATAAGGCACTGAATAAAAAATAGATAAAAAAATTAACTTAGCTAAGGAATGCACCCAACTTTTTCTTTATTGCAGGTTTTAGCAAAATATAGGAAAGTGTCATGAATAACGCTGCTTTTTTATATAATTTTTTTCTTTGTTAATTTTAGCATACTTCACCATAGTCTGAAGAAATCGAACAAAACACTTATATACATACCAAGAAATGTTTAGAACGTTTCGACACCACCCATATCTAATTGATTTCTACCTTCGTGTTTGGCAGTCTTGCGTAATTTTAGTCACAGGAACTATACAATCGAAATCCAAATGCCATCTGATCAGAATTGACACTTGTCAATAATAAGGTGTGCTGACTCAGTGCTAACGTAAGTATAAAAGATTTAGTTCAAGCATGCAGAATACCCCGCACTTAAATACACCCTTTAAAACCACATACAGCTTGACAATTGAAAAGTTTATGCTGTTCACATTAAATCTACTGAGCTTTCAGAATTTTATTTGAAAATATTAGGTTCGTATCGCAAGTCAAATGAAGTTTATTTAATAGAGACAACTTATAATTGGGACTTTCCTCTGTCATGCGTGGGGTACGCATGACGCAGGAAAGTCCCAAGTCCCATAATTATTCCGTGTGAATTATATAACCTCTTCTTGTACTTATTGCTTTTAGTTTCCCCACCTTTTGATTTAATGCACCGTGGTGAAGCAGGGATTTGAGCGGTAATTAATAATATAAAAAGGGTTCTTAGTTTTGACTAGGGGTGTCGCGGACCTGCCCAGACTCGAGTTCGACCAAGTTCGACTTTTTCGAAAATTCAATGTGATGTCCGACAAACTTTCGATTGAAGTTCGACTTTTGTGCTCATGCGCGAAGGGGAAAAAAAAAAACAGTTGACTCCACTTGCGAAGGAGAAGTACAAGATTTGTTGAGTGTAATGGCATCACTCGTCTACATTAATATGTAACAAGAGCATTAAAAGCGCATATTTTTGCTTCTATATGGTGTAAGCATTCATAACCATTTTATAAAATGTAAAATAAACTATTTTATAAGTATTTATTTCCCGAAATTCGAAATATTCGTATTGAATCCGGGGACCACTGCCCAGAAGTCGAACTTCGTAGCAGTTCGGTGAAGGCTCGGCAAACCAGTCGAACCTTGAGGTCGAAGTCGAACTCGAAGGTTCGATGAAAGTTTGCGACACCGCTAGTGTTGACCAGTTTTATTCGCGAATGGCGATCGTCTTTTGACTTATGACTCCACAGCTTTCAGTCAACTAGGAACTTTCTAAATCTGCCATTTTCAGTTGGCGAATAAATTGGTTAACATTGAGATATTCCTGTACTTATTTGTTAGTTTTTGGTAGCTTTTCTGCTACAACACACTTTGAAATACATACACATTTTATTGGGAAATTTAAAAACGCAAGACTATCGCATGCTGGCGACCCTTCACCATAATCGGCTTTGATGTGAAAAGATATCGGTGGTGCCGATCCGTCTCAAGAAAGCAGGACCATTCTGCCTTCTTTTCGTTCTCCTTTGGAAAGCATGCGGACACTCAAAACTGATGTGTATTACAAAACAAGAGGAGCATATGACGTGTTTTAAGTAAAGCCACGTACGTTGAAACAATGACTATAGGAGGAGTTAAACAAACCTCTGAACTAAACAAGAATTTCGGTGTCAAAGTCAAGCGTGCCTTTCGTAAGGGGTTTTTAAGCTTTATTTATTTCTAACTTAGAAGAAATAGACAAAGCTTAATGGTACAGGTGGAGCAGTGTTACAACTATAGTACACATACGCGATTGGTCACCTATGAGACTCACATATTTTAAGAAATTGAAACTGCTGTTTCAGAGGAAGAAGAATGTTTATACCAACTCCGAGTTCTTCTTGTTAAAAAATGTCGCACTTTCGTCCGCACTATTTTTAAACAAACAACCATTTTTCAACATAAATTTCGATAATAAATGTTAAATTTATCTTCCATCGTTAAATGATGTTTAAATTCAGGCGCCTAATAAAGGCTCGGTTTTGCACTCTATCCACCTATGAAATAATGGATGGTACTTTATTTCTGCAACAATTGACAGATTTCGGAGTGTTAATAGTTTGAAAAAAAACGTCTGTTAAACTTTCCGCTGATAATTTGTTCTTTTACTTTTCCGGCTCGATGATATTTTAGTTAGACAAGCTCTTCACGGTAATACACCAGGCAAATACAAAAGGTTCGCGGGAAATTTAATATCACCTGACTACGCGTCACGTGGCCTATACGCCCATTGACTTTCTTCTAAAACATTTTATGTCCCGTGACCTGTCGTCACGAGATCTCTGCGTCAATTCAGTTTCCATCCTCAGTTTATCGAGGAATTTGGAACACATAAACGTTTTTCACTCCCCTAAAGGACGGTTTAATGATGTCCTAAACAATTTTAAACGGCCACACCTTAAATACTGCAGTTCAAGTTGCATAGAACTTTAAAAATAAAAAAATCGCTCCCATTTTTTTTTACCTTTTAGTACAAAAAGTTAAGTAGATTACATTTCGTGACCTCCAACTCGATGCATACACTCTAAAAAACGTTTGTGCTTCTACGTTCACGCACAACACTCGGAGAGCCAATCACTGCAACTTAGGGAGGCAGCTCGACGAATGACGATGCCGAAACATATGTTTAAAACAAAAATAACAGTCTCAGTTGTGACACTGAGCAATGCTAAACGTCACGCTTGCATTGCTTAATGTCACAACTCAGTCTGCGTTCTTTGGTCTAAACAGATGTTTCGGCATCGTCATTCGCTGAGCTACCTCCGTAAGTTGCGCTGATTGGTTCTCCGAGTGTTGTGCGTGAAAGTAGACGCACATACTTTTTTTAGGGTATAGGCCGTTTTCTAACGTAGTCGCTGAATTGAACTCTTTTGAAACGCGGTCAACTATCTGTACAGAAACAGATAAGCTCTTGGCATCTTGTTGGTTATTCCAGGCGAGGAGAGAGACGTCCAGCCCCACCTTTAAGACTCTTTCCGTTGGCTTTTTCCGCTAACGCATGAATGCAGTTTCCGAGACAGGACAGTGACTGGTTGATGGAGATGCCTTCCCGGAGACGGTCACCCGTCGTTGCAGCGCTGGACTGGCGCTCGCTGCGCTCAATGTGATTAAAAGAAATGTTTGCTTTAGAAGAGAAGCGCTGGGTTGCGTAAGCGCACAGTACTATCAATTGGTTTTCTAACATTAGTATGGAGGCTGGCACCGCACTATGGAGACGGTGTTTTAGGCTACTGTTACGATGTTACCTTATAGGCGCAATAAAAAAAAATGCGGACAAAAATTTTTTTTACCTTGAAGCGTATAATCCGCGCTTATACATTATATCTTGTTTAGAAATAATTTGTAAAAATGCGGAAGCTTATTATGATTAATGTTTATAGGTAAAGTGTCATAACTGTACTAGAATCCAATTGTTCCTCCGTTTGAATCCAATTGTTTCTCCGTTGGTGTCGCCTATACCTTTCAGGATTTCTGAAAATTCCAAATGAGTATAGTTCGATCGATCGGCATCAATCGTATATGCTGATTCCTACGTTAAGCTACATCAGTTGAGGAATAATTGTAAATGTATTGACGCCTCAATTTTAAACTCCGCCACAATTTTCTTTAGTTCGTTTATTGCTTTTGCGCCAAGTACGGTTAAATATTTTGAGGTTACGAATTTTTAGTCGAAATTTTTACGTATGGCATATATTAAGGTATGCAACATAAAAAACACAGAAAATGCAGATATAGTTTTTTTTTATTTCTCGTTCACGTTATTCTTGCTCTCTCGTCAATTAAAACGCGAACGAGAAATCTCGGGACGCCAAAGTTAATGAGGCTCAACTACAGCAGTGTTATTGCGGGCCCAAAAGTTTGACTCGGTATATGTTGGCTTCAAGTGCTAGATTGAATTGAGATGTTGATGCCTTCAGCGCGACACACTGTTTTGCCACGTGACATGTCAGTCATAATTCCGATCTTCGGTCTTGGACGTAATCTCAAGATGTCATATAAGCAAACAGCGCGCAAAAAACAGGGACAAAGTAAAAGAAGTGCACACAGGACAAGCACAGGACAAGCGCATAGGACAGTACGGGCAGCCCTCGTCCTGTGTGCACGCCTACTTTCTCCTTGTTACATCTTGTATTTTACGTTGCGTTTTATCAATAATGATGTTAAGCGTAGTATTAAAGCAAAAAAGAAAACAATTCATACAAAAAAATTATTATACACTAACATAGAAAAATACAGGGTACCGCCGACCAAAATAATGTTCGGTTGGCGGTACCAAACATTATTTTTTATTGCGAACAAACATTATTTTGGTCGCAATAGGAACTTTCCTATAGCGACCAACATAACCAGGTTATTTTGGTCGCAAAACCAAAATAACCTGGTTCTATTCCGCCACAAAAAGAAACAACCGCCGAACGCTCGCTCTGCTTCAAAATGTAGTGCTATCGTTCCGAACCGGGGGCCAAGGTTCGAGAACTGTTATCTTATTAAAATGGATAAGTAATTTCCTTTCGAAAACAAGAAAATTAATGACGTCAATTGTTGTAAAGTTGAGAAGATAAAAAACATTTTTCTATTTAAAAAAAAAAAACACTAACATTTTTTTATTGAGATAACGTAATTTCTTTAACTTTGTCACCTGGTTCGAACCACTACCTCTACATTTGGGCAAATAATTAGCGTTAAAAAAAAACCTCCTTTCATTTTGTAGGAAAACAAAAAAAGAAAAGACATAACACACGCAGTAAAAATATAGTGCTAGATTAGAATACAAGAACATCGAATCATCATGGCTCTGGAAAGAGATTTTCATGCCGTGGGGTACCGAGCTAGGGCCAGTACTTGTACCTGCATGCTGGCTCCGGCCGGATAGTTGTAGTTACGTGGCTGATGACCGGTATTAACATGACACGGCAACACCTGTCGTGTATGCGCCATTTAACCGATATGCTGTGTTCCCGCAATGCATATTATTATTGACACAAAGAATTTTGTATTAACTTTATGTTTCAATTAAAGGTTGAAGAGAAAAAAGAAAAAAAACGGCTTAGCCGAAATTCAGACTTCCCTCTGCATGAATTTATGGCATTAAAGCCGAAGACAATAGCGAACGTAATAAATACCTACACTATAACGACATAATAAAACAAAGCATAATTATGATCATGCAGTGGGACGTTCGCATTAGGAATCATACGATTAAAATAAAATGAAAATTAGGATGATGAAACTACAAATTAAAGAGAAATAAACCTACTTAGAGTCCGTTGCAACGTGAGAAGGTAGGGCCAGGTAAGGAAGGCCAGGGAGGAGGAAGCAGACGGAAGGATGGGGAGAGAAGGAAGTTTCCCCCCTCTCCTCTCCAGCGTTCCGTCTGCTTCCTCGACCACGGCCTTCCTTTCTCTCGCTCTACCTTCTTGGGGCGCAAGGGACTGTAGTCAAAATTATTTGCGGAGCCAACGCAGAAAATTACAGTCACTCCATTCTCGTGAAATTACTATAGTTTTCTAACACATAGTGAAGGGTGAAGGGGGAAAACGATATGATGTCTTTTTATCTAGCATGCGTTATCTTTCGCCACGCGTTCACGCTCGAGGCTCTTTTGATGCCGAAGCTTTATCGAGGATACGAAATTTGCACATGATGCGGGACGACTGAAACTCCATGTTGTTGTACTGGTTCTCTCGGTGACTAGGGTTCGTTCGAGTCTTGTCTATTCCCTCAACTTGGCAGCGAGACTATTCGATAATCTGGGTACGGCTTGACTAGAATAATATGAAAGCCTTTTTTTAGTTATGAACATGTGGGTCACTCGATTACAGAGCCGTTTCTCTTGTCCAATCGTAGCGTCAGCGAAAATTGTACTTTATCCTGTATTCACTGACAACGCAAGAAGGGCAAGGAGGTGTGTTCGTTGTCCCTCATCTAGTGCGAGCTTGCTACCTTCGAAATACATTCGGAGTTTCGTGATCCTCAAACGTATCATAGCCTCCTATATACTGACAAAGCCTGGCAGATCGCCGCGAAAAGCAACCACCGAAATGAAAAAAAAAAAAAAATGGTGGAGTGGCAGACAACGGATGAGAGGAGAGCCACGTGACTGGCGCCCCACTGCGGCGTCTTTGCCATAAGCCATGAGGCTGGGCGGACGTTAGATGAGGGGAAACCAGCTACGGTGCATAGTATATTTAACTATAATTCTTCAATTACCTTTTAATTACTTGTTTTACTGGTCATGATGCAAAATGCAGTATTGGCGAAAATTACCATTAAGCGCCCAACCTATGAAAAACTATTGCGAAAATGTCCTGTTTTTAGACTTAATTTGACATTTTTTTACGGTTTTCCAGTCCGCGTTAGAAATTCTTCGCAAAAAACACGCCACAGATTCATACCAAATTAGCGCTGAGAAGAGTGACATCCTGGTTATAATAATGTGGTCTCTATCCCGGCAGCGTGCCGTGCCTTTGGTGGGTGCGCAGACGACGCAAGAGACTATATGACTGAAACGACTATTTCACTCTTCTAAGTGTCATTGTGGGTGGTGCTTGTGACTTGCTCTTTGCGCGATACGCTTTTAAATTGGGATAAGAAGGAGAGACTCTATCGAGGAATGTCACAAAAAACATTACCTTACAATCAATACATGGTGAAGACAACTCTAGTTTATATTCTCACACCGCCTTTAAAACCAATCTGTTAGAATTAGAATCGAACACCCTGTATTACAATATTTATTATTGCCTAAATAATATATATAATTCAGTATAGAAACCGCAACCATCTCTATAAACTGTTTTCAACTTGATTTTTCCATTGAACAAAAACGTGCAGATTGGTTTTTGAAGTACTTATCTTTCATGACTGTACGAAGTACAATAAAATTACAATTAAAAATTATGTATTAATTTTTTGCTGCGTCTAGAAGGAATGGTTCTTAAGGCGAGTTAAAAAAGCGCGAAATTAACGCTCTACCTAGCGCAGTACAGAGAACAGCCTACACCTAGTGGTCTAAATTATTCCTCGGTGTTTCGCTTTGGCGCTCCACAAGCCGATAATTGATTTAAAACGTAAATTTCTATACCTTCTTGTATGTTGTATCACTAACCCTTATTACACAAATTACTCGCGCTAGAATACCTTATCTAGCCTCTTACTATGCTTATGCATATTTTTCAGCTTTCGTGACTATATTTGAAAATTTGCACGTCAGATAGAGCAAGGCGTAAACAATCACATTTCCTCAGATGTGGACGTTTGGCCAGAGTAAAAGAAGTATGACGCTTTATTTATAGGAAAAAAGCATTTTAATCTCCCACCAAAACCCAGCTGCCATTTATAATGTCGTTAATTTGTACTATCGCGTATAAAGTATACAGGGACCTAATTTTATATAATTAATAAAGATTAGAAAATCTCGGGCAGATCAATCTTGCGAGATCCTATGTGTGTGCATGTTATCTTCGTTTTCCAGATATAGCAGTGTGACACTGACTCAGATATTCTTGGTGACCCCTCGAGACGTGCTTGGGCTTAAGAACTTCAAAGCTCAGACATGAATGAAGTATGACGAAAGCGACTTACCTTCCTGCTAAGTCCACTAGATGTACCACAGACGTCTTGGTGGTCTCGGGCCCTGGTGACGTCTTTCCTTTCTGTACCAGCGTCAACGTGACGATCGTATGTGCTCGACTGAAAACAAAACAAACAAACAAACAGTTGGCTCGTTAACTCACGCATTAATGGTGGAAGCGAGCATTTGATATTCGTAATCTTACATAAGTAAAAGGGAATATTGCATTAATTGTCCTATTACTACTGCTTCTTATTCAGGCATATTTTTGCGGATACTGCGCGTCGAATGGGCGTTTTGTCAGATATTTTGTGACCTTGGCTAATCGGTATCCGTCTTTTTTTGAGGCTCTGGCGAATAACACATATGAAACTAATTGCATAAACTCACGGTAAATGGTGTATAAAAAAATAAGGCACGCATGAAACAGAACGGATTCTAAAATTTATTCTCAATTCGCGCATGGGGAGACCGCTATGAAATATAGACAATCTATGAATATTCGAGAGGGTTCGGACGAAGCAACCAGTGCGAGCGACTGAGAAATCAGCGCGGTCCAAGGGACTGCAGGCAAGGAATTGCACGCTATGCAAAGTTGGCATGCTTTGGCGTGCTGTAATAAAAACATCAGATACTCTTGACCCAGCAACGCCTATACATCGTTACCCCTTAATTCCGCACGCAGCCGACACTACTAGCTAATGGGTCCAATAAACAGCGTCAAAAAAGCAAGGCAATGTTCATTCCAAGTACATAATTATTCCAGCGATGATAGAACGCGTTCAAAAACATGACACTGTTTTATCTTGTTTCATAGGTCTCATCAATTCGCAATGTCAGCTGCGTCAGGGCTTAGGATCCAAGTATAGCAACGCCCGGTTGGCGTCGGTAAGCTGACACGAATACATTTGTTTATTACTGCAGGCAAATAAATCGTCTAATGTTCTAACTTTAATTGTTTTTCATTCCTGTTTGTGTTTCTAGCGTATGCTAGCTTTTCTTTAAATGTAAAATAATATGTATCAACCTAGATGAATATCCTAGCTCTTGGCAGCTGAGTAACTCTAATAATGTGTACGATGCTGCATTTAAATAAAACCCAGCTCGTTTCGCTCAAGGTTACTGCATAATAAGTTCGTAAGCAGCTTGGTCACTTCTGTTACCGTCTACGAAAAACGCTCAAGTTCGCGCAAAAACACGATTGATTACACAATTATAAAATCTTCGTCGATTTCTTGTTAAGTATAGATCAGATTTATATTTAAATGAAGGCACAACAATTTTATATGTCGTGTTATCAGTAACAACACGCTGATATTGCTAGATTGGAGAATGTTTCTATTTTGATTATCACACTATGTGTTTAAGAGGGTCACAAACTATTCGCCACTAGATTAAAAAGCTCGAAATATGCGATCGTCTAACACACACAAAAAAAAAAAAAAAAAAAAAAAAATCTTCCTAAGACAACGCTAATTTATCGCTGGGAGATGCATATAACGCAGTTCGAAGCCTTCCTAAGGGGTTGTTGCAGCTGCCTGAGGGGTTTGTCTCCTAAACGTCTTTTTACCTTGAGCAGCCAGGTTAGGTTCGAAAGATCGACAGCTTGCCATTAAAGCTTTTGCGAACGTCAGCGAAACAAATGATTGTCACAGAAAATACTGCCGTTATATAGGTTCGATTATGCACGGATGAAGAAAGAAGAGTGAATGTTTGCTCCCATTCTGTACCATTCACTACATCAAAACTCATCTCAACAATGAATACATCCCTTCTAAACCATTTATTATTAAGGCTGATGCAAGCTAATGAGCTTCATTGTGAATTAAACAAGATTTTAGTAGCGGTGTTCCGGCAGACGATCATGCAGTCTTCTCGGCCAGAGCTGTCCATAGAAGAACGCCAATGTTGCTGTCGAGCGGTTCATGAAAGCAGTCCAGCCAAATGAAAAATAACCAGATGTAGCTATTTCACTTATTCTTTCGCCAAATGTGTAGCCCGGCAGAGAAATAAAAACACAAATTGAGAAAAACCTATCAATATTTGCCCAGCTGCGAGAGTTAATATGTGTTGCCGCAGCCAGCTTAATTTTGATATAAATTTCGCACGAGTACGCTTGACATGTAGAAGGTGGATGCAATTTTTATTTCAACCTTAGCGAAAACTTTAGTCTGACAGCTGCAAGAAGAAGAACCAGCTTAATCTCGTTCCCCAGGTTTATTTTCCTTTGATTGAAACATTTGGGAAAACAACGGGCGTATATTTGGCGTCTGAAATGGAGTCTGACAGGATTAATAAAAACTCTTCAGCGGGAAGGATAAAAATGAGCACTAGTCTACCTGGTCTTGTGGCAGGTAATGTTTCTGTTTACGCTGTATGACGTGATTTGTTCCTTTTTCTGTTTCCCGACGATCAAAAATTGACCCGCAATGTATTTATCATTCATTATAAAGCAACTTCACATGCCAATTGAGCTTTGACTTTAAATTGAGTAGTGCAAACAGTCACTGGGGTCGCTACGCATAGGCAGAACACTGGTCGATTCAAAAGCTATCGTGTAAAAGGATTGACTGAAAATATTTTATCTATCCGTGGTGAATTCGACCATCACTCTTTCCCAAGGTATCAGGAGGAAAGGGCGAATGTACCTTAGAGGCGCATTCACACTACAGTATTCGACTGCGTTGCTCTAAGTTACGTGGTGATGCAAGCACCATGTAACTTGAACACTCGCCGCGCTCCGCATGTCGTATTGAAACATAGACTTTGAACTGACTGTCACGCTCCACATGAGTCGCGGATGTCGCTATGATTGGCCGTCGTTACTGGACGTAAGCCCTCATAACGCACTCAAACGTAATTAAACGCTTCCATTTGAATGGGTCTGAAGTCTGATTCAGCTATAGGCTTTGAGCTCTAACACATAATGGGGTCCTGAAGGTCAACTAGAATGAGACAACATTATTCAGGCTGACAGGATGAGATCGCAAATAGAAAGTACGCGTTAGAAGGCCTCCTCTCCCTTCTACAGTAACTAAAAATAAAAAATGGCGAAGCGCATTTTTCGGACGGCCAGCCTTCAGCCAAAACCACCTAAAAAAAAAAGGCCCGCTCATTACGTCATTGGTAGTGGGTCCCCGAACCTGCCTCAAGCGACCGACACGCAGAGTCTCGCCAAGTGTCTCCCCCGAGGGGCAGACGCGTCCGTCTTGGCGACGTTACGGGGGTAGCGTTGTGCATGTCGGGACGCGCTGCAATGCTCGCCGACAGCGCTGCTGAAGCAGGTATTACATGAGCGACAAAAACTGGCGCCGCGCGGAACGTTTTATGGCAACTTTCGCGCATGCTTCGACGTAGCAGCTCGGCATAGGTCCACGTCACAGCGTCCTGGGTTGTTGCTATGGGAATCAGCGCGCCGCGGCCGTTTTAGCCGCTCATGTGTTCCCTGCTTAACGCAAGGTAAGCGACGCTGCGCGGAGTAACTTATGGCCACGTAGAAAGATCGCTGGTCCGGTCTTCTAGGTTGCATTTCATCAGTACGCGCTCGTTACCTGCCGCCGTGCAGTGGCTGCGAGTGCCCGCTCGAAGCCCACGAGGTGCCCACGCGTTCCCGAAGGGAATAAACTAGCCGTGGTAGCGGGACAACTCAAGGACCGTCCCCATTCTTTTAATCCCGTCAGCGACCGTACTTGCGCAAGCACTCACCTGCTTGTAGCATTGCTGTTGGTGCAGGCTATACTGCGATTGGTCGTACCTTCTTCTACCCTCTCCTGGACATCTCGAAAGCTGGTTACGAGGCACCTGGTGAGGCCCTCGGCTGGTCGATGTCACCAGTTGTAGTGTGGAAATGCAGAAACAAAGATCTATGTTATGGCCAATTTTTATCTTCTAATCAATTATATTAATTTGAAGTAATGAATTACGTGAAACATTTACACGAGCTTTAAACACTCTGAAACAGGGCAATATGGTTTATAAATAAAACGCATTCGCCTCTAAGTGTAACACAATCCAAATACTAAGCTATTTCATTTGATCTTCTATCCCAGCCGGTACGTCACTGAGTTGTCCCGTTTGCAGATTATAGTTCATATTATATACCAATTTCTGCAAAATGAGATGCTCCCATCAGCTCGTATTTACCATCGTAGTAAACACCTTAACAAAGTGCATGTACTATTCACAAAAAATTAATATATTAACTTTTTTTGGCAATACAGAGTACATCGGACTTGGATGAGCTGACAGGTAAACTCGCTCTAACCACTATTCATGGCACTTTCAAATTGTTGCTCCATGACGCACTAGAATGGTAGTTTTATTTCCTATTATGTTATTCGGTTAAAAAGGGTATTTATAATTGTCCTCATTTTGTCTGTATTAGTCACGGGTTTGTGAATATGTGCGATATTCTTATGTAATCGATTTCTAATCCCAGATTCAGCGTGATCCAATTTTTAAACTTTTATTTTTTTATTTTTAATTATTACTTAACTTCTTAGTTTATCTAAAACTGCTCTCTATGTTAAGCTTCCGTCCCTGCCGCCGCGCCGAAATTTAGCGAGATACTTAGATAAATCTTCCTAGGAACATTTCATAGAAAACGTTTCTTCGGGATATTAAGCGATTATGAACCACTAAAACTGAAAAAAAGGACAACGTATGCGTGGCACTATTTAGCATTTTTTTTTACTTAATATTCATTATAATTTCAATATTGGGAACGTATACAAATTTTTTGTTTTAACTTTAACAGTTTTTTTATTAATTAAGTGAGCGTTAGACGAGAGCTCTCTTACTCGAAAATTTAGTAGACTCGGCAGATATTTGATAAGGGAATAATTGTCCAGCTAAGTAGACTAAATATCTACGAAAATGGGATTTACTTGTAATTATTCATTTTAGGGGCCATGCTGGAATTGCACTATTGACGGCAATTACTATTAGTGACCAGACCAATTTAAAAAAAAATGAGAAAATAGTAAGTTTCGATATTAATCGACAACTTGCGCGCCTTCTCGCCCGATTTAAAAATTGCGAGCAAAAAAGCGCATCAAGCTTTGCCCACAATGATGCTTCGAAGAATGGCGTAGTCGTTTAGGTCGCGTCGTCACTTGTGTTGTCGACGCACCCACCAAGGACACGCTGCCGAGATAGTCTCGAGATGATTAAAACAAAGACGTCACTCTTCCCCGTGTCATTGTGGGCAGTGTTGCGATGCTGTTTTGAAGCGCAATATATTTTCTGGGCGAAAACAATTTAAAACAAAATTTCATTTAATATCTCGAACACCATTACCTTTCTGCAAGTTCGTTAAAGTGGTCTGGCCTCTAATAGTCATTGCCGTCAGTGCTGCATTTCCAACATCACGCCGAAAATCAACAAGTAAAAAGTTAATCAATAAGGTTCAGTTAATTATTCAAATTACCGTGACGGTTACTTCCACATCAAATGTCCACCGAGCCTTATAAATACATGGTGAAGACAGGACCCGTATAACTTTCAAACCTATTCTTTAAAAAAAGAAATATACAGATTAAAGTTAAACAGGTTGTATCGTTACAATTCTTCTTGGCTGTTTCATTTTGGTTATACACTAATTTAGACTCATAAAGAAAAAAATATTTACATTACTTTTTTTGCTTCAAAGGAAATGCTTCAGTTTTTGAGTTCACAAGTCGGGCGATTTACGACGCGTGATTCTCGTCTTGTTTGTCGCCTATTTTTGTGTCAAATTCCGATGAACAGTCAAAGGCAAATATATTATGTCAAGCAGTGGGATCTGCCAACACAAAAAATAACATCGTGAAACACGATTTGACTAAATATTCCTTTCACGCAAATGAATAAAAATTAAATTATTTAATTCATTTAGTTAGGTGACCAATTACATTTAATCTGCAAAACAATGTTTATGGCCTAAAGGAATCGTGCAATATAAAATGTGCTATAAATATGTTAGTAGAATAAATCACGTGTTACAATATATTGACTAAATTGGTTTCTGAATTAACACCTGAGCTTCATAAATAAGTGTCACTTGATTTGATTGATTGAAACTATGGGATTCTTTATTGCGTGACAAATACTTGGGTGTCTGTCACCGTCGAGATCCGGAATTGTTCTTCTGTACTTGAGCTCCTTTCTCGCGCCTGTGGTTTTCTCAGCGAACCTTCTCGTCGTCTTCTCGTCGGTTCGAATTACCTTGAGGCGCCTCAGGGGGGCCTCAAGCGATATGAAGTTTAGAGGCGTTTTGGGATGGCAGGCGTGAAGCCTTGCCGAGGTCAAAGCGAACACTTTGTTGGGGATGCTTGTTAGCAGAGGAAGGGGAACTGCTTGACGTTGAAGTTGTGATAATTCAGCACGGGCGTTTTGGGGATGGCTTTATGAACATAAGCTGGTTTAAGACGGTCCAGGAAAACGACCACCTCTTTGTTTTAATGCCGACAGTAAAGCGCTTTGGACCATAATGAAAAATCTTAAAGGGCCGTCATATGGATGTTGCAAAGGGCTGCGCACAGCATTCTGCCGTGCAAAGACGTGCGAGGAAGTTGACGTTGTTCTTTTGAGCTACATGGTTTAATGGCCTGCCTCAATGCACAAAGGCTGTTTGAGTAATCAAGGGGATGAGGAATTTTTATCTGTTCGGGAAGAGCAAAATATATCTCCTGGTAATCGCAGAGTAGTCCCATAAACAAGTTCCGCGGCACTGCACGCAAGATCAGCCTTAATCGCTGTGCGAAGTCCATGCATAAAAAAAGGAAGGCTCTCTGACCAAGTTGATAATAAATCACTCGCTTTCACAGAAACCTTTTAACTGTCGTTGAAATCCTTCTACAACGCCGTTTGCTTCCGGGTGGTAGGCAGTTGTGTGAATGTGGTGAATGCCTAGGAGTTGTAATACGTTGGGAAAGAAAGACGACTGGAACTGTCTGCCCTGGTCAGTAGTGACTGTTGACGGTACTCCGTAACGACTAACTCCAGTGGACAAGAATGCTTGGGTGGCAATTTCTGCGGTGATATCCGGATTAGGCATAACTTTGTGCCATCGTGGAAAGCGATCGATACAAGTAAAATATATATCAACAACCTCCAGAAGATGGAAGAGATGGACGTTTGTCAAGGCGACCGTCTGGGGGTGTGAATGCAGCCAAGGGTGTGACCGTGTGACGACCGATCTTCGAAGTTTGGCAGCTCAAGCATGTTCGGGCCCAGCGTCTGACATCTTCATTCATGTTTGGCCACACATAGCGCGTTGAGATGGGGCGTTGCGTTGCCTTGATGATTGGATGAGAGAGCGTGTGAAGGGCATCAAAGGCTACCCAACGAAATGGTTTGACAAAGCTGAGGAGCGGGACCAAAGACATCACAGATCAGCGGTTGTGGACAATATGGCAAAGACATCTCTTCAAGCACTTGAGAGGAGGATTCCTGTAGTTGCCTCAGTTCTGCATCATTCTTCTGCGCCATAGCAAGAGCCAGCGTGAGGTCGATGGAGTGGCGCTCAGGTGTGTCGGTGTTTATGGCAATTCTCGAAAGGGCATCGGCCACTGTGTTTTGTTAGCCACTTACTAGACGTATGTCGTGCGCAAATTCTAAAATATAGCCGATTTGTCAAACCTCAAGTGCTATATACCATGTGCTACTCGATGTTAAGGTGTGTGTCGGTAAATGTCGGTTTGTGGTCGGTAAGAATAAAAAACTCGTGACTTTCCAGAAAGTAATGGAAATGTTTGATAGCAAGATAGATACCAAGAAGCTCACGGTCAAATGTACGACAACGTGTTTCAGTTTGCCACAATGTCTTTGAAAAGAAAGCAACTGGTCGCCAAGGTTCACTTAGGATCAGATAGCAGAGTAACATTCGAAAGTTCTTTTTGATGTCGGCGAACGTAATTTCGGCGGCATCATACCACAGAATTTTATCATTCTTCCTCTTTGATCCACGGAGAAGTGAGTTTAGTGGTTTGAGAGTTCTGGCGCAGTGTGGAATACATCGCCTATGAAAATTGACGAGGCCTTGGAACTCACGAAATTTCCGCACCGAAGTCGGAGGAGGGTAGTTTTCAATTGCCTCAACTTGAGACCTGAGCGGGTGAATACCATGTTGGCCCAGGTGACGTCCATGAACCAGCTCAGAAACTCCTAGTTCACATTTGGTGGCGTTGCTTGCAATTTGACATTCATCCAGTCGAGCAAAAATTGGGCGCAAGTGTTCTTCATGTTGCTTGTTTGGACTGAAGATTAGAATATCGTCGATTAGGCGAAGCAGACGTTCAATCCTTAGAGCGGTTGGTTCATAAAGTGTTGAAATGTTTGGGCCGCGTTTCCAAGACCGAATGGCATGAGTAGGTATTCGAAGATCTCGAAAGGTGTTACTACATCGGTCTTCGGCATGTCAGCCTGTTCTACGGGAATCTGTGGGTATGCTCGTACGAGGTCGATTTTTGAGAAAACGGTGGACCTGTCAATGGTGCTGGTTAAATCTTTACTGTGAGGTAAAGGATACCGATTAGGCCCGGTGGTTTTGTTCAGAGCCCGATAGTCCCCGCAAGGTCTCCAGTCACCGCTCTCTTTTGGCACAATGTGCAGAGGAGTTGAACAGTCACTGGACAATGGTCGAATAAGTCCGAGCTCCAGCATATGCTTAAACTCTTGCTTCGCAGGTTTTAGACGCTCAGTTGCAAGGCGGCGCGGGCGAGCAAACCCGGGTTGTCCGGCTGTCGTTATGGTATGCGTCACTTGGTGCTTGATGGGAGTGTCTGCGGTGCAACGAGTGGTCAAGGATGAAACGTCTGTTAAGAGCTTAGCGCATGTCGGCTCGAGGTTTGGATTGTGAATCGTCAGACTGAGAGCGGGTGAACTGAATGCAATGCCTTGGACGCGTAGGTGCGTTTCAGCATCCAGGAGTTGTTGGCTCCTCATGTCCACCATAATATTAAAGAAACGGAGGAAGTCAGCTCCAATGATTAAATGCCAAAAGTCAGTAACCAGAAATATCCACCGGAATGTTTAACGGAAATCAAGATGAAGAGTTAGGGACTTCTCTCAGTGAGTTCTGATTGGCGAGCCGTTTACCGCTCCAAAGGATGTGAAGTCGAGCAGGTTGACGCGATCCCCGGATGTTGGAGGACACCAGACTTGTACGTAGTTCAACTACTCTACTCAAGTTACTGTAGCTTACCTACTTTTCTGAGTAGTGTAGTAGCTTTCAATTACATTTTTATTTCGGTAGTCAGTATTTCCTTTAATTACTTTTTCCGAGTCACTTCTACTCAAATTACAAGTTAGTTTCTAATTTTAGCGGCAGGTTTGCTTATCAACAAACATACCTGCACAAAAACAGATATGATCTTGGAAGATCAGCTCATATTTGAAAAGGGGGGCAAGCATGTAACGTAGGGAGCGGAGGGGGGGGCGGTAGGATAATTTAGACGGTACGTAACGCCCTAAACTTTTTACGACCCCCCCCCCCCCCCCTGCAACAACTCTGCTACCAGGCGCGGGGAGCAGACAGACATGTCGCAAGTGAGGCCGTGTTACTGCGGGATTAACGTCGAAGTCTGGCGTTTATTTGTGTCCCGAAGCTGAAGGAGACCACACATTTCGACGAAGGGCATGTCCCCGCTTTTTCCCAACGTAGAAACTCCCGCCCACTACAGGAAGTGTATACATGCATTCCCACTCAAAGGCTGCAACAAAATGCAGCACCCGCTCTGAAGCTCACCTGGTGCTGCCGTACTTTGTGCCGTACTGGGCTCAGGGAGGTTTGTCACTTTTGGGTTAAGTTGGTCATATAACCCACTAAATCGATAAACTTAAAAAAGTAGATATATCTTTTTTTAATCATAATTGTTCAAGATTGGTACATATCTCCTGTGTATATTAGGTGGTATATGAAGATGTAGTATCACAAATATTAGCACTGTTTATTTTCGTGGCAAGGAACTTTTACTGCTCAATGCAAATAGTATAAAGACAAAACTATAATCATTTTTGTATTTTTTAAAGGAAGTAAGAGCTATGCTGAAAGCTGTAAAGTTTTCGAAGTCAGCTTTTTTATAGTATAATTTGTTTTTGCAACCTTACTAATAAAATTATCTTTCTAAAGAAACCGGTTAATACAGATTGATGATGGCACTCACCAAAGAATCCCTTTTTCGGATGCTCGCGAACTTTGAGGCCCTTTCTGTTTCCTTCTTTGGTCGTGAGAAGGTCGCGCACAGCCTCGTTGTAGATCTCCAACATGCTCAGTTCGACCTGGAAAAAGATGCAGCAGGCTTTCATAACGCAAAACAGGTAGTTACTGGACGCCGCACAGTGCTCACAGCAATGCATATTTAGAATTACCTGCACTTTTTGCTTTTGCACCATCCCCAGAAGGAACTAGTCGCCTTCTTTGAGACTATTATACTAATTTCATGTTTTATAAACACTGATCGTGATAGACTTCCAAACATTTATGAAGTAGTAATATTGCCGCGCGCGCAACTGGCTAAGTAGGCAGCGCGCGCGTGGCCTAACGGTTATCACGCTTGCCTCCCACGCAGAAGGCCGGGGTTCGATTCCTGGCCGCGGCTACACCTTTTTGTTGACAGTGTAATTTGATGTTCTGGTGAATTCGAAAACCGTCTTGCTGATTCGAGGTCAGAATAATCTACACGCCGAACCTTCTACGCCGATCATTCCAGAAGCCCACACGTGTACATAAGGGGCTCCGCGTGTGCGATCTGCAGTCAGTTTTCGCCCAGCGTTCGACTCTGCTGCTACGCCGACTTCGACGCCCGCGACGCTCCGTTATTATCTTTTGTACCCTTTTATTTTTGGCACAAGTTCGTCACATTAAACGTTCATTTCTTCCTGTTTATTTTTTGTTTATTGGTCACCACCTGTGACAATATCAAGGGTACAACCTAATGATTTAACGCTACCATAATCGACCTTTCTGCATAATAAACTGCAGCTTTCATTTGCACATCTCCGTTTGTGTAACATTCATACCAATAGTCAATTTACGTACAGATTTTGGAACAACAAATTTTTTTAACAGTTTTACACTATATTGAAATAAATATTGTCAAAAAGAGGGCGGGGATATCAGTAAAAAACCGAAAATACAGTATTAAGCAGTTCTGGGCAGGCATTCATGTATCGCTTGCCAATGGCTGCTTGAAAGAGAGGAACCAGACTACACCCTTTATTATAATTTAAAATAATTAAATGCACATAACTACTCTCTAAATTAGGAGACTCGAAGTGCCGATTATTGTAACACCTACATATATAGGGGACGTCAATACCCTTAATGTGCCTATAAGAAAGTGACAACGGTTTTTGTCCTACACGAAGCGCATCAAGTAGGGAACATAAAAAAAAAAATGTTGGCCCATCATTCTTTCAGTATAATTTATTGTACCAAGATCGCCTCCTTGCTTATCCTCCCTACGTTCTATTCAGTATATAGTGGGGTGAGAATTTATTCTGTACGGCTCGTGTCTTTTGGTACAATATTTGACGAATAAATTGTCTACTTTGAGGTTGCGCGACCGAAATCATCATAAATTTAGCAGAGGAAATAATGAGCAATCGGAGAGCCGTTCTCCCCGTCATCATATGGGTTCTTCGGAACAGCGGCGGACCTACATGGGGAAATGGGGGGAGGGGGGGGGGGGGAGTAGCGAAAGACAGCCTGACTGCAGTTAGCGTGTATGCGTGAGAAACGACAGCGAGAGCCTCCCTCCCGCTGTCGTTCATCACACGTACACGCCGACTGCACCAAGGTTATCGCCCCCTCTCCCTTCCACCTTGTCAGTCGCCACTGTTACGAAAAGACCCCGTGATCTTGGGGAGAGGGGCTGTCCGACTCCACATCGTTTCTTCTACTACATCGAACGTTGGCTACATCCACGTGCCCTCCGGCGACGCTCTCACTAACGTCCCACCTTCCCTCCCTCCAGCAGCCACCTTCACGAAATACCCACCTAATCGCGTTGTCGCGTCACTGTCTCGCCTCCCCAATGATGCCGCCCAGGTTCCGTTCTCGTGTGCTTTACATGCCTCTGCAGAAAGGTTCGCCTACGCACTTCCGCTTCTTTCTCCGCAGCCGCGGTCACGAAAACCCTTCACTGACTTTCTAACACACAATAAGAAACCACGCAAGCGTCGCACAGCGTCCCAGGAGCATGCGTGGCAGACGCGCCGCCCTGAACAGAGTATGCGAACGTCCGCAACGGCACGAAAGCTACAAAGCAGGCAGGGCCCCGAAATCCAAGCTGGAGATGGCCTTCCCACAACGCGGCAGCTGCCGCTGTTAATCGCAGCACACTGTGTGGTCGTTCACATTGTTCGTGCTTCTCTTTACTACTGGCATAATTATGCAAACAACCAAACTGAAAACAGCAGAGCCATTCTAAATAGTATTTTTTTATATCACATCGAATGTTGACATTATAGCGACACCTGAATTCACTCTGTAAGCAAGATGAGGTTAGCAGGGTAGCTTCATTTTAAATCGAATACAATGGTTGGGGTGGGTACTTGGATTTCTGAAATTAAACACACACACACACACACACACACACACACATATATATATATATAATAGCCCTATTTTTAGGAAGAACAAAGCAAATTTTAAAAATAAAAAAACTAGTTTTTATTTAACGAAGGAAATATTAAATGGAGCAAGGTGAAACTTAAATTTTGTGTGTTTCATTTTTGTACGAAGTTCTCTGACTTGTTATTCATACTGAAACGTTTAAAATATTTATAGATTATTCTCGTGTACATTTCTTGTATACCGAGTATGTTTTGTTACACACTTGAGAGATAAGCCAAATTGCATTAGCGAGATTAAAAAAATTCAAAACACCATGCCTTTGATATTCAATCTGGGGACATATTTGGTGCATTGTATCTCCATATTATCTTCATTTAGAGCTTCCCAAATAATTTCATCATCTAGCAGTCCTTTCCATGGCATATAGCCTGATGGAAGTTTTGTTTGATTTATATTTTGAATTAATTTTTAGGAGCTTTCAAACTTCATAAAAACGTTAGTTTAATCATATTTTGAGACTGCTTTATTAAAAAAAACATATTTTTTCAAAGTTTTTTTATAATTTACAGTAATTTTGCTTTTCTAAATGCATGATCCGAATTTCCGAATTTTTCGTTGTGTTTTCAGTAAAAGACGTCAAACGTTGGGGGAATATTATTATTCGCTCTATTAAGCATTATATTATTGTAATAAAACACATTTGAACTGAAATTTTGCTTTAAGTGCTAGTGTCAGAAAGCAAAGCCCAGCTTTATAAGTATTATTCTGCGTTTTCGCGGTTTCTTTTTAAGCTAATTCGGAAGGTCTTGAAATTTGGAGATTGAAGGATAAATACGAATCTTCAATTTTTTGCCGGCTTGTGATATTCAGTTTAGCGGATTTATCCGAAAACGCAGAACCTTACATTTTATAAGGAGAGAAAGTCAATCGAATGCATGATCGGGCAGTGGACCGAGGTAGTAGAATCTTGTTCTGCATTTGTACGCTTGTGGATTCCTAAATTAAATCAAGGATCGGAGACAAGAACCGTTTATTACGAACATTGGGAACCATAATTGATCAATAAAACTTGAAATTCTAAACAATATATGTCATAAATGCTTATTACAATAAGTATTTACATGAAACAAGCACACCATATTACAGAACACGCGCTGTTTATTTGAGGTAAGTTAATAAATACAATAAAATATGCTGGTTACACACGTTTTAGAAAGCACTTTTCACCGTCCACGTGCAGGACAACAAGGTGTGCATATTGGTCCATCCAGTTCACGAACGAGGAGTAATTTACTAGACAACACTAGCAATAGCTTCCTCGCTCACTTACCTTTTTTTTTTCTTGTACGCACAGAAACGCCGAGCTCAGGGACGAAACGGAACACTTCGAGCCAATGTCATCTCACGTTCTTGACCAGTTACTTGAATTTTGGACCAAACATGCAAAGAGCGTATCCCGTCGTGTGCACCTAGGGAAGTCCACTGTTCTTTCTTGTGTTGCCTGAATGTCTCAACGTCTTCTTTTGGTAAATTAAAAAAAAACGAAGTATCTTGTTCGTTTCTGAATTTCTTCGACGAAGCCCTGCCACGTCCTTATAAAGGTCTCGTCTCGGTAACAAACATTGTGCACTGTGGCGAGGTGCTTGTGTAACCCATCAACTCCCATCGCATGAATTCTTACCATGGCCGGATGCCAATAACAATCATTTCGCTTTATGAGAACCGCTAAATCGAAGAACAGGTATTGGTTTTTTATGTGAAATGCAGCTCCTCACAAATATAGATGACGCTTAAATAAACCGGAAGGTTGGTTTCCAGCCATTCTTTAATCCATCGAATTGCCAGCAGTGCGTACGATGAGTCGTGGCAGATGTCTTCAGACACGACGCCGAAACTCTGGGGACCTTTAGCTATTGATGCGACGCACGTGAATACCGAAAGCTGGTGTTTGTGCCAATGGTATTCTTGAACTTCAATCTGTAGTGAAACGGCACAATTCTCGGAGAATCTAAATAAAGCACGACGCGCTTCTACGTTACTTCGCTATTCACGAGCCGAATTTATCTCTTTAAAGTTTCTGAATGTAGTCACGCGTAATGAACCGAAAGGTACAATTTTGAATTTCTGCAAAAAAGACGCGTGGTTGAGTTGCCTTCTTATTTAAGTCTCCTTTCTCTACACGCAGAATATTATTTGCTCATTTTGAACATTTCCTAAAAGTTCTAAGGTGAGATTACGGGTGTTTGGGCATTCCTTGCATTTGTATCCCAAACAAGCGAGTGTGAGATCCGAACCAAGGCAGATAGATATCAGCTGCTGCTTTGTGATTGCTTCTTCGCGCAAAGAGTTCAGGGCGGAAAAACAAACTTCAAAATTCGTGCAGCACACTCACAAAAAACAAAATTTTATTTTCACCTTGCTCCACCTAATACTTCTCCAAAATACGAAAATTGTTTCTTTAGTTCAGTTTTTGTTCTTGCTAGACATAGGGCTATTATATATATAAATTTAAGTAATAAAATTTTAAATACCCACTTCGACCAGTGTTCCATTCGAAGTTAAACGGCCCAATATTTTTTTTCTGGTTCCTTGAGACGTAATCACTGAAATGTGCATTTATTAACTAAAAGCAGTCGACCAACCTAATTTGTGATTCCCGTAGGTGCGAAATACGATAAATATGTTGAGTTTCTTCCCGTTTACTTTGTAGTATATTGGTTCTCAAATCGTCAAACTTTTAATGGCGCCATGTTTTAGTGTAAGCAAGAATATTGCTGGTAATTCAACTAACATCAATTCAAACGAATAGTTCATATCCCACCGACCACATTTGCACTTACAAAACAAATCCAATGTTTTCCCCACAACGCAATGATGCACATGATACAATACTGTTGGTATTTATACAGTAAATGCAGAGCGGAATACGGTCTTGTGAAATAGTGCTCTTGGCTACCTTTCGAAAGATAAGCGATATCATATGTTAGGCGAACAATAAAAAGTAGCACAACCAACCTCGAATTGAGCGTGCTTGGAGAGGCTTCTCTTCTGCTCGATCTCTTGAAAGAGGTCTTCGCAAAGGCGAGGCACAATTCCTGAAAAAATATGCCTCTTTTTCATCGCAGTGTTAACGATATATATCGAGCACAAACGGTCGGAATCGCATTGTGGCCGACACTGGTGTTTTATTAATCAAGCGCGTCAACAGGTATACTAGGTATATAAGGAGAACGGATATACACTTCAAGCAACCTCAGTTAGCACCGAGAAGTTTCAGTGGTTTTCTCTTATGGTTTCCGTTCCTAACGTAACTCCCAGGATATGCCTCGCCGTGATTGGCAAAATTTGCCTCTGCATCGCCGTGATTGGCAGACTTTTTCTCTCCATGAAGCGGCGATTGGGCAGGCATTGTTAGTATACAGGAATCCATGGTTTATCCGATTGCAACTTCGACCAATGTGACGCTCTTGATCGCACTCGTCGCTGATAGCAATGTTTAGATCACTGCTATGATATGATTAGGTATTCCGTCAGATTCAACATATGTTTGTTTCTTAAAGTCACCTTGCATAATCAGCATGCCAAAACCAACGTTCGGAAGTGTGATTGAAGGCAACGGCAATATATGATTATTACAATACATTTTGATTGGTGCAACGTTTTTTAGATGCGCTCATCATGCTAGAGCTCTGTAGGAATGGTTTATTTGCCACTACGCTCGCATAAGTTCGAGCTCGCTGGAAAGTGACTTCGAGACCTGCTGTTATTGTAATTCGTCATAGCGATCCGTTCGCTGTTGCCATTCTGTTCTCATGACTCGGATAGAGTATCACAAATTTCAAACCAACACCTTTATAAACTTTCTTGCCAATTGAGACTAAATTCCAGAATGCGTATTCTCTTGCAAAAGTTATCAATGAATTTAACTGAGTTTCTAATGTACTCTTTATAGAATATGTGAGAAACTCAAGTGAAACTCTGATAATTGTTGTAAAGGCTATTAAGACTAGATTTTCATTTTTGAATGAATTAAATTTATAGAGAACAAAAGCACCTATCCTAACGCAAGGTGCTATAGTTCTATTATTTTTATGAACTCTCTATTTTGACCTCACCATGATGAATTAGCAAAATCATATCTCTGTCGAAGTTGATCAATATTACTCACAACTGAGAAAGTTATTCTTTCATACAGGATGATATATACGATCTGCTACGCCTACAATGTATAAACTATGTCATCGAATAATCTAAGTGTTCCATCTATAATTCTGTTGTAAAATAAATAGAAGACCGTTATATTGCTACGTCCTTCGAATGTTAAAATAATATCGAGTTTGTTAGGATCGTAATTGTTTCTGACACCAATGAGATCTCAGCCATGTTTATGCTTCCAAGGTTGGAATTAGACAGACTACCAGTAGGTTTTAAAAGCCGACAGAAGGAACTTCAAAGAGAATTGATCAGCTTGGAATCTTGTTACTTCTGTTTATAGACGACCTTAAAATCGTGAATCAAACATTCCCAATTGCTAATGTCTGCTGACGACATCCCAATCATGATGGCCGTATAATATCTAGGGACTGCTGCTTTTGGCAACTTCATATCTTAGGCATATATGGGTAATGTACAGTGAATTTTTTGTTACTAAACGCGTACGGAACAGAAGTTATATCAATGTCACGAAAGCGCGATATACTACCAGATTAACACAAACTTAAATCCGCTACCATAGCACGTGACACTGTGATTCCAGACGTTAGCATCTACTTTTCTAGCAGACTTTCATTTTATATATCCACGTTATAAACATTGCCGGTTCTTCGACTCGAACGTTCATCTGATAGCTCGCTTGTAATATGATTTCGCAAATCTTTTATATATTGTACGTCTTTTGTTTTTGCATGTTAAGTGCCAAATTTGAGTTCGGCAGTGTGGTATAAAACTGACGACTTCCGAGGCGTCAAATGTAAAATATGTTAAAAGGCGTATAATACGAATTGCTTGTGACAGATCGTTTAATAGGTGTTATGATGAATACTATTGCGCTCTTAGAGAGCTGTGTTTACAAAATATATCGAATCATAACTACAACAGCGTAAAGACAACACACACACACCACATACACCCAAGAGACACACAGCGCTGAATTACAACTCAATTGTTTTTTGTTTTGTTTTTGGTTTTTTTTTTTGGGGGGGGGGGGGAGGGGGAGTTCTGCGCGTAAGATGAGGACTGCAAAACTACATCGTATTCTTCGCCTTTGCGCGACGTGCAGCAATATTTCAACTTGCGTGATGCGCAACAAACTCCAAAAGACGAAGAATACGAATCAGGTTTGCAGTCCTCGTTCCTCAGGCAGAATGATCCCAAAATACAATTGAGTTGTATGTCAGCGCTGTATGTCTCTCGGGTGTGTGACCTGTGTGTTTGTGTTGTTGTGTTTGCGCTGTTGTTATTATGATGCTTCATCAACTCACTCAAGCTGCCATCCTCACAGTATATCGACTCGTAGACTTTCGCGTGATATTCGACTTTACGCAAATTAATACTTGGCAGCATTCACACAAACCTGTTAATATTTCTTGCTTTGCACTTGCCTGCTCGCTTAAGTAGATACGCCTCCTTAATTTACCGTTTTCTGCAATACAAGCTGTCACTTATGATCTGCATACAACTTTCATTCAACGATTTGGCCTTCCCCTCTCTGGATGCATTTGATGAATGTTTAATTCTTTCAAGTGGGACGTCACTGATGTGCTGTGCAATGTAAAACGTTTGGCAACCACTTTACAAGTAGCGTTTCTTTTACTTATTCTCTTTTATGTGGCGCTACATGAACACCTCAAGGTTCTTCCGGGTGCAACAATAACAAGCATATAAAAAATCAATACTTTTTGTATTCATTAGAGGCTGACCTAGAGTGATCGCTGACATTTTTATGATACCCATCTTACGCATACAACTGAAAAGGCAAACTGTAACGGCGAAGCATGGGCTGCAACTTTGAGACTGACAACGATGTCTATTTTTTAAGCTCGAACGAGTTACGCAGGTAAGAAGGAATGATCTATGCTACTCAGTTACTTACAATAAAGTAGGCGTATGCTTTATACTGTGATCGTTGTTTCAAATATGTGTATTAGAGTACTAGGGTACAAATCAGCCGGTTGTGGGCCTTGCTGAGAAGGTTAAAGGAGAGCGATTTTCAGGAGTTGTTTGTCGTTTTAGAATAGCGCCCCAGCTTCAACAGTTCAAAGAGAGCTAACATTTTGTGGCTTGCCATTTTTCCGTGAAAGCTATGAACGACGCGGCGTTATTCCGTTTGAACCACTGTTGTCATATCTTAAGCAGAAAGATCGTAAACCAAGAAAAGAGGAGATAGAAACTTTCTGAAAATCTACCAAAACGTCCTTTAGCCAGCAATTTTTTTTAAATGCAACCAGTTTTATTAACAAATAACAAAACCAATATTTTTTCATATATAGCCTTCAGGCTGATTTTATATTTAGGGAAACCGCATGTGAAAGACGAAATGATTCCTTGGGGTTCACTTTATTGGCCCCGACCAAAAATCATTGCGCAAGCCTGATATGATAATTAGTAATATAATCGGGTAAACATCATTAGTTATTCACGAACTAATAGCCGCAGCAGGTGCATATTAGTCACAGTAAGGAAGCCCGTCTTCATAATCCAGCACTAGGATAGCGGTCGATAGATTTTTATACGCATATTTCTATGACTCACTGCTACTTTCCCTAGAGAAAAGTAGCATTACGCTACTTTGCAAATCTCCGCGGTAAAAAAGTTGTATTTTTCTCCAAATTTCTCTCTCTCTCTCTTTTTCTTCCTTTCTGTGCAAATTAGTCTCCACAAATGCATGTCACACATGACATATCATTGGTGGCCAGGGTTACGTTTTATTTCAACTCTTTGTATTATTATGGTGGGCCTATGGATGCTAAAGTCGACGCTTAATAACATAGAACGCATTCTTAAGAGAATATTGAACTTACTAAACAATGTCAAATTTTATAATATCACTCTTTCCTTTAATTGTTGAACACTCAAACAAACCAGCTCAGAGTTATTTGTTCGAACGGTAGTTCGGTACGTATGGAGTAGTTTGGTATTCGAGTAACCTACAATTACTTATTTTCCAAGTTTTTTCTTCAGATATTTTGTAGACTTATTTATGCTAGAAGGTTTCAGGTTTTTCTTTGTACTATCGGTTCAATTTGAAAAATGCAAAGATAATGTATTCAGGCTTACGTTTGTTTCTAAATAGTGTATAATATTAAACTTTTAATGATGATGCTCTCAAAAATTAGAATTCGAGATTTAGTGTTCGCTGCGTGCAAACGTAGGAAGGCCCTAATGCTGGAGGGGCAACGTCAAGACCCTGAAAAACGTTGCTTCGTCTAAAGCCAGTCATAGGTTTTGAAAGCATGAGAATTGCTTATCGGCATTCAATCAAGAAAGATATTCCACAACGGTTGACCGATAACGTTGTAAACTGACTCATTTTTTTCTTGGACTTCGATTCAAGCTACGTATGCTGTGTAGCTTTCAACTATTCTGGAGCATGCAACGAGTTAATAATTTTGTAGTTCAGTTAACCTTACCTATATTCGCCCCGTAGCCGATGATCGAGTAGGACTTTCCGGACCCGGACTGGCCGTAGGCCATCAAGGCGGCATTGTAGCCTTGCCATGCACTCTGCACCACGTCTTGACCGATCTCTTTGTACACACGCTCCTGAAATTGAGAGCACGTACCCTCCCCAAATCAAAGACTGTGGAGATTATCGTTTACTTGCTTGTGATGCGGAAACGAGAAAGCCCAACCGTGTTGTTCAATACGCAAAAGGCAATCTAGGCAACATGTAAATTGCGACTTGGCTGGATTGTCCTTAGCTATTGGAATAAGAGGCAAGCTTTTCAGAACCACATGCTGTAATATTCGCAAGTTATGAGATTTTCCTAGGTGTTGAATTTTGCCATGGCGTTTCGTTTTACCAAAATACTCAATTTATCTTAATGTATTAGCGGACTCGGTTGGCTTCCATCTTCTCGATAAAATTTCCCAAGTTATAGCGTAATAATGAAAAATGTTGAGATTTTAATATTTTTGTTTTTATCCCGGCAATACTTTGTTGCCGAATTCGAGATTTCGGCTAAATATTGTTTAGTTTTGCGAAGCGGAAAATTATATCTATGAAGCAAAGACATTGGTAAGATGGTCCCAAACAAAGTGACTCTGAAGAATATAAATTCAGACACGGACGAGGTAGTCCTAGTAAATGGTTTTGAAGTTCTGGACAATTTGAAGGGTTTTATTTTTTCTTTTGTAAATCAATGTGAAGCTTTTGTTTTGTTTCTAACGTAAGCTTTACCTATTTTACTGTGTTGAAACAAATTGTGATGACTTTTCCGGAGACGACTCGCCCCTCTACCAAATATTTTAAAATCTCGAATTGTTGGCTTGCAACATCACTCCATTTCAATTTTTAGAAACACAATTAAGGTCAATTAAGTGTAAAAAGTGTTAAAGGGTATAAAAATCCTCGATCAAAGGTCAGTATAGGCCAAGGTAAATTGTTGGCTCTTTAAAGGTGAAGGCTAGGTCCTCCCGAGAGCCAGGTAGCGTCACTCAACCGGGCATGTAATATTAATTGCGTTCTGCTTAATCATACTCATTTTTGTCCACCATTTTTTACCAACGATCATATAACTTAGGTTAAAAGCTACCAAGTGAGACTAGAAAAATAGTATTAATGACAGAATGAATTAATCTAGGCACTAAATTGGTTTACCAGTTAAATGGACAAAAATACCAATGCCACATATTCAAGTAGTCTTATGTGCTATAAGTGCACGTTTAGAATTTCGCATGTTTTCCTTTCTGCTTGTCCCAAATACTATGCTCTAGAACGTTTTGAATATTATAGCATTTTTTACCTAATATTTGTATTAACTATTTCGGTCAACATTTTATTTCCTACGCGTTTAACTTGTATCAAGCGTAGATAATTAACAAATTTACAAGCAAGGAAATAGTGCCAAAAACTTTAATAGGGATCATTTGTCCAAAATAATTTCGTCCAGTTCCCACAAAAATGCTGTTCCAATTTTTATGATAACACTTGTGTATCTCCTTCGTGGGTTTCAACTTAGCACGGGCCGTTCTGAAAGCTACAACCCCGAACCATAGACATCGCTATGTCTCGCCGCATGTATACAACACTACCCAGACATATTTCAGACCTGTTTACTGCCTCATTTTTTGCTATATAGTGTCATCATATTCAAAGGCGCCAAACTCTTCGTTTGGGCTCGGGGACAACGCCAAGTGTCAGTCGAGGCGTCTCTTAAGCACAAGCCGAACCGAATGCTAACATAGCACTCATGTCGAGTTTATGTTGACAGTCGGTCATATATCATAGAGAGTTTTAGGAAACCGTGTTTGCACACCCAATACGGCACGATGGCCCTTAGGTAAGAACTGCCCATATGCAAGTCTTAGCTGGTATCGCATCCGCAGATCGTACCGTATCGAATGTACAAAAACGGTTTCCTAAAACTCCATTAAAATAGAGGTGTTCACGATACTCCTTATGCTTTATAAAGTCTGTCTATACTATAGTAAGAGGAATGGCAGATATTTTGATTATAAGACGCCTGATTGTTTTCATTATCTTGTAAGTGGTCCCCTTCAGGCTAATCAATAAGAAAGTTTGTTTATGCGCCCCTGATTAACATTGATATATTGTGGTACAGAATCAAAAGCTTTCGAGATATTTGAGGCCATTAATCTCATATTACAGCGTGACTCTACTTACATAAGTGCCCCATTACTTCAGCTTTCTAAAAATACTCGAATTTATTGTCTCCAAGCTTTGATACATGCATATAGATATATATATATATATATTGTGTGTGTTTTGCTTTTCAATTGATTTTAGCTGTTTGTTGAGCGTTCGAGCATCTTCTTGTAGCCGTGTCTTTCATCGCTTTCTGATGTTTAAGCTGAGGACACAATCTGGTGGCTAAATCCTCACGACAGCGTTGATTGAAAATCAATTTCAGTACCGCACTCACTGTAATGGTACCCAGTTTTCCTGAGCTTTGCATGCCTCAGACACAAAAAAGCGTGCCTCTCACCTGGTCTGCATAGACGCTGCCCCTCTCGTGCTCTGGATCTGGAGCGCAGTATCCATCGTCGAGTTTCAGGAATCCGTCGTGAGACCAGAAGCAGTGGTCGAAGTGAAAGCTCTTCGCCTCGGACGAAGAAACCCCGTGGCTTCCGGAGTTTGGTACCCGGAGCTTGGTTTCTCGATCGCGCATGTGCACCAGGCATCGTAGACCTCGTTGTTGCTCACGCTCGGTGTGGGGCGTTGCGGTTAAGGATTTTGTTTCCAGCTATAAAGTGTGGCAACGCGACAGGCGAACAACATACAAATATCCCAGTTCAAGAGTTCTAACGCCGAAACTGCTTTTATTTGTTCAGTAAACGTAGAATCAAGTCAGCGATTACTTTATATGCCAAGCAGTGGACCACGCGACATGCTCGAATAGCGAATGGGCCAATTTGCTACCGTCACTGACTTACCACGTAATTCATACTTGGGCGTTCTTATCGGTTGATGCCGTAACTCACTGGCTGAGTATCGATAATATCGCGCTTGGGACTCGCTACGCCCCGCGTTCCTTAAACTGTCACCAACTATTGGCGGTGTTTGACTCCAAAAGGGGGCGCACGGCTCCAAAGACAGTCTTCGCGTTACATGCCATAGTAATGTGATGCCCGCTCCGACTTCTTCTAATACGCCCTCAGTGCGTCTGGCCGCGTCTGCACCTACCTGCGGATGTGCTTCTCGATCTCGCTCCGAAGTAAACGCTTGGTAGCGCGAAAATCGAACACCTATACCGCGTCAAACGGTGATTTGTGCGTGTTTTCACGTCGTTCAACACGCGGGAGTTTCAATGAGCTCGGGTTGAGTCGTGTCCCCCGCAGTTGTAAGCGGCAACGACGGCAACACACCGCCATGTTCTTTTTTTTTTTTTCTTTTTTTCAAATATTTTTTTTTTTTGAATATGTCACTACAAAGTGGGCGTGTAGTCACCAGCGTCAGTAATTGATACTATCTTTGTGGGAAGTATTTTTCGCTCCTTTTAATATCAAATTGTTTTTCGCTCACTGGCAGATGGACTAGACCTACTTGGAATTGGATGATCCGCGTGTTTTTGTCGGCGTATAGAGAGGAAATCGGTTTGCACAATTTGCGAGAATTGTATAAAAAACAGTTATCACCGACTCCTCGAACGTTTTGTATAGCAGAATGCTCAGATAAGTTGAGGTGGATTAGAAACTAAGGTTGACTGCTACACACCATGTCTACACGAAATACTTCTGCTAAAAGCGGCAGCGCGGCGCCTCTGTATTGTGCCATGCTTCACAAAGGTGATGAGAAATATATATTTTTTGTTATACTTGTGCCCGATATTCTTGGTGACAACAATACCTTCGGAGTTGTAAAAAGTCAAAATGAAGTACACATTTTTTTCTTGTTTTTTTCTGAGACAAGTTCCAAGCACCCGGCAGTAGTATTCGCGATGTAACCCTTATGAACGACAATACGGTAGACTCGTCGGCTGTTATTATTTACTTTGGCTCTCGGTCTGAGAAGTACCAGATTTGTGTAAGCGCTTCTTTTCGCTCGTTCACGTGACTGGAAGTTCGCAACGTGAAGGACTTAAAAAGTCCCCCCCCCCCCCCACAAAAAAAAAAAAAAAAAAAAAAAATATATATATATATACATATATATATATATATATTTGTTTTAAACAGTCAGATTCCGACAGCCTTGTCAAGAAAAAAAATTTGGGCGAAAAAGAAATTTAGAGCAATATTGATGGCGAGAGATTTATCTGAAATTCTGCGCGGAAATTTGATGACATCAAGGGCCATTTTGGCATGACCATCTCGGTCGTAAAGGCGAAGCCGACCCACCCCTTCTCGACGCGCCCAAAATGCCGAGAGAGAAAACAAGTGGAAAGGAGGGGACTGCCGACTAAATCGCGGCTCGCGCCGCCAATATTGCTGTAAACATTTTTTTTTTCGCGTCAAATTACTTTTTTTACACGCGTGTCCCAACCAAACTGTTATTTTTTTTTTTCAAGGCCCTTTAAGACGCAGTATTGGATAGGAGACGTCGAATCATGTGCCGAAATTTGTGTTTCAAACTGTTCCGGCAATTTGGTCAATTATCTCCGCATTAAATGGCTGTGAATGACGCTGGGCAGTGTTAAAATGACGCATAATGTTGTATATGTGACGAAGTTATCGATGCAACAGGAAAGGTTGCCCCAGCATATTTTGCGCGCATCTGCAAACCCGACACAAGTAAAAACGCCACGCTTAGAATTGTGCAAAAATATTTCCACAGTTGACTTGTAGTAACAGCTCATTATGCAATGAAACAACGCAGCGGCGTCATCTCGTTTTCTACAAAAGCAAGATATTCACTTGCGAAGAATAAAAGCACTACAGCTGCATAACTTGCTGTTATGTTTTCTCAATTAAATGGTTCCACAATGTAGGATATCATTTTCACGGGGCCTATCATAGGCCAGAATGACGCAGTCCCTCATGTTGCAAAACATTTCATAGGCAATACTCGGGTAGATCATTCAACGTCACTATCATGTTTTGTTGAAACAGTGTTTACTTTGTTTCAAAACGAAGGGGCGGTAGTTTTTTTTCTAATATTCAATACACTCATATACAGAAACAAATGAATACTACTGGTGTGCTAAAAGCACTAAATGCTAAGGGACTCATATGATATCGACAATGAATAAATACACTCTTGACTTGATCTGTTCGAGGCACCAGTGCGACAACGTGGCTCATTTAAAGAAATGCTAAGTAATTACATGCAATAATAGCTAGTCATAAACAAAGTTGAATTAGTAGAGAACCATAATACTCCAAAATTAAGTAGGAATTACGCTACCACGTCCCCTACAATTCCCATTTACATTGCAACTGGCAGGCTTGAAAAAGGTCAAGAATGCTACCTTTGGCAAATCATGTTTCGGTTTGATGTTATACGAGCTGAGCTGACCCAACACGCTCTACCATAAATTTCTGTTTGTTTCTTTTGTTATTTTGCATGTCAGAATAACGTATTGTCTGGAAGGAACGACTTAAATATAATCTCTCGTGGACGTCATTAAATGATATCGTTATTTCTTTTTGCATTTATTCGAACAGACAATCAGATCCTCATGCCACAGCGGCCGAATAATAGGAAGTTCTAGAATAGCGCCCGCTAAAGCTTTGCGTATGCAAAGAATCGTGTCGTCGCCACTACAAATGCGCCGAACGCTAACTTCGGTTTACGCTTTGCGCAAGCTAATTTAGCGTACGCTATTTCTCGGAAATTGCGTGCGTACGTAAAATAGTCTTTGTGGTCCTTCTAGGAGGTTTCGTGATGGGAAGTTGGCTAAAGTCAAGATGAGCAGCATTAACAAAATGGCGGCTCGCAGTACGATGGCTGCGGCCGCTCTGGCGTCGTCGTGAGCGCGACGCCGGCGGCACCTTCGCGACTGCGATTTTCAATGCGGGACGGCATTGCACTTGGTTTAGAAAACTGAGTAAGTTGGGCAACAATCACCGGCAACCTGATGCTTACGACGCGTGAACATTTCTCGGCGAAGGTACGTTGTTCGAAGGTGAGTGCACGAGATCGCTCTTGCCGAGGAGACGCAAGCGGACACGACCGGTCGACCGCTGGCGTCGTATTTTTATGTTTAAACAAATCTAAAATGTTACTCTGGACCAAAAATCTTGTTTTTTTCTCAAGTTACAGCATTTCGTGTATGAAATAAAAATTGTGACTATATCTTGGCGGAGTTGTAAGAGCGAGATGCTTGGGCTTTTGCGTCGCGGCGGAGAAAGGCTATTCTAAAACTCTCTTGCGTACCCTGCGTTAACGTAAGTGTTAAATTTAATGCTAGCGTGCGCTAAACTCACGTACGTTAATCTAAAACTTCATACTCTGCTCTTAGCTTTCAGGAAGGCGAATAATATTATTTGACTTTAGGACTAATATACTCTGACTTTAGTCACTAGTGCGCGAATACATTCCCCTTTACGATGTGAGTTACCTTTTGGCTCTGCCTCCATATGTCCGGTGACCAAGCCCACATTCCCCCTTGTTCGAGCACTTATTGACTCCTACAACGTCTCCCGCGCCTCAGCAGATACTGCCCACCAGTCTAGGACTATTTAAATGCCGTCACGCAAAGAGCACCGAGTACGGCATGCCCCGCTTGCCTCCAGTTGAACATCCGTTAAGGTTCGCAATGCCGTACCAAGCCGAGGGTTCTCGCCACACAAGCACCGAGGCGTTCGTCCGTGTCATTTATTATATACGCGTGATATTGTCGGCAGGAGCGAGAGGGGCGGGACACAAAGGGGTCGGGCTGGCTCTATAGGGACATAGCAGACCGGGGGGGGGTCTGGACAGTTTTGATATGACGGTCTTCACTTAGGATCATGAATTATAAGGGGTGTGCTTGCGGTTAAAACAAAAAAGGGAACAGAAGATAACAACAAAGCGTCGCGGGCGTCGAAGTCAACGTAATGCCTCGTTCACACCTGCGAACCGGCGGCCAGATCCGCGAGGACTCTAATGCCCGGCGACGAAAGCAGGCAGAATTTCCGGCGGAGAGCAATATTGCTCTGGGACCAATTCTGAACGCAGGAAAAAACGTTCTCTCGCCGCAAGCCAATCAGAACGCACGGGGCAAGTGGCGCTTGCTGACGTCAGATCCCCGCTGACGAGCTGGCGACGATGGCGACGAGACGCGCGTGGGCAAGGAGGAGGTTCGGGAGCTCTCGTCAGCTCCTCGTCTGTTCGGGAAACTGCGAGACGCTCGCGCCGCGCATTCCGCAGGCGGCAACAAATGTGAACCGCCCGATCTTTTTTCGGCGAGCGAATCCAGTCGGCGGCGAGTGCGTATTTCGCAAGTGTGAACGAGCCATAACAGCAGGATTGAGCGCTGAGGCGAGACTGACTGCGGCTCCCCACGCGGAGCCCCTTATGTACTATCGGGGAAAAATGAAATGCGAACAGAGGAGCGCGTGGCTCGCGGTACAGGCTGCGCCGCCTGGAAGTGAGCCTAGGAGCGAGGGTGCGTGGCCTACTCCGACGAGTTCACGCCCCTCCCTCTGCGCTCCCCAAGCTTCAGCAGAGCGCCTCTTAGTGCGCTGAAAGCTATCACCGCTCTCTTTGCTGGCTCAGCACGTGCGGTGCAAAGAAGCTCGCCGCACTCGCCGAGCAGGCAAAGATAGCGGTGACAGCTTTCAGCGCACTAAGAGGCGCACTGCCGAAGCTGGAGGAGCGCCAATCGAGCGGCGTGGACACATTCAAGTAGGCCACGCGCCCTCGCCCCTAGGTTCACTTCCAGGCGGCGCAGCCTGTACCGCGAGCCACGCGCTCCTCTGTTCGCATTTCATTTTTCCCCGATAGTACAGTCGGCGGCAAAAGTTTGCGGGGCGCGGGAGCCTCAGCCGAAATGACTGGTTGCGCCTTCTGACGGCGCGCCGCTGCTCTAAAGATCCACGCTTCAAGAATGTGCTTAATTTCGTGCTCAAAGCCATGTCTTTTTTACTCGCCTCCGCCCGTCTTGCACGAGATAACCGAAGCCGGCGCAAGGTGCCGCTATGACAGCCATCATGCCGCGCGTCTGCCTCAGCCACCGTGATGGGTGACGAAGCTTGCGCATGGTACCGATAACATCTCGCGGCACCTTGCGCCAGTCCCTGTTATCTCGTGGGTGCCGAACGAAAGCGAGCAAAAAAAAGCACAACCGCGGAAAAGAAAGGAAGCGCGTGCGCAAAGTGTGAGTCTTGAGAGCGGCAACGCACCGTGAGAAGGCGCAGCCAGTCTTTTCGGCTGGCGCTCCCGTGCCCCGCAAACTTTTGCTCCCGACTGTACATGCATGGGCTTCTGAAACGATCGGCGTAGAAGGTTCGGCGCGTAGAACATTCGGACCTCGAACAAGTAACAGGGTTCTCGATTTTGTGAGAGCACGAAATTGAAAGAATAAATAAAAGTCGCCTCGCTCCCAGGAATCCAACCTTATATCTCCCAACGAAAGTCAGCGCGGTAACCACTCGGCCATGCACGCGTACGCTCGCCGACTCGCGTGGCAATACATATACACAGGGTGTCCCAGATAACCTGCATCAAACTTTACAAAAAGGCGGAGCGCTATGCGAGACTGAAACGAACTGTATGTTGTTAAAAAACGCTGAGGCAAAATGCACTATATTTTACTTTACCTAGTTATTTAGTTAATTAGGACTAAGTAGCTATTTTCTTAATTATTTGTTAAAGAGCCGAAGTGTGAATAGGAATGTTGTAGAGCGCATTAAAAAACATCGAGTTAAGGTGTTTACTACGTGATTTAATTTGCGCGCTTCTTTTTATTAGCCTAAAAAAAAAAAAAGCCCCGCGAAATATTAAAAAAAAAAAAAACACGTAACATTGCGCCGCGCGTCGGGCTTGCAGCGCTCTCAGACGTGTCCTTAAGGCCACGGTCCCACTGAATGTGGCAGTTTAGGTACTTTTTGGCAGGTCATTACTCATCTCCTTTTAAATACTGTTTTGTGGGATTGATGTCATTCGAAAGGCAATGCAATTTTCTTTCATTTGATATTATGTATGTGCTGGTTTTTACTGTTCATGCGCGTTTGTAGCGTTGCGAATATGATGGCGCGGACCCTCACTTGCTCCGCTAGTTCATGTTTTATGAGCGATCCATTAAAGATAACACGGTTCCAATATAACAGTTTTGTTAAGATGATGTCGGACCAGAATGTAACGATACACTTTTTTGGTATTTGCCAAATATTTTTTTCAGCCTTCCAAATATTGCCCTAAAATTGTCATTTTTCAGCACAAATATGTTTTTAATGACAAGCGCTAGGGCAATGAAATTAGGTACAGATGTAGTGCTTATAATTGGTAATATTTAGCAAAAAAATTAATGTTGTGTAAAATTTTTTTGTTCAGATATTTTTTATCAAACGTAGCACTTTTTTGTGCTTCCAGTCATGGTACTTCAAATGCCGTTGAGGAAATAATGAAACTACGATAAAATCTTTTATAACATTTAGAGCTATAATGGTGGCCCAAGAGGTGGACGATGGCTTTTTTTCCATTTTCAAAGTCATAACGCTCCAGGAGCGTTTCAAACTTACCTGTTTTGACGCATATCTTTTTTGGACATCAAACATATTTATTGGCATCTAATAATATTTATTGTTTGGAATAGATATACATTGCGATGTATTAAATTTTCACAATGATCTTACCTTGATTTTTTAATAGGTTTAGAGCTTAGCTAATTTTAAAAACAATTAAAACTGTTTGGGTGTTTTGTTGCGCTACCTGACGGATGGCAGACAAACTGCTGATTTCTAATGTTCCAAAAATTTCCGAAGGCGGCCTCAAGGAGTAGCCGAGAAGGCCTTTCGTGCTCTCCTGGCTTATCTGCGCGAAAGTGGACTTTCAAGCCGGCTATAGCGTAATTACGCACTAATCAATTGTGCCAGATCTGCTTCCTGCACAAAGCACGGATGCCCGTTTAAACGCGGCTATTCAGAGTCATGCTACTCGCCTGTCAGCTAAAGGTGTATCCACACGACGGACCGGGCCGCGGACCCATTGATCACGTGATGCGCGGCCCGCGGGCCGCCCGGCTGCATCGAGCATCCACACGGCGGACCAAAAGAGCACACGAGAGTGAACGGGCCGGTCTAACCCTCGACCTCACAGCTCCGCCAAACGCATGCAGCGAGCTGCTTTGAGGCTATTTGTAAGGAGCCAAGATGGCGGTTGAACGAAAGAGACGTTTGGCCGCGGTGGCCCTGGCGTTGAATATTGAGGACGAAAACGACTTAAGTGAACCGAAAAAGGCATGCGGACATCTTTAGATGATTATTTGGGTAGTCGTCACGACTATTTTCCCACGGAGCGGAGAATTGCTCCATGAGCGCGATGAAGTAAAAAGTTGCATCGTCGGACAACAAAAGGTTCGTCTTCTTCGTCTTCAACAGTTTGCGCCAAAAGAAAACGACTTTGGATATGGATTCCAATCCAAACAGCAAAAGTCAGCTTGTTGCCAGACTTAGCGCTTCAATTATATTAAAAACGCCGCGGTCCGCCGCCAAGGTCCGGGCAAGAAAAGTCGCTTGGCATTTCTCACAAGCGCGGGCCGGGGACCGCCGGCGGACCTCAAAAACCGGTGACGTAAGATCACGTGATGCGCGGCCCGCGGACCAAAAGAGCGATTTGGTCCGTCGTGTGGATACACCTTAATCGATTCAACGCCCCGTTCAAACGCTTCAATCCTTCTTTCTTTTCTTTTTCTCTCTCTCTCTTTACTCTCTATTCCTCCCATTCCCCAAAAGCTAGGTAGCGACTTGCCCCTGTATCGGAGGCCCACATTTCTCCTAGCTGCCCCCCTTCCCGACACCCCACAATAAACAACCGAAGGCTGCGTTGGCGTCTGTATCCTCATCAATCTCGGTGTCTTTTTACCCTCATATTTAAAAAATATATTGGAAGATTTACTATCGATAACTGAATGGTTTAAGTACTGGGTCAGGCTAATAAATCTAAGACAAATAATTACACAAGCGTAGCGTGATATAATCTGTTCATTATTCGATATGGTTGAAATCAATAAACAATGAAGACGAAAAGGAAAATAATACACCCGAGTTCACTTTATGCCTAGACTCACTAAATGAGCTTTAAAATATCGGCACTCTGTTCCCCAAAGTTGTTTTGGGCGCCGCCATTTTGGGTCTTCCTCAGAGCAAACACAACTGCCGATCATCATGATCCAAAAGTACGACTTCCACAGCATTAGATGCGGTGCTAGGAAGCTGATGCAATATTGAAAAGCTCTGTCGCGGGTTGTTCAAACATTTGTGAGGGACGGAAAAGCGTTTCCTGTGATTTTAGATAAAGCTTCATATAACTGGCAACCATGATTTTGAGCCACAATATGGCCAAGTGTCGTTACTCTGAACCGTAGCTAATTTACTGGCACAAGCGGGAACAATGAAGAAGAGGCAGGTGTCAAAAGGTAGTGGCTTGTGGAATCCGCGGGGCTTACGTCATGGCCCCTCCAGGTATTACAAGCCTCTTGAACAAGAGCATGAATAGTGTCATCAAATAAGCTACGCTTCAGAGTAGCGACACTTGGCCTTATTGTGGCTTAAAATCATGGTTGCCAGTTATTTGAAGCTTTATCTGAAATCACAAGAAACGCTTTTCCGTCCTCCACTTTTAACAGTTTGCGAAAAAGCAAAGCAAGATTACATGAGCTTCCTAACACAGAATATAATGCTGAGGATGTCGCACTTTTGAATCATGACGATCGGCAGTTGCGCCTGCACTGCACAAGCACCAAAATGGCGGCGTTCACAACACTGTCGGGGAAGAGAGTGCCGATACTCTAAGCGCAGCTCATTTCTTGGCTCTAGTTCCCGCGAAACTCCTTTTCCCTGACTGAAACTGAAAGTAAATATGAATAATACACCATTATTATGGCTTATTTAGTTATAAGTTATAACCAAATACACATAATGAGAGGAGGAAGCGGGCGGGTAGGAGAAACGCAGGTTTTATGTGCGACCGTTCTAAACGTCTTAAAAGAGAGAACGCACGAGCTTGCGCTGGTTTAAAAAAAAAAAGGCATCCAAAGAAAAGAGGCGGCACGCTGTGTTCTTTGTTATTATGCGTCTAATTGCAGATTGTTGTGTGTATGTTTATACAGCCGGAAGTTAGTCTGCCTTAGTGGGCGTCTGGTGTCTCAGCTGTAGATGAGCAATTTAGCCAGTGCGGTACAACCACAAACCTAGGGTCTTTAACCTGCACCACGCAGTGTTGATACACGACCGCACGCCGGTACGACGCTCTTCCAGATCAGAAACGGGCAGGGGCGGGGTAAGTTCCGCAGCGCGAGCTTTCGCTCCAAGTGCTCCGAGATGGTGTGCGCTAGACCATGCACTCGGCCACCGACCCCCCCCCCCCCCCCCCACACACACACACACACACACCCCTTGTGCGTCTAATTTATATACAGGTATAAGTATTTGAAGATCGACGATGGACATCGATCGTCTCGAGGTAATGTAACGTAATAACATTATATAAATAATAAACTTGTTGAATGACTGAACGACTAGATTTTTCAATTCTTGGATTGTAATATGGCGATAGCCTATTGTACCTACTGTTTATGAAGAGCAATATGAGGTGACGAGGTAATGATTAAATGATGAGGCTCTATAAGGACGACGACATTAGTGGGTGTCGTACCGTAACGTACAGTGCTAGACTTGTTTCAAGTATCGTGTTCAGGTCATCACCACAACACCATCTCCCGACAAAACTGGTCTTCATTGTACGCATGTCCATAGTTAGCAATCACGTCAACTTATAAATTCTCGAACGCTCATAACTTGCCGTCGCTAAACGCCGTTGATTCATAGCGTCTTCATTGCAAATAAACGTCTTCCTTTTTCTTCTGATGGTTTTCATCATATTCCTCCTAAGCTGTACTTACAACATTATGTGTGTCGGTACTTCCGAAAATATTGCAATGGCGCTTGTTTTCTGGGAACTATATTGTAACAACCTTTACAACATCTTCCGGACCCCGTGAAACATAATATTTCGTGACCTTTTTTTAGTCGTCATTAAAATGGTGAGGAAAGTGCCGTAAATCGCGAAGCAGTTTACTTGACGTCCGCTTCCACTGGTGTCTTGGAAGATTGAGTCTACTGAGCGTGCATTCCTGCAGAGGAAATTTTCATTGATAGAATATTGACACCTCAATCAACATTTGATTCCTTCTTGGTAAGATTTATTGCGAATGCCCATTACAACCGCCGAACTGCATGTCTCTATATCAGAGAACAATATATACTTAGCCTGACATTCTGGCATACATCCGTTTGATGGGCCACGCTACTTGAGCCAGCTGAGCACAGCTGGCAGCGGCGCGAGCAAGGCCACGAGGGGAACGTGATGGTGCTCGAGCCATCCCACTGTGAACCAATGTTTCGGCCACCCACTAAAGCCCCTTGATAAAAGCGTTTTTTACAAGTACCGCCAACCATTGTTGTGGAAGCGCGCGAGACACGTGCCATGAGCGGGTGCTCCGCCGCCATTCGCTTCCAAGGCTCGCTCATTTCAGTGCTGCGCCGCCATTTGCTTCCAAGGGCCGTTCGAGACATGGGCCACGTGAACTCGCGCATTTGACGCTACTTGCAAGACAAGCGCAAACACATTGAGGGGCTTTACACCCCACGGGTGCGTGTCGCCATCTATTGGTTGAACTAACGCCTTGTTCAAGATTGCTGCCGTGGGACCGCAGCCTCAAAGGAACCATGAAGGCAGTTTAATTTTTTTTCTTTTTTTTAAAGAATGTGTTTTCGGAAGCATTGGGGTCCTGGCGTGCCACAAAATTATTTCTAGAACGTTATGACTCATATTTCTCTACCTGCAAATAAATTTGCGAAACCGAAAAAAACATTCAGATTTCTTCCCTTTTTCGCCTCTGGAAAGAGAAGTGACGTCAGGGAGCACTGTCGGCATCGGTAGGATTTAGTGCACACTCAGTGTGGTTCCCGTGGTTCGCTCTAGTGCACGGCGGTCTGTGAAGAAAACCTGGAAGAAATGAACGACAACGCCGCGCTCGCAAACGAGTTTGAGCTCCCGTTCAGCGACCTCACGCCGACTGAACGGGAGATGATGCTAAGGACGCAGAACTCTGAATTGCCAACCGATGCAGCGATGCGGCGCATTGCTGCATCGGTCGGCAGTTTATGCAAACTAACGTCGCCCGATTGACCGCACGTCTTTAGCCGACCTTTCGCGCAACGTACTACTGCACATAAACGCGGCATGATTGGTGAGACACCAGTTCGCAAAGCGAACACGAGACGACGCACGAAACCAAAACCAAAAGTCCGCCGCCCCCGGCGCTCGTACCTTCTTCTTTTTTTTTGTTTTTTTTGTACATGGTTGTTCAATGCTTTTTACGCGGCCGAGGTAGCAGTGCGGGATGCGTTCAACCAGTGACAAACGGAGGGATCGCTTCAGATTATGCTTTTATACACGGTATGAAACCTATTAATTGCCAACTACAACTTCAAAAGATTAATCAACGTTCAAATAAAAAATTTTCATCACATCTCACCACCGAAATCGAAACCAAGAGCGCGTCTATCGTTTGAACCAATCGCCAGACGAGGTGCCCGTTGTCGTCACGCTTCGGCGCACATTAGTTCACCTTTCTGTCGCCGCCTCGGTGGGGTCTCAGGCATCGTTCCCGGCGCTATTATCACTATTATTACCGCGCCTGTTTCCTCTATTGGTGCGGCACCCAAACTTCTGTTCGGGCTAGAACTTGGTCAACAGTATCTGAGACGTGCCTGACATCCATTTCCATCGTCGAATAAAACTTCGAAACTGCCTTCATGGTCCCTTTAAGGAACGAAGTGCTCCTTATGAGTGGAGCGCTATTCGAGGCAGGGATTGGTGTTGGGGTAGCCCCTGAAGATAAGCCCGAGCATCTGCTGCCGCAAAGCCCTGTCTTGGACAGCACGCCGGCGATAAGGTGAACTTCTTTCCTTCACAGCACGTCTGAGAGCGCTGCAAGCGCGACTCCCGGTCGCGTTGTCACGTGATCTTGTTTTGTATTTCCCGGGCTTTCTTTTTAGGCTAATAAAAAGAAGCGCACAAAATGTATCATGCATGAAAGACCTTAGTTGGCTGTCTCTCAAGGCCAATCTGCAACTTTCCAGTTCACAACTGAATTACTACAAAACTAGCAGACGAGTTATAATTATCTAATTACCTAGGCGCACTAAACAAATTGTGCACTCTTAGAAAAAAGCTAGTAAAAAGCTAGTAACTGCAGCAGTTACTACCCCTTTCTGATCGTTGCTACCCTTCACTAACGATTTACTACCTCAAACTCGCGTTAGGTAGTAGAACGTTAGCAGATGCAGCCATTGCTACCTTTTTCTGACCGTTACTACCTTTTTACTAGCTATTTACTACCACAGAGGCGCAAAGATGACGGCGCTTGCTTCATACCCGCTTGCCAGCGTTAGCGACGTACTTGCTGTTTCGGATCGCAGGGGGAGGTATCTACACGCAATCCTAGCGTCAAATATTGAATGAGGGGGCATGTTTAACGGTTGGAGCTGACTTTATGACGATCGCAGCCTCCCTACCAGCACGACGTCGAAGCCAGCGCTGCAGCGACCGCAGCAGCCATTGTTGATGCAATGGCCCTGCGGCTTACTTACTTTCCTTCTCGTTTGCATTAGTTTTTGAGCGTTTATATTTTTATTTTAGTTTTAACTTGGATGAAAATAAGCACGTGGCACACACTAAAATATTTCCGAAAAAGAAAAGAAGTTCATTTCGTTTTTTTATATATATTTTTGTATTTTTTTAACTAATGTTTTTCTTTTACAAGCGACGCTTGGCAACATTGTACGACAAGCAAGTTGGGGCCAGTCGGAGTTTGCAAGACGCTAATTTCTTTGATGTGAACCTGCCATTTTTGCCTTCTGTCGTGTACAGTTCTCGTGTTGGAGTGCATAGTTAACGTTGGTGCGCTCGACGGGGCGAGTGTGTGCGTCGACCTGGACTGCTTCGAGGATAGTTCTAAGGAGCCGGTGCCGCTGTCACTGGATTTGGTTTTATCGTCCAAGAAGCTTTTCTCTGCTTCCTTCTACTTGACACCGAGAACTTCACGGTTTGTGTATGCTCGGTGGTTAAATGATTCTGATTGAGCTGTCTTCGGTCGTGACAGTGCACTGACACAACCGTTGATGTGCGTCGTAAATAGTGTATGCAGCTTTGGGACTAACAAAAAAAAAACTGCTTTGGGATTCTACAAGTCTTCCTGAATTTGCTTTAAATCTTCCTCAAAAACGCGATCATTTGTCAGTGTGCTACAAAAATTAAGATGCGAGCTGCACACGGTATTAATTTTGCATGTTTTTTTTTTTTTTTTTAGCGCGGCACTCGAAAGGAGTGTAGCTGCCGTCGTACTCCCCGTCAATTACAGACTTCGTTCGCTGCGGGAGACGCCAAGAAAGCACTCTCTCGCCGACGGTGACCGCATTCGTTTCAAAGGCTGAACCGTATGTAATCGATTTAGCGAGCGACGAGCTAGCGACGGAGACAGCGACGAGCGACGACGATTTCTCACGGTCACCCGTCGCGGCGCTCGATTTTTTCAATTTCTAGGAAACGTCGCTCATCGCCTTGGCCACTTGTTCCCGTCGTTTTCATGCGGTTTGCCTCGTCGCGGAACTGACCTAGCGACTGCGAAGAACTGACGTGCCGATACAGCATGGCACACTCAAATGGTCAGTATAAAAGACTTTAGGCCAGTCAAGGAATTTAGCGGGGAGGAAGTGGCCGAGTGGGCTAAACCGTCTCCGCACGTAAGCTTGCGCTGGGAACCTCCTGCCTGTAAGTTAGCGATTAGAGCGATTAAGTAAGCGTGTGTTTCTGTTGAATGCATTGTGACAATTGTGTGCTAAACATGGGGGTTTATGTATCAACTTGCAAATGCGGAAGAATTGAAAAAAACTACGAATAATCGGCTTCCTTTTTTGTGGACTTTCAATTGGACGGTGACTAAGCTCCACCTGGATTACTCATTTTCAGTTTCAATTTTTTTGTGCCTGCTACCTGGTGGTAAGTGGCAGAACCCCACACCTTTTTTTTCTACCGAATATCACGTGACTAATTGCGTTTCCGTCTTCCGTCGGGAGGTAGCTCTTGTTTCTAGCTAGAGGTAGTAAAATACATGCATTCTACATTCAGGCTAGTAAGAGTTACTAGCTTCTCGACCTGTTAACCGTTACTAGCTCTTACCTTGTAAATACTACTAGCTTTTTTTAAGAGTGTGCCCTTCTCCGTTTTCTTTTGTGAAGGTTGGTTCAAGTTACCTGAATATAAGTATATATATACATATATATATGGTGTCCCAGATAACTTCGTTGTCTAGAACATCCTATATATACCACCCTATATGAACGGCAAAAATATACATATATATATATTTATCAGGATGTCGAACCGAAACCGAACCGAACCGGAAACCGGAACCGAACCGGTATTTTTTCCGGAACTGAACCCGAACCCGAACCGTTATATTGTTATTGCGATGAACCCGAACCGGAACTGAACCGGAAAAAAATAACGGTTACCGGCTCATGTTAAAACGGTTCGGCCACGCGCTGTTGACAATGAGTGTGCTATCAATGCCATTTCTTTTTAAGTGCCGTCAACTGACACACACCTCGCTTACATATTTTTCTTCTCCACTCAATCTTAGGAATATAAACGCTCGATCCATGAATCTTGACAAACGCTGCATCCATGAATCTTGACATAGGAACCAGTATTGCGCTGGTCGCGGCTTGCACGGAAAAAAGAGAATTGGAAGGCTGTGCAAAGAAAAAAAAAATCGCGTCACGGGATTTTATTTTTTTTGCAATCTCGTAAATCCTAAATGCTGCTGTGTGCTCATTTCATAACACGTTCCTAGAACGCGCGAGTTCTTGAAGCTTGCTTCCATCGGAATTTTGAAAAGAAAAGGCTGTGGAGCTTGATAATAATGCATCCGGTTTCATATAGGCACTTAGAAGCTAACATATTTGTGAGACAGCGAACTCTTCTATTTTAATATTTATCCTATTACGTCCTTCTGGCGTTGCGCTCGGTGAAGTGTTTTTCATATTCCGTATCTTGTTTAATGAAAACTTTTTTAAGGGTCTAATTTGAGTTACCGAAGGCTAGTTCAAATAAAGAAAGCTGTATTTTCTCCCGACTGTTCCTTCAATTGCTTACACGCCGAGGTGGCGGAATATTTAGCGAGTTCTACTTGTAAGTGGGTTTGTAAGGAAGTCGCGGATTCTACAGCTACTGCGTCGGACCCAATTAGATGAAGTCCGAATGCGTAAACGTCGGTGAGGTAACCTTTGAGTGCACATAAAAAAACCATTCCTGGTAGAAATCCCTGAGCCTTACACTACGGTGTATCCCGTTTCGTATGTGCTGATTTCAGATGTTTTATTTGTAATTTATTTTGATGTTGCAATTTGTCATTTATAATTTCCGAACCGGTTCGCGAACCGGTTCAGCGCCCCGAACCGGTTCACGAACCGGTTCGCGGATCGAATTAATCGAACCGGAACTGAACCGGAACAAAATAAATTTACCTGAACCTGAACCGTAACCGAACCCGTATTTTTTTCGGTTCGACTCACTGATATATATATATACACTTGCGATTCACACATCGGTGTGTAATAACGGAAATATAAACAAATATGCGATTCCTTCAATGCTGTTTTAGTCAAGTGAACATCACTGAAAACTTTCAGCAGATCGTAGAACAGCATTTCTTTTCCAACATCTAATCGACATGTAAGTAGCTTTCAGCGCTCGGCTTTAGAAACGTGACACCTCGAAATAAGTTGTGTCGAACGAGAATATTCAACCAGGCATGTATTAGTGTTCAGCAACTTAATTCTAAGCCTCAGCAAACGTCTATAATTATACAAGTGTATAGATAGATGCTTATTACGTTATACACCCTGAAAAGATTATCAATATGCGAGCCTAAAAGGAACATTTTCAATTGTGCGTAGCATTCGCTTTTGAAGTGAGCGCATTTTCTCAAGACTCGTTGCCATGGCAGTACCTTAAACCAGATAACACCAATCTCCATTACAAAATTATGAATTTATACAATCATAACTTAACTGACCTTGGAAGTACCCATCTGTTCGAATATACCAAACCTACTACTGTTACTTACCTTTTCAGGTACTCAATTTGATAATCCCATGAAAGTTGGTGTAACCACAGATCCAATTGTCCCAAAAGAACACTATTTTAAGATTCAACGTATTTAAATAATACAATTCGTTAAAGTAATCACATTATTGTTAAAGACGAAGATTAACGAATATCTGTCTGGTTGGGTAAAAACTTAGTAAATGAAAAAAACTACAGCCAATCTCTGCAAAACTAGGGGCAGAGCGCTTCAAAACAGACTTGGTTGTTCTTCAGAGGCGGCTTGACACTTTGAAGAGCGGCAATTCCTTCTACGGTTATGGTGACGGTTTCTTTTTTCTTTGGAACATGGCGTAGCGCGTATATGCATATCAATGAATGCTGCGTTTCGCGCGAATAGCACTAACAGCATTCCAGAAAAGCAAGGCGCATGACCTCCGCTCATTCTTTATATAAAATGATCAACTTGCTGTCATCCCCTAAATAAGAACGAAGTCGGTTTTGAAACGTCGGGCCCCTAGTTTTCTGTTATTTGGCTGGAGTTTTTTTTTTTTTTTTTTTTTTCTAACATGCTTTTTTAGCCGACATATATTGTCTTTTGGTTTATTGGTGCATATTTTAAAAGAATATTTCTGTTCATACAGGTATTTTATCTAATACTGCGCTTCTTAGGAATACAAGATGATTTGCCTCATCAGCAGCATAAGGAATGGTTGTATCGTCTGCGTATGTTACAGATTTAGAATTCAGTGTTTATAATATTGTTGTCATAAACGTAAAATCGATCTTAAGCGACTATGGTGCATTTTCTGTTTCAGCAGCATTATCGACAGATTTTAACACAAACAACTATTTTGCATGTCTAGCCATTCAAATTTGCTGCCATGGAAACCACCTCCGTGTTTCTGTTTGGCGGCTTGACCCTGAAACGTGGCATAGATCGCGTGCCTCTCCTTGCAATCTGCAAAGATCGAATATCTACCCGGTTCAGTCTCACTAGTATTTGTGGCTTTCCCTATTCTTCGTTTTCTTTGTTTCTTTTTTATGCGCGGTTTAGAAACTTTTTTTTTTTAACCGTACAATTTGTTCGACCGCTTATATAAATTTGCTCGGTTTCAAAATCATGATGTCGAACATTTGAGTACTCCTAATTTCTGAATTACGAACTTACCTGAAGCAGGGATTCGTACATTTACCATAGATACGGTACTAAAGCTTGCAGCTCCATCTGTTTACACACAGAAGGAGGCAAAGCCCTTCATACATCCCCCCCCCCCCCGGACCCCGATTGGGGCCAGCACGTCCATTGTGCCATTACATCCATCCAGCATTACGTCTAATTTAGTGCCATGGCATCCAGCATGCCCGGATATCCAGAGTGCCAGCCCATCCATCATGTCATTTCATTCATTTTGGGCAGTTCATTTAACATGCCATTACACCCATCATGCCATTACATCCATCGTGCCATTACATCCTCCGCGCCATCACATCCATGGAGCGAATTTGACCAAAAGCGTGTCATTACATCCATCGTGCCGTTACATCGATCGTGTCATCACATCCCCCGAGCAGCTTCGTCCAAAAATGTGATATTACATCCATCAATCACGCAGGTTTATTTATTCGTTTAACTATGTTGTATATTCGTTCACGTTGTATTGAAGAGTTATACTCTATATTTAATATACAAAAGCGAGTAAAAGGACCCTTTGTGCGTCATGCGCTTTCTTTGGCCCTTGGCGTCTCCAAAGTCGAACGCGCGTCGTGTGACTTATTTGTTGTTTCCACGCTGATCAAATTTTAGTTACAACTTTTTCACCCTCAGATTAACTAAATATTAACGTTATTATAGAATTAGGACTGTACACAAAATCCCACCTTTGATTTCGGATAAAAAAAAAAAGTCTGAATGTATTGTAGAATTGAGTTGTGATATACTAACGTTCCTGGGCTTACCGTTTGTTACCTGTCGCTCCCGAACCAACGCGAAGAGCAAGCCGTCTGCTTCTTGCTCATGGGTTGCGACGACGTCAGAGAGACGCCTAGCTTTCATTGGCTCTGACTGCAGGATAGTGGGGAGACCTTAAAGCAAGCTGCCTTGAGGTCTAGCCACTATCTTTCAATTAAAACTAATCAAAGCTCGGCGTTCTGACGTCATTACAACCGCTGCAAAAGAAGCAGATGAACTTTCCCTCCGCATAAGAATGAGAATAAGGCAAAAAGCCAAATGGCAGCCATCTTGGCTTCTAGCGATTTACTAGCACGACTGATAGAATTGCACGCAGGCGTCGTTACAGGAAGGATAAGCAATTGCATCCATCGAGAAACTACGTCCATCAAGCAAGCTAGTATATCTGCCGCGACATTACGTCCATCAATGGATGTAATGGCTTGGTAAATGTACTGGCTCGATGGATGTGTTAACACGTGATCGCCGACCATTCCAGGCCCCCCAGTATTGTATTCTTACATCCCTTCCGCGCCTTGAATGAGGCTACATTGTAAGTCGTCTATCTTGCATCCCTTATAGATAGAGCGGGTAACTGACACTAAAACATTATTCGCATCATCCTTAACTGGTGGGAGCGTATGGTGTTCCCGTAGCTCCACTCGACGGGAACTTGATCATCATGCAGATTACCGCTGCATTTTAGAAAGTGAATATTCTCGAAGGTGAACTTTTGCGTCAATTTTCAGTGCTGCTAGCTTAACGCGACGTTTCCTGAATAACGACCGTAGCCCACATTATTTGCGCACCCTCTTTCGATCCCCAATGACCGTCCAATCGTTTTCTATTCAACTTTTTATTTTCCAACGCGAGTCACCGCCGTCGAAGATGGGAGTTGAACCCCCTCTGTTAACCTTTTTTTTTTCTAAACCGGTGGTTGCCCTTATAAGGGAATGTTTTCGTCTTTCGGACTACTGAGAGAAAGCGGAGCCGGTGATTATTACCACGTCAAATGAGGTTTCATAAATGCTTTCTCGTTTCGGGGGTTGAATTATCTAATTTTTTTCAGCTAGCAATATCATTCAACACACGAAAGCGTAAAAATCATCCCCAGCTTCAACTGAGTCAAATTAAGGTCAACAGGTGACTACCATTTTAGTCCTATCAAATTTTTCATTGAATCATTATTTGCTCAGTTTACGCATACTGAGGTTGCGTGAACCTCGCCAATCGTTTGAGTCGCGGCTATACTTTACGCAATGATACACCGTCCGTACTCGCCGACAGCTTAATAAGCGAAGTGCGTGGCTTGATATCTTTAGAGATCTTGCTTCACGCTTCTTTTTGACGTTCGTTTCGGCTAATTTTGCAATCTCAAAAACTGTTCGTCAGTAATCGTCAGGACTCGCCATTTGCCTGCACATCTTGAGCTCTCAATGACTCTAATCAATTCATATCAATGTAGATATCAGTGTACATAAATAATTAACACCCTTCAAGCTGTGGATAATTTGTTTGCTAAAGTCAATATAAAATTAATGCATAGAAGTAGAACACTTACGTTACTGAGTAAAATAGACGGAAAGGTAAAAGTCAGATTTAATGTATCCATCAGTAAAACCCTGCAATTGCGGTTTCTTGTATTTTAGCAAATCATTGCCAATCTCAACAAAAACGGCTACACCAGCAGAATTATTCATCGAGTTTCACGCAGTCATGGTCGCACTCATCAACGCGTGTAACAGCAAGAACAACGAGCTACACGCGTCAGGGTGCCCTACAGAATGCGTACAGGTGAGGCATTGTCACGCGTGCTGGCCAAAGGTGAAATACAGGCAGCCCCCAAGCCTATCTCAACACTGGGGAGACCTATGCCACGCCCAAAAGATCGCCCACGAAAAGAAAAGAAACATAGGTCGTATACAAAGTTTCCTGCTTTGATTGCCCCGCCGCACACTACGGTGAAGCAAACATTACTACCAGAAGGCTTCCCCAACATAAAAAAATGACTTGTGCACATTTGACCACTAGCGCAGTGCACTTGCGGAGTATTCCGATATCAAAGACAATCGAATTGACTTCAAGAACACGTACATCGTCGACGTTGAGAGTAACCCCTGCTGATACTTTTCATTCAATCATGGTACATCGCAAATTCACGAGGCATTATCAATAGATACCTGGGATCTTTATCATCCGTCTACATTAATGCGCTACGCCGCGTGATGAAGAAAAAGAAAACATCACTATAAGCGTAGAAGTTGCTGTTCTTCAAAACATGATTGCCGCCAGTGAAGAACAACCAAGCCGGTTTTTGAAACGGTAAGCGTTTTGTGGGGATTGGTTGCAGTTTTTTTTTTATTTTTGTAAATTTTTATATATAAGAACCATGCATCAGCAAGCACGTTGAAACATATAATAGACCAGAAATGCGCCTCTGAGGGTTCGATGGGGAGAACTAAATATTTATATCACTCGCTAATTTCACTGCATTCCTGGAAGCTTCGTACTGAAAACTGTAGCACAACACAGAGTAATATGTAATTCACGTAATGAAAACGGTGTAGTTGAGCAATTCAGTTAAAATGCTTTACGTTGGAATATTTTTTTTGGTTAAAACCACTGATCATTTAAGACTTTCCTTTGCTCTTCGGAATGTATTTTGTGCCATTACACTATAGGCTTATTTAAAGTGCATTTATTCTTGTTATTGGTATTCTAAACATCTAGTAAATTCCCTAGTATACAAAGTATATCCCTCAGGGATCTTTGCTGGAATGACTAAACCGGTCCTGCTGAGCGTTTTCTATAAAAATTCAAAATCGCACATATGCACATATGGCAATTGAGCGCAGTAATACTTATGAAATTTGGGCGATTCAAATTGTGTATCTCGTACTGTTTGAACTGTTTTACACGCGTCTCCGGATTTGCCATCATATTAAATGTAGTTTTTTTTTTTTACGAACTCAAACAACAAAAATAAAAATAAAAACAATTTAGAACTACAATATTTTGTTCACGGTATATTGACGCTTTAAAAGGATGTTGCAAATTCATGGAACGTCGTGCACATTTGCTCCACTTTAATATTATCATATTAGAAAAAAAATCATAAGTTACAAGATCACATACTTTCTTAATTTGCCATTCTGGAAATATGTCAAACAAAGGTCCTCATCAGCTTAATGATAACATTATATTGCCTCTCCCCGAAAATAGCTTATATAAAATTTACTATCTCTTTAGAGGTCCAATACATACCAACTCGTAGTAGACAAAACACGGCGCCCTAGACGGTTTTTTCTCCCTAGAAGCGTCAAGTACGGAAACGACCAACACATATTTTAATTCCGACACTGGGTTGCCGATCAACGAACGAAGCCCTCATAAGTCCACCGTGGTGCAATATTCCGTGCTTCTCCGCTGCAGCGTGGGTGGGCTCCTGCCTAATATAAAACCGTAGGCGAAGGTCCGGGGAAAACCCTGTAACGCACACTGCCGCGCAAGGGCCGGTTACAGTTGACACGGTTCGCGGTCGAGCGAGCGCTAAAGCGCGCATTGATTGGCGACCTTTGCATCTGGCTCCGCAGAAAGAGTGGCGCACAAAGCATGCCCTTTTATTTTCCGGGAATAGATTGCAGGCTAGAGAAGTGCACTGAACTTCCCACAAAGAGCAATATCGACGCGGTAGGGACGTGAAGGTCAGCTGTAATATGTTGCCCCTTTTTCACGTTTTGCTTGAAGATGCGCTGAGAGTTAGGGGGGAAAAGAAGGTCGCTGCGAATCACGATAGAGGAAGTTAAATTACAACGCCTAAAGCACGGGTTCCAGTGTAGTGTTTAGCGTCCTTCCCCGCCCATACGTCAGAACTGGTCCCGATGTATCAACGAATGACATCACAGAAGCCGGCGTTATATGTCGTTGAAAGTAGCAATCCTGGCGGTTGGTTTAAGAAGCCCCGGGGCCCCAAACTCTTCAACACAAAGTTGAAGCCCAAAAGTTTGCCGAGCGCGCCGATAGGACTTGGGCAAAATAAAAGCGCGAAGTCATTGTTGTGACAGGCCAATCAGTGCGCTCCGTCAACTTCGGCCTGAACTTTGTGTTTGACGAGTTTAGGGCCTCCGGTAAAAAGTACGAAAGAGGGAAGGCGAGCGTCGCAGAAGTCGCGGAGTTCCAACTTTCGGTGGTTCACGTTTTCTCGAACTTTAACGCTGAGGAGCAGCCTGCAGCAGAACAGGCGTCTGCTATACCCGCTGCTGCGGCACTGCTAGGAGGGCGGCTGGCGAAAACATGACGCTTCTATGATGCCCTCATGCGAAAATTGAGGAACAATTTGTTTTAATACGTCAAATACAATAGTACAAGGCGCGTTTTATGCAATAGTACAAGACGCGGTTTATGCACCGTAGTAGGATGTAAGGTGTTTTTTTTTTTTTTTTTTTATTCTTTACATATTTGTTTAAAAGAAAGCCACAAAAGCTATACTTATGCGGCTTGTACGAGTAAGTTAGACGGTCAGGAGGGCATAGTATAGGGGGCTAATCACAACGATCAGTCAGATAATTAATTAAAATTCGTTAATTACCTTTTTAATAATGAAAATAGACACATGGTTCCAATTGGAAACTTGGTCAGCGTCATCAAAAACCACAAACTCAGTAATTCTTGGAAAGACTTTGAGCGTGTGAGAATCGTAGTAGTGTACTAAAGTTACCACTCCTGGAGTAGGTACAGGGCTGGGGCTAAATAAGAAACGGAAAAGTCGCGCAGGCGCTTAATCGCAACCGCTAACCTTGTACCTGCTCCACGAGTGGTAAATTTAGTGCACCACTACGCTTTTCACGCGCTCAAAGTCTTTAAAACTACTGATTTAGTTGTTTTCGATGACGCTCAGCAAGTTTCTAATTAGAACCATATGTATATTTTCGTTTATTAAAAAGTTAATTAACGAATTTTAATTAATTAACCGACCTATTGCAGAAACTAGCCACCTACATAATGTTCCCCTGGCCGTATAACTCACTCGCACAAACCGCATAAGTGTAGCTTTCATGTTGTTGTTGTTTTTTTATTTTTTAACAAATCTGTAATAATAATAAAAAAAAACTATATTAGAAATCCCTGCCGAAAACACAGCATAACTTTTCGCTATCTGGATTATAGAACTGGAATTTTGGAGGAATTTCAGGTTTTCAGAAAATGATTCTTTGTCCGCAATCCGGATTTCAGTTTTCCAGAAACAGATTTCCAGTTTCACTATCAGGATAGCAAAAAATTATATTGGTCTTTTCGGAAGGAATAAAATGTGCTTTTATGAACTCAATTTTGTTGGACACCATAAAAGCTTCATTAGCACGACATGTCACGAGGAGATTCCGAATCCTGCTCTAATTACAATAATATGATGTAGCTTTTTGCGATGTGTGTGCTGAAGGCTTCGGATTGCAGACTCAATTGACTGACTTGCAGTGCCATATTTTGTAGACTTATATATTCGCAAATTTGGCCTTTTATTCATTTTGCCTGTCACCGGGACTTTGTTCTGCAGCCTATTCATTCGATGCTCTGAACAACATACGCGAGTGGGTAGTTAGTCTGCCTAATTTACGCAATCATATTACAATATAAGACAAGATTAAATGAAAGGATTGAAATAAGATGTGAAAGGTGGATATGGCCGTCTCATTTATTTTGGCATTCTAGAAATGTCACCTTGAAAAGTCACGGAGGCATTATAACGAAGTACACGTAGCAGAGCGCGTTGAAAACTACAGAATGCACATAAAGAATAAAACACATGAAGGACGAACACAAGCACACACAGTTCTTTCAATGAGCAACGAACATTTATGAAATGCCCATGACACTACGACCGTGAACTTCAAAGAATTGAAAAAAGAGAACGAAAAATTAAACGAAAATAAAGAAAATGCTCAAATTTAGAATAAAACTAAATTGCTCAAAAATTTTAAAATACAAAATTAAAACGATAGAACATTTATGGAAATTAACCTCTCAATAAAGGGGAAAAGAGGAAGAAGAAAAAAAAAACAAAGAAGAGAAAAGGAAATTAACCCCTGAGTAAAGGGGAAAAGGAAGAAGAAAAAAAATTAGCCCCTGAAAACGGGGAAAGGAAGAAGAAAAGAAAGGAAAGGAAGGCAAAAGTTAATAATTGATCAAAACTGGCTTTTTGATAACTCTGGCGCGAGGAACTCGAGCTCTTTTGACGATAACACCAGAGAAAGTTAAAGAAACATTGTTCGCGGCGTATTTGATCTCAAACGCCTCAATTATTTCTCGCCCACACTTATCTCAGTGTGTTTCAAGCACACTGGTGTTTTCAAAGTTTGGGGTGCAATCGTGGAAGGTACGGGCATGCACGACTATGGGGTGAAATGAGTCCGATGATGCCTTGGTGACTTCTAAATGGTGCTCCCGGAGGCGAACATTTAGGCATCTTCCAGTTTGGCCGATGTATTGGCCTCCGCAGCTCAGTGGATTTGAATAGATTGGCTTCTCTTTACATTTAACATACTTAATGGAGTGCTTGATGGCGCTCGCACTTTTGCCTTCTTTTCCTTACTTTTCTTCTTGCTTTCCCCGTTTTCAGGGGCTAATTTCCTTTCTTTTTTTCTTCCTTTTCTTCTTTACTCAAAGGTTAATTTCCTTTTTTCTTTTTTTTTTCTTTTTCCTTTTTCCCCTTTATTCAGGAATTAATTTCCATAAATGTCCTATCGTTTTAAATTGGTATTTTAAAATTTTCGAGCAATTTAGTTTAATTTTAAATTTGAGCATTTTCTTTATTTTTGTTTAATTTTTCATTCTCTTCCTTCAATTCTTTGAAGTTCACGGTCGTAGTGTCATGGGCATTTCATAAATGGTTGTTGCTCATTGAAAGAAATGTGTGTGCCTGTGTTCGTCCTTCATGTGTTTTATTCTGTCTGATTATTCTGCATTATAACGAACACGAGACGTTCGGTGGAAGCCAGAGATTACGAAACTCCCGAGTTGCAAAGTGCTTGAGACAGCAACCTGAATGCACTGTTTGTGTTGCTGTGCATTCCTAAAAAAAAAACATCCGTGCATTTTTCTTTTGTGGGCAAATAACAGAAATTATTTGTGTTATATGGGTTTTAGCAAGATGTATGCGGCATTAATAACATTCTAAAAGCGTAATTGCTTGCTTTAGTTTCAGTATTTTACTGACCAGTGGTCGATGTTTAACTATGCAATATTTCAAGACTAAACTTATGTTCGACAGAAGGTGCACAAGCAGAAGTAACAAATCTAAGCAAAAAGAACACTTGAAGGAAAAGAACGTTTCATGAGGTCAAGGTGTGGCAACATCCCAATGACTATTGCTAGTACTATGACAGATTGGTCACTATGTGAACATGACTTCGTCGTGAAACTTTCGGAAATGATGAAAGCAAGAAAAACTACGCTCGTTGTAAATGCCTCTGTTTCACTATATTATACACTGGGTCGTCTTTATTGGGCACCACGTATATTCCGGGTTGCTACTAATATGCATTCAAACGTCAACAATATGGCGGTACACCATAGGGCTTATTACTACACTAGGTGCTCCTCCGTCGTCATCGACACCATAGAGCCCTCTGCTCTCCGCGTTGTCTATATGAACCTCGAAATCGCATCTATGAGCTCTGCTCGGGAAGTTATATAGGGCATCCGCGCACAAGGATGTCTCTTCCATCTGGCTCAGTAAGTCCACCGAAAGTAGTGCACGCTGGGTTCCTAAGCACGCACGGCGCCGACAGGGAATTGGCAGTCAATGTGCGTTTTGTTTTAGACATAATTTCTTTCTACTTTTTTCACCATAGTGTTCTTCTGTTTGTGCGCCCTTAGTAACGTATATTTATCATTCTAAAGGAAGATGCTTCCCGCACTGACATTTCCACCTGTCAATAATATTTCTGAAGCCTTCCAAGATTTGTTTGGAAGTCTTCCCTTCGGAGGTGATCTGGGTGGACAACTACTTTGCAGACACGCACATAGGGCTACCACGTCGATTTGAAATGGCTCCTGCACGGCACAGTTTCCTCCCAAACTGTAGTATGTTTATGAGTCGACGCTTGATGAACTTCCGCGAACGATCAAACGTGTGGAGACGCGGCACTATGAGCTGGAGGTAATTGTTGGTAATTAGGTGCTTTGCGTATTCTACACCTTGCGTAAATATATACTCCCTGGATGATCATATAATGGTCCTAAGATAATTTTGAAGACCAAAGTCGGTTGTGCATCACCCAATATCTGGATGTTCCTGAAGTCGTTCAACAAAGAGCCGGCACTGGCCGAAATGAATCAAGCCAAGCTGTAAGTGGAGTCGTCTAGACAAGGGCTTCGAGGAAGCAAGAAGCACGGGGCATGAGCCTTCAAGCAATTCTACGACGCTACGACGGAACCGACAGCACAGACATCCTCGAGGCGTGCGCCCGAGACATTTTCACTAGGAACACATATCTAAAGGGTGGAGTGACCATTTATGAATAGATTCATAATGACAAACTTGTATATTTGCCTCAGTCTTCCGTTTAGTTATTAGAAACACGCGTACCCGGACTGTGTTGGAATCCCGGCAAATCGAGCTGCGTCTATTGAAAAAGTACCAGCGTATCAACCAGCTATTATAAGAGATATCAAACATTCATGTTAATAGAGGCTCACCAGAGGTTTTTAATTTCGGAGGAATATGCTCGGTACAAGAAAAATGGCACGGAAAAACAAAGTTATTTCAATAATCTGACCAAATGTCACTCCAACGAATTGGCCTATGACGATATGCTCTATGTGACGATCTGCCTTGCTACCGACTGACCTGCTACGAATTGTATTTCGACGAGCGCCCCGTAGCGCGAGTTTTCCCGTAGAAATGCCTTACCGAAAGTCAGTTTAAGGTTCTTTACTAGTTCAAATTACGACATCAAAATTCCTCCAGCTGAAGATTTATCGAACATGAAAATATTCATAACAATATTAGAAAGAAAATATTGATACTAATTACAATAATATTAATATTAAAATAATAACCATAATATTGATAGTAATAACAGTATTAAATTAATAATAGTAATAATAATATTAACAATAATATGAATATTAGAATAACAATGTATTTATTTAATGTGCGCAAAAATTAAGTAAGTGTAAAACGTTCATTATGCTCACCAAATGAAAACATTAAGACCCATTGATTGTATCGTATGGTCTTAGGCAAAAAAAAAGGAGTGTGTTTAGTTCTGAATTCCCTTATTGATTCTCAATTATATTTTTTCTCGTCGCCTCTTTGAAACGCTAAACGCGAGGGAAGTGAAATAAGTTATTCAATAAATGTGCCTGAACACAATAGAGAATGAGTAATATTAACAACTGAGAGCAACAAATTTACTAGACTAAACTAAAATTCGCCGTTGGTCTAGTTGGTTGAACATGACAATGTTGGTTTGTTGCTCGCAGCAGTCATGTTCCTGCTCGCATGAGCAAGCACGCGCAGTGCAAGCCTGCCAAAGTTACCTTCACGCGCAGGATGCACGAGTGTGATGGGAAAAAGTGGAAATAAGGACTCGGAATTCCTGAATGGTGTGTGCAAAAGAATATGTATTATTTAGAAAAATATAAAAAAAGAACAAGAAGCATGGAAAAGCACAGCGAGCAATATACAAGTCCACATTAAGTCGTTCAGAGAAGTTCCGCTTAGAAGGCGCCGCTCGTTCTTGGTAATCACATCAGCCTTGAGCCTGGATGTTGATTCTTCGTGGCGATGACACCGATCAGGCGGCAGATCTCGTTCAGGCCTGGCTTCAGCCCCCACAGGCCTTTCGACGCCTGTCCGGGGTTTAACTCGGTCATTTTGTTCACCGGTGCCGCGATGCGTTCGTCCTCGGTCACTGCCTTCGGTCCTCTGTCTCGAGCGATTCCCTGCGCGGGCTCCCACCGCCTCGTCTTCTACGTTTAAGTCCCGTTCATTTCGTCACGACGTGCTTGCACGCGCGGGCCACCAGTCGGGACGTCATGCATGCAAACATGTACTACAAGGAAATTATTCTCTCGCTAGTTATGCGTAAGTGAAATTTAGTCTGAGCTCTTTAAATTGGAACAAACTGCGATAGGCGTGCTTCGATTTCACTTGGAATAGGTATGCGTTGTGAGCTTACATATAATACTTTAGCGTTCTTGTAAATATTCAAATTTACGGGCGTTAAAACAAATTTAGTAGTATATAGAGTGTATGATTTTGCTTATAAATTTCTACAGTGACCTAAAGCACACTACTAGCATACAGTATCCTAAATGTAAAAGGGTTTATGTGATTTCCTCAGTGTTTGCAGTTTCATGAAGACTGTCTAAACAAATAGGTCAAATTACGGAAATTATAGTTGCAGATAAAATACATTATATTCGTTTAGAGTAAGTTTCAGTTGTTCGTCGGGCGTTCATACTTCCTTTATTTTACGTGGAAGATAGAGTGGTTCTTGTTTGTTTTCTATCGAATTTTTAACATGGTACTGAAGTTTCGATAACAATATATCCAGTTTAAAGATTTCAAAAAGGTGGACCGTCATGCTGATGTACGATCCTACAATAAAATGATATCTGAGGATTGTATCAGAAAAAGCTTTCTTCAAAATTTTCTTAATATTCTAAAACACATGCTACCAATATTTAAATACCTATAAATATATCTCACCCACTCGTGCACTTAGTTTTCTCTTAAATTGGATCGAGTTCGAAAACAATATCTCGTTCAATTTCAGAAATGTGTTCCAATTGACAAGATGTGCAGCTCTTTGTGCATGTTCCAAACTGTTTACTGGAACATAAAAAAGTTAATAAACGCTAAAAAAAATGCATAGCTTTCATACATGTTACACTTCGGCTTTCCTACAGGGAACGAATGTAGGCAATAATTTTGATCAACATAACGTTGCGACCCTGCGAATGTTGTACCTCGGAATATGATTACACCAGAAATTATGAGATATGCACACGATAATGAGAGGCTTGTTATAGGCAGAGCTCTTTGCATATTGAAATATTCAGGTCTTATCGTAGGCTAAGTTTGATGATTGGCGGCATGCGCTTTCTGCAGGGAAGGGAAAGTATTTTTTTTTTGGAAATACAGAAGTGAGCGCAGTAGGCAACAATACACCACTTTTAAATGTATGGGGAGTTTTATGAAGTAGACAATGCCTCAGTACAAAAAAAAAAGAAAGAATAAGCAATTTCAACTGCCCGAAACAATCAAACATTATATTTGTTTTATTCACTTACAGAATATTAAAGCGACACCTGCATCGCGTTATATAATCATGCTTCTGAACTACAATACGCGTTGCTAGATCTTTTATAACCTAAGTGGATATAAAACATGCACTACCACATAGTACGAAAGCTATATATAGTCATGCAAAAGTATATGCACCCTTTACTCAAGCAAACAACGCGCTTTATTTTTTTTTTTTAACGCATTTGCTACGATTTGTTTGCGCAGCTTGCTTTTTCGAGGAGATTCGTTTTGACAACCTCGTTATTCACAATTTTTTTTAGGTAAAACGCGATGATTATCTGAAAGTGTGCTCTGCGGGAAGAAAGTCTCTTACGTAGGTGGAATGTAAAATCTTGCGCCTACAGGCGATGCCACCCGTCAGGCCGCGTTAACACTTTATGCAGCTAAGTAGTGTCCCACTACCCCAAAAAAAACATTTTTGCGAAAGGTTGATTTCGAAAATGTTATATTTAAATCCATTAACATCAAGAGAGTATTCCCTGAAAGTTTCATTAGTTTACACAATATAGTTAATTTTTAATAAATTATGTTCGGTCCACTGATGCTAAAGAAAATGTAGAGGTTGGAGCATTTTGAACGCATTTTTCTCCATGCCACTTTCTGGCATCAATTTAACTTTAGAAAAAGTATCGCTTTGTTTTTACAAAACTGGGATTCATTTATGCGTTTTTCTGAACTGAACCTTTCAGAGGAAAATAGCCATGAGCTTCTATTCTTTTTTTTTCATTTTTCATGCTCAAAACTAAACGTTTGGACAAAGGATGGGAATCTTAAAGACAGTATTCGTGTTTATGTGACTTTTTGTCATAAAAGATGGTTTAATATAAAAATATAACTCTTTTGATATCTGCTCTAAACTGTAGTGATGCAATATAACACATAAAAATTACAAATTTATAACTAATTTTAAAACGATAGTTTTCCTACGCAGAACGCCCACTTTCATCTTTCAACATTTAAATTTTTTTTTTGTACTTCATTCAGGTTAATAAAATATGGCACGAATGTTCTCAACATCAACAGAAACAAGCCCCGTTAATGTCATTTAGATCAGAGAAGTGGTTCAAATATTCACTTTTTTGGGTCGTGTCCCCCCTTAAGCTTCTACAACCAATTAGGGCAAATAAAAGATATATCCCCCTTGGGAATGACGCCGCTCATCCACATCTGCCATGAAAACAGTGTCTCTTGGGAAATGATTCTGAAAGAACCGAAGGCTTCTTCAATTTATTTCAGGAGAATGTTTAGAAAGAACTACATAAAACGTCCGGGGCCTGGTTCGTTGGTGGCGTTCTTCTGCTCGAGCCCCTTGACGCGGGAGCCGTTGTTCTTTCCTTCCACCCCACCAAGCATGACTGTCCCCTACCCGACTGTCTCCCCGCTTAGCAAGAAGGTCCGGCAAACGATTTGCTTGCGACTGCGTTTGAGGGACATGTGGCCAATTACTCCAGATTGAGGGATGTTGTAAGGGGTGTGGAGGCGGTTTAGATGGTTGTTTCTATATGCTTGGTTGTGTGAAGCGGTTACAAGCCGTGATATGTGTACATTGGCTGGACTCAAAGAATGCAGGTTTGCGTCTGACCACGGACACAGTTTTATGGCGTTCATTAATGTTCAGAAGAAAATAGTTAGTGGAACAATTATTTAAAATATGGAATCATATCAACGCTCTAATGGCATACGAACTGCGGCGCAACGAACAAATACTTGGGTGGACATAACAAAGTCACCACGAATATTGAATGGGCGAGGTTTCTGCGATCATGGTGTTTTGTGGCTCGAGCCCAAGAACACACCGGGAAGGTGAATCTGTATTACCTAGATCAGTTCAGCCGGTGTGCTGTTTATGTCTGGATTTTGCCTACACGGGTGCCGATAAGCAATATTGCAAATAAACTACTCTAGTACACGGTGTGCTCCTGAACTTTGAGGGAAGCTTTCAATGTTCGGTAAAGCTGTTCAAAGATGCCGTTGCTGACCAGATGGTATGCAGTCATACAAACTCAGGTAGCTTTTAGACGTTTGGCAAGTTTGTGAAAACGGCAGCCTCGGACTTTCTCGCACGATCTGTGGTAACAGCCGACGGAACACATTTGTGGGCTATCCATCCACTCCGGAAGATCTTTGCTAGTCGTTGTGCAGTGACGTCTGGTATAGATAGCGCTTCTGGCCAGTAAGAAAGTATGCCACTGCAAGTCCAAATATAGTTTTTCCCCTCAGCTGACCGAAGAAGTGTCACGATGTCCAAATGAATGGCATCGAAGCGAACAGCTGGTGCGGCAGAAGAGGGCGGCGATGGCGCCCGCAAGGCATTCTTGTCGTAGCACTTCTATTTACTCTTCATTTATTCTTTAGTCTTTTTGTAATAACCGGTCATCAAGATATCCTCGCCAAACCAGATAATGAATGCCATTACTTCTTCGGGTGTCTTCCCTGTCAGCTGTCTGGAAGAAAAAGACGGAACGTTTTTACTGTTTCGACTGTGTCTGCTTGCCGTCAGAGCTCAGTACCATAGGCCCACTTCAGATGGGGCAACTTTTCCGGCAATTTTGAAGTTGCTGGCGGGTTGTTCCCCAGCTTTGTCTAGATCAGCACAAATTTCTGAGATCGGGTCTGGCTCGGACACGCGAGCAACTCGAACAACTCGGAGCCATTTGAAGCGGCAGCAGCCAAACAAGGACGCGATATTCTCACGTGACACCTCCGTGGTGGTGACGATGACAGCTAAAGACTTGGTTCTGGCTTAAAATGGATCGTTTTTGGAAATAAACCTCTTCAGAAAGATGAGTTAGCATTCTTAACGCCATTCAAAGATATAAAAACACGTTTCTAGAGCGTAGCCCTGAGTCTAAATATTGCAAGATAATTCAAAGTGAATGATGATGATGGCAAGTCGTAGCAATTCGGTTGCTGCGTGTCAACGCGGGCGGCCCGTGTTGCTGGTGTTTCGACGTTAAGTTGCTGGGTGAAATTTCTCCGTCTAAAGCGGGCCTCAGAGGCGCTGACACTTGAAGGGCTATATTCGCGATTTTCAGGGTGGTATCGCGGTATGAGAATAGCCCCCCTTAGCTCCTGGATGATTGGCTTCAGAATAAAAAGGCTTGCTTAAATCTTCCTGACGTGAATGTATGAGTTAAGACTCTTATATCACTCGTGTTTCACAAAAGGAGAATTACTCACGCGTCGCACACCCAACCTCGTACTGCCGTTCTACGACGACCATTTCGATAGAAGCTCGTCGCTCCGGATAAATGTTCCGTATCAAATAATTATGCTCAAAAACAAATTATTTTATTCCACCCGGGTTTTCTCACGTGACATCTTAAGACATCGAAAACTCGTACGTTCGACAATCTCTATGTGTTTTACTCACGTTGCTTGTTTATGCGATATGTATGCTTATATTGGTAATTGCTTTTTTATTAAAACAGGTTTGTGCATTCGTTTTAAAGCCGACATTTCCCCTAATTCTCTGCATATGCATCCTTCAATATTTTAAAGAAATAAATTAAATACATTCATCGCCATATTGTATCCAATATTTAGGTTCCGAACCCGACTTCACGGAAGCTACGCCCGAAGCTACTCGGTATTCTTGTGCACCAATGGGACTCGGGCGAGCGGTTATGCGGCGTGCGCTAACAAGCCTGACCGTTTTCCAGTCGAGCGCTAATGCGACCGACACGCCCCCTCCCCGTGTCCTCCCCCCGAAGCGCCGCTAAAATGGCGCTGTGATTAAGTGCCGTCCGGGTCGCACATTAGAAACGACTGGGCGGACGGATGAGCTGGACTGGGCGTGGGTACCCTTCACAGAGGACGAATGCCGACAATGGGGTCATTCCATGGAAAACCTACAGCATACGCTATACCGTGGGCATCGGGGGTAAAAATAGAAGAGTCGGCGAAAGGGCTGTGTTTTCTTATATACTTCAATATTTTAAATCCCAAGAAGGATGTCTTGTGTGATATCATGTTCAAGTAATGTCGCAGACCTACCCTTGATTATAGCATAAGAAAATCAAATTGAGCCAAAGTGTTTTCTTTTCTCACAAACACGTAAAGAAAAACAAGCATTTTATTTTTGTCACATTAAGTCTCAGAACACAAATAAAGCCGCGAAATGTATTTGAAAAAAAATCGCAAGCGCAGTTAAGCACATCCCAAAGTATTCATAGTGGAACAGCGCGAATTTTTGGAAGGACGGAGGAAGAAACTGGACAGGACGAGCGCTGACTAACAACTGAAAGGTTTATTCTCAGGAAACCACGAAGAAAAACATACGACAACACGACTCCCTAATCACGATGGAAATGCGCATGCGCCTCACAAAATTGGGTGCTATCAGTTACACAATGTTATATGCGTCATCCCCGATCTAAAAATTCGACCTCATTGTTTCTTCCTCCGTCCTTCCAAAAATTCGCAAAAAAAAAAAAATTCGCAATCCAAAAAAAAAAAAAAAAGAAGCATTGCAGACGATTTTATAGAGAGAGAGAGAGAGAGAACACAAATAGTTGTTCTAGAGAGTTTGATAATATAGTAATCGTGGTGTTTATTCTTAACTGAAAAAGAATTTACACTAAATTCACAACTGAATCGCAGGCTCTCCTCTAATACGCTCAAATAGCTATTTGCATAATCATTAGCAAGGCTTAAATGTGTTAGGGGGCTCTCCACGGAGTCTGACCTGAGAGGGGGGGGGGGGGGGGCTGTATTACATGCACACATAGATGACATGGCAAGACAAGGTCTGCAGGACAAATAAATACAACCTATAGGAAAAGCCCGTTGCATTCTGTTTTTCTTTGGCTGCGAGTCCTGACCAGAAGCCTAAATATTGTTATGACCACTGACAGATTGAGAACGACAGGAAGGAGTTTCAGGAGCCTAACAATGGATGCCAACTTTTCACCTTCAATAACATTCCGCCGTCTCGTGAGCCTCGAAGGTGCGCGCGCGGTCAAAGTACCTCCGAAGTCCATGGGGGCGTACTGAAAGCCGGGCGTACGAGAGACTCGCTGCCGTTCTAACCTTGACAGTGGCTGTAGAAATCTCTCGCTGGAGGCGTACGTTCTCTTGCATACCTGATGCAGACATGAGAAAGTTACTCGAAAGAAGTAGTTAATTTAACGAGTATCAGTGTCAAAAGTATTTTGAACAGGGTAAAAATTACTCAGTTCCAGAGTGATAGCGTAAATTACTAACTACTTTAAAAATGAGTGAATTCCTTTCAAAGTTTCTTTCTACATTTTATATGATAGATATAAAACAAAAAAACGATTATCCATAAATAGAATTCCGTTAGACAAATAGACAGCGACCTTGTCTGAAAGCTATGCTTCTGCGTGCATTTGTGGTTTCGTCCTATTATTTTCTCTGTTAAATGACGCACAAAGTGCTTTTCAGTTTTAGGCATACAGTGAGGATGTATGCTGTTACTACTTTGAAGTCTTACTCTGTATGAGCCTGACTTTGACGAAACTGTGCCTGATCGCTTGTTGATTTCTTTTTCTAAAATTCGTAGCCAGGAAGACTCGCATGTCCTGAGTTCTACCAGGGAAGGTCGACCCAAATACATCTGCCTTTCCCGCGTGGTTGCCAGCTTTGTTTCCTACGGTTTTCTTCTTTCCGCCAATCACGCAAACATCTACCGCTTCCCTTAAAAGAATCGCCAGTTCGTCCTCTCTCTCACGATTTCCTTGCAGGTATACAAAAAATTAGTCAACCAAAAAAAAAAAAAAAAAGTATGCGCTTTTTTCGACGCTTCAAGTGTACCTGAACCACAAAACAACCATCGCATCGGAAGCACTGCTGTACGACAACAGCCTGGGCAGCCGCTTGTTGTCTGAGCCGCGCGCCGGGGCCCTCCGGACACTAGTTTACAGACGCCGGTTTGATGCTACGGTGACCTCGAGCGCATGTCGGGTCTGCGGAGGCTACGATGAAACGGTGGAGCACGTTGTGCTAGATTGTGCGGGACTTCAGCCGTCCCGGTGCCCACGCCTGCAGAGCCCCTTAGTGCTCGCTGAGGCGTTGGGCTTCAGAATTACTGAAATCGGGCGCAACCAAGCAGACTACTCTGATGCACAAAACTCTGCAGCTGCGCAGATAACGGGACCTTCTAGCGGCCGGCACAAGCTTGTAGTGGCCACCAAACGAAGACTTGAAGATTGGTGGAATAAGATCCACCTCAGGGGGCATTAAGACCTCCTCGCTCCCAGGCTTGGGCACGAACTTAGTTCGCGCTCGCCCGTTTCAAAGGGAACAAGCCGCATCCTCATCATCGTCATCATCATCATCATTTTGGGAGCCCAGAACAAAAATAATGGCGACTCCAGTGATAATCCCGCGGTTACTCCACCCCACTTAGAGAACACTTTCAATCGCAACTTCGAGTTACGTGTCCGGCTCCAACTGTCGGTCAAGACGTAAAGATATCGCTTACTGTCTCGATTTTCTTGACTTCAGGTCTAGTCCCTCTTCGTGAATATCAGCTGATTGCATGCGTGCAAATAATACTTGATAATAAAAAAATCCACTCAATTTCGAACGGAATTTGTAACTTGAGTAGAAATTACCCAGAAAATGTAGTGAAGTAAACTACCGAAATTAAAATGTGATTCAAAGTTACTAAACCGCTTACCCACAAATGTAGTAAACTACGGTAACTTGTGTAGCGTAGTTGAATTACGTACAATTATGATTTAATGTTACAACAAGCTATGCTGCGCCAACGTCACTTGGCATGTTACCTAGCAAGGAGAAAGGTCCCAAAACCTAAAATATGCCTTCCAACTATTTTTATTGTCAACCTAGTACTACGCGGACATTCATAGCTACCAGACAACCTACATCCTCTAAATATTAGATTTGAACTCTTTCCGGTCAGCTATTTAGTTTCTATAGATTCAAAAAAGGCCAATGAGAAAACAGTATGCGATGCTATGCTCAAAACAATATTCAAAATTTTCCCAAGCATTTTCAGTCGCGCGACATATCAGGCAGGCCCTATTAAGCACTCTAGGATACAGAACATCTCGAGCATTCTTTTTTCATATGCTAAGCAAGTGCTGAAGAAGTAAGCCAGCACATCATTTGCATCACAACATCAAATGTCTTTTAATAGCTTAAGAGCATGTCCTACTCCCATGAGAGTGTAACTAATTGTGCAATGTTGTATTTTAGTTACTAGTTCAACCAAATTTTTCTGTTATGCTGAGTGAATATTGAAGAACGTTAAGGACAAATATAGCGACTGAGATCCCAAATCAGTGCTCCTAAAAAAAAAAAAAAAATCCTACGACCGTTTGTTCAACGAGAAATCCACGTAGTTACAAACAGTGTATTTAATTGTGTATCAGTCTTTCCTCGAAATATCTAAAAAAAAATTGAACAGATGTGGTACTGATTATCCATTACTGCAAGACGAATAGCTTCAATGAGGTCTATTCAAGGCCAGAACAAATCCAAAAGACCTCCAACCACTCGTGAAAATCAGGTGGGAAGGGGGGGGGGGGGTTGAGAACCCCTAAGACCATCTTGACTTTAAGCCTTTTTCGTTTGAATTTACCTAAGAACCTTCTAATACCTAAACTTTTATGTTGTACAGATAAGACAAATGGCTTAGCGGGTTCTACTACATTGCCCTGTAATTAACGTTTTGTCATGCAACCAAAAGGAAAGGTTCCACAACAGTATGGGAGGGTTCGGGGGTGCTCCTAGTATTTTTCGATGCTCCAAATATTTTTTTTTCTTTCATGCTCATTAAGCATATCATAGGAAGGGCGTCAAGGCACACAAATCTGCAGCGCTTTTGTCGGGACTTCGAACGTCTCCAGAGGCCGACAAGGGCTGAAGGACTGTTAAATAACAGTTTGCCTTTTTGAACTGTTTTCACTTGCCTTTCTAACTTCTAGTCCTGAGAATAATTTCTTCGTCGCGTATTGTTCGGCCTTGACTCGCAGACATCAATAACACTACGTCGAATCTTCTGTCACACACTCTGAGTGATTATCTCGTGATCTAATGTCGCTAACCTAAACTTGTGCGATACATTAAAGTGAAAAGAAGCCACAATATAGGAGCCAATCGTTAAAAACGTACTACATTACCAATAACTTCACCCAATTTGGGAGACAGCCTCTGCTAAGCCCATGGACAGCAGATGCCATATTCTGCTCGTCTGGAGATAAAACATGACAATACACCGCGTTCTACTTTTCGATTATCCGACTGACAACAGCAAGTTTCACACGGTCCACTCTAATTATAAAATAATATAACCTTTGGAAGTTTCTTTTGTCATTAGATTTTTTAGATATTGTGTACATGCAACGAAACAAAGGACCAAGCCTAGATTGAGAAAATTAACATGGAAAAATTGCAATATACGAGATATTTTTTTAACTCCACTGATTTGGAATGGCAAAGCCATTACGGCAGGTAATCACGCCTTTACAGAGTACAGCTTAGTAGAGAATCGCGTGTACTCTCCTTGCGCAGTTTGTCTTTTATCTATTGCTGTCATTACAGTTTGTGTGCACACAAGGCGCATACGATCGATGTTTCGCCAAGTGCAAGTTTCAAGTATTCATCCAATTTCTCTACGCGGAAGAAAACAAGGCCACTTAAATTGACCGGAGACCGTTTAAAATGTATGGCGGAAACCGCATGAGGGACATTTAGTATAGAAATGATGGTGTCAAAAGGTTTGGCAAGGACGAACAGACGTTTATGATGAAGGGACTTAGAAAGATAATTTTTGGACACTGACGGTCTTCTTGAACGCACGGACAAAGTTATGCGAGAGCGTCGTCGGGTCACAGTTTTGGAACTGTATGCTGTCTTGGCGAACATTTTGCGTTGAGCACTTTATCTCGTTATCGCAGAACATCTTGACTGATACAAGCTGTTAAACGGGAATCCCGAAATGACTTATAAATGTTCTTGCAGGAATACCAAAATTATTACGATGTTTTTTGTATTTTGTTTTTTACTAGAATTGTGATAAAGACGAGAGATGGATCCGGTCTGATATCTCAGAGATCAATTATCACTCCAAGATATATTGCTCGTGGGGTACTGAAACCGCCCTAAAATTTTCAAAACTGTCCTGACGACCAGTAAGCTTACGGCTGCTATGTTTTGGCACCACAGAAACGTCTTGTTGGTAGAGTTCACAGAGCCTGCTTGGACAACAATCAAAACAATGAGTTACTGCTATAGTGTGTGACGTCTATGAAGAGTAATATAGAAGAAAACTAGAGGGTGCTTCTAGTCAAGTGGTGTCCTTCGCAACAACGCCCGATCTCACGCCGCCAGACTGACGCAGAAGAAACAATTTCGAATAGGAGTTGTTGGACCACCTACTTCACAGCCCATAATTGTAACCTTCAGATTATAATATGTTCCCCCACATAAAATACAATCTAGTCGGCAGCACTTAGCGGGAAACAAGGAGCTGAAGACCAGCGCGAAAGAGTGGTTGAGAACCCAGGTGTACCTTCCTTGAAACAATCATCCAAAAGCTTGGGCAACGTTACGGCACGTTTCTGAATCCGTGAGGTGATTACGTGGGGAAGTAGGTTTAATATAAAAAAAAATTTCATACCTCTATTGTTTTACCAATTTTATAGGATGATGACAAAAACACTGCCTCATAACTGGAACAAAAATGTGATCGCGCGATTGTTTTTGCTCTACTCTTAAAATTGCAATGTGGTCATCGCAAAGACTAGCAAAATTATACTATGTGCTCATTTTGGGCTCTAGTTTGAATGTTACAATTTATTCTTGTTATTGTTCTGAATGCGAAAAGACTGAAATGTCGTGTTCGCGCAAACAGTGTCACACACTGTACACAGGACGCCTGAATACAGTGGAAACGCGTTAACAACTTTAATTTCCAGTTTATATTTTTTCCCAATTTAAAAAAAAAATAATACATTGACAATGAATATCCCATCTCATATTATGTACATAATCACATGTGGAAAAAGGAGATCATAGGAATATTTGTAGAAACAAAAGTTAACCTGTGCAAAAGTATTAATATTCGCACTTCTGTAGAGGTTGGCGTCTGTTTCTGAAATTATTTCTATGATCATTCTCCTATAATATATTTTACTCACTGGAAAGCGTCTTCTATCTTTTAATTTCTCAGGACATAATAGACCCTTCCCGAAACTCAGTGCCATCTGGTGGCTATAATGGCAGTTTAAATTTTGCCGTACTAATGGCGGCAATGAAAATGGAGTCTGCCGTATTTTGTCGGGTACCGTCACTTTGGCAAGTCAACGGCAAACGACAGTGTGCGCTTCACAGTACATTTCCTTCTCAATCTCTTTCAGTGACGACAGAAACAAAGATGCAACCAGTGAGAACGAAGCGTCCACCCACGTACACGGCTTGATAAAGTTATAGAAATCAAGGGGCTTTGGAGCACCTTGATGCTACTAACAGACTGGCTGGGCCCGAGCTAGAAATGAACGCTTACGGAAATCTCGCTTTCGATTCCTACTTCGCATCGTGCAAACGTCACGACTGTATAAGCCTCAAATTATCTGCTAAAAAGCATCTTCAACTTCTTCGTTCATCACTAAACAGGAGGGCGCCATTATTACGGCATATATCCCATTTTTCCGATGATGATGGTGATCAAATTGGCCAGACTGAATTTCGGGGAGGGTCTATTGAATCTTACCTACACCTGTGCCTAAAAGTTTGTCGCCAATATTCCGTTTATCTTAACACTTAATCCACCTTCAATCGAAATAAAATTGACAACGGGTGATCTGTGCGTTTAAAAAATGTATTACAATTTTTGCTGTGTACCTTCGTTTTCCGGAAGGGATTTTTTTTTTACTGCGATAGAGGGACACTTTGCAGGTTTCGCGCCGTCGACCGCTCTCCGTATCGACGCGGGCTATTCTCGCACTCCGCCAAAAGATTCTACATTGATGACACGCCACTGACGTCACGTCGCTCGACACGACTCTGACGTCTGACGTCGCGGCGCGCTTACGTCACCTGCCACCTGGCGTCAGCTGACACCGTGGCTTGACGTTGTCGTCTCAAGTCTCGTTCCACAGGGACGCCACGCGACTTAATGACGCCAGGTGACACAGTGATTCACATGATGTCATGACGTCAGGTGACACAGTGAGTCACATGATGTCATGATGTCAGGTGACACAGTGAGTCACATGATGTCATTACGTCACGTGACACTGTGATGTCGCGTTACATTCAAATGTCACGTGACACCATGATGACATGAAGAAATATGAACGCGAGTCTACTACTATTGGAACAATAAGAACATAGCGTTTTTCGCTAATTATGCCGGAAAGGTTTTCGGGGTAATAAAACCAATAGACCCCTTTCGAAAGTCACCTGTCAATTATTGAATGTTAGAACCACTGTACAAGGGCTGAACAACTGACATCGTGAAAAGTGTAAATCATTCCATAAGATATCGAACGTCGGAGCGCGGCTAATGCTGGGAGCCAACGAGCCAATAAAAGCGGGTTGCAATTTCAACGCCACTGTGCTCATGCGCTCATCACCTTTTTCTATCTCTGTTTTTTTTTTCCTTCTTGTCCAAATACACAAAGTGCGGCTTGACGTTTCGGTATTAATTCGTCATTGTGCAGGGTTTCCTCAGCTGCCGACAGGGGGCGGTCTTTGAAGAGGTCTTTAAAGCTAGTTGGGTTCTAGGCACGCGAAATTACGTGCGTGAAATCAGGTGGAGCTACACGCTTGAAACTCGGGTGCCCGATTTTGGAAATGTTCTCTAGTGACCACAAGTCGGTGTCAGGTTGTGTTAAATAACATTCCATAAGACGTTCTGGCAGCCGCACCAACGACAGGGAACGGTTCATTCATACACACGCAGTTTCGTCGTTCTCTAGATTTCAAACTGGGGAGCGCGATTTTCTAAGAGTTCTTCAATTACCATAAGGCAATCCTAGTTTGTGTCCAATAGAATTATTTAACAAGTTCACGGAATGCTTTCCGCTTAATACACCTTCTTTACTTCCAAAACGCTATGGGATTTGCGTGTGGTGTCTAACTCGGTTTAACACGAAACGGGGCCTACGCGGACTTTATGGTGCGCGCTCGCACGTTGAGCGTTCATTCAATCCATCTGCTCCGAACTGACACCTAAGCCGCCGTGACGCCGCACCTCAGCTGTTTAAGTGTTTCACTTCTCGGGTAGCGTAAGTACTTACCATATTTTTGTCTGCGACACCTTTCACCCAGCTGTAGCTAGTCTCCACGTTTTATTGTTTTTGCGCGTTTATTTATAATTTCCGGAAGAAAACGTTTCGTCCACTTCTGTAAGCACAAAAACGGCAATAAAAGTGGCCATTTCCGGCAACGACATCCTCTCTGCAGAACCATAGCGGTAGCCCTCCCACTTCGTGCGCCAACGAGTGACGTGCCTCTGGGGACCATGTTTGTTTCGACCGCTGCGTGATGTGGGTTAATTGCGGCATGATTGACTTTGAGCGGCGCGCGCTCGTACATGTATCCGGAGCGAGCACGTGACCGCCACTCCGGGCATATTGGAGGCACGTTCGCGGGCCACGACCCCGATACCCCGGCCGGTCGCGTCCGCCACACGCCGCGTAGAGCCGCTCTTTGGCGCCGTTCCGTGCGCTGACCACCTGGCGCGGACGTTAACGGCACGCGGCTACCCTGCTCCATCAGCTCACTTTTTACGTAGCTTTTATTTTTTATGCGTTTTTTTTTTTTTGCATTTTAAAGAACGTTGATGAAAATGCGACGATTTTTGTCTTCCAAGGAACGAGTAAGAAGGGAAAAAACAAAGATATTGCCATGAACATTGCCTCTTAGTAAAACATAGCACGCCAAAGGATATACATGTTTCGCACTGTTATGAAACGCTTCGTAAGCTATACTTCATGGTAATCTTAACGTTTCTGATGATTACGGCATATAAAAAAAATACACGTTTGTTACGTACAGACGGGGACAAAAGTTTCCAGGACACGCGAGCTGCGACTGAAACGCATTGCCGTGCCATCTGCCGGCGGGTCGCCTGGTTTCGAGATCAGAGAAAAGCGCATGCGCGTCCTACTGTGCCTGCCAACATGTGCGCTTTCCCGCTCTTCTGTGGCGCGGCGCCTAACTCGGAATCGGGCGCGTGTATCACCTCGGAGATAGCGCTTACTGACATGGCACCTATGAAGCAAGAAGTCACGGCAGCTCAATTGAGCGATAAGCTGAACTGGTTATAAAGCAAGTTGTGCTGACACGGCGAATAGCGGCGCAAATGCCTCAAGTGGTATCTCGAATTTCGGAATGTGTAGCAAACGTTCGTCAGCCGCCAGCGCTATCTCCGAGGCAGTACCACGCGCCCGATTCCGAGTTAGGCGCTGTGCCGCAGAAGAGCGGGAAAACATACATGTTTGCAGGCAGAGTAGGACGCGCATGCGCTTTTGTGTGGTCTCGAAACCAGGCGACCCGCCGGCAGATGGCAGAGCAATGCGTTCCAGCCGCAGCTCGCACGTCCTGGAGACTTTTGTCCCCGACTGTACATCTTGGTCGCCGAACTGGATCGACGCGTGTTCCGTGCCGCTGAAAGGCGAAGCACCCTAAACCTATATGAACACTATACTACATACATTGAAAGACCACTAAATCTATAAATTTAGTGTAATCTATTTTGTTCTATCTTAGTTGAAGATATTTATACTCTTAGTATATAGCGTTTTACCATGGTACCCCGATGCAAAATGGAGCGACGACGTCCTTCGTTCCCCCTAAAAGGAACGCCTTCCAGGAACGCCGTTCCGTGGAACACTACCCGAGAGTATAGAACTGCGACGCAAATCTAAAGTTTAGAAGCAATCAGTTACGGGACTACGGAAATATTTATCTCCGGATACGTGAACTAGTAAACAAACGAATCTATAGGGGCAAGCATCTTTTTTCTATTCTTCGAGAGAGAAATTGAGAGGCTCTGACTCACTGGGAAATTTCTAATCTTTCTCAGCAAACTATCGGCTATATCGTCTTGGAAAATGCCGTCTTGGGAAATGTCGTGGGGCGAGGGACGTCAACGTGTTGTTATTATTTTTTTGTTTTGTGATCGATTTTTTTTTCTTGTTTTATAATGCAAGTTTGCCTAGTCGACTTATAAAGAAGGCATCATTTGCACTAAATGTATGTAGATTATTATGAAGCGTGTTGTATTACTAAAAAAAAAGTGAAGCCTGCCGCACAAAGGTGGACTGGAACTCGTTACATTTCTAGTGAAACAGAAAAGGTAACGGCGTTCCTTTTTTTTTCGTCCAGTGTGGTAATTTTTATTTTATCTCTAAGAGGAAAATTTTAAGAGTATAAAAACAATATCTTCAAGAAAAACAGGATCCCGTTAACTTTTTGGTTACTTATCTTAGGCTTTATTTTTTGTGGTCCTTGCTTTGTAACAGTCGGGTGAAGAAGAGCTAGTGGACATTGACTCTTTTTGGAGTGCCTGAGACTGCGGTACAAAAACAAAGCTTTTAGTTGCAGGAAAAGATACATAGAGTGGGACATTTCAAACTCACCTACTTTTTTTTGCTTCCAGAAATCCTGATTCACCCAAAAATCTAAGGCCGACAACAGCCATCACTGAACTTCCACATTTACAAAAAAATAACAGGTTACCAGGCATTTAACGAACCCTTGTATCCCGATCATTGATCAATCAAAAGATACAAAAAATAACCTTTATTCCTTCCCCGCTCGTCTTCAACCTTCAAACTGAATAACGAATCCAATCTCCACAAGGAAGGACTTGTAGTGTTCAAGAGCGATCTTCCCAAAGCCCTATCCTCTTCACTTGCTTGCCTTGCGGACGGCAACATCGAGAAGCAACTGTTGTTAGGTTCGTACAGGGCACTTTGTCAGATTGAAACGTGTTAGGTTGTTGTAAACGCTCATGGAATGTGGGGTAACAGTACATTTGGCTCATCTTAATCATGCACCACAAATATGAATATGGTTAAACGTTTAGATTTTTAAACTGGAGTATGAAGCCCTGCTTCCGCTTATTTTCTTCTCTTGGTGCCATTCCATCACGGTATTCGAATTCGTATGTTTTCTTTTAATAGGATAGATAATAAAAAAAAAAGAAAACTTCGCTTGAACTCACTGAATATGGTAATCAGCAAAATACTAATTTAAGGTAGATGTAACTATACGTCCTATTTTTTAACTGTAATGGGAACGAGTTCCCTTTCCCCAGAAGAAACTTGTGAAAAAAAAAGTCCCAGAAATTAGTTAAAAAAATGAGGTTTGATTTTTTTTTCTTTTTATTCAGGAACGTGTACAACATTGCTTTTGGGTCATACCGACGCACCTGGCGCGTGGACACAACTAAAAAGCATAGAGCTACCGCGTGAACGCCCCAGTGGAAAACTATGATGATAATTCGAGGCATAAGATGGGCACCGGATCCCGTGGCTTCTTGTTCTACGTACGGGAAGAGGGATGAACGCATTTCAATATACAGGGTGTCACAAAAAAAATGTACAGGTTTTCTTTCACTGCAAAAAGAAAAATAAACTAGGCACCGCCGAACACTCATTTTCCACCCAAACGTAGCGCTAGAGGTCACACATATGCCAAAGTTTCAGCCTGATCCGATACCTTATTTAAAAGTTATGTGATTTTCTGAAAATTTCAATAGGAAAATGGAGCCCGTTTTTGCCCGTTTTCGGTTTCTGGTGCCATAGAGCCCCATGTATTTGAAAACTCCGTCGGCCGCCATTTTCCTATTTAAATTTTCAGAAAATCATTTATAACTTTTGGTTAAGGTATCGAGTGTTGCTGAAACTTTGGCATCTGGTTGTGTCCTCTAGCGCTACGTTTGGGCGGAGAATGAGAGTTCGGCGATGCCTAATTTAGTTTCGCGGTAAAAAAACAACAAAAAAAACTACATTTTTTTGTGACACTTTGTACGGCTTACATTTTTTTGGCACTGCTGCACTTTGCTTTAGTTTAGGATTGATCACAGCCAACGGTATGCAGAGAGCAAGTTAATCTGCTTCTTGCACAGGGGTTGTGACAATGGCAGAACGCCGAGCTCTTGTTGACTGATTGAAAAACGAACAGTGGAGAGACTTCAAGGTATCTAGCATTGAGGTCTAGCCACTATCCTTTCAATCAAAACTAATCAAAGCTCGGCGTCCTTCTGACGTCACCGCAACACCTGTGCTAGAAGCAGACGACTTTCTCTCCGCACAAAATCCGATAGAGCTAATCAACAAGCGTCAAAAGTGCATATTCATGGCGTTGGTTGTCTTCGGGAGTTTGCTAGCACCAACTAAACCAATCACACTCAGGTGAACGCATAGGATAGCGAGAAAATCACTGTGTGTAATTGGGTTTGCCAGTGACGGGCGATGGCACAAAGACGACCAGCGCCGTAGCGATGCACTGTTAACGCTGTGTGACTGGCCCCATATCGAAGCGTTCCGTCGGCTGCGGTCTTACTTTAAATAATACGGAGTGGAAGGAAAACTATTACTTGTTCTGTTGTCCTTGGGTAATCAATAAATCCTGAGCAATGTTTGGCGAAATAAAAAAAATAAAAATTCATTGCAGTTTTAAAGGTGCCATAAAACAATTTCCTTACTTTCACAAAAAAAGAAAAAAAAAATATCTAAGAATTGTTACCGGCCGAAAGAGCGCGAGTCTTGCCAACGCAAATTTACCTTCAATCTATCTCGTTCTCAATTGCTCGTGTATTGAACGCACCAGAAGTCCATTTCCGGCTAAACGAGACAGTAACTGAGGGAGACGAAAATCCCGATGGCAAACAAACGCAGGGAAAGGGAAGGGGGGGGGCGGTATCGACAAGCATGGAGAGTAGTCGGCAATCGAAAGCTGGTCCAATGACCTCATTTTCAATGCGATATTCGTACCAAATACTTCTCCGCTGGAACCGCGTTCCCCGAATGTGGCGTTTCCTTCTTTCTTTTTTATTTGTTTAATTGTATTTTGTTAGAGTTTTAGAGGCAATCGTGTGAACGCATTTCTAGGAGAAGGCACCGAGATTAAAGCCGATAAGGGAGCCACAAAAAAAACTGTAACAGACTTTGTTTTTGTTGTTTAGAACGACGCAAACATTATTTCTTTTAGAAAGGACCCACCGGTCGTTGAAATTATATGCCCCTTTGTTACATTTGACTGTCATCGTTCAAGCAAGTTATATTTATAATACAATTTTTTTGAGGCAGCGAAAAATCACGCCTTATTGTCGCAGTGCTGTCAGTTTGACTGGTAAAATCACTACAAACAAAATTGGCAGGCCTAGTTCGACTTGCATACAAAATTGTTTGAAAATATGCGCAGTCAAACGTCTGAAAATCCGTTACAACAAAAACTTTTTTTAATACGCATTTTAGTGTTTACTTTTCTTTCGGTTTACAATTCAAAATTAAGTAAATCGGTGTTTCGTTTCAGCATGATACAATTTTGCATTAAGATTGTTATTACCTTCTTTTTTTTAATTCAGAATGAACTTTTTTTTCTTTTTATCAGGACATTTTCTAATAAGCGAAACCACGGCGGAAAGTCGGCCATGCATTCCGTTCCTTCTAAAGCCTACAGAGGCCGAATGACTAGTTTGGTGGTTACAGCGTGGATTAGTTCGTACGGAAGTTTTGTATACATCTGGCCTAAAAAGGACAAATGATACAAAAGCCATTAATTAGCGCTTGTCCAAAATGTGAGTTTTATTGTCCCGAACCTTGCGCGTTTCTATATGGTGAAATACATATGTAATCACCTCTGGCGTGATTCCGCATCAAGCAGTTTTGACATAACTACAATCCGCTAAATTTGTTGTTTTTTTTCTTACTTGAATGGCACGCGTACATCAACGATCGTTTTGCATTTATCTCAGCGTCTCTGCACCACACAATGCTGGGATGAAACTAAATAGAGAGTCAGCTGCTTCTTTCCATCTGAGATCATTTTAAGCACTGTCTAAGCAAGTGCTTGAAGGTAATTGATTTTATAAATGGCCCAACCAGTGACATTGTAGTACCTGATTGAATTAAAACTACAAAAGCTAGGCCTACCGAGCTATGAGGCGTGAAAACACAATAATAAATTTTAAACGCACATTTCAAGTAATCAAGTTAGTATTATGGCCTAGCCCTCTCCAAATGAGCTGAGCGCGTTGATCTTATGATATCAAATTGGTGTATACATTTTTATTCGTAATAGACACAACAAAATACGTTCCAGTACAAATAGGTGTTTTGAATGAATTTGAACTTTTCAGCAGAGGTTAAAAGTAAGATATAAGAGTATGCCGCGCAAATAAATGCACATGGAATAGATTTTTCAATAATGTTTTTTAAACTATGAAAGATTCACGTCTGGGTCATGCTTCTAACTGTAATTAGTTTTAGTAAACTATTTTTTTTACTTCGATGAGTTTGCAACAGTAAACTTCCCTCCGTATCATATTTTATAACCACAATGTTGAAAAAATATAAAAATCCTGAAAAAAAGCACAATAATATTTTTGCTTATATCTCCAGGCATTAAGAATTCCATCCTGGATGTGATTATTTTATACGTTTCCGTTAGAACCGGAAATTTAAATGCACTGTCTTATATTTTCTCCGTGGCAGCGAATAATCCAAGTCCAAGGGTTTTAAAAAAAAGTCAGGTCATATCGAGAGGGCAAAAACCAGTAGAAAATCATCAGGAGCACAAAACGTCGTGCGAAGGTACTGACTGCAAACAAGTGACACAACGCAGATCCACAATATCATCCTCAATATTCAATACGTCGTTCCGGGCAGGATATTTGTCCGGATTGGCTACTCCTCGACGAGGGCGGTGTGCCGTCACACATTGCAACGCGCGGCTAATGCGCAGGTCGGTAGGCGTTGCGCGTGTATTTAACGCGCTTCCGGACACTCTGCTCTATTCGAACATTCAAAAACACGAGCTTTTAGGAAACGTCTGATGGTGTGAGTGAACAAGAAAAAAAAAACCGGCAATCTAAACGGATAAATGATGTTTACTTTAGATACCTATTAATGCACTGACACACCATTTTTATAGTGTAGTCGATTTATTTAGGTATTTGAAGAAGGTAGTTCACTGAGAACGTAGAAATTCGCTATAATATTTGCAATACGAATATTATGATGTATTGGGAGAAGGGTGGAAAATAAAAATAAAGATTATTTAAATTTTGATGCATATCGTGATATATATAACACAGGTTTTCCAAATAATATTTATGTCAAACCTTCCCTGGACGAAAAATCCATAAAATATTTTTATTGGCAGTTTGTTTTTCATTTTATGATTTCCATGTGTATTTGTTTTGTATTGAAATAAAATAATTATTAAGCAACAAATATTTCTAGCAGGCTGAAAATCTGTAAAAAGCTGTGCTTTTCTGGGACAATTGAAGTGTTGATCAAGCTTTTCGTCTTCATTCCAGATCCTTCGCGAGCTACAATTCCAAGATAATCACAAAGCGAAATGAAGGAAAATAAACAAGGATAATAATGTCATGTTGCAAGGAAATCGGATCACGAAAGAAAAAGTAAACGAAGCTTTTTAACAAAAAAAAATTTCATGTTTGAATTAGACTTTACCTAACATTTGAAGTAGTGCTTTCTCCTCATTAAAATGCTGATTCGAGTGCACTGTAAATATACAGTGATATGTCTTCCGCAGTTTTTCAATGATCGGACGGATTGATACATCAACCTGCCACGTTCACAAAAACATCTGGTGGTAAAGAGTCATTTTCAGCTTATCCAATAAAAAATATGTACATAAAAATGATTTGTCCAATCAACGCATATGATCAAAAACGATCAAATAAAAGCATACAATTACCTTATAAGAGCGCATGAGAACAAAATAAGATTCTCTAAGAAGTTATAAGAAACTTCTTATTAGTTTCTTGTAACTCCTTATGATCTTATATTAATCCTATACGTTCTTATGTGGTTTTGTATCCTCTTATATAATGTTATTTGATTACATACGTTTATTGATCGAAACATTTTTGTATACATATACGATTTTTCGCTAGGGAGCGATTTGAATCAAATTATAATTATCAAAATAAAATAAATCTAATATATTTGATGGGTTAAAAACAAATTCAATAATTTTTCAACCCTAATTGGGAGCGTGCAGGAAACTATGCGCCTTCCTGATCGTGTGTAATGTTGCACACTAAAAATAAAGCTATTTATCAATCAAAATTTTAAAAAAAATGCTTAGTTATAAATCGACAAACAATTCTGGTTTTATAGAATGGTGTGTTTATTAGGTTGTGTTAAGAGTTTAGGTTTATCGTATTACAGCCCGGCAGCCAAGTTGCGCTCTGAGGCGTTGCAAATGGGTGACAGCTTCCTGCACATCGCTCTACAAATCGAAGCTAGCATCCGACGTTTGTAACTTTTGCTTTTTATTAACTTGTTGTCATCACCATAGCTGCTGCAAAACCTTTATTTGTTGCTTTCAAAACCTAAATTGTCCTCCAATTTTCTTATGGTCATGAGAAAGGATAAAGCAAAAATGATTTCTCAGTTTAATAATACAATAACAAAAAAAAAATCCGGGTAGTCGGGACACGTGCGAAAACGGGTTAAGGTCAGATCTTGGTACCATTCACACGCAACTTAAGGACATGACGGGCGAAATGAATTTTATCAGCAAAAACCTCGACTACATAAAAGAAAAGTTAGGAACTGCGAGCGAAAACCAAACGTCGCAAAAGAAAAATACCGGTATTAAACAACAGATTGGTAGGCAAAACCGCGCCAGGAAATCAAAAAAAGAAAAAGAAGAAGAAAGATATATTGTGTGCAGCACGCCCGAAACCGCAGTTTTGAAATTTCTTTAACTTCACGACATGGCGACCAAAACGTCATGCACCTAATTATCTGAGCCTGGAAACTGGTGGGTAAGAAAATTGTCACCCGAATATGGAAGCATGGCGATCTGTGGCAATCCGGAAACCCTGCAGTATGTAAACTTGTCGGGCATTTGCGGCGCTACGAATATTCTGACTCGGTTTATCAAAAAAAATGTTTTTGACCTCGGTTTTATTTTATCAGGACCTGTTTATGTAAATGAGTATTTTACCTTTTCATGTTTTCAATAGCGTAACATTTGTGCACTAAGTGTCAAGCGACTTGCATCGAAAATGACACTCGTGTTGTAGCAGTCTCTCATGGACACTGTCCTGTTGATAGGTGTTAATTAGTTATTAAACCCATACATAGCTTTTATATTCATTCCTGAGTTATGTCTACTAATATCAAAACTAGTTTTGATGTAAAGTATGTTCCGGTTTTACATCTCAATACCCACTGCAGAGAAAACAAGAAAGAAAACACCGAAAATATGTTAAAAGTGCAGGCAAGCTGTTTTCGAGATATGTGAACTTAAATTTCCCATAATAGATTGTTCCAACCCCCTGGTATCTGTATTACTGGAATATGAAAGTTTTACCAGGTTGGGAGGCATTCCTTCTAAACAAAAGTGACCAAAGGGGGAGTGCTTTGATTTTGTATACGCTAACCATTGAGGGCGAAAACAAAACATGAACGGAGATCAGTCATGAACATTAAATTCGAAGTATATGGTGCAAAACAATTTTTTTTATTTAGTTTATCGCCTCAATTGCGAATTTTTAAGATAATTATATTAAACTTAAATATAATGTCCCTCGCAAATTATGTCGCAATCATAACAAGAAAAGGGTTATGCTGCTGGCACGATTTGCAGGGAAAAGTTAACAGTTAAAAAAATTAACTCTTTTCACTATAAGCATTGTCCAAGCACATAGTGTTTAGAAACAAAATAACAAACATTCGCATACACGTATACCTCCAGAAAGAATCAAGAATGCCCACAATACTTTTTTTTTAACATTATAACAAAATTGGATTGCGGTTATTCACAAAACGTCGCAACTTGCTGAAGTCCTACTCCCGTCGCAAACACTGCGAGCTAGGTGGGTGAATGGAAACGTACGGGAGCGGCATTTCTATCTTCATTTCTTAGAGTACATACAGTTCTTTCCTTGCAGCTCAATTTGCCGTTCTTGTTTTTCTGTGATGTGTTGGTGGGAAAATGGCCTATAGCGGGCATGAGCATGCAGTACCAGTAACTGAGCGGGTGTGAGCGCGGATGGCTCTTTGAATGCGTGTATCCTCGAGAAACGTCGTAGTGGCAGCTGGCCGGATGCGCTAGCACGGAGTGCTAGTAAACTGAGATTGAAATTTGATCACATAATAACACTAAAGTAAATTGGAATAAATTAGTGCCTGAAGCATGAGTAAAGTGGCGATCATAGGCTAGCCATATGCTGTGGCCACCGTTCCTCTTTTGCAATAAAAAAATTTTAGGTTTTAAACGAGAAATTTATTCCCGGATTTGTATGGTCGGGCTCTATGCTGTTCGCTTCCTGTTCAAGTACACGTACTTTCTGAAAAGAAAAAAAAAACTATATTATAATGCGTCGGTGCGAAATATCTGCAGTTATTAACGTAGACCTATACTTAAGAAGTTCAGAATAACACACCGGCTGTACCTAAAACACTAGTCGTTTCGAAACACCGAGTGCTTCGCATCCGTTAATGACGCTCAGGGGGATTTGCAGGAGCGACTCGGCGCAACAACCGATTATTGTTTGTTCAATATTTTTCTTGTTCTGATCATGTATGAGGACTGGTACGAAATCAATGCATAGTAGCGGGCATTTCCATAGTTCCACGTGACTGGAAAATAGCTAACGTAATACCTGTTCACAAAACTGGTGATCGCCAACTAATAAGTAATTACCGTCCTATCTCTCTCACCAGTGTTCCATCTAAGCTCATGGAGGATATACTTTACTCAAATATAATAAACTTTCTTGACTCTCATAACCTTCTTTTTGAACATCTGCACGGATTTCGTAAATCTTACTCTTGTGAAACCCAGCTAACCGCCTTCCTTACTGGTATCTACTCAAGCTTTGATTCAAATATTCAGACCGACGCCATTTTCATTGACTTCTCCAAAGCATTCGATAAAGTACCCCACCAACGTCTTTTAACAAAGCTTAACGATATTAATATTCATCCCTCTGTTGTTAAGTGAATTTCTGAATTCCTAATTAACCGTAAGCAATATTCCTCCGTTAACAACGTAAAATCTCCCACCTCTACCGTAACATCAGGTGTCCCCCAGGGAACCGTACTGGGCCCCCTTCTGTTCCTAATCTATATTAATGATCTCCACCTTAATATCGCTTCTTCTGTGCGCCTGTTCGCCGACGATTCTGTCATTTACCGACCCATTCTTTCATACCATGATCATCAGATCATCATGCTCTCCAGGAAGACCTAGAGTCTGTAATCCATTGGTGTGAAAAATGGCAGATGACATTAAACTTCAATAAATGTAGATCCCTATCATTTTCCTGCAGTTCGCCTGCCACACCATTTTCGTATTACCTCTCTAACACTCAAGTAATAGCATGCTCATCTTATAAGTACCTGGGTGTTCATCTCACCTCTAACCTATCATGGACTACTCACATAACTTCTGTTATTTCTGATACTAACCGTTCTCTCGGATACTTGCGCCGTAACCTTAAACTTGCTACACCCTCCGTAAAACGACTAGCGTATACTACTCTTATAAGATCGAAATTAGAATACGCCTCATCTATATGGTCCCCATGGCAGTCCTACCTTGCAAATAATCTAGAATCCGTCCAAAACAGAGCCCTTCGTTTTGTTTATAACAACTACTCACCATATACCAGCGTATCAGGATTACGCCAATCAGCTAACCTTCATTCACTTCCCCTTCGCCACGGAGTATCACGCCTTTCTCTCCTCCATCGAATTTTTTATCACAATAGCCACCTCAAAGAATCACTGCTATCACCTCCCCATCGTATTTTCCCGCGTCTAGATCACCTATGTAAATTACGTCCAATTCGATCATCAACTGTTTCTCACCAGACTTCCACACTACCATTGGCCGTCGAGGATTGGAATTCACTACCTCATAGCATCGTTTCTATTAATGATACTACTAAATTTGTTGAAGCCATTACCCTCTCTTTATCTAACCTACCTAGCTAGCTTACAGTGTTATAATTGTGTTTACTGTTCTATTTGTTTTTGTTCTATTGCCACCCCCTTGTATAATGCCCCACGGGCCCTCAAGGAAAATAAATGATGATGATGATGATTTATCCCCCCCCTCCTTCGGCTTGTTTTTGAAGGCACACGCTGCAGACGACTCTGCGAATTGCGGCTTTGATTACATCAATGGTGCTTGAAAGGAGATTTATCTGCAAGTCCTGCATCGCTTCAAGTTGAGTTAATACCCCATACACAATTATTAACTTAAAAAGAAACTACTGCACCAAATGGAATGTGAAAGTCTTGAATTTTTGGCTTCATGCCTTAATCTGGCTAGAAAACAAATGTTTTTAGAAACTCGTTGTTAATAATGAACATATAAATAAATTGGCAACATAAAAAAACGAAGCAATGTTTTAACATCAAAGTACAGGAAGACAGAACATAAACAATATTTACTAGTGCAGTGGGATTCAAAATTTAATGGAAGTGTCTTAAATATATGGAAGGTGGATTTACAAAAAAATAACCTCCCATATTGCTAAGGAGGCGTCCTTTTTGGCCAACGCCTATGCGCAGTAACATCGGCAGGCCAAGGGTGAAAGTACCGTTTTCTAATTTTTCCATCTATTGCTCTTCTTTTTCCTTTTTTTCAATTTCTCCTTTATTTTTTTCTTAAATCTATCGATCTAGTCTGTACTTCCTTTTTTTCTTTTTTCTTTTATCTTGTCTTGTCTTCACGTGGGGTTCAATTTTCTTGGCTTCGTTTTCCTCCTTTCCACTTCCTTCTAAATAAATCAGTTGGGAGTCAGCGCTCTTTCGTTCTACTGCCCTTTTCTCTTCCGCCGACGTTTTGTGTGCTGTTTAATATTAGTGATGCACCAACTAGCTCAAATCACCACTTTACTATAACCTACGGTATGCTATACAAAAAACTAAACATTATAGTTGATATTCCTACGGAAACAAAAACAGTATAACTTTTCGCTAACTGGATTATGGACCAAAATATTACCTGGATTTCTTACTGAAAACCCGAAATCCTGTTTGCAGACAATTGGGATGAACCTAACACATAGGATGATGTATTATCGAGTACGAATGAAATGCGAAAAGCGGAGTGCGTGACCTATGATACAGGCTGCGCTGAATATACCTTACCGAAGAAGGCAGTATAACTCTTCGCTATCTGGATTATCTAGCTAGAAATTTATATAGAATCTTTCTGAAGTCTAACTGGACTTCAGGTTGTTAGAAATTATTTTTTGTCTGCAATCTGGATTTCAGGTTTCCAGAAACAATTCCAGTTAGATTTCTTGTTCCATACTTTAGATACTGAAAAGTTATACTTAGCTTTTCGGAATGGAAGGCAACAAAAACTGATAAAACAAACGAAGTGGAAACGGCGATACTAGTCTACGCGCCTGCTCCACTGTGCAGATGTACCCTCGTAGTTTCTTCTCAGCTCCCCAAATTTACCGGTTCCTGATTGCCTCTAGGTTGTGAAGCAGGTATCAAAGGCAATGAATGCGTTCCGCTCTTCGCATTTCATTCTTACGCCAGAGTGCAGTTGGAGCGGAACTTAAACACAGCATTTAAGGTTCACGTTTTTTTTTTTTTTTTCAGACAGATATTTCTGCTTACCCGGAAACGATTGTTTCCGGTCTATTGGCTTCAATGCGGGTAAAGATTGGCTGAACTCACTGAAACAAGGAAAAGCGATGCTCTTTGTTTCTTGAGACGAAGGTTTTTGTGCGTGATTCTGCTTTCTAGTTGTATTATTGCCGCACCATTTTGACACATTGTGCGGAGGTTTGTCAGTGTCGCCCTTTGACACAAAAAGGGAAAAATTGATCACCTGTCAGTTAGAGATTGTTCCACCAGAAATCGCACGAATCAATAGAACTAACACTTGTAAGATTTTCAAGAGTGGGAGCATAGCCGATGTAGCCGTTCCGACTTGGCGTTATTACTCGTCTTGAATCAACACCACAGGGCTCAATCTCCGAACTATCTAGCCACTAGAAGCAAAAACATAACCTGAGAAGAGAATAGGTAAAAAAAAATATTCAGACTTGCGTAGGGTGTTTATTTTCACTTTTGTGTTTCCCAGTCTTGAATCATCAGGGAACGTTTAAAAGCGAGCTCCGGCGATTTTTTTTTAGCTACCCAAGCTAAACTTCTTTCCGCATACCCATCTTCTACCCTTCCCCATGAGCTAATTATTGTCTCCGAATTCAAAATAGCTAATAAAAAATATTAAATGGAAGTTATGTCGAAACCAACATTTATTTTTTCTCTCGCTTTCGAGTGCGTGGTGATTTCACATGTCGTAAAACGTGTAAGTCAAGAAGTCTAAAAAGAACAGTATTTTGCGCGTTTGTTTTCTCTCGCATTTCTGGTGAGTTTTTCGGGCATTTATTTAACACCGATAAACTTCTTGTAAACCGTCGGGAACAAGGTGCACCTTCCCCATATTAAAGAATTTTACATCACGCTTTCAATGTAGACGATAGAGCCTCTAAAACTGTAAAAAAAGTTAAAAATTTAATAACTTTGCCGAAACATTTGTGACTTGTAATTTGGTTTACTTATTCAGAGCTAATTTCGGGAACACAAAATGACTACCAAATGATGCCTTTAAGGGATTGCTTCTTTTGTAGCATACTTTCAGCTGTACTGCTCGCTCTTGGTAGCCAATAAATAAACGGCGCACAAAGTTGGACTATGTTGGACTATATTATATCTCGGAACAAAACTCTTCTGCCGTTAAAGGTTCAAACGATCTTTCGCGCTGTTTCTCATTGAAAATTGGTTTGTTTACCTACAATTTTCGCAATATAAACATGCATACACACATATTTCCTGAAGGGCCATAGATTTCTCTCTTCAAATACAAGTTCCTGGTGGCTTTAATAAGAACAGTAACTGCACCGGAGTTCCGTGGTATATGTACCAATGCGTGATTTGTTCAACATTGTCATTTAACAGCCGTACACTCGACTATATCCGTTGCCTTTACACAATGTTTTACCAGCACTGCCAAATCTTAAAGGCGAATTTATTTAACACTGCCCAGCTAATCACGCTGGCATATAATTTGAGCACATCCTTACGCAGAGCTGGCTCTAATGGTAGTATATTGCCAAAAACAGTAAATTCATAGTTGGTTGCATCGCTCACCTAAGGATTTCAACTCCGTTCCCTTTTTGCTTAGAAGAAAGTAGCATACTTTATAATTCGTGATGCACCTTCAAATAGCTTAGTAGTCTTACTGCACTGCCCATCTAGGCCGGACTAACATGTCACAATAGTACACAACGGCCTAATTCTAATTCGTATAGAAACTCGTTCACCCAATCTAAGGTTTCACTTTCGCAATAAAGAAATAGGGAACGATAAGCTTTGTTTAGAGTACTTGCCTGTTGCTTCCGTAAGTAAGTATACGGAGCACAATCCGCGCACTCGGTGACCAAAAAGGATATGAATGGCCTGACCCGGACCGCCACCCTGACGTTCTCTTCCTGGGGCATGTCCGTCCCCTCGGGCTTTCACTGGGGCGACCAGGCACGGCCCGCGCGGTTACCGCGCACCGGCCAGCGCCCAGCTGACTCCTGGCCCTGGTACAATCCTTGAGCACTGGCCGACTTCCAGAACCCTATTTCGGCTCCCACCCTTTGTAAGCAGTCACCGACGAAGATGCAACCACGTCGCCAAGAGCGACAAGTGATATCCAAACGTTTTTAGCAAGTTGGTTGGGCGGGATTAATCGAGACGCCACAATGTCTCCCAAGACGTCGCCTGTTGCCACGAACTGTCACATGGCATCAATGTGCTCCGCGTGGCCGGTCTTCATGAAACGTCTTCCACAGTGGGTTTCGAATTTTCGGTGACCTTACGTTTCCAACAAACACACGTCCCAATATCACAGCACTTGAACGTCTATCAAACTCAGGACACGCTACTGCAAGATGCTACCGGTGGTTCGCAAGAGTGTAACAACAAAACCCGTGTTGACCCCAACTTGTCACACCGCTTCGAAGCTCTTGGAGAACGCCCGGGCGAGGGGCTGACGTCACACGAAGAGTCCGAACATCGCCGCTGGCTTTCCGTGTGTTGTCACGAGGTCAGCCGAGCGACTTCCCGCGCGACCGCATGGACAGAACGACGGTGTTTGGCGGCCGGTGTCCGCTCAGTGGGCCGCGACTGCCGTGGCGGGGAGTTCGGCCCCGCCGTCAGTGTGCCGTGTCCGAGGGGCCGTATGTTAGGAGTCCGTTGCTAGGAGACGCGACCACGGTGCCGCGCTGCTGCCACTGCTCGACTGACCCACTCGCCCCTTTCACGCCACTTGGAGCACCGGCTGCGTGTGTGTGTATGTGGGGAGGGAGGGAATGCTTGGTCCGCTTTGTTACGTTGACAGGTTGAGTTACGCGGGGCTTAGGCGTGCGGTTTTTGTCTTCCGCGAACTCTGCTCTGACAGCAGAGTCAAGGAAACAAGGTGATTCCGCAGGGGTCATGTAGATAATTAGTTAGTTCTCTGTGACTGTGTGAAAGCGGTTCGGCCAGTCACGGTGATCACGACACGCCTCAAAGAAAGAAAACGCATTTGACATCTAGGTTCTATCTAAACTTCTAAAAAAAATATGTATTATAAGACGCAGGCTTGAACGTCGAAAAATGTCAGTCCTGTTTTTTTTTTCTTTTTTTGCTTCTGTTTTCTTTTTCCTTTTTCTTAATATTGTTGATTTACAATAGCGTTACAATCCCCTTTGAAGACTGACAGGGAAAATAATTGTGGCTTTCGCCTTTCTGCAATCACCATCAATATTGTGTTTTTATCAGTTGTACTCAAGTAAATGGGACGTTACTAGTAGTAATATAAGTGAGCGGCTGCCTTCTATCAGAAGGCACCAAGCGCATGCCCGCATCAAGTAGCTTCTCTCAAGAGCACCGCTACGGAAGGTTTCCAGCGTCACTGCACGCATAATATTTTTCTCCTAGTCCCGTACCATAATATTCATGTGTTCAGTCGGGTGTTTTGACCACCAAACAAACTATTCTCCAACTCCCTTGTCGGCAAGGAGAGATATCCATTGTCTGGTTTTCGGCAGTAGTTTTCCTCCACAATGGGTGGTCGATATACGCAAAAACAAGTAGATCTCCTGACGAGGTTGACGCGCTAAAGATGCCCATGGGGTTGTGTATAGAGAAGAGCATTCCAAGACAAGCAGTCATCGTACGCTTTACAAATGGGTCGGAGGTTGCGGCTGTCGAGATTGTACACCCGCAGCCCTTATGACAGCCAGCGAGGATGGGAGACTAACGCTACCAACAAGCATCAACACATGTGTCTGAAATTTGCGAAAAACAATGCTTTGATGTCATTCCAAAGAATATTTCACAGTTTGATTCAACATTTGAAAATTGATATACCATAGGGAACTAAATAAACTGGGCAAAAGGCTAGGACAGAGCGTGCGCTCCATGGGTCGTACTTGTTTCTGCCTTAGTCTTTGTCCGTTGCGCTGTTTATTTATTTGCCTAGATAGGAACCGAGTAGCCCGCCAAAAGGTGTTACTCGATCTACCCTTCCTGCCATCCCCATTCGTTATCTTTCTTATTTCCCAGGTCCTATTTTTTATTCACATCTTCTCCCCAGCTGTTTCAAACCTTGCGCGGCAGTTTATGAAGCGCCTTTTTTTTGACGATTGTAGCCGGAAGTGAAGACATTGCGCGTGTTACGGCTAGCGGACTCCCTGCATTACTAGTAGAAATTAAGTCAATATTTTATGTGCAAAATATATCATGTCCGGAGCTACACCCCTGCAATAATATAAAAGCTTAGTTCTTTTCCATTTTGAAAATAAAGCTATTTCTGCTCATGAATAACTCGGTCATTACTGAACATGCGCAGATAAGTCAATAAGAACGAAAAAACCAAGTTTACTTTAAAGCTCTTTATGACATTGCATAGTTTTTTATTCAGACTTGAAAATCATAGTAAACACTAAGCGTTGGAAGAAAAGACGTTAATTCATTGATTGATATTATGTTCTAATTTAACAAATAGTTTACTTCTACTGGCTCATTAGCTACTTTTGTACAATATGGATAATCAGGAATGTGAAGAATAAATAATATTTCCTAAATTCTGCACGCAAATATTCGATTTACAGAAATATTTGATAAAGGTGTCCATGACAGCATTGCGGTGTTCTGAGGTCCCGTTTTAGTAAGTCCTCTTTTTGGGCACGCAGGCCTACCTGCGTCTTCCAACAGGTGCTTCCACGCTATTTCACGTGGAGCCTGCAGCGCTATGAATCTTCAGACGAGACAGACTTGGTCAGAGCGAGGTCGGCATTTATCGAAAGTCAAGGTAAGGCGACTGCATTACCCGAATTGAGGTTGGTTCTTACAAAGTGCCGGGTTGCCAGACGTAACTCCAGCACCTGTTTGGATTGTTTGGACTCTGACCGCCGCTCACTGAGAGCAACCGGAAACTGCAGCATCCACTTTCCGGTACCCCTAACGGGATACGAAAAAGGAATTGTTCAACGTTTCGTAATTTGGCCAAGTGATGCCAGATGAAGGAAGTCGAATGCTTGGGATCCAGCCTATATGCCGACAGCGTCACGCTTTGGACGTGGGGCGGGCACCCCAGTCGGGCGACAAGGGGAAGCATTGCAGCGGGTAATTGAACCCATCAACACCTCCCTGCCCGATATCTCACTTAATTGATTAGCTAACTTCCCCTCTGTCGCTATAGCCGAAGATATGCATATGGTTTTAGTCTATTTTAGCTGATAATCCCGGGTATAAAATAATATACGCGCGATTATTGAATCATCGAGCAAGCTTGATCCTAAAAATACAAAATCCTTCTTTTTGGGGATTTTAATATTACTGTCACCTGGAGGAAAAATAAAACAGACCAAGCTAGGCGTTGCACCTCGTGAGCTTATTCAGTTTCAAAGTTTACAGCTGGGCAATTTACCGTTAAACGCGTGCGGTAATGTATTGGACGTATTTTTACTAACATGTACGAATATTCAATTGTGCCAGTCACTGAACCCGTTGTTTCCATTGATATTTGTCTTGTACCGTTTGATGTTAATATAAATATTTGTAGACATGTGCGGCAAAGATCAGTGGATTGATCTTGACTAATTCGACTAATGCAGGGGCTGCTACCTTCGTCTTTCTCAGTTTCTGGAGGCTGGCAGTTGTGAAGGCGTTTATAGCACTGCCTCTGTTGATATGGCAGTTTTTGAATTAACTGGTATTGCAATAGAGGGCATAACACACTACATACCGAGGAAAGTATGTCACTGTCGAAAATATTTTGCGTGTTTTTCCTTCAAACTTAGACGAGTCTTACTTAAGAAACTCAATCTACAGAATGTGTCAAATGGATCACACGCCAGCATTGCGTGCAAAAAAAAAAAAAAATACCGAGAATGCCGAGCACCGGCCAAACCTCTGATCAATCGTGAGAGAGAGGTCCACAATTCATTTATTCAGCAGAACTTGTCTCGGCACCCTGAAGAGTTCCGACGCTTCGCGCGCAGCCGCACTATACAAAAACACAGCGGACATAATGTCCTCTTGCTAGGTAATACAGAATATATTTCTGAACCCGATGATGTCTGCAATTTATTCGACACTCATTCTTCGTCTGTCTATTGGTTGCCTAAAAATCAACAGCTGAGTGGCAGCCCTTCACGATTTTGTAATAATTTCGCACCATCTGTTATTACGATTGACGACATTTTAGTTGCCATTAAGAAGGTTTCCTCAAAAGAAGTCTAGTGGCCACGATGGTATCCCATCTTTCATTGTAAAAGGCTATGCAGATATTTTTGCTCCCTTGCTTGTTCACATATTTACATTGTCCTTTTAACAATTTGAGTTCCTTAGCGCTTGGAAGAAAGGCGTTTTTTTCCTTTGCTATATTCTGGAAACCATACCTCTGCGGCTGACGACAGACCCATTTCTTTTCTACCGTCAATTTTGAAAGTATTTGGAAAAAAGTTCTTCACCTGCATATATATCATCTTCAAGCCCGTTATAGTTCGGAATCAGCATGACGTTATGAGCGGCCGTTCTGTTGTAACTAACATTGTCACTTCCCTGAGTGGCGTGCCACCGAGCGTCTGCTGTGGAGAAAATACAGATTCAGTCTGTTTTGATTGCCATAAGGCCTTTAATCGCGTCAGTCATAAAATCTTACTAAGCAAATGACTACTTCGCAAATTAGGTGTCTCCTACCGTTCGTGGTTTTCTGGCTATCTCCGAGGCAGAATAAACTGCGTTTCCCACGTGCGAGTAAAGACTCAATATATTTCGGTTCCTACCGGAGTGACGCATGGTTCAAAACAAGGTACTTTGCTTTTAAACGTGTTTGTAAATGACAATAAGGAGGTGATACAGAAATCCACTCTGTACTAGCTAGTTGACGATATAAACTATATCGCAATGTGCAATGTGAGTGCCTTGATGCAAAAAAAAGTAGTTGGGGTTCTGTGGATATTTACACAGCGTGTGGTTGGTCGGCCATTTCAAAGTTGTGACGAAATGGCTGACCAACGATACGCTGTATAAATATCCACACAACCCCAATCATGTTTTGCATCAGGTCACAGTCACATCGCACATTGCGACACAAGGTCTTGCTTTTTAACGTGTTTGTAAACAACATTCAGAAGGTGATACAGCCCTGATGCAAACTGACCCTGATGCTATGTGTGCATGGTGTGCAGAAAATCAGATCCTACTAAATCTCCGAAAAATTCAAGTCCTACCGTTCACACGCAAAATCCTGCCTGTTCTATTTGACTACCCATTTATGCTGTGTTTAAAAATTTACTCTATCCGACGCCAAAGTAAAGGTGTCGTATTGTGGCGTTTCAAAACTTACTCGCGCCTACTCGATGACGTCAGACATCGCGTTCTAGAAGCGGGTTGTTTACTCCGGTGTAATTACTGGGGCTACCATCCTCCATCGGAGGGTAAAGTCGGATCAAACCAAGTGTGTGACGTGATCTCTTCGCCGTCTGCTAGTCGTCTACCTTCTGAGCCGACCGCCGACAAAATTTTTTTGCTCCTTTGACTTCGGTGGCAGACGTTCGAAATGACAAAAAAAAAATGAGGTGCAGCCATTTATTTGTGGTTATTTAGATTTGCTCTTTTCAACGCAGAAATTGACTGTACACCACTTCTAGATCGTGCAACTTCCCAGGAAAGTGTACCTATCGTTATTATTAGAGTCTAAGCGTAAACAGGAGCTACTCTACATCCTCGTCCTCGATGTTGGAGGGAAATCCGTATTTTTATGTTCAACGCCGAAAATGCTTGAATGCAGTTGAGGATGTGGATGTATTTGTTTTTCCCTCAAAGTGTGTAAAATGAGAAAATAACGCTCGTAAAGCAGTGAAGGCTTAGGAGATATTATGTATATGAGCAGTCCTCAACCCTGCCTCATCTACCCCCCAAAGAAATCGCCAATAGCGGTCTGGAAATTCTGTCTGTGATATTTTCTAATGACACTCACGTGAAAGCGAACGTAAGTCATATATCACTGTATAGAAAGCCCCCTTTGCTGCACAGCTACACCCTGTAAAGTCAATTTCTCCAAAGCGTAATTGGTGCAAATTACGACGCGGTAGAAAGTATGGGATTAGGTTACCTGGACTAAACTTACAGCGATCGCACTGATTAATAAACACTAAATTTTTGATGTCTATCTTGAAGGAGCCAGTAATTTTGATCGCAATATACAGCCCAAAAGGAAGGCGGTTGATAGTATCGTGTCTTTGAGTGTTTTTTTGTGATCAAAAGAAATATTCAGCTATTTTCCGCCATTGCTGCTGTTTTCTTATTCCAGTATTTTGTGTTCTGGCAAATTCGAGAACTCTGTGGCATGTTCGAGAACTCTGTATCATGTTCAGGGTCAGAATGTTGTACGCGCTGAATCTTATACGCCGATGGTTCCAGAAACCCACGTGTGTACAAAAGGGGCTGCGCGTGTCGAGCAGGAGTCAGTATCGCCCCAGCGTTGGATCCTGCTCTTATGCCACTATCGACGCCCGCGACGTTCTAGTGTAATCTTCTGCTTCTTGTTTGTTTTTGGCAAAAATTCGTCCCAGTAAACGCTTATTTATTCTTGTTTATTTATTGTTGTTTTGCGCAAACATTCGTCCCATTATATGTTTATTTATTCGTGTTTCTTTATTTTTCTGTTGGTCACCACCCGTGACAATATCACGTAAGTTTGTGCTGTTGCTCTGCTCTTATGTTATGCTATATGAGTACAGGCTCTTCCCTCGCTATGCTGTTATGTTGCGTGCTACTTAGCCATGGTCTGTACGGTCACGTTTCTTGAAGACCATTTTTGTTTAGGGGGTTTTCATACTAAACAGAAGTGTAATCATAGTTATTTACGCATTTTAATTTTAACATTTTAAACAAAAATATATTTGTAATCATGTGTTATTTGTTCAGTTACATTTGTTTACGTGCGAAAAAAATCAAGTTTTCACAGATTATACTAAATTAAAAGGCGCCTTTGCAGACGATAACCTCAAACAGGTATAAAAATATAATAGTCAGTTTTTTGTGTAGTATTCAATATAGAGAACAATTTTCGGAATATTCGAATGCCGGACTACCCCTAATTATCTTTATGCTTCACGCACGAGTGCGTCATAGTTTACGAATTTTAACATTTAAGTGGATGTATCTTCGAATTTGTATTCTCAAATAGAACACTTTATCTTTGCCCTCGCGACTAGCAACCCGTATATAAATTATAGATATTCGTTTTATTGTTTTTAAAATACAAAATTTTCCAACACTTTTTTTTATCGGAAGAGCAGTTTTTGTGAGATCCATTATTCTCTGCTTAGTTCTGGAGATGCTGCAATAATTTTTATATTGAACACCAACGGATTTCCAATTTCCAGAGTTGATTAATTTACCACTACGGTGAGAGGCCTTCTCGATTTTAAGAAGCAGCACACATAAAAGGCATGCCAGTCTTTTTGTGTCTTCTTAGTGACGTTCAATTAGAGCCCTCACAAATCATTATGTCTTACGACCTCTTTGTGTTCAGTTATTTATCGTTAATTATTCTTCGACATGCCTTTTTATCTGTTCTGCAAATCGTTTCAAACAATAAACTAGACTCACTAGAAAGCAATGCATGAAGTATCGCTAAAGTTGTAGCAACCGAGTTGCGCTGCCATTTTGATGCTCATAGCTACACGGGCGCCGTTAGCCACGGTTACAATTCTGAAACTCAATTTTGTGATCTACAGATACGGTGGATTGAGGTGATCGAAGTAATTATTTGTTTTGCTGTTAATAGTTGTAGCAAGCAGAAAGACGGAAGGCACTTCTTGCGTCTTTTGTCGGGCAATGCGTGGAAAAATGCTCGTGAACCCTGGCAACTATATTTCTACGCCACATAGGAACCGTGCGGATCTAATTCAAGCCCCGACCAGGGCGCCCCTAGCGGCAAACGGGTCCGTTGCATCGGGCATCTTCTGCCAGTCGCTGCGTTGGTTGTGCGTTGTAGTGGGTTAGCGCTGTAATTTCTGAGATGGCTATTCCGCACCAAGAAAGCCGCAACAATTGCTGCGTGGTCGGCAAGATCGCGAACGGCACGAAGTACTACATCGTCCCTTCGAAGCCGTACGACGCGGAGTACTGCCCGACCTGGGTACGACTTGTGCGTCCATACAGGTTAGTGGTGTTTTTTACCTTCCAGTTCGCGCTTTCTTTAGGCTGCTGACGAATAATACAATTAACTTTTTTTCTCTTCTAGCGACGATGGAACAGCATCGACACCGACGGCAAAGTCTAAAGTATGCAGCAAATACTTCACCGGAGTCGAGAAGCGGAATGCGGTCGCCCTCCTAAGCCTACCGTTGGATGTTTCCATCAGCCTACAGGAAGATAGTAAAGAGAATCGCGGAACGGCGCGAAAAAAAATCGCCCAGTTATTGTCAAGCTGATTCAGAAATAAACGTACATAATTACCGCAGTCCACTCAACGCCAACAAAATTTTTTTGCGGGCGCGCTTAATTTTGTTTGCACAGTACGGCGCTCCGTGACATCCACTTGTCCGTCGAAACGGACCTCCTTCGCGTCGCACACACGGCCAGATTCATGAAAAAGTTTTCTCTTCGTCATATTGGCACCACGGAAGAAGCTTTATGGATTCGTAACCGCCTTAAACCCCGTCGCAAGCACCCCGGGAACACTGTCCGCTGTGCTGCTCATCGCCATTGCTTCCCCCCGATGATTGCACCGGCTACCGAAGAAGCTTTCCGGATTCTTAGTCGCCCACTGCCCTCTGTGCTGTTCGTTGCTATTACCTCGCGATGATTCTGAGCCGGCGGCACCGGCTTCCGAAGGAACTTTCCGAACTCGTAACTGCCTTAAATTCCGTCGTAATCACGACAGGGACACTGTCCGCTGTGCTGTTCGTCGCCATTCCTGCCCGATGCTCCTGCGGCGGCTACCGCCAGGTCGCGGCGAACAATAGGCGACCGCTGCGACACGGCCGGCTTGCTCGCTTCCTATGACGGCTGAAGTGTGGTGAGTCTACCCCCTTGAGAATTGAGGTGCTGTAGGTATACCCATCGCATTTAAAAACCAGTCACAAATATAAAGGAGAACATCGTCCATGAAAAATGGCAAAAAAAAAAAGTTGGAGCCACTTTTTTTTTCTTGGGCAACGTGACATTACAGGTAGAACGTATAGAACGTGTCTCATTCAGCGGGTTGCTGAATGTTTAAGCCCGGTGGCTGACCTTGTTGTTTTCGACATGGTCACGTTATGGCGGTACTCATGGTACAGCGGTCGGTACCATGGCTTTTCGCTTTTATTGCTCGGGCACCCAAACGACAGCAGCCATTAGTTGAGGCCGCATTGAACGAAACTCGCCGGGAGAATAACGTAAGCGGTTACGCCGTGTTGGCTTCCACGAACGCTGCAGCATGACGGTGACAGGTTGCCCGTTACGCCAGCGAGCAGAATGTTTGACGGTCGCGGCGCCTTTGCTTGGGAGAACTTTAAAAAAAATATTATAATTCTCTCAGTCGAAAAACACCAGTGTGTCTAGCCTGTTCAAATGCTTTCAATTGTGGGACTAATAGGTTCTGACAAAGATTGTTTTGGGCAAATTAAAGTGCAAAACAAAGCAACTTCTACTGTCCATTTCTCCTCTAAATCGTCCAGTTTGAATAGGGTTCTTTTATGAAGTGCGGAGTGGTTATACGTTACGAGATACATTTGTCCCTGCCCAAACAATATAAAACAGCTTATTACAACTATGGTGCGTAATATCAATTTCATCAATTTGTGCGAAACAAAATATTCTTTTTAATCTGTAGATTGAGAAACAAAAACGAATGGTGCACTAAATAACTCTGAGGCGTTCATGCATCCCGCAAAGACGTTAAAGTTTGTTTCTGTTTAAGTAGGTTGTCTATACAATTGAACCTAAACTCAGATTGAGAGGACCCCCCCCCCCCCCCCAGGATATGTTTCCTACTATACATAAGTGAATTATGTTTATAAAAAGTTTTTTTTTTTTTTGCTTGTTCGGAACAGTCGTTCAACACGGAATGACGTCGCACGATCGACATGACACACAGAAAAGCGTAAGATTGTTTTAATAATATGCGTCAACGCTAATTTTATAATTGGCCTTTCTCTCGAAAGCGTTAAATATGTATAGGAACTCACTCCGAACGATGAAGCACTATCGCTGAAAACGTTTTCGCAAACAAAGCCCACATTACACTAGCTTAATGTTGTTGGGGGAAAAAAAAAGAAGAACGGGGAGCACAGAATTTAAATTAGGTCCGACCCACTCAAAGCAGCCGCATTTTCAAACAGCACACAAAGTGCGCTCATCACATTATTGATTCTATGGTCTTTGTAAGTATGATAAAGCTGGTGTAAATATTTCATTAAATTTTACTGAGCGAAACTGTTCCCCAGACATCAGTCCTTTACGAAGTTTCCCTTTAAGCACCTTTGCCGCAAAGGTATGTGCAGCAATAAAGAAAGAAAACCACAGCTAGGTAGCATGATTTATGTCAATCTCCTAGATGAGGGTTCGATCCCCGTCAGGGTGTCTTTCTTGTATTTCTTCTAAATGTGTTCTATTTTCTCAAATAAATTACATGACTTTAAAACTCGTGTGATGCGCGGAAGTGTCGATGGAATCGTCAATTTTTCATGATAGTCCTGGAAAAGACTATGTGTGTTAAAAATTTAGCGAATATAAAACTAAAAAAACGAAATTTCTTCTGTAATTAAAACAAACATAAGTTGTACGTCTTAAGACTGCAGCAAAAGCCTGACCGACATAAAACAGCGCGCTGCGTCTGTGGACTTCTCGTTTCTCCCTTATCGCGCAGTTTGTAGCTTCTTTATGTTGACGTTCAATGCTCACAAAGGGTTTTTAGGCCAGAGGGTACGAAAACTTCCCGTCATTATCTGGGACGTTACGGAAGACGTACGAAGGGTGAAAATGCGCCTGGGCTGGCAGGCTTTGAAATCCGTGCCTCCGCTTGGGAGCCGCGAGCTCTGCCAACCAGGCCACGCACGCGACAATATGAGCCTCAAAAGCCCACCAGGCTTCTCCGTTGCATACTTGGAGGTTTATCAAGAACCTATGGCTGAGAATGGGATTGAAACACAAAAGTTAGGCTCCAGACTTCTAGCTTTTGGAAAAATACAGAAAAAACTTCTGACGTACTGCAGGCGCAGCAAAGTGCCAACGTTAGTGGGAAGTATATGTTGACTCGTGAGGCCTTTCAGCATTGCCTATTGCTTCTGTATCCCGTAAATGACAATATGCTGATTTAGTGGGCGCGCCTGTTTGTGCTAGCAGTAAATGCAAACGGAATGCAGGCAGAGCAATAACTAAACGCTAAAGGTGGGATTAGACACACACGCACAACCTATGACAATCACAATAAACATTTATAGTTGTAGTTGTAGCTATTTATTACAGGCCCCGCGGCACGGAAAACGGAACTGGGGCGCCATAAATTTGCATAAAGCTTTTTATTTATATATAGATTGCCACGTACCGCAAACTAATTGGTCAGCTGCCCATGCAAGAATAAAATTATTACACGTAAACCTATGACTTCACTTGATCTCCGTGTCAGTTGCTGCCATGCAAATTGAACCCTAATTTCTGATTGGTAAAAATATTTGATAAAGGTTGTGTATAGTTTCATTTTCTTTTGTACATGAACGCTTCTCAAGTGCTTCATAACATTTCAATGTTTTGTGTAACTCAACCACTGACTGGTAATGCTTTTTTGCACCACAACTCAGTATTCATCGCTGTGGTGTAGGTTTTCGGTTGATATTTAAATGGTTTGGAATATATTTCATGGGCAAACGCTTCAGTCACTATCCGTGGTTATGTTTCGTGTGTTGTTTCGTCTGGCCATGAGTATTCTTTTTTGGGCCACCGGTATCTTTTTTTCAGCCAAAACAAAATATTTTTCAGGTATAGTGCTTCTCGGTAGTCATGATCTTTAGCAGGTTTGTGAAGGAATTCCGGATATAAATTCTAGATTTACTGAAAATCTTAAAGACTTTAATCTACCCATCTGTATTTCCACTTCCTATTTCATAGAAAAATAACACACCCCAAGAAGCGTGTTACAAAACTAGTTTTAATGAACCATTTGTCACATCCAGACAAAGTCCCTTCAATATCTGGGTGTCGCCAAAATACCTACATCAACCATCCTCATGTTTTTCATGATCTCGTATCAAGGCACTCTGAACGACTCTCCCTGTACTAATACTTCAGGTCCTCGCTATTTCTCTATGCCGCAGACCAAACGATGTGTTGTAATAATTAATTATACAAACGGCTACGTTGGGTGGCACTTTGGTAAAACGCGTAGCTAGTCTAAACCACACATGGCTACATGTTTATTTTTATTTTAATGTCCCATTCTTGATATGCAACATCCTTGCGTCTCTTGTTTCCTTTTTTTTTTTGCTACGTATACTACCTTGTTACGGTGTTTTGTAAGCGAAGCATGTCGAAGAGCACAGCAATGGAAAGTAGGACTTACCTTTATGCGCATATAAAGCAACTCTCACAACATGAGGTGTATTTCAATTAGAGCACGAATACCCAATTAATTATTAACTACCGGTCCTTGTCACTAAGAGATAATGTACATTAATAATGATGTCGCAACACAGTATCGTCGCATGCTAGGCCATGTTGTCGGCATTAGCTATCTGAATATGCTCGTCACGTGGTGGTAAACAAAGCCATGCAGTATCTTTGCATTGCTAATAACCAGAGACATCTAAAAATCAATTACTCTGCGGAGTCCCTTGTATTTACCGTGTTTGCCACACGTGAAGAACACCAACTTGCATAAATCGCTCCAAACAATTTCGTATTTGAAAGAAAAAGCTTGAAATAATTATTTAGATAAAAAAAAACAAAAAAAAAATGAAGTCATGCACTTAAAATAGGTTTTCATTTGTGCTGCATAGAAGGGGATATCATATCAAGCCCTCAATTGGCCGTTACATTCCTTGTGGCATGTGGATTTTGTAACTGTTTTTTTTTTCTAATATGACTATATTGTCGTATTTAAGACATCAAATTCGACATTCGTTTCACATATGGCTCTTCCGAAAGTGAAACTCTAGAAAAAATGCATATCGCAGGATTTGTTCCACATTGGTCTTCAAGCCAGTATGCTTGGTGCTATCCATGTGCACCTCCGGGAACGCACTTTTCGTGTGAAGCGTGGGGCAATTATTTCTAAAGAATTCTCGCAAAACAGTGAAGTCGCACAAGGCGGTGTGCCTAGCGTCACATTTTTATCGTAAAACTAAATTCAATTGCTCGTATTATATCAATATTTGTTCAGTACTCACTCTATGTTGATGATGTACAAATTTCAGTCACATCTTGTTATCCGTCCATTTGTGAACGTCGACTTCAACTTGCGATCAACAATTATGTCAAAAGGGCAGATATCAAAGGTTTTAGGTTACCTCCTCAGAAAATGGTTTGTGTGTGCTTCTTTCTTCGTCGGGAAATTTCACTTGAGCCTTTTTTAATTATGTGTAAAGTTCCTTTTGCACTAAAGAACGAACACAAGTCTTTACGTCTTGTATTTCACTCGAAAACGACTTTCATTCCACATGTTAAGAGCCTCAGAATGAAATGTGTGAAATCACTTAATATACTAAAGATCTTGTAGCACGTGCCCTGGAGGCTGATCGGTGTTTTTTATTGCGCATCTAGCGTTTGGTCGTACGCTCCCGACTTGATTATGGCTGTATTGTGTACGGCTCCGCGCTAACATTGGTTCTCAAGATGCTGGATCCCATCATCATCAGGGGCTCCGACCAGTCAGAGGTCCCCGCATTTTCAGATCCTGCTCCTACCTATCGTCTGCAAAAAACGGAGATCTTGATGGTGTGAAATGCACATTGCGGATCACTGTGGACGCTTTAAAGGGGTTACGAAACGATATCGTGCTGAGATGTTCATGACTTAGCAGAGGCGTACTCGTCCTACCTGGCCCAAGTATATTCATACAGACCGCCACTGATTCAAACGCTTCTTCGCCGCGGTGAAATTGCGAGGATAAAAGGGGACGCTTTGTTTCAGTCTTGCCTTTGCAAAGCTTGACGACGTAATTGTGGAATAGAAACCACCCACCTGATGACAATCGAGCGCGGTTCATAGATTTGACACTAGAACTGCGGGAGAACTCGACTTCGGCTCGTAACAGTCAATGACTCGGCGGAAACTTGGGTAATGGCTCGTGTCCAAACACTGCGGTGATTAGAATAGCCGAATTCTAACAATGCCTGGAGCTCAGCCAGCGGTTCTCTAGTTGCCGACCCAGACCGTGGCTATGATTAAAGTTGGCGGCATAGAATAGGGACCAGGCCACGTGGCCCCTTGTTCTAGCTCTGAGTTAAGGGGTTAAACGGTGCTCATATTTCTCGAATTTATTTGGCACTTGCTTTTTCTTAAAAGAAAAACTAAGGCATGTTTATTCGGTTACTTACGTCAGGGAGTGATTCCGAGTTGTATTTATCGAAAGTGCAAAAATTGTTTCATGGCCCCATTAATATAGCCAACGTAGTAAATTCGTTAGGATTCTCCGCTAAGTCGCATTCAGGACTAACTCCACGAACGAGCCATACTTCCGTTGACAGGCTCTGCTTTTTAGATGCCCGTTACGTGGCGGCATCCCAACGGTGATAACAAAGTCCTGGTAGGCACGTAAATCGTGTTTCAACGGTTCACATTATCGTGTTTTCGTCTATTTAAAAAAAAAAAAAACGACAGATGCGTGATCGTTTAGGTTTATTTAGAAAGTCATCGAAAACAAGCTTCCAGGTTTGCCAAAAGGTGGCGCCAAACAGCTGAAGTAAAGTGTCATTCTCAATCATTCTCCTAAAGCAAATGTGTCTCTTCGGACACATTTGCTTTAGGAGAATGTTACAACATGCTGTGGATATCCCATAGACGTCGCTCGAGCAGCCTGGTTTGGGTTAGGTTGCACCCGTAAAAAAGGCACCGATTTCGATCAAAAGTCACTCTGATGATGCTATCGAGAGCTGGAAAAGCGCAAAGATAATTTCATAGCGTTATAAAACTAAAAAAAAATATTTACGTCGTATTTATGGGAGCGCGAAACCTAGGGCCAATTTGCAAGTTCCATAAGGCAATCTGCTCGTTGAAGCCGTAACATGGCGCTATCGGTAAACTCTAGAAGTGTAGTGTTGAGTAAAATGATATCAAAAGCATTGTTAGAAAGGGAAACGTTATTTATTTCCGCGTTTTCATTTGGATTTCAACCATAGAAGCTTCCGTGCCCGCCGTAGAATCCGAGCCCGCCGTATCTGCTGTACAGTCCTTCATCACGCAGACTGCTTCCGTATCCGAGCCCGTAGCCGGCGTAGCCGTCGCATTTGCCGGCTACGCAGCCGCCGTAGCTGCCGTGGCGGGCGTGGCCGCCGTCGCCGCCGTAGCCGGCGTAGCCGCCCTAGCCTTCCTAGCAGGCGTAGCCGCCGTAGCCGGCGTGGCCGGTGTAGCAGCCGTAGCCGCCCTAACCTTCCTAGCTGGCGTAGCCGCCGTAGCGGGCGTGGCCGCCGTAGCCGGCGTGGCCGGTGTAGCCGCCCTAGCCTTCCTAGCTGGCGTAGCCGCCGTAGCGGGCGTAGCCGCCGTAGCCGGCGTGGCTGGTGTAGCCGCCGTAGCCGCCCTAGCCTTCCTAGCTGGGGTAGCCGCCGTAGCCACCGTAGCCGGCGTAGCTGGTGTAGCCGCCGTAGCCGCCCTAGCCTTCCTAGCTGGCGTAGCCGCCGTAGCCGCCGTAGCCGGCGTGGCCGGTGTAGCCGCCCTAGCCTTCCTAGCAGGTGTAGCCGCCGTAGCCGGCGTGGCCGGTGTAGCAGCAGTAGCCGCCCTAACCTTCCTAGCTGGCGTAGCCGCCGTAGCGGGCGTGGCCGCCGTAGACGGCGTGGCCGGTGTAGCCGCCCTAGCCTTCCTAGCTGGCGTAGCCGCCGTAGCGGGCGTAGCCGCCGTAGCCGGCGTGGCCGCTGTAGCCGCCGTAGCCGCCGTAGCCGCCCTTGCCGCCCTTTTGGAGGCTCCGAGCACGCCGGCAAGAGCCACGATGAGGATAGTCAGACGAAGCTGCAGGAGAATTCCATCATGAGTTTAACAAGTTACAATGCGACGTTTTTGAACTGATATTCAAGTCTACATTTTTGCATACAGTGGCCTGTATTTTGTTTTCGTATGCGATTTAAAAAAAAGTTCGGGCGGATATTGCCGCGCGCAGGGCCGAACAAGCAGCACTCGGTCACGCAATGCTTCAAGGCGTTGCGTTTCTTTTACTCGGGGCGTAACTTTTATTATTTCGTCTTAGTTTCTTGTTCTCGAAAGTGTCTGTACATTCTTAACCCGAACGCGCGTTGCTTGAAACTTCGGGGCCGACTTGTTGCGATGCCGATGCACACTAGATAAGGAGCTGCCCGTGGCCTTGCAGGGTCAGTCTCGCTCTCACTTCCTGTTACGCCGCGAAATTGCTGCCCGCTTTTCTGCTGTATTGACGCTGGTTCTTTGTTTTGTTCGGCACTATTTTGCTAACTAAACCTTTCTTTACAGTTCATTATTTATCGCATTTCGCCTTAAACCTGTTTTACATGCAGCGACTGTGCGAAAAACACTCGGTGCTACAGCCGACGCTTCGAGTGCTATCGCAATATTTGGTTTCACATGCTCCAACAACAGCCCAATTTCTGGCGGCGCAGCCGGCTCTTCTAGTTGCAGCGGACACGGACGCGACGCATTTCACTCTGCCTAAAATACAACAAAAGAAGTTGTAATAAACACACATGTTTTACGAATACAACATGTTACTAAAACTCTCTAAAAATTAAACACTAAACCAAAATCTTTTAGGTGCCTAAATTTATTTTCAAATACGCAGCTATCGCGGATGAAAGCTGGCTAATGAACGGCTGGTGGACGAGAAAGCGATGGCACCGACTTTGCGACAAAATACCACCTTGGTGGAAAGCAGTTGCAGAGCCGCTGCGACAGTGCGACTGTGATTTTAACCGCACATTTGCGTCAAGTCGCAGCATGTGAAACAGCCTTTACTCCGTAACAACATTGACTTGTAGAGACACGTATAATTAATAATGAGGTAAAAATGTAATAGCGCAAAATGAACAAGACAAGAGAATAGACAAAAGGGACACCTGGACTGTCTACTTTCTTGTCTTTATTCTTTTCGCGCTATTTTATTTTCTATTTAAAAATGCACCAGTGTTCTACAGCCGCTTCCGTTCCGGGAACACGTTCCGGGAACACTTTCAGGGAACACGCTCCCGGAACGTGTTCCTCTTAGGAGGAACGCCGCTGTTCCGTCTTGCGTCGATGGAACTGGGACGAAAACTCGCTACATTTTCGAGAAAACGGCAGGAGGAACGGCATTGCTTATTTATTTATGTATTTAACTGCAGATTTGCCCGACTTCATTAAGCGTTTAGGCTTTCTCTTATCGTCCATTTCAACTTCTCATTTCAAGGGATGGGGAAGTTTCGGAGGGATCATCGAAAAAAAAAACGGGAACAAATGTGATCGTCCCAACTGGACACGTAGTTTTATGCGAATATTTTCACTTTATTTATTTATTTTATGTCTGGATTATCCAGTACAATATTTTATTAAAATGAGCAAATGTACCATTAATTTAACAGCACGTTCCAATCTTACAAATGGGACGAGAGCGTTCCTTGCGAACCACTGGAACTTGTGACGGGAACCCATTCTACGATTCAGAAAGAACGAGGAACATGATTTTATTCCCGTTTTCGAGGAACGTGTAATACAGTGATACTCACCAACTAGCACTTTAGGGAATGGTCAGAAATACAAGTTAAAAGGTCCGCGTGCACACGGCCAAGCAGATCCCTCTTCATACCGTATGTTTTTTATGTGAACGTTTCCCTTTTATGTTTTGAAGTCTCTGATGAGACGGTCGACGCGCGACAATATTTAAGAGTAAATTTGTATGCGTTTTTCAATTACTATGTTTCCGTGTTATCGGATAAATCCGAAAAAATCCGAAAAAACTCGCGCCGTAAAATTGCCGCCAAGAAAAACTAGAAAATTCCAGGTCCCACAAAATATAAAAATGAAAAAGGCGGTATTTTTCAAATACATTTTATAAAATCACATTATCACTGGTCCTGAGAGGAGCGTGTTAGTTTCCTTTCACACTTGGATTACTGGCGAAAATGGGTTACCTTTTAGCTCGTTCAGGTTTGTTGTCTTGGTCACGACTAAAGCCATTGTTTAGGTTTCTAGTCTGGGCCACACTATATGGGTGGGTCTCAAGAAAACGAGTGGTACAGTTTTTTTTAACAGTGATAGCTATGAACGCGCATATTTCAATGGATGGGAGAGTGCAGCTGAAGCTCCCATACTTTCCAGCGACCACGTCCAGGAGTTTACATATTTGAAAGAATCGACTGTTATTGAAGCAACACAATTTTGCAGTGTCTGTCGTGGGATAGTTAGCATTGCCAATAGTAATGCGCTAATGCCAAGTGCAGCTGATTAAATAGTATTCGATAAAGGCGAGTTTTGAAATATGTAAGGTACGTTTATGTCCGGACTTTTAATTTCTATTTGAAATGAGGAAAAATTGTCAACAAATTAAAATTTGGCTCCGAATTTTAGAAAATTGAAAAACTAACAAAATAAACTCCGATAAGCCCGGTTTTTTTAGCGGAAAATAAACTCCGAATCAGCAAACAATTTTGTTTGTTGTTTCGCAGTGAGATACTCGACATTTTTTTATTGTGTAAAGTTGCTATGTCATTGTCCACTAACGGAAAACGAGAGGATCGAGAATGAGATTTTTCTATTTCTTATACTGCTTAAAAGAGCGGATTGCGTTTTGTTAGATTTAATCGTGCGGTCTCCCATCATGTCTAAAATAAAGTAATATATGGATCATTATTGCTATAAGCAAAGAAATAGCAATTTTTAGATTAAATGCTTCTATACGAATATCTCAGCTCTCATCCTTAGTAAGTATGAAATACAAGAACGTTCATAGTTTAGTCCCTCACATAAATGTAACAGTCGAAATTCAATATGGCGTTTTGAGGCTCTCAAGGTCTATGAATTGCGAGATTGCATCTGTATTTTTACGCTGATTTCTGGATCCTTCTTCGTCAATTAGTGTATTTACAACCTTTTAAGTTAAAATGTCAATGATAAATTGAAGTGGCAAGTCTGCATTGTAGTTCAATATCTTTCTAAATCTTTTATACTGAATTCAGTAAATAAAATGTATGTGAAAACGTGTCGTTTAAAAGTAAAAATAAAGAAAAATATGCATCTATAAATAAAGGAGCTTAAAGCACCGTATATAAGTTAGAAAGCAGCATATAAAAAACTAATGCCTCTCACCAGAGCCGTCATGGTTTTCAGTAGGTTGGTTTCTTTGGATGCTCTTGGCTGAAGTGTGAAAGTGCCCGTGTGCTTTCGGTGAGCTTGCGCTGTTTTATATAGCAAAATGAGCCTGGCGGTGGACTGCGAGGTGTCTTCATATTCAGCCACGTGTATGTAAATTTACAATAAAAAATAAAAAAAAGACACGGTTTATAATGAAAATGCAGACATGTAGTCTAGACGTACTCTGTAGTAGTTAAAATGTAATTAATATGCAGATAGGTAGGGTGGTCCTCGGTGGCTATGCTGCGACACAGTCAAATCATCCACTCGCTTTCGCTATGCAGGTGTTTTCCTCCGTCATCACAGGCGTGCTGCTTTCTGCCCTACTGTGCCTTCCCGAGCGTCTTCTCGGAATGTGTGCCTACGTTCCATGCACCCGATACCGCTGACTGCCATCTGTCCTCCCATTGCGTGACGGCTCGTGTGTCACCTCCCTCGACCAGACATGTACAGTCAACTCATTCACTCGCTTCCTCTATGCAGGTGCTTTCCTCCATCATGCCACGTGCGCTGCTTTGTGCCGTACTGAACCTTCCAGAGCGTCACCTCAGAATGTGTGCCTACTTGCTATGCACGCGATACCGGTGACTCATCTGTCCTCCCACTGCGTGACAGCTCGTGCGTCAACGTCAACTCCCTCGACCGGAAACTACACTATCGAACAGACATGCACGCAACGCGTTACAAGTGATGAGTTACCTTTACCTGTTAATATGTTTGGTAACAAGTAACGTATTCACTTACTTTTCTAGAAAAGAAACGGCTAAAGTATTTAGTTACTTTTAAGGCCAAGTAACGAGTAACGGTATCTGGTTACTTTTGAGGAGTAATATGTACAAAACCGCTTAAACGGCCTCCTTTTTATTCTAAACTGAGTATGCGTCTATTGCGAGAATGATTGGTGCGCAACCCAAAAAACAACGAAAAGTAAGACAGTACAGCAAAGTATAACGCTGAACACGTCCATCGAACAGTTCGATTGACGTGTCCCGCGATAAACGTCGCTCAACGAAACTCTACAGCTCGGAATGTCCTTCACCCAGCGAATACAATGAGATTCGTTGGTTGAACCTTCTAGAATCGAGTACGGACCGAATGTAAACCCTGATGTTGCCAACGCGGGAAGGCACACAAGCCGGTGTCAACTTCGCTCTTTAGAAGTAGAGAGAACACAAGAGAAATTGAAATCCCAGATCTACCAGCTCTTGCTGAAGCACAACACCGCCGTTCCTTCGAGAGCGTCGGTAGAACGTCTCTTCGTCATTGCCGGAGATGTATTTTCAAGAAAGCAGGGAAACATAACTGTTGAATACTTCGGGAGGCAGTTACTGCTTAAGTACAACGACTGCTAAACAACAAACAATAAACCATAAAACAAACCATTACAAAAACAAACAAAACAACAACAACAACAAAAACAACCTTGCAATCTGATCTCGAGACGGCACGTGCTGATACCACTCAAAGAGCGCATATGGTCTTCGGGTTGAACGCCCGAATGGACGATGCTGAAAACCGTTCACGAAGAAATGATTTATTATTTTACTTTGTTTCTGATCATGCCCAACATGAGACTTATTTCTGTTCAGTCCGAAGAAAGAGTAGTTCAGTTATGGTCTGATCACCTTCATGTGACCCTTGAACCTAGAGATATAGAGTGAGCTCACCGTCTCGGCTATCACACAAACGGACGCTGTCGCCCATTAATCGTGAAACTAACGTTCTCTAAAACTAGGGAGGCTATTCTTTCGAACGGCTGTAAGTTAAAGGGCACCGTTTTTAGCGTTGGCAAAGATTTCTCGTGCCCCGTCCAAAACGCCCGGAAGCACTTAGTTACATTTGCTAAAAACAAGGCAGTCTCCCATTATGGCTACCCTACAAAACACTCTTCATTGGCAAACAACATGATATGTTTGACGAGCAGTCATGAACTGTAAAAAAATTTCATAACAATCATCAGTGTATCGGTGACCTTTTAACTGTTCTCAATTCACCCCTGGTGTAAATACTTCCTTATTTGTTATATCTACCAACACCCGGAGCTTCCTTTCAAAACGGGATCTTGTTTCTAATCTCGCCTCGTCGTCTCGCAGCAATATATTACTACTAACTGAAACATAGTTAACTTCCGACCTTACTGATGCTGAAGTCCTGGCTGACTTGGCAAATGTTCACCTCTATTGAAATTATCGTTAAGGCGCGCGAGCTGGAGGTGTACTCATCGCCGTTAGCAAGCAGTTGTCCTGTTCTCTCATTACTATTCCACGTGATATTCAAGCATTCTGGCTCATCTGTCGGGCCTCTTCCCGCACAGTTGTACTGGGCATCTGCTACAAACAACCAAATTATAGTACCGACTTTTCCTTTAAAATAAACGACCAACTATGTCAACACTCCCTAGAGTACTCAAATGCACAAATTTTTCCTTTGGGTAACTTCAATATTCCAACTATTAATTGGACTGACTTATCGCCCATAACTGCAAGCAACTCAGAAGCCAGAGAATTCATTGAGGATTGTCTCAATTTTACTCTCATCCAGATGGTAACAGAACCTACGCGCGTCGCTAGTGAATCTACAAACATTTTAGATCTCATATTAACCATTACCCTGACAGTCTATTATCCATAAACTACCTTCGAGAAATTAGTGACTACAAAGTTATTCATGCTGTCTTTGAGCTTACCCCTTCAAAAATTCATACCGAAAAGAAAACAATTCGCCTGTACAATAAAGAAAATTAGGAAACAATAAATAACGAGCTGAACACCTTTCTCCAGTTTTTTGAATTGACATTTCACAACCGGTCAAATTATAAATATTGTTTGATTGTTAAAAATACGACCAACGTACCAGCAAATACTTTCAACCCCTTGTTCAGTTTCCATGTAGATCAACAAAAACCGAGGTTCACTAAATCCCTCAAAAGATTAAACGATAGAAGAAAAAAAAACATGTCTTCCACCCAGCCAAGCAGACGACTGGCCCTAGTCCATGGGGAAAATATCACGCGGCTGAGCATGCATATTGAACCGCAATCCGAAAGGCCAAGTACTTGTTTTTTCTCGTGGGCATAACCAAACATGTTGATAAAAACGCCCGAAAATTCTGGCAAATAATAAACCCTCAGCAAATGCACACTGTTTTCATTACCAATAAACCGAGAAAACTTGTGAATTATGCTGAATGTGCAAATGTCTTCAACCCTACGTTTTCATCCGCTTTCACTGCAGAATCGGAAGTGTCATTTACGATGTTACCTAACACCGAATGTCCAATATTTCCCTAACTTTTTTTGCTGATGTTATTGCGTCAGTAATTGATAACATCAGTCTGTAATCATCAGCCGGCGTAGACAAAATCAATTCCTAATTTCTGAAATAATACTAACCACATCTCTGCAGCATATTTGTGTTTCTTACTTTCTCTCTCACTTTCAACATGTAACATACCGGAAGACTGGAACAAGGGAAAGGTCGTTCCCGTCCACAAATCAGGTAATAAAGAATCCACATTAAACTACCGCCCTATCTCTCCAACGAGCTTGCCTTGCAAAATTATGGAACACGTCATTTTCACTCAAGTCTTGCATTTTGTGGACTCGATCAACTTCTTCCATCCGTCGCAGCACGGTTTTTGTAAAGGATTTACCTGCGAAATTCAATCAGCTCTCTTTCTTCATGATCTTCACATTAATCTCGACTCTAACATACAAACTGACACAATTTGTTTAGATTATTCAAAAAGCATTTGACAAAGTACCTCCTAAGCCCTTGGTACTAAAACTTGATCAGTTAAACTTAGACCCTGATATCTTAAGATGGATTAAATCATTTCTTAAGAACCACTCCCAATATGTCCTAGTTAATAACAAGACCCCTAATCTTCAAATTCAACTTTCAACTTCGAATTTATTGTTTCTTTCCAGGGGAAAGGGAGAGAGAAAAAAAAGGCAGACTTTTGTCGCTTGACAGCGTTTCTCCTCCCCACCAGCAACAGCAACGAGAGAAACTATTTTACATACTAGTGACCTGTAGAACAAGGTTTACATAATAACAAAACATGCAACAAATAAGAAAAACAAATTTACAGACATCACGAACATTTCTTGCAGGTCGGAGGTCCCATCAAGAATAGGCACAAATAACACCAGAGAAACAATGAAAGAATATTCTTTCTGCTCAAACTCATCAAATTCGTGCCCAGTCTATGTGTTTTGTTTATAACATTAGGCAAAGAGTATTGCAACATCTGGAGGCCGTAGCCTGTTCTCGAGCGAGGCGTTGACCATGTGCCAACACAACGGCCTGCATATGCAGGCACTCTCCGCTTCATATTGGCGATTGATAGAAAAACAAGTTGATTTTGCCTTACAGACGTTTGATATGTTAGAAGAAGTTTATAATTATAACACTCTGTAATTGGAACTATATGAAGGTTTTTTAAAAGTTGTGATATGTGAGCGTTGAACTCCTCATTACACATAACTCGAATTATTCTCTTCTGGAGAACATACACGTGATGCATATTTGTAACCGTTGTGCTACCACAAACAAGGAAGCAGTAATAATAGCAAGAGTAAAGGAGGGAGTTATAAAGAAGAATTAAGACCGAAAGCGGTAATATATGACGGGATTTATAAATAATGCCCACAAGTTTTGAAAGTCTGCCAGCTATGCTTTGTACTTCGGCGTCCCAGCTCATGTACACCAAGAACCTTAACATTTTGTACAAAGTCAATATTGTACATCTTGTACAAAGTCAATACAAAGTCACATCGGGCGTCCCCCAAGGATCTGTACTTGGGCCCCTTTTATTTTTAATATATCTTAATGCTTTAACGCAACCCTTGTCCTGTCTTATTCGCATGTTTGCAGACGACTGCGTCATCTACCATTCAATCACTAATGTATCAGACCAATCTGCCGTCCAAAACGACCTTAACTAAGTGCTGCAATGGTGCGACCGCTGGCTAATTTCCCTTAACTCTATTAAATGTAAAGGTATGCCCTTTCAACGCCGCCGTAATCCTCTTTTTTTTCCCTATACCGTAAATACCACCACCGTAGAATTAACCGAATAGTATAATTACTTTGGTGTCACCCTTCGCAGCGGTGTATCTTGGCGTGCCCATATTACTAACATCACCTTATCTGCTAACAAAACCCAGAGATACCTGAAACGTCAACTGCACCACGCCCTTCAGGAAATAAAACTACTGGCATACAAATAACTAATAATATTGTTACAATTTCTGCTTTCCTTTTTAACTGGTTTAATCACCGCACAGAGAGGTCCGACATCTTCGATGGCTGTCTTCCAACTGCCTCGCGCACACGCACGAGCACGACGAGCGTTCCCTTCGTCGCGTGCCGGTTGCTTCTCTTATATGTTTTTTGTTCAGCCCGCACTCAGCGTCTCCGCTACACTATCCCCCTCCCAACCTTTGAAGACCGAGCAAGTCCTACAGAAGTCCCTGATACAAACACAGCCGGTCGCGGTGGACCACGAGGGCCCGTGATCTATCCTTGCGACGTATGCGATAGACCACATCACTGAGACGTTTGATGACGATGAAAGGTCCTTGCCAGTTACGCTGCAATTTCGGAGACAGTCCTTTTTTGCGAATCGGGTTGTAAAGCCATACTCTTTCCCCTGGAGAGAACGGGCGCGTTGTGACGTGCGCGTCGTACCGGGCTTTCATGCGATCCAAGCCGCTCGCCAAACGCTGTCGAGCAAATGCGTGCACCCGCTCGAGGTTTGTTCTCAGTTCGCCTACGTAGGACGCAGGGTTTGTGGTCGGCTCTGATGCTCGTGGAAGGGCTAAATCACAGGGCATGCGAAGGTCATGACCGAAGAGCATTGTGGCAGGCGTATAGCCAGTGACCTCATGAGCAGACGTGCGATATGCATACAAAAACAAAGGCACGATGCTATCCCAGTCATCTTGCTGATCACTGACGAACATGGACAGATGTTGTAGGATCGTTCGATTCATCCTCTCGACTAAACCGTTTGACTGCGGGTGGAGAGGCGTCGTTCTTGTCTTTTTGATGTTGAACATTTCGCAGACTTCTTGGAACACCCGAGATTCGAAGCTCCTGCCTTGGTCCGAGTGGATGCTCAGGGAAACTCCATACCGTGTAATCCAGTTTGTCACCAGAGCGTCGGCGATTTCGGAGGCGGTCGGGCTCGGTATAGGAATGACTTCCGGCCACTTCGTGAAATAGTCAACAATGACCAGCAGGAACCTGTTGCCAAGCTTAGATCGAGGAAACGGTCCAAGCACATCAATGCCGACGCGTTCAAAAGGTGCTCCCGTGACATGTTCTTGAAGCGGTGCTCGCTGTTTTACGTGAGGACCTTTCCGTGAGACGCACATGTCACATAGACGGCACCATTGCTTTACGTCATTATGGCACTGTAGCCAGTAGAAGCGCTGCCGAATCTTTTTCAGGGTGCGGTTCACGCCGAAATGTCCTCCTTCAGGGCTTGTGTGCAGCTGGTGAAACGCTTGAGAGCAGAGTCTTCGTGGCAGCACCAGTTGCCATACAACAGAGTTGCCCGCAGCGGACTCCCAGCGTCGGTAAAGAACACCGTCGCGCAGCAGCAAAGAGTCCCATTGCGCCAAGTAACTCTTGAGGGCCGGAGACAGCCGAGATACTTCCTTAGGAGGGGGCCTGTTATTCTGTCTCTTCCATCTTACCAATGGGCCGATGTCCGGGTCGTCAAGTTGAGCGTTTCGGAGCTCTTCTGGCGTCCACGCTTCGTAGTCGCAGGGTAGGTTGGTTAGTGCGTTAAGCGCGTCGAAGCTGCGCTTTTCAATGCTCAAGCACTGCTTGCACTTTTCACTACATGGCCTACGAGAGAGACCATCGGCATTGGTGTGCTTTGAGCCGGAACGATGTTGTATGTCGAAGTCGTATTCATGCAGGCGTTCCAGCCAGCGGGCGACCTGACCATCAGGTGTCTTGAAGCTCATCATCCATGTCAGCGATGCGTGGTCGGTTCGAATAACAAACTTCCGGCCCAGTAGATAGTGGTCAAAATGGGTGATGGCTTTGATGGTGGCCAGCAACTCCCGTCGGGTGGTGCAATAATTGCGTTCGGGCTTCGTGAAGACCTTGCTATAGTAAGCAATGACGCGTTCTTGTCCGTCCTGCTCTTGTGATAAAACTGCGCCGATTGCCGAGGCGCTGGCGTCGGTGTCAAGAATGAAGCGTCCAGTCTCCTTCGGATACGCAAGTGTTGGCGGAGACGTGAGGGCTGTTTTGAGCGTCTCAAACGCGCGCTGGCATTCCGAGGACCAGACGAACTTCGCTTTCTTCTCAGTCAGAGCATACAAAGGCTTGGCGATGTGAGCGAAATCGGAGACGAATCTTCGATAGTACGATGCCAGTCCAATGAAGCTCTGCACGTCCGTGGTGGATCTCGGGGTTGGCCAATCAACGAGAGCAGAGAGTTTCCGAGGGTCTGTGGAAACGCCATCCACCAAAATGATGTGGCCGAGGTATTCCACTTGCCTTGTAAACAGCGAACATTTCTTCGGTGTGAGCTTCAGGTTCGCATTTTGCAGGCGTGAAAAAACCAAGTTTAGATTCGCCAGATGGTCTGTGACTGTCTTGCCGAAGACGATGATGTCGTCAAGGTATACAAGGCAAATAGTGCCTATGAGCTCGTTCAAGACCGATTCCATTAGCCTCTGAAATGTAGCTGGAGCATTGCAGATTCCAAATGGCATTACTCTGAACTGATACGAGCCGATACCTGTGGTGAAGGCGGTCTTCTCGCGGTCTTCTGGTTGCACCGGGACCTGCCAATATCCGCTTTTGAGGTCGAGTGTCGAAAACCATGTGCACCCAGCGAGGGCATCCAAGATGTCATTAGTCCGAGGAAGTGGAAAAGAGTCTTTCTTAGTGACGTCGTTGAGTTTTCGATAGTCTATGCAAAATCGAGTTGTACCGTCCTTCTTTGTCACTAGCGTAACTGGTGATGACCAGGGGGAACATGCTGGTTCAATCACGCCCTGTTGAAGCATTGTCTTCACCAAGTCGTCGACGTGAGACCTCTGTGTGAGAGGAATGCGCCGAGGGGGTTGTCGAATGGGAGAAGCCTGTCCTGTCACAATCCGGTGTGTCGCCACCGATGTCAGCCCTATATCTGCGTCTCCCGTGCTGAAAAGGCTTGTGAATTTTTCAAGCAGCTGGCAAAACCTCTCAGCATCAAGTTTATCGAGACAAGCAGACGCGCCTTCGTATAATGGTAATACGTGCGCAGCTAGCTTGATAGAGGATGTGCGAGGACAGATATACGGGAGGGTGTCGTTTATTGGCAACCCAGTGTCGTAGAGGACCGTCACTTTGGCGGCGCCTAGGGGAATCGAGTCAGTTCCGAGATGCAGCAATCCAGCGTTGAAATCGAGCACGCACTTGTGTGCTTTGAGGAAATCGACCCCAGGATGCACTGCTCCTCGATAGCGGCAACGACAACAGGCAGCGAAGCGTGAAAGCTACCCACGGTGAAGGGTACAGTTGTGGAGCCTAGTACGGCTACCATGTCTCCCGTTGCGCTTTGCAGAGCATAGCTGTCAGAGCTTTGTGGAACAGCACGATTCGCTTTCATCAAAACTTCCGGTCTAATTACCGAGGTTGTAGCTCCGGTATCAACAAGTGCGCGTACCGAAACTCCGTCGACGACGCCCTGAAGGTAGATACATGTAAGTGGTGCTGTCAGGACACGCGTTGATGTGATTATCCGCGGCGATGTTGCTGTTGGGTTCCGGCTGCTGGGGTGATACGTGGGACATTGTGCCCGCGTGTGGCCCTGCTGATGGCAGTTCCAGCAAACTGGGGCTGGAGGCGCATGTGTTGCTGTTGTCGGGGCTTGCGGCTGCGTAGGAGGCCTCAGAACCGTAGATCGTGATGCTTGTCGAGCAGCTTCTATCTCCAGCGCGCCCGTGTGCGCTGCTCGGAGAGTCTTGGGGCGTGCTAGGCGAACCGCATCCTGCACCTCAACGGAGGAGATGGCGTCAATGAACGCCATGGTTGCCACAGCGTCAATTGTGTCTTGTGGGCAACCAGGAAATGCAAGATGGGCGAGGCGCTCGATGTCGTCGGCGACTTGAGAAACTGTCTCGGTTGCAGACTGACGACGGTTGCGAAGTTGGGCGTGATGAAGAAAGCGGAGGGGTCCTTCCCCGTAGCGCTCGTTCAGTGCCGCGACCAAGGCTTCGTAGGAATCGCGGGTGTCGGGTGGTAGGTAGTGTAGTACTGTCAAAGCTGGTCCGGTTAGATGGGCGGCCAAGGCTTGTGCCTTTTGAGCCGGAGACCATTGGTTAGCGTCAGCAATGAGCTTGAACTGGGATACGTAAGGCGCCCAAGGAACGGTACCGTCGAATGTCGATGGCTTGAGACGCAGGGTTGAAAGTCGGGTAGCGTTCTGAACCGGGGGGCTTGCGGTGCGCTGCTCCTCGAGTTCAGGGAATCGAGACTCCAAGCGGTGAAAACGTTCAGTCATGGAGGCAGTGAAGTCCTGAATGGATGATGCCATAGTTTGGAGAAACAGGCTCTCTCGTCGAGCGTAGGACGCTTCGGCTTGTTGGAGCCAGCTTTTGAAGAGGGCCATGGGTTCGGACGCTGTCGGGTCTGAAGAAGCGAGATTTTCGGCGCCGGTAGTTGCGGTGTGGTCCCCTTCGGGACTGGTAGGAGGTTCCATTGCCCGGGGAAGGCGTCGGCCCGAACGGAGCTCCACTTCTGACACCAGTGTTACAATTTCTGCTTTCCTTTTTAACTGGTTTAATCACCGCACAGAGAGGTCCGACATCTTCGATGGCTGTCTTCCAACTGCCTCGCGCACACGCACGAGCACGACGAGCGTTCCCTTCGTCGCGTGCCGGTTGCTTCTCTTTTATGTTTTTTGTTCAGCCCGCACTCAGCGTCTCCGCTACAATATCAAAGCCTGAATATACATCCGCCGTCTGGGACGCTCAGCAAATATACCTCATCAACGCACTTGAAGCAGTTCAAAATCGCGCTATAGATGCATTCATTTTTCATACTCGTACAATATCAGCGAATCGCCCCTGACAGCTGAATCCGGTTTACTTAGTCTCACTTGTCGTCGCCGCACCGTCACTCTACGTTTGTCTCACAAATTATTTAATTCCCTCCTCTGTATCTCACGTTACATCGTACCTCCCACACGCGCATATCAGCGCACCAGTCATCTTCTGCAGGCTGCTCGCCCACGCGCCCGCACTGCCATTTTTTTTTCCGCGTCGTTCCTCTCCCGTGCAGTTTCACACTGGAACAACTGTCCCCACCACATTGCTGCCATCACCTGCCCATCAACCTTCCTCGAAAATTTTACCGATCATCTCTCATCTGAAGACTAGCACCTATACTCGATTATTCCGTAACGCCACCCCTTATGTAATACCCCCTAAAGGGGGTATTAAGGTAATTAAGTGAAGTGAAGTAAAGTAACGTGTTTTTAAAGCGTTTTTTTTTTCATAAAATGTTCGATATGACTATGATCACATGGGTAGGGAGCGGTCAAGAAGTAAGTTTCGAGCAAAAAATATAGTTTTTAGAGTTTGCTTGTGCCTTACAGTCTAGAGCGGTATATTATTGCGTCTGACAAAGCCGTAAATGAATTAAGTGCCTTTATATCAAAATTAGCTGGAATATTCTATGCGGAGGGCAAGTTTGTCTGCTTCTTTCGCAGGGGGTACTGGTGACGTCAGAACGCCGAGCCCTGATTGGCTGATCGCGACCCCCCACCTGAGCGTCGTCTGCTCCTTTGCAACGTCGTCTGCTCGCAACGTCGTCTGCGTCTCTCTTACCTTTCCTGGGACTTGTCTTACGCCAAAAATGTGCGTAAGACAAAACTTAAGAACAATTTCATATTCACGCAACGAAATTTTCGTAAGTTCTGCGCAGGTTACGACCAAATTCTACGACAGCTCCGAAGCTGTCTTACGGACTTCTTACGATCAAATCAGCATGGCCGACAGCGTCGCGGTCGCGACGACCCACGGACGTTTATTTTTCTACGTGCGCTTCTCACGCGTCCCGACTTCAAGCAGCAAGAAAAAAGTAAAGAGTACTTGAAACAGACCACGACGAACAAGAACGATGGTTCCACAAACACCCGGTAAAAGCTCCGACGGCCACGATTCCACCGAACGCGACCAAGCGAGCGCGGCAGTTAGGCCTAGCAGGCACTCCGCGACTCGGCGACCGTCTGCCCACGACCGGCTGGCTCGCTGAATGGAATATGCCCGCGCGAGCCTTGTGAACCCTTCCCGTATTATACTTTGATCGCCGACCTCAATTTTAGATTAAGAGGTCAATTTCTTCCTCTTGTTATCTCCTTGTTTCCCGAGGCAACGGTGACTCTCGCCGGTGAAAAAGCGGTGAATCTCCGACAGACGCAGGAAAGGTAAAGCAGCCATCGCTTTGACTAGCAGACGTAAAGCAGACGGCGTTATAACTGCGCCAACCCGCCGACGCCGTTAAAGAATGAGGGGTCTCGCCGCACACGAAAGGAAGGAAAATGTATTTGGGAGGGAACTTGCGGACACTAACACGCTAACCTCTCGGTTCTTAGCAAACAAACCTTGGCGCCTCGGGACACCTCGCGAGTGAGTCATTTGACTTCCCTCCTTGATGCGCGTCTGCTGGTTAAACAAAAACAACAAACCACTCGAGTTATTTCGTCTGCCCTCTCTGAAAGGCGAAGTCGAGCTCGCTCGTAAAGACCTGCACTTCCGAAAGTCGCAGGAAAGGTGAGACAGACGCAGACGACGTTGCGAGCAGATGACGTTGCAAAGGAGCAGACGACGCTCAGATAGGGGTCGCGATCAGCCAATCAGGGCTCGGCGTTCTGACGTCACCGCTACTTCCTTTCTCATGCGCAGAAGACGAAAATGAGCCCACTTGCGAGGCGTATAGATTACGAACCTCTATAGCGTTTCTTTTTATTTAGTGCAAGAATTAGGATTGCACTGAGTACTTACTAACTTAAGATATAAAGGGTTCATTTCTTAACCGGACATTCTCACCCCCATTACAAAACATTCTCAGCAGCTTAAATTCGATCCACAGAAAGCTAATATACATAACCTTGGCGCTGTACATTTCATTTGCCGAAGAATATAGAGCAGAAGTTAATGGAATGACGTGTTCTTAAAGCGTTTCCATTCATAAAATGTCCGATATGACCGTTATCATATGGGTAGGGAGTGGTCAAAAAAGAAAGTTACGCGCGAAAAAATATAGTTTGTAGAGTTTGCTTGTGCCTCGCACTCTGGATTGGTAAATTATTGCGCCCGACAAAGCTGTAAATAAATTAATGCCATGTGTATCCAATTTAGCTAGAATATTCTATAAATTGCTAGCCTCTAAAACGTTTTATTTATTTATTTATTGAAAAATTAGGTTCGCACTGAGTACCTACTACTTACTAACCTAAGAAATAAAAGGTTCATTCTCTAAGCCGACATTTTTAACCCACAATATACAACATTTTCAGGCAGCTTAAAATCGACCCACAGAAATCTCATATGCCGTAAGCCTTGGCGCTGTAAACTTCATTTTTCAAAGAAAATACAGCTGAAGTGAAGTAAGTAACGTGTTCTTAAAATGTTTCCATTTATAAAATGTTCGATATGACCGTGATCACATGGGTAGGGAGTGGTCAAAATAGTAAGTTTCGCGTGAAAAATATGTTTGTAGAGTCTGCTTGTGCCTCACTCAGACTTGTACACGTTACTGAAAAATAGTAAGGAATTACATTTACAATTACTCAAGGCTGAATTGTAATTTATTACAATTACAATTACCCTCGCATAAAAGTAACTGACCGTTACTCCAAAAAGTAATCCGTTACTTTCGTGGCGTTACTTTCAACATTATTGTCCTCAAGTAAGAAACAAAGGGAAGGGGGTTATTCAAGTTCTTATTGTTGCAAGTTGTTCCATTTAATGACCCTGAGTATTTTGAGCAACAGCTGGCACTCGAAAATCTCGCCAGACATTTTGGGTTATTTCTTACTCAATATGTCGACTGCTACGCTGAACACCCACTGAACTGAGGCACTGGATGGGACTGCCTTATTGTTCGTGATCAATGCTTTATGGTCTGCATTGAGCTTCTTCAGCGAAGCAATGGAAGTACTATTTACCTCGAAGATAGAACAAAGCTTTGTCGTTGCAGCCGTTGCTTGATAAAAGAGAGTTCCAGTAAATCGTTTCGATTCCTCCGATGCCCCCGATAACAATATGATTCATGCGCAAAGGCGGTGGCGGTGTATCGGGTATCGTTATCGGAGTCATCGGACCGATCTACTAAAATTCTCCATTGTCTAAATCGCAAAGCTGTGGAAGTCATCATGTCATCTAGCCAAAACTAGAATAAGAACTGATTTATGTCCATCTTGCTATACCTCCATATATTGGCAGGCAATAACAAAACATAGTTGTAACAGTAAGGTGATAATTAAATAATAAATAAGGTTTGGCTCCATATTCTTTTTCCTTTGGTTATGAAGAGGTCGAGCCTCGGTTGAGATGTTGGTGAATACAAACAAAGCGCCTAGTATATAAATATAAGTACTAAAAAAAAACGACACTCATAACAACTTAGAGCGTCGGTTAAAACAAGGTAATGTGGGTACACACGTTTACCGTGTGTACCTTTTTGGTGCCGTTCAAAACCGCATGGAGCACGAACCGACTGCAGTTTACTCCGGTGTTCTCCAGATAGACGTCCGCTGATGCCACGGGCAGCGAAGGGCAGAGTACTAAGTAAACCGCGCTATGGCCCCACTCACGAGTTTCACTCACCCCTCAAGCACTGAATATCAAGTCTACGTCAGCCACCATTATGTTTTATTTGTAAAAATATCTGCTTGAGATGAGATGCGTCCTGCTGGGGCAAAACAGAAAAAAGAAGAAAGGAAGACTATTACCATTTTCCAAGTGCTCTCAAAAAGCTGACTCATAAAAGGGTGACTGAGATGCAGATAACCAGGCTGGAATTCACAAATAAAGAGGTTCAACCCTAGAGGTTAAGTAGCTTTTAAAACGGCGTCAAATAATCTGAAAGATGCAGAAAAATATACATCCTGTTTTCTAAGAGAAGATGATAAGTGTGCAGCGACGAACGAGGATGCTTGCGGCAATAACACCTTCACATATTATCACATCTCTTCTGGTGGATTTTAGAGCAGACGGAGCGTTGTCTCTTGTTGTGACATTATAAAAATGGTCGTAGTCCCTATAACCGAGAAGGACATTGTTAATTTTTTTGTCCACTTACCACCTCGAGCTTCTCGAAGAGGCACACAATCACTTGTGTCCTCCTCTCCCAGTTTTCGATCGCAAAGAAAAAACAAAGGGACTAAAAAAAGCGGATATAACTTGCCCCCTCCCTCCTTTTTCTTTTTTTTTTTTTTTGTAGAAATGTTTATTTGGATTTTTTTAATTGTTGTTAGGGTCTAAAAAAAATAGATTCAAATCTATTTATAATCAAAAGAAAATAGGCTTGGTGTTGCAAAACAAAAAAGGCATTGCGGAACTGAAGAGTCCCACGCCTCCCTTTGCGCTGGTCAATTCGCGTGACAGTGTCACTGCGCTCGACTTTACAAAATTAAAAACAACCCTTTCTTTAGAAGGGGGGGGGGGGTTGGTCCTGGAAAAAAATGTAACGGATTACAAGGAATCCGTTACGTAAAAAATGTAACGGAATTACTTTAAAATTACTCTAGAAAATATGTAATTATTCCGTTACTAAATTACTGATAAATGTAAGGGATTATAAGTAATTTAGTTACTTGGAACGGATTACGTACAAGTCTGGCCTCACTGTCTAGAGCGGCATATTATTGCGTCCGACAAAGCCGTAAAGGAATTAATTGCATGTATATCCAATTTAGCTAGAATGTTCTATAAATTGCGAACCTCTATAACGTTGTTTTTTTCTTTAGTGCAAGAGTTAGGATTGCACTGAGTACTTACTAACCTAAGATATAAAAGGTTCATTCTCTAACCGGACATTTTAACCGCCAATACACAACATTTTAAGGCAACTTAAATTCGACCCACAGAAAGCTAATATACCATAAGTGTTGGTGCTGTGAATTTAATTTGCCAAAGAAAATAGAGCTGACGTGAAGTGAAGTCTTCTTAAAGTGTTTTTATTCATAAAATGTTCGATATGACTGTAATAATGTGGGTAGGGAGTGGTCAAGAAAGTAAGTTACACGCAATGAAATATAGTTTGTAGAGTTTGCTTGCGCCTCACACTCTGTATTGGTAAATTATTGCGTCTGACAAATACTTTAAATGAATTAATTGGATGTATGTCCAATTTAATTATAATATTCTATTAATTGGAAACCGCTATCACGTTGTTTTTTTAATTGTGTGCAAGAATTAGGATAGCACTTTGTGCTTACTAACCTAAGATATCAAAGGTTCATTCTGTAACCGGACATTTTAACCCCAATACACAATATTTTCAGGCAGCTTAAATTCAACCCACAGAAAGCTGATATACAAGAAGTGTTGGCACTGTAAATTTCATTTGCCAAAGAAAATAGAGCTTCCACCGAATAAATAAAAAAATGCGTAAATCATTAACAATAAGCACGAATTAAAATTTAGTCACCTTTTAAAGCCCGCCCGATCACAGTTATGCTTTTCAATACAAATTGATTTCTTATTTACACCTGTCACTTTGTAAGAACCAAGTCATAAGGGGCAATTTCATTTCAAGTCGAGGAGGAAAAACGTTTATGGAATATATATGCTGGGCAAATTCTTCACCACGGCAAGATTAAAATTCGTTTTTGAGTTAAACTTTTTTGTGTGTGTTTTCCTTTTTTAAGGATTAAAGGCGAATTTCGGGATTTGGATGACAGTCCTAGGTCGAGTATTTGGGAGCATCGTGAAGCTCAGATAACGTTCGCGCAGCGAAGATACTTTTTACATGAACTTTTAGACAACAAGAGAAACCCAAGATGTTCATAAAACATTTTGTGGTATTTATTTATTTTTTGTAAGAAATCCAGAACTTGGCTTTTTTGACGATAGTTTAACAGCTTTGGGTGAGGATTCTGTTGTAACATTAAATTTTATGACATGTTATATTATATCAAAAGAAAGCTTAAACAAGTACCTATACAACAAGGAATATCGTTATAGTCAAAAAAAGTTACCATCGCGAGAAACGGATTTGAATACACAAGGGGACTTTACAAGTACATATTTCAACATCAATTTTCTCAAAAAGGTCATTTTTTTTTAATGAAGAGCTTTCGATCTGGTTAAAAACAGTGGTTCTTAACCAATGATGCTTCGCGGCACCTTTGTGGACCAGGCGGAGATGACGGATGCCCCCGTCCGTGATGAGGGGAAGGAAAAGTTATAGGGTAATTAATACAATAATTTAACAAATCGATATGACTAAGGGCTACTGTATAGTCCTTAGTCATATCTCACCCGAAAATTGAACGTTTCTTTTAGTCGGAAAAAAAGGCAACTTTTATTGCTGGGCTTGACTGATTAGGCAGGCCTTCGCGGTCCCCTAGAATGCCTCCAAGAACCCCAAATGCCAACGGGCCCCGTTTAAAGCTCTGCATTCCCCGAGATTTGGAAAAGAGCTCATGCAATCGCCCTTCTGAAGCCTGGCAAAGATTCTTCTCAACAAACTCGCTACCGTCCATTTGCGCTCACAAGCTGTTTGGGGCGAACCTACAAAAGAATGATTAATCGACGTCTCGTTTTTTTTTTTTTTTTTTTTGAGACTGAGAATGTGTTTGATATTAATCAGTGCGGTTTTCGACCTGGACGTTCCTCCCTTGACCACTTAGTCCGCCATGAAACCACTATTCGTGAGGCATTTGTACACCGCCAGCTTTGTCTCTCTTCGTTCTTTGATCTGCAAAATGCGTACGATACAACATGGCGCTATGGGATCCTACGGAATCTGTATGCTTACGGTGTTCGGGGTCCCATGTTACGATGTATACAAAGTTTTTTAGTGGGACGTACCTTCCAAGTCCGTCTGGGCTCCACCTTATCATATGTGCTTTCTTAGGAGAGTAGTGTCCCTCAGGGAGGGGCGCTTAGCGTCACACGTTTTGCTGTTAAAATCATTAGCCCGGCTAAGGTGATACTACCGACTAAGGAGATACTAACGACAGTATCTTATTCTTTGTATGTGAATAATCCGAAAATTTCAGTTTGTTCTTGCAATCTGCACAGTTGCGAACGGCAACTGCAACTGACAATCAACAGGATGAGCAAGTGGATAGCCGAAAATGCGTTTCGTTTCTCTCCTAACAAAACCGTATGTGTTCTTTTTTTGGTGCATCGAGGGTTGTCACCGGATCCTACCTTAGAATTGAATGACCTTGCCGTCAGTGTAAATGAGGCGCATAACTTCCTACACGTGATATTTGTCAAAAAGCATACATTCATACTTCACTTGAAAGAACTAAAACAAAAATGCCTACAATCTTCCAATATTCTCAATGTGTTCGTACACTACTTGGGGGTCTGAAAGACGATGGCTGTTGCGAGCTTATAACTCTCTAGTACGGTCCCATTTGGATTACGGTGCAGCGGTGTATGCGTCGGCCCGACCATCTGCTTTGAAAATGGTAGACCCAATCCATCACCTGGGGCTGCGTCTAGCCACAGGTGCTTTTTTCACAACGTCCGTGCTGAGTCTGTGTCCCGAAACGCATCAGATGTCCCTTGAGCGATACAGGCAACATATTAGTCTATGTTATGCCTAAAGAGTGTATAGTGATCTGCACTACCTTTCATTCTCCGCTCTGCAGACCTCTGCATCATTGGGCTTGTTTGAGAATAATCCCAGTATTGTTCAGCCCCTGAGCCTTCGGGCTGAGAGCATGGCAAGGTCGCTGCACATTTTTTTTTAAAGGCTAGTTTGCTTAGACAGGTCTATAGGGTTGCTCATTGGAACATGGTGCCAATATTTTGTGATTGGTCATGTTCAAAGTACAGCAAAAAAGGTGGTTCCTCCTCTTGTCTTCTTGCGGGAGTTCGCAGAGCTAGCGGTGAAATATAGAAACTATCTCCACTTTTTTTATTGATGGCTCGAAAATATCGACTTGCGTGGCCTTTGCAGTTTTCTCTCTCGCCTTAAGTAAGGAAAAGCAACTTAACCCTCTAGCAACTACTCTTACTGCAGAATTGTATTGTATCCTTGTGGCTGTTCAGTATATTTTAGAAAATAACATTAATAAAGAAGTTCTGTTTGTTGAATCGCGAAGTGTTCTCTTGGCTATTTCATCTTTAGCCGACAGCAAGCACACTCTTGTGCAACAGGTTCGTGTCAGATAAACAAAGCTTTCCATCTAGAACACCTTATAAAATCCTGCTGGGTGCCCAGTCATCTGGGCATTCCCGGTAACGAGAATGCAGACCACTAGCACGTTCTGCCAAAAACGACACAGAAACGTCTTCTGGCCTGCCACACCAAGGCCTCAAGCCAGCCTTAAACAAGTTTTGGCCGCTGTATTTGGACACACAGATTGATAACAACCTTCATGTTTTTAAGCCCAACTTAGGAGTATTGGAGAGTCCCTCCCATAAGGACCGCCGTTCAGAAGACCTTTTGTGCCACTCAAGAATAGGTCATTCTCGATTGACTCACATACACTTGCTTTGCGGTGAAGATGTGAAGCTGTGTGAAAAGCGTGGGAAAATATTAACTGTCCTTCACATCCTGTGGGATTGCAGATTTTTTTATCATCAACGTCGAAGATATTTTTCTGAACTTTTCAGAAACCACCTTCTATTACATCCTTATTTTTTTCTCGGCGATAGACTTTCAAAATCTTTGGCTCGCGTTTTAAGTTTCGTACATGCAATTGGCATTTTACACATGATAGAGATATATAACTAAACTTAAACGGAACTAAAATGTTGTTTAAAATATCTTTCTTGGCGCCAGATGACCAAAGCCGCTCTTGCGCCATTAAACCGTAATCATCATCAACCCCGTTTGGGAACCACTGGTCTAAAACATCCAATCAAAACCAGATGTAATATATGGTTTGGACATATAGATCAGTACATTTAAAAATATTAAATGATTCAAGTTCTATTTGAGGATAAGACGTTTGGTCATCGTAATTTTTACCCGCACTAATTGATTTATTCTTGGCACCTTGTCAAATTATTCGATGGCGTCGATTTAAAACACAATCAAATATAGTAAAGGTGATGTATAGAAGGGATGTTATATTTAAAATATGAGGGTTTTCCTCCATATGTTAAATTGACTAACTTTAAAAAATCTGCAATCCAAACTGAATATATTACTTAAATTGTTTCCTGAGAATAGAAAGTTCTATGCAAACATTTATGCGGAGTGACAGAGTCCTTGGGGGAAACAATATATTTTCTACGGGCGGACAGCCCTAGCCCTAAATTTCAGCTTTTTTAACTCTCCATTCTCCACGCGCACGAAACCTTCAGAAGCTAGACTTGTTTAAACCTACTAATTTTTGTTTGTATATTTGTTTATAAGAAAATTCTATATATTCTCAGCAATTGCATAAAATATTAATGACACGTTTTCTGGTACAACTCGTGGAATAAAAAGTAAAAAAAAAAATCAAACTTCTAAGTAGTTCGCGTTCTAAACAGAGATGCAAACATTACCACAAAAAAAAGTAACTTGATGCCGTACAACCTTACGCGGTCGAAAAGTAACTAAATATATTACTCGTTACTGATTTTCCGAGGGAACGACTTACTTTACATTAAAAATCGCGAGTTACTTTTCTCGTTACTTTGATTACCAAATTCACATCTGTTGTTGCTTTCTGGCTTATTGATTTCTTTTCAGTAGTCGTTTCATTTAAGCAGTAGCTGCATCTCAAAGATTTTCATTAGTTATGCCTTCCTTGGTTATGCTTAAGTTACATTTATATGTTTTTATGGTACCAAAAAAGTAGATAGGTTTTGATCCATTAGCGATATTGTGCTAGAGAAATATGAATCGGCTTGTTTTTTCACAGAAACACTTAACGCGTGCCGAATTGTCTTGAACTTTGTTGCTGTTGTTTTTTTCGTTTTTTTTATTTTTTTTGTGAATGATGTAGTGCGAATACATCATTTTTACTTTGAGGTTCAGCACTGCCTGAGCTTGATTTTTAGACAGTGTTTGCATGTTTACAGTGTTGTTTAAAGTACATTTGAAAAGTGCATCAAGAAGTACAAAGTAAATGAGAGTTAATGTACTTCAAGTAAAGAAGTAAGTACACCGGGTGCAATTAACTTGAACTAACGAACTAGAAGTACAATATATTTCAAGTTAAAGTACAGGTACATTTAACACAATATTTCATCGTGCCCTTTTATTCCCCATACAGTGTTTGGTAGCTGGTATGCAGTGCTCCAGGGGTAATCAGAAGTGCATCCGTTTTTTTTTTTCGGAAATGGTAGAAAATATTGTGTGAAGTGAAGTCACCATATAGCAGTTGTTTTACTCAAACTGACAAGCGTTTTGACAGGATCAACTAATAAGGTACCTATTTGCGTCTCTCTTATAGCAGCCATTACTTCACTCAGGGAAATGTCCAAATGACGTCTCGAAAAAGCCTGTTTTCACAAGAAAGATAAGTCATTTTTTTTGCTTTCAAATTCGGGGAATGTACATTAAAGTCGGTTGTTTTACTTTCCTCAGGCAGTACCAGAAAAATACTGTAGTAAAGAAAGTGGTGCATTATGATACACGATTGAGCCAATCACCGATATCGATATGTTTCCGATATTGGGGTATCCGGTTTCTGACATCAATCCTATCTACAATATAGATATCCGGGTACGTCATGTTCTCACGTCCATAGCCCCTTTCCCACGGCCCGGTCACATTATTATTTCGGCCCCAAATTTCGGGACCCGAGTCATTCGCGAGACGGTTGGTCAGATACTGATGATGTCCGAGTTCCTTCATACGTCACGCAGGGGCGACCAATTTGCCACTGCTATTCAGATATCTGAAAAACAACTTTGCTCTTTCGATGATTGATGGCCGATAAATTGATGGCCGCTCACCACTCCTGGGAAGAACATGACGTCTGAAATTTAGCTCAGTGATGCGCTGTGCCACCGTGATCTTTCCAAGGGCTGCGCGTTGCACCTGCCTCGAGCATCGACGCACCTTGCGCTACTTTTAAGATATGAAAGGGCTTTAACCAGGGACTCAAATGCGCGTCATCTACAAACGGAATCGGCAACTCACAAGCACGAAGACCGGACTTGAATTACGCGCGAAAATGCGGATGAGAACGCCTTCGAAATACGAGCATTTTAACTTTTCATCATCAGATGTTACAACATCCCCTCCATGCCGCCAGAGGTAGCTTATGTCCTAACAACAAAGACGCTTAGCATCAAAGACGCGCGCCATCTATGAACGGAGGTGACAACCCATGCGCCTAAAAGCCCAGATTTAAATTGTGCGCGCCACACTGCCCACGATTGCATACAACGTCTAAGCACGAAATCGATTCCTCTTTAACGGAGAGGTACCGCGTCGGGCTATTGAACGAAAGGTCGCCGGTTCCAAACCGACCAGACACGAGAGGTTAAAGTCCCACAAAATCCTTTATCGGATGAATTCAAGTTCGCAGTTGTCAGGTAACATGACGTCACAGACAGACATCAGCGGCCAGCAATAAATCTATCCGTTGGATTATGATCGATCATCGGTCGATGATCGATCGATCTGAAAAAGTTTTTTCTTTTTCGATAGAAACGATAAACGGTCGATCATCGTTTTTTTCGAAAAAGAAAAACGTTTTGCAAGAAGCAAAACGTTTTGCTTTTTAAAAAAAACATGATCAGTTGATGATCGATCATCGGTCGATGATATATTGATGGATGATGAAATATCAAAAAAGCAAAACGTTATTTATATATTTGAATAGGAATGGCAAGCTGGTCGCTCCTACGTGACGTATGAAGGAACTCTGACATCATCATCATCATGGGACCAAAACTCCGACGAACGACTCAGGTCCCAAAATTTCGGGCCCAAATAATGGGACAGGGCCGTGGGAAGGGGGCAATGGGCCTTGGAACGTCAAGTACCCAGATATCTATATCATAGATAGAATGGATATCAGAAACCGGATACCCGAATATTGGAAACATATCGATATTGGAAACGCATGTTAAAGTATAGCTTGGGCATTGGCTCAATCGTGCGTCAGAATACACTACTAAAGTAAATGTTCAGAGAATGTACTTAAAGTAAAGTACAAGTTCTCTAAACAATAGTTCGTCAAGTACCATATGCTTAGAGCCGGCACGTAGCCAGGTTTTTGTTTGGGGGGGGGGGGGGGCGCTCATGACAAAATGCTGCATAAGGGGGGAGAGAGGAGGCGAAGCAAAACTGAAGATTTCCTCTTCTTTCTTTTGGGGGGGGGGGGGGGGCACGGGTCGCCCCCCTGGCTACGTGCCTGGCTTAAAGTATTTGCCAGCACTGCTTGTTTTTTTTTTTTTTTTTTTTTTTTTTTATATATAAAAACGTTGGGGGACTTACTAAGGTTTCTCGAGCGATCTTCGAATCTTTGAAGATCTGCATCTTCTGAATTTTGTAAGGAAAGGCAACGCAAAAAGGCCATCTTTGCGTTGCCCTTTGGCACGCGATACTTCGAGTACAGCACAAACAGCGGGAGCACCAGATGAGCTTCAGAGCGGTTGCTTCATCATCTTGCCTCTTTTGAGTAAGCATGCAGTCTGTACACCTCCTGCAGTGGGCGAGAGTTCCTACCTTGAGGAGAAGCGGGGACTAGCCCTTTCGTCAAATTGGTCAAGTCTGCTTGGGCTTCGGGACAAAAAGAAACCCCAATCTTCAGCGCTAATTCCACAGTTACTCGGCCTCTCTTGCGTCGTGTCTGTTCGCTCTCCGCGCGTCGTAACAGCGTTGTTGCAGTCGAAGGCCCGTAAAAATTGTGCGGGGGTTCCGGACTCTACAAACTACTTTCTTCCGTCCCTTCCACCCTTCTTATGCCAGATGCTCCCCCTCTCTGCAAATATCAGATATTCTTCCAAAATCTTATCTCATTTTGTGCAGGAATGTTTGTTGATAGACACAACAACCATTAATATTTGAAAGGAATTTGAAATTTCAGTAGAACTTATTTGGAAAAAGTAATTAAAATAAACTAATATTTACCAATATAAAAAAAATGTAATTTGAAATTGCTAAACTACTCCGAGAAATATTTAAACTACAGTAACTTTACTAGAGTAGTTGAACTACGTACAAGTCTGGTCGCAATAGACTCCTACACAGGTTATATTCAAAATTAGGCTGTTTAAACGTTGTTGTACACGTTTCTCCTCAAAACTAACGAAATACCTTTATTCGTTACTTTGCCTTGAAAGTGACTAAGTATGTTGCTCGTTCTTTTTCTAAAAAAAAGTAACTAAATATGTTAATTATTATTGGAAAGAGTTTACAGGGTTTACACATATCTGTAATGCGAAATCAGAGCGCAGCCCTTCAGGTATGTTGATTTTCTGATATACCGTAGTAGAAAAGTTGAGAGAAATACATATATATAACGGGCATAGTGGAAGGGGCCTGAGGCGTGGGTATAAGTCAAATGAAAAGAAAAGTAAACCCTTGGTGCATCTCGAAGGTTTCATCAGTTATGCTTCCCGCTTCATTGAGAATACATTTCCAGCGACGCTGAAGAGTCGTTCTACTGACGCACTCAAAGGAACGGCCATGTTGTGCTTCAGGAAGAGCTGGTGAATCTGGGATTCCCCTCTCTCTCTGTTTAGCATAGCATTTAGAAACCGGTATTTGTTTTGAGCTTTCGTTTATACAGATGTATGTGTGTGTGCGTGTGTATGTGTTAGGTTTTGTGTGTGTGCGTGTGTGTGTGTGTGTGTGTGCATTCTTCTTTTTTTCGTTTGCTTGAGGGTAGGCCAAGGAGGACGAGGAAGGTACGGTGGGAGTCCCATAATGCAACGCACGCGGTGTTTGTTTCAACAAATTTTGTTTACTACTTGTTCCGGATTTCGTGAAGCCCCATCTTGTGAAGCCGTGGCCTGTGATGTCACATGACGTCACAGTTTTCCCGCTAAACTTAGCGGAGAAATTGACTGCGCTGTGATGCATTATGGGACATCACAGACCTACGAACCAATTTAGTTTCTTCGCTAAATTTAGAGCGGGAATTGAGTGCGCGGAAACGGGAGCCTAAGAGCTGCCCATTAAAATTAACTACGTAGAAATAACTCGTTATAACAAGTTATTTATAAGGTGCCCGAAAGAACCATTTTGGGTTCTTTCACTTGTCCGATGGGCGGCACCTTTAAAGGTTCCGGAAAGAACCTAGATTATTGGTTCTTCTGATGAACCCAATTTTGGGTTCTTTATAAATCCTTTTTAGGTTCTTTAGCAGAACACATTGCGTGGTTTTGGCTCCAATAATGGTACGTTAAACGAACTATTTCTATGGGTTCTCGTCTGAACCATAATTGGATCCTTCTTAGAACGTTTTATGGGTTTTTTCAAAACGCCTTAGTTCTTTTTAGCCAGATTTTGTAAGGTTCTTTTTGAAACCATTTACCGCTCTTTCAAAAAACGACTTCTTTGGTTCTTTATGGAGCGGTATTAGGATCTTTTATTGAATGTTTGATCGGGGCTGTATTAAACCGTTAAGGGTCTTTCTAGCCATTTTACAATAGGATCATTCTGAAACCATTTATGGCTTTTTAAAAGAACCATTTTATTGGTTCCTTATTGAATCTTATTTGCATCTTCTATTGAGCTCCTGATCGGTGCTTGATATATACTATTGCTTTTTGGCCACCTTATTTTAAATTCTTAATGGCTTCGTAATGGGTGTTTACCAACTAGACAATAAAGTGAACGATTCACGGCTTCTTAAAATAAGAATTTTACTGAACCTGATTTGGATATCATAATAGAGGCTTGTTTGGTGATTAATAAAACCATCTCACTGAATCATATGACGAGTTATCTACTTTTACTATTTTCTAAAAGGTCTTTAGTGCTCTCAAAAGCGTCTATTGATTGCCCAAAGCTATTAAATATAAAAAACATGACACTTATTCACTTTACACATTTTATTTAGCCTATTTTCGATGCAAACATACAAAAATATTGACATCTTGTGAGCAAAATACCGCTAACAAACGGAGTAAATAAACAATTTACATTTTATTGAAGTGATGACCACTTAACTGCACAAAAACGTTTCATATCTCTTCACAGGGACAGGCATGCTGTTCCCTCCAAGAGAAAAAAAAATGAGCGATAAATTTCATCGTGTGGGAGATTCCTGATGGGTACTTCACATCAAAGATGTAGTAAACGGCAAGCAATGTACTGACAGCTTCAATTTCTGTGGTGATACCGGTCACGGTTTCCAGGCCATCAACGAAAACACAAAATTCATCCTCCTTGATTTGGATGATCGGTGTCAAAACAGTGACGTTCTGCAACAGTCAAAACAGATAACATTCAATCACATATATGTCATTATTTATACTTGATTCGTGAACAAATGATCTTTGCTCCCTGTAACTGCATCATATAGGGTTTTTTTTTTTTTTTTAAAGCCTAACAGATTTGTTTAAACAAAAGCGTGAATGTTACACTTATGCCGCTTGAAGTTATATACTGCCAGGGGGGCATTATGTGGGTGGCTAATCTTTGCGATAAGTCAGCTAATTAATTACATTCGTTAATTAACTTTTAATTAGTAAAATAGACATATGGTTCCAATTAGAAACTTGCTGAGCGTCATCGAAACCACTAAATCAATAATTTTCAGAAAGACTTCGAGGGCGTGAGAAGCGTAGTAGTGCAATAAAGTTACCACTCGTGAAGCCGGTACAAGGCTAGCGGTTGCGGAACACAAATGATTAGATTCGGGAGTTTTCGTAGATTGTTATGGCCGTGCCGCAACGCTCTCCGTAACCCGCTACGATACCCGGAACTTTGCAAGTCAAGGCCATCGGCGTGCAGGCGCAGCAGCAGCTTGTTCGTTGCGGAGGGCTTAGCGGAGGGGGAAACGCGGCCTACAAAAACTCCCCATTATCATCGCGTTCCGCAACCGCTAGCCTTGTACCTGCTTTACGAATGGTAACTTTAGTGCACTACTGCGCTTCTCACGCGCTCAATGTCTTTCTGAAAATTGCTGATTTAGTGGTTTCGATGACGCTCAGAAAGTTTTCCATTGGAAACTTATGTCTATTTTCATTATTTCAAAGTTAATTAACGAATTTGAATTAATTAGCCTATTGATCGTTACGATTAGCCCCCTATACAATGTCCCCCTGGCCGTATAACTCACCTGCACAAACCGCATAAATGGAACTTTCACGGTTTTTTTTAAACAAATATGTTAAGCCTGAAACAAAACACACACACACACACACACACACACACACACAAAAAAAAAAAAAACACCCTGTATATCGCCATCGCATGCACCAAGCATATAACTCTACTGTTCGGTCAACATATGTGTTGTTTATATTCCCTATATCTTCAAAATTAAAGGATAGGTTGATTACGTTTAAATACGGTCCCGAAAATGTATTTTTAGTAAAACTATTAAGCATATATATATATATAGAAATATATTAAGAGTCTAATGTACTTACGTTGTTCGACGTGAAGAGCAGGTGTCTCTTTTCGTGGAACACCAATGGCAGGCTCAGGAGGGCGACCCTTCCTAAATTGTCTGCAAACACATAACCCGAAAATATAGTTATACATTTCTACATTTGAAATGACTTCATATACAAAACAATAAATGTATTATGGAGTGAAATATCTGACTTTTCAGATATACTGTAAAACGCAAACGAAGAGCTTGTTTAGTTTGTACTGAGGCAATTTCACGTCCGTATGGAGTATTCAGACTAATCATTAATAATACATATCAACGCGGTAGCCATCCCCAACCTTGAAGAAATGAGCAGCTCATGCTACCTCAAAAATGCCGCCCTCGTGGGCTTTCCTGCGATGGCTATAATTTCGCTATATCAATATTCATCACGCCCTTCCTACAACAAATCGTTTTGGAGTTCTGGTGTTTAAACAAATATAACAATCTGTTATTTTGAGTTGACTGCAATATCCTTAGCAATAACATGTATTTAACTTTGAAATACAACTATGCAACAATATTGAACCGCTCTGCAGCTTTGTAGCAGCAAAGTCTATCTCATGTCGCGCTTCTTTAAACAGATATCAGCTCAACTTTCGGAAGCGTTCAAGTCCACTTTGTAGTACCTAAGAGAGGGGTGGGCTCGAGGGCGACTACACACTTTACACTACAGAGTAGGCTGTTTATTCCGCTGACGTGGCCACTCAGGCGATGCTGTACCAAAACCGGGGACGCTCGCGATGGGGATAGGTAAACTTAAGCGCGAAACACATGTACGACGAAACCGTCCGATCCGACGTCCGACCGCGCAATACGACGGTCGGAGGCGAGGGTTTTCAACGCTCTCCGATGCTACGAAAACCCTCTCCCCCCAAGGTCCTTCCGGCAGTCCGCACGTCGGATCGGACGGTTTCGTCGTACATGTGTTTCGCGCTTTAAGCTAGGCGACGTATTCCTTGCCGCCTTACACATGTACCGAGTGTCTGCGAGAAATCCGAACCTGTTTTTCGCACCGCAAAAATAAACTAGACTTCGCGGAGAGCTCAAACTCTGTCAGAACATAGCCCCAGTCGTTCGAGCAAGATGCCAAAGTTCCAGCACCAACCGTTATCTTATTTAAAAGTCATAAACAATTTTCCGGAAAATACAATGAAGAAATGGCGGCCGACAAAGCTTTCGTACACATGTCACTCTATGGCGGCAGAAACCGAAAACGGGCAAAAATAGGCCCCATTTTCCTATAAAAAAATGTTCAGAAAATCACTTTTAACTTTTGAATAAGCTAACGGTTGGTGCTGGAACTTTGCCATCTTGCTTGAACAGCTGGGCCTACGTTCTGGCGGAGTTTAAGCCCTCCGCGAAGTCTAGTTTATTATTGTGGTGAGAAAAACAGGGTTAGGATTTCTCGTACACACCCAATATATTAATGTTAAGCTGTCGCGACGTCCGTACAAATTTGTTTTATCAAGCTATACCCTTGCTCAGATCTTGGAAGTCGAGGGCGATATTCTTTCCCTTTAGGAATAGCAGTGTAGACTCTTGGAAAGATGTTATTTTGCTTGTCATGGCTCCGAGGATATCTGTGCCAAGATCGATTTGGGCATCTTGGAGTACCTTTCAAATGTACACAAAGTTAGTTGAGTAAGCCGCTGGTAAACAGATGTGATTAGTAATTATCACTTACCATTCCGGGAATCTTTACCGCTGGATATTCCTTTAGAACAGCTCCCACGCCAGCCCCTTGGGTGATCAGCGTGATTCGCGGATTAAATGCCCTTTTCATCTGGTCCTTTATGAGGCCCAGATCAACGGTCCCTTTTGCAGCTTCCTCCTTCATCACAGCGATGTGGCAGCGAATGCTGTTATCGTCTTCGCAATCCTCGGCATTGAAACCCTGGACACAAAACATGTTCGGCGCGTGCCTCGCTTGGACCTCTCAGTTATAACATGTCTCTCGGCAAAATAGTCACATGATAAGTTGAGGTGCTATCAAAATAATTAACTTTACTTACACGTCGCTTCGTTTTTGCATCTGGACCAATAGTGTCGGTAGGCGCCACTCTCTTGCGTCCACGTCCTTTGACGCCAAATTTTTCTTTGTAGCCAGCAACTTCCGCGAGTAACACAAGTGGTTGCCTTTCTGTCTTTAGTTTGTTCTGCACACACTGTCTGATGGTGTCCTGAAACAACAAAAGGAAAGATAAATGAAACACGATTTTATATGAAGAAGAAAATATGAAGCATTACATATGTAGCATTCTGGACACTGCATAACTGATACATAACGAACAACAAATGAACGAGACACATACAGTCCAGCATGAGCAGACACACCGACGCAGTCCCTAAACGTCTCCCAGTCTGTCATGATGGCGTGTCGAGCTGTTCGTTATTTATCGTTTAACTGTTTGCCCAAATCATCCCATATTAAAGGCTCGTAACAAGTAAAAACTATGCAATTTAAAATATTATCCCTGTTTTGAAAAGCGTCCCAGAATCTAGAAGAGGGCCTGACCCGAAAAAAACGGATTGTTTATTATGAAACTGATTTGTGCTGATATTGTAGCGCTGTGACGGCAGTAACGTTTTGGAACGAGCCCATGGTATCTAGGTTTTAAAGTTAAGCTTGAACCAAGACTCTTACCAAGCGCATTTGTTTTTTGTTTTTTTTTTTACTTTGAGGTAATTTCTTTCTTTGTGAATGCACTTGTTTTGCCATTTAACATGTTCCTATTTCTAATGACATATTAGTAAGAAACAGCTTCATGTTTGAACCTCTGACATGAATTGCGACTGCAGTTGCTCATCGACTTTAGTGCTGAAGCCAGGAGTAAGCCGTTTTTGCAAGGAACTTAAAGGGGCACGTAAGGTGATTTCTTCAGGGACATAGCTACAAGTTTGAACACCAGTGGTTTTGTCGACAAATGGTGGAGAGGATAGCGTAGCTCGTACATAACCTTTAACCGTTTCATAGCTTCACACTAAACTTAAATTTAATCTATTCTTGGACATGATTCGTTCTAACTTCAAGGTTTCACATAATAAACATTATTAAGCTGGCAAGAATACTTCACCGATATCAATTTTGCGGTTTTGATCTAACCTATATTGATACCTAAGCAAAAAACTATGGGCTTACGCATCTGCCAGTGTCACTGTCCTTCAGAAACGGGTACCTTGCCCCAAGAGCACCGAAGACATCGCTGTACTGTGCTCTGTCGGGATACCTGTAACAGTGGAAAGAGGGTAAAGGGGTTATATTGGGGATATTTTTGCGCACGTAGGACAATGAAGTCACCTTAATTTCACACATACATTTTCTAAGAAATCTGCCATTGTTATGTAAACAGGTTCAAACATCACAGAGAACAAATAATTTTGAGAATATGAATGCGCGTGTGATTTTCAAAACTTACAGCGAATATTTTGTGATATCATCTGCGAGAGCACGACTGAGCATTGTTCGCAATTTGGATTTTCCGGGTTTGTGCAGACTCTTGTTTTTCACTGTCAACGCTTTTTGCAGCGTGGGAGGAAACAATGGGAGCGAGTGTACTGCAGGCCACGACCTCTTTTGTCCAGCAGGTTTGCTCTGGTTCCACGATGAGCGATTGGACTTCCGGCGCAGAAGCGCTCTGCAAGCTTTGGAAAATATTATGACATGTAAGGACATCATATCAACTGATTTTTATGCGTGCAAACGCTCTATTCGAATGTTGCTTACCTTTGCCCCTGGAGCACCTTCCTTGCTCTTATAAAGCACAGCTGGCTTTTCATCGTCGGGATGAGTGTCTTTATCATTGCGTCCGTGAGATTAAAAATTTCTTCCCCATCCAGCTCGTTATCTGATGCAAAGTCAAGCATGTTTTCAGATTTCATAAAGGCTAAAACAATTTCTTATTACGTTGACATTAGCAATTTCAAACTTAGCCTGGCTAAAAAAAAAAGGAAAGACATTGTTGTGTGGAAGTTTAGACAGCAGAAAGTTTACCTGCGTTGAAATGTCTGATAGCGCCCGGCAGACAGGCAATTTGTCCTGTACAGTACGACATGGAGTCATTAACGTGCATTACGCAGTAGTGATTACAAGAGCACACGCCAATAGAAAACCCCGTCCATTAATAAACCGGCAGTGCCAGGGATTTAGTGGGATCCATTCTGTGATTTTGTCGAACGCTGTTTTTGTGTTCACGGACACAGGCAGCAGCGTTTCATAGAGTGAGCTTTTAGCTCAAGTTAGTGCTTCGCTTCGCTGTTATTTTGACATACACTGTTGCTTTATATTTTTAGGAGCGCGTGCTGGGTTCCACAATCACCACCTACTCAGTGACAAGGCTTACTTAATTTCTTCCATGACGTCGCACTAACAGTCCGATAAAGAGCAGCACAGATCCTGATAATCTCAATCACCCACAGCTGTTATCATACTCACGTGACCTTGTCGTCGCGGCCTATAGCCCGAGGTGCTCGGACCAATAATATGATGTTTAGTGCTGTACACTCTTAAAAAAGCCCTGCGTCTACCTTACTCCAAAGCACTCGGAGAGCCAATCACTGCATGATTAAAGATTAAAACAGCGCAAGGACACGGACAAGAACAAGAAGGTAGACCCTCTTGTTCTTGTCCGTGTCCTTGCGCTGTTTTAATCTTTAATCATGAAATACCAACTAGCCCAAACTTCTGCTTCAATCCCTGCAACTTACGGAGGCAGCTCAGCAAATGACGATTCCGAAACAAATGTTTAGACACAAAAACGCAGTATGTGATATGACATAAAGCAGTGCAAGGGTGGCGTTTTGCATGAATTAATGTAATTGTGCATACTTCGTATTGTAGTCTAAACATATGTTTCGGTATCGTCATTCCCTGGGCTACCACCGTAAGTTGCGGTGATTGGCCCTCCAAGTGCTTTGCGGGAAATTAGACGCACGGGTTTTTCTAAAAGTGTATAGCGAGGAAAACGTGAGCAAGCCTTGTGTTTTTAGGTTACGTTGGCTGCATCCCGTGCTACAAAGAGCGACGTCACTCGGTACCTTAGCCTTACGTAGTTTCGTTGAGACCATAAACTCCAGAGCGGTTAAGCAGCAGTGCAAATGACTTTATTCTCATTCACCCAAGGCAGTGTGCCGATCTATGTATCAACAACTGGGGGTTCGAGTCTAGGTTCAGTTAATGCAACAGATTGGGCGAGTTGGTAATGCGTGATCTGTGTACCAGCGCACGTATATTCAAAGAATCCAAGCACACGAAAGAGGACTCTCACGCAGCGCTGACTATCGACTTTTCATATGTATTCCGTCAACCCTCTTTTCCTTCGACGCTAAGAAACAAGATGCCAGCCAAAACACAATGAATTGCAAAACTATTCGCAAATATATTCTCGAAATTACTTACAAAGAAAATATACGCATAAAAAGAAAGAAAAAAATAAAGAAATAGAAAAATATATAATACACTCCGACCGCTCCTTTGTTCCTTAGACAATAAGGTTAACGATAGAGTGCTAACGCACCAGTTAATTTTGTAATTTAATGTGTTTTGGCTGGCAGCCTGGTTGTTAGGGTCTAAGAAGTTTGACCCAACACGTGTGAAAAGTTGATAGCCGGCGCTGATTGAGTTTCCTTTTCGTATGCTTGGTAATTAATATATGTGCGCTGGTACGTGGACCTAGGTTGGAGTGCCCGAAATCTGACGGAGGCATATTGTGGTGAAGGCGCCGGGCAACTGAGATTTTGGTTGGACGCTAAGATCTTTATATGGCTTTAAATGAATCTTCAGTCCCTCGCTGAGGCATGCCAGACGCCGTTTGTCGACCTAACAAGTAAACTCCCAGAAGTTCAAAATATAAATGTTTCGTATGATTCCTCGCGCGAAACTTTAAGACCCTGTGTGATCCAAGAAAAGCTCCCAACAAATACGAGAGGCTAACCTCATCTCCAAGAGCAAGAAAAATAGTGAAAGAAACGGCTGTGTAATGACTGTGCACTTTCAAAATAATCAACGCGTCTGATTTCCTGCTCGGCGCGCCGACTTACATTCGTTGCGAGCTATGTAAACAGACCTGCCAATGACAAGCTCAATTATGTGTTCTGCTCGAAAGACGCGTTCTAGGTCGTTACTACTGTTACACTAAGCATAAGGTCTTAAATGATAAAAGATGTCATATCTAGGCCTCGTCATTGGCTGGTCTCATTACATAGCTCGAAATAAATGACGGTTGGCATGCTACGCAGGAAATCACACTCGCGAAGGTTTAGGAGTGTACACACACATACACACAGTGTATGTGTAAATAAAGGGGAGCTTCGTATGCAACGAGCCTAGTGTGCCTGATTTTTGTTTCCGGAAATGCGGTACTTGAGGAAAACAGTATTGTCTCCTTTCGGATTTATGTATTTGTTGAGAGGTGTGTGATCGATTTCCGACCCCGGTTGGCATGTGTGCCAGTGGTTCGTTTCGTCAACAGCAAACCAGTGTTCGTGACTTAAGAAACGCGTCGGCCTATGGAGCTTAGATTGCCACATAGTATCCAAAGGTTCCTGATACTCAGAATAAAATAGATTTCAAAGAAAAGTGGTATCTCCTCTCCATGCAGGAGAGCGATCGCGTACAGCATTCCGACCCTGTACAGGACCGAATGTTTCTTTAATGCCTTTACCTGCGCAACGACTTCGGTATCATGAATCTCTGCATCAAGGTAAGATTTGATGACTTCACGAAGGGGTGGAGGCAGAGTCACGAAAGCTTTTGTCTTAGTGACCGTCGGAACCGAATAGCCCAGGTCAATGCTGCTTTGAGCTTCGTAGCACTGGCGCATCTGATGTCTCTTTGATAATGTCTGCGTGATGTTAACAAAATTCCGTGTTATTCTGGCGATGCTTTTAAAATACTGATGCTTTCCTTCAAACCGCATGCACCAGACGTTCCTCAATGTCCCATACAGGAGGATTAACTGCGGATAATGCAGCAGGTAGTGCATTTTAGGTTGGAAGTGGTCTGGGAATAGCTCAAGAAAGCTGTCCAGAAACTCCTTGATCAGATGCGCTAGGTACGGAACCCATGACCGGTCGATGGAAGGTGCGAACACAATATCGCTTACACAACGAAGGCGAAGAAATATTTCCCAGGTTAGGTTGTTTCTGGGCACCTTGTGGCCGACCAAGAGCGGCAAGAATATCATCAACGACATTTTCTGCACCGCCTTCCCAAGAATAGACCCCTTGCCTGCCAAGCACTGTTTTGGTATTGGAACGGGTTTGTCGGTACGGACAGCGAAGCCATACTCGAACGAAGTGATTTGAGTGTTCAAGAAGTTGAGTGTAAAATGCCGTTCTTGAATGAGCTTCTGTAGTACAAGCTTGATTACACGTGACACGATACCTTCTAAAAGGTCGTGCTTGACGTCAGGTGGGCAGCCATTGGTAACGTCGAAAAGTTAAGTTCAGAGAATGGGCATTTATCCACGACGCCGTAAACCTTCCCTAACTGTGGGTCACCTTGAACAGCCTGAACGTGCATTAGCATCAGATGTTCGCAGTCTGAAATTTGAGATGTTTGTGTTTGTCATGTTTTCATAAGTTGCCATGCAAAACCGACAAATTCTTCCTGAGCTAAAGCTTTTTGTAAAACCTCCAAACTGGTGTGCTGAAAGGTTATTCATACTGACACACGCAACTGCCGCCCTCACGTGCACTGCACCTACGGCTGTGTCGATCTGAATACCGCTTTCGAGCTGCTTCAAGTCAAACACCAGTGGTTGGAGGATTTCCTCGTAAGTATGTGTCTTCAGGTAGCTGTGCTTGAACAGCACAGCCAAATGAATGTGTCTCATTTGGGATCGATACTGCACGGGGAGGTTCCCACAACAAAGTAGAATGCAGCAATTTTGTACTTGCTTTTCCGTGACCCGAGAGGGTTTACTAACGTGAACTCGTCGGTGTAGAAGTGTAGACGCAAAGAAAAATTCTCATGAGCAAAGAATTAGTGTCCTCGAAAGAGATCTCCATCCGAGTAATCTGACAGGCACTCCATGTTTGCTTGGCGCATGTTATTTGCAAGAATGCAAGACATGACGTCACTTTTCTTTAGTTTAGCCTCAATCACCTTTAAAATGGGAACGTAATGGTAAACCATCTTTTCACTGCTGTTGCTGTTCAAGCGGCACTCTACAGGCTGAACTAAGTCGTAGTTCTGCTCACAATAACTTATAAGCTTATACTCACTGCTGAGTGCTTCCAAAGCATGATCGAAGCACTCATCTAAGCTAAGTATCTCATTTAGGTCGTCATCGTTCTCCACTTCTACGCCAATCTTGGCGAGATGGCTTCTCAGTATAGCTGAATAATGGGATGGGAAATACTCAAGAAGTGTACGAACGTTTTTCGTGGCGTCGATTTGTACGACACCAGGAACGCAGTGTTTTTCCCTCATGCTTAAAATAAAGCAACAGAGTGTGTCTTTCAAACCAGAAAACAACTTTACGAACTGTATGATGGAGTTTGAAGATGGAGCAGACTCCCTTACAGTGTCGTCTTGATCATTCGCCCTCCCTTCATCTGTCTCATCCACCTCATTGCACTCTTCACTTCCAGCGTAATTAATATGTGAACGGCTGAAAAGATTTCCGTGCTTTCGATTAACATGTCTGCGGAAAGAATCGTATTTCTTGAAAGTAGCTGCACATGCATAGAGCTGACAGGTTAAAGAAAAGTTTGAAGCTTGGCTGTGCACCAGGTATACGTGCTGCAACAGTTTTCCGAGAGAAAATTTCGGGATATCACAAATTGTGCATCTGAAAATGGTCACCATGTCCAACCTTTATGCTGAAATAGATATATAAAAGTGTGCATGTATAACATAATATGATACATCCTACATAAAACAGAATTATTATACGCGTAACGTTCATCTTGAGATACGCAGGGCGTAACCAGATGCGAACATTTCTGTATGCATACGCAGCCTATAACAACACAGCATAAGGTGATGAGATCACAAAGGAACGGATCGCTGAGCAGAGAAGATTAACATAATTAGCAATTAGGATAGCCTAGTGAGCATATTCAAATATAATTACTTCAATATCAGGATGCACAACTTTTTCAAAGAAAATCCCAGAAAGTTTTGGGCGTATTTCCCCCCAAAAAAGTGGAACAATTAAAGAGCTTAGTCATAATGGGAAGGTGCTTGTCGATGAACAGTGCATCGCTGGAGTGTTTAATAATTATTTTTCCTCCGTGTACACTGTTGATAACTCTGTCTAACCATCATTCACTCATGACAATTGCGGGATCAGCGACTTAGTAGTCTCTACAGAAGGGATCTTTGATAGCCTTTCTCGGGTTAGACATTAGAAAGTCGTGTGGACATGATGGAATTCCCAACGCTTTCCTAAAAAAAGTATGCCGAGTTCGGTTCCAAGTTTTCTATATTATTTCTCTATATGATTTATAATTGGAAAGTAACCAAACTAGTACATCTACGAAAGAGCCCTAGGCACTCCTGATTAGGAACACACTCCAATATAGACTGTGTCCCTGACCTGAAAAATACAAACATTAGCCTTCATATGATTTATTAGGGGTGTCCAAATCAGAGAAGCTCATGCGCAAAGATGATTTTGTGTGTAATGTAACGAATCTTCTTGATTGCAGGCAATATATTAGTTGCGAAACATGAAGCGCATTCCCCCTCGCGTATGAAGTCGGTTGTAACCGCGTTACGATCATAGTGAACGCAGCTCAAACACTCGATCATCTCACTACTTGGGTTCAATCCTCACCCCTGTCCGTTTCAATCTGGATGAGCATACTACAATGCTCGTTAATAAACCGTACTGCACCGGCTACATTTCTCGTCTACAGCGGAGACATGACATAGAGAACCAAATGGGGAGACCAATATCCGCTGTATAAACAACCACAACACACTCGTCTTTTTTTTTTGCATTTCACCACTACTCTAGAGTTTATCTGATTGCACAAGTTTCCAATAATACCAATTCTAAACCAATATATCAACAATATTAGCCATGCCACACTTTTCTTGAGTCCGCGCTCTAACATCGGGCAATTCTAATGTAGAGTTCTTACTTCTTATTTTTTAATGCAGCTTTTAAGAACTTACAAAGCTGTCATTTTGCACGCATGTTTATAATATTGGTGGGTTGGTAACAAAATCTAAAGGTCATAGCAAAAGTATCTAAGCAGAAAATTTAAAAAATGGCTCCTTACACGCAAGAATTCTCTCTTATAAATTTGCTGTTCGTTCTTCATGCGGTCAAGGTTATATGGTGATACCGCAGCGAGTACTTTTTTGCCATTTTATTTTTATGTTTGATATTTCTTTAAATTAGTAATTTATTTTTGTAAATCTATTTTGAATAAACTCAGAAAGAGTTGTATACAGCAAATTGTAAGGGGGACATTTTTATTACTAGCAAGATGTAATTCATTAATTACCAAAATTTTGCTAAGGTGATTTGGCTGCGACTATTGAATTTAGTCTAAATTAACTGGCGAAAAATAAGATATAAGTCTTGAGTGAATGTTGACTCTTTTTTTTAATTTGTAATAAAGAAATAAAATAAAGGCGAAATCGTTTTAGTCATCAGTCACAAAATTCTTATGCTTAGTATACGGACTTTCCCTCCAAGCATACTCGATATCCGGCGTATCCGGATATCAGACATTTGGCGTGACCCCCGTAACGCTGTCAGGTCGCGTGACAATGCTTACCAAGTTATCCCCGCCGATAAGATTTTCTACATTAAAATTAAGCGTAAAAACTCCGCATCCAAGATGGCTGCGTTATTAATGATTCGTATTTAACATTTTACTTGAAGCAACTGAGAAAATGGCCATGATCAGTTGTCTTCCAACCACTGCAGTTTTCTAATATTTGTGGCAAGTTACGACGCAACGCGATAGTGATAGCAAAATAAAGCGAACAAAAAAAAAAACGGCAAAAATGTCTCGCCGCAAATTAAGTACGGATTAACGTTTTCCGCCTCATATTGTAACGGCTATAGGCTAGTGAATTCTCTATGAGACCTTTTATTGCGATTTCTCTTTTATGATAAGCTTAACATTTTAAATAGACAAGTAAAAAAAAGTTTTTTTTTTGTAATTTTAATTTTGGAATTGTCAGATTCTCTAGCATTGAGAATATGAGGGCGAAGAAAACTTTGCGAGTGGTAAGCAATTCTTAAAAAAGCTCGTATTTTCTGCTCGTATATTTTCTCATGACGATAGGGTCTCGTCATAATTTATCCACCAATATTACAAACAAGCTTGCTAAATGACTTCTCGCTGAATATCTTAATTAACTTGAAAATAAACGTGAAAAAAGCTTCCGAGATGGCCGCCGTGATCCAGTGCTGCGGCTTCTTTACCATGACTCAATGTCCTCGTGTAGCACCAATACAAAAGAAGTCACAGCTTCTGGCGTCAACAGTCCACCTCTTTAGAAATCATGGTTCCAGAGTTTCTGACATGAAAACACATGTTCGCGTTCCATGAATTCACGAGCGACCATGGCATGCTTTCAAGCGAGATTTCACGAGAGCGCTCGTAGTGTGCACGCCCTAACGGAACTTATTCGCGAGCGTGCCGTCCAAAAATCTCCAACCGGTGAGTTCGTAAAAAGGTGGCGCGAGCAGCCAAAGCACCGCGAAGGGCAACGAGCGGGTGCTGGAATCCAGGCGTCCTAAAGCAACGCCTTACGCTTCATGCACTCTCTATGACGCGCCATCCCCTTCTCTTACCGATTAAAAAGAAAAGGTAAGTTTCAGTGACCGGCAACATAGTACTCATAGTATTACTTAGAATATACTTTGAATACGCACATATACTAGAAAAAATATTTACCTTGAAAGCCAGAACACGCAGATTCCAGTTGGTCTCGGGTCAACCATGCGCAGACATCATCCGTCGTCCACTTGTCCATGTCCAGAGACATTTTTCGAGTGAACTAAATGGCGCGCCGCGTATCTTCACTGACTTAGCGCCGCGTAGTGGTTAAGAGCGCATAGCGGCTCATGCATGCCACATGTCACGGGAAAGGACAAAAAAACCAAAGCAACACATACAGCAACCAAACAGGAACTAACGCACACAAGAAACCCATCTAAAGCTAACACAAAGCGGGCCAGACCAGTTTGGTTCCTCCTGGTCTGGAGGAACCAAAAACCCAACAAACCCCCGCCCGACGCCGACGTTTTTTTTCGGCATCCCGAAATGCGACAAACGTAGGCGCCTTTGAAGTAAGGTCGCCCATCCTTTAATTTCTCCTCAAGGTTACTTCCCTCATTATCCCCCCTCTTTTGTGCGCAGCGCCGTCTCAAAAACATGTTTCTCTTTCCCTCCACCTCCACCGTCTTTCCACCCCACCCTCCCTTCCTTCCCTATCATCCTCAGCCTTTCCATCTCTGCGCAGTTTCTGTCGCATCTGGGTACAGATGTCAAAATAAGTGTACGCTGCCAGTTAGAGAAACGTGCCGTCCAGTTCCATCTCCAGCTCGTATCATGTGGCCTGCCCCGCTAAGTGCATTCCGCCCCCCCCCCCCCCCCCCCCACATTCCTACGAATGGGACACAAAACAATTCGTTCGTTTACTATCCACATCTTCGACTTCGGAAGACTTCTGTCGACTGAACGAGACCGCTTAAAGGCTGAACTACATGGGACGAATATTCTGCGAATAACCGACGAATTTTGCCCGGCGGCTTTTGCTCTGCACGTGGCATCAGCACAGTGGGCGCTACATCGCGCGCAAAGCGAGCGTGCCGTCGGGCGGCGTTCGTCAGTTATTCGCCGCATAATTCGCTCCATAAAGTTCAGCCTTAAAGGGGTCATGAAATGATTTTACAGCGAAGCTGCTTATGGCTAGGGTTCCGTGGATTTTTCGTGTGTACGTGACCAAAAACTACACTCGCACTGCACCCACGGGCTGCACGTGCCGGCGTCTGCAGCAGGAACCCTTCTATAACAAAAGCCTAAAACAAATGGCCTCTTGCACGCGCGTTCGTCAACGCTTTATTTTGTTTATTTACTTCGAATCTTTTATACGGAAAAGGCGCGCGCGTGCGGCGCGTGGAACACCATTCCCTGCATTCTTCTTGAAGGCGGCGGGCGGCACGTGTGTGTGTGCGTACCTTTCGTCATGATGACCACCTATCAAGACAGTAAATGTGTTCGTACATTTGTACAAACTGCTTTGTCACCTCTGTGGCGTGTGATAAACAGCTTCGCTGGTCACCCACCTTTTTCATATTCTTCCTCCTTAGCTTTAATCCTCAACTCAAAAGGGAATTGAGAAATCACCTGGCCGTGACATGTTTGGGTACCGGTGCGATGGCTCCAAGCTTCCACCGTCTTTTTTAAACACATCATAGAACTTGTCGTTCGCGAGTGATAATACGTTCCGCCAGGGCACTCATCGGCCAGGAAAGCGAATCCAAATAGTTTAAGCAGTAATAAAGTGCAGGCGAGTTGACGATGAAGCGACATCTTGTAGACCCTCAGATGGGGAACAATAAAGAACGGATGAAGACAACAAAATCTCAAACGCTATGTACACGTCTCACATATGAGCTGCGTTTGAGATTTTGTTGTCTTCGCCCGTTTTAGAGCGCAGCTCTTAGGGGCCCGTTCCCGGCTTGAGCGGCGTCGGCGTCGCCGTCGCCGTCGGCGTCGCCGTTGCCGTCGGCGTCGGCGTCGGCGTAACCAAGGTCATCCCAAGGTCACGTGACCCCAAGGTCACGTGACACCCAAAGTCACGTGGCTCCCCAAGTCACGTGACCCCCGGGGTCACGTGACCCCGATGACGTCATCAGTGACGTCACTGATAACGTCACTGGCATCCGCATCGTCATCGTCACTGATGACGTCATCGGCATCCGCATCGTCATTGTCATCATCACTGATGACGTCATCAGTGACGTCACTAATGACGTCACCGGCATCCGCATCGTCATCGTCATCATCACTGATGACGTCACCGGCTTCCGTATCGTCATCGTCATTATCGTTGATGACGTCACCGGCACCCGCATCGTCATCGTCATCATCGCTGATGACGTCATCAGTGACGTCACTGATGCCGTCACCGGCATCCGCATCGTCATCATCACTGATGACGTCACCGGCATCTACATCGTCATCGTCATCATCACTGATGACGTCACCGGCATCCGCATCGTCATTGTCATCATCACTGATGACGTCATCAGTGACGTCACTGATGACGTCACCGGCATCCGCATCGTCATCGTCATCATCACTGATGACGTCACCAGCGTCCACATCGTCATCGTCATCATCACTGATGACGTCACCGGCATCCGCATCTTCATCATCATCATCACTGCTGACGTCACCGGCATCCGGATCGTCATTGTCATCATCACTGATGACGTCATCAGTGACGTCACTGATGACGTCACCGGCATCCGCATCGTCATCGTCATCATCGCTGATGACGTCATCTATGACATCACTGATGACGTCACCGGCATCCGCATCGTCATCATCACTGATGACGTCACCGGCATCTACATCGTCATCGTCATCATCACTGATGACGTCACCGGCATCCGCATCGTCATTGTCATCATCACTGATGGCGTCATCAGTGACGTCACTGATGACGTCACCGGCATCCTCATCGTCATCGTCATCATCGCTGATGACGTCATCAGTGACGTCACTGATGACGTCACCGGCATCCGCATTGTCATCGTCATCATCACTGATGACGTCACCAGCGTCCACATCGTCATCGTCATCATCACTGATGACGTCACCGGCATCCGCATCTTCATCATCATCATCACTGCTGACGTCACCGGCATCCGGATCGTCATTGTCATCATCACTGATGGCGTCATCAGTGACGTCACTGATGATGTCACCGGCATCCGCATCATCATCATCATCATCATCACTGATGACGTCACCGGCATCCGCATCGTCATCGTCATCATCACTGATGACGTCATCAGTGACGTCACTGATGACGTCACCGGCATCCGCATCGTCATCGTCATCATCACTGATGACGTCACCGGCATCCGCATCGTCATTGTCATCATCACTGATGACGTCATCGGTATCCGCATCGTCATCGTTACTGATGACGTTATCAGCATCGTCATCGTCACGTGACCCCCCTAGGTGACGTGACCCCCACCCAAGGTCACTTGACCCCCCCAGTACCCTTCCCTCCTCCTCCTCAAGAGCTGCGCTCTAATTCGGCGTTACAGGGAGTTGTAAACGGCTTTCACTTTTTTAATTGTTCCCCATGTCAGGGTCTACAAGATGTCGCCAAATATTTGCAGACGGTTTGATTGTTGACGAGTGCATACGTCCGAATGACGCAGCTCTCGTGTCCAATGCGTGAGCTGGGGTCGGCTGATGTGCTTTGGGTCCCGTTGACGTGCTTTGGGTACAGCGGATGTATCATAATGAAAAGGCGGAGTGCCTTCAAATGAGAAAAGGTACCAAATAGTTCACTATGTCTTTAAATGTTCGTTCCGGAAAAATGGCTCTTGATTTCCTACCCCCTTTTTTTTCCTACTAAGCGATATGCGATTAGTAAAGTCCCGACGGAAAATCATTTATACCAGCCCGAAATTCATTTCATGGCCCCTTTAAATCTGGAAGCCAAGACAATAAAAACACATAAAAAATCCTTGCAGAAAGGTGGAGTTTATTTCCGAAGAGGGCAGTGTAAATTACCTTGATAAGATAGTTTGAAACTAAGAGTCTAATTTTTAACATTTCCGTTTTTGTTCCGTGAGGTGGTCATAACACATGAACATGTCGCGACCACACAGCATAGCCTATCGACGGAATCTTGTAGACAACTCCGGAACGCAGTCCGATGAATGAACCTTACATTTTTGGCTCAATCCCTGTTTATGTCCGAAGTAAAACGGCGTAAACTAACTCATCAAGAACTCCGTCATACGAGCAGTGCCCAGAAACAATGTCGGAGCAAAAGCTTTTTTATCTACGCAAAAAGCCAAAGAAGCAAGGAAGCACAAAATTTGATTTTGAAACTTTTCGGAGGTTTTTTGTGATTGAACTTCAAACTGTAGGCAGCTGACGTTATAATCGCTTGCTCGATTGCTATGTACACCTCTGACACAATGAATACAAGGATGATTGAGTGCATTTCCTATGCATGACCGACACCTACTTTGACGAGCCCTGAGTGGACGCAGTGCCAAGGTGACATTTTCCTAGCATGCTTTCCATAAGAAGAGCACAATCCTTTATCGCTATCCATAAAATGTGTACCTTTCCAAATGGAAGCTATTTCATCATCGCCCAATATAGTACGCAATTCCCATCGTGCTACCAAAATATTTTGTTTTTGTTTTCAAACATTTAATTAAAAATACGCCTTGTACCCCTTGACACGGCAAACAATAACCATTTTAGTCGGTCTGCAGCAAGGCCATGGACTTTTCGTTCCGTTTCCCTTCCAGCGATATGACGACGTAATATTTCCCTTCTCACCCTGGAAAGACGAATCTCTTAGATCACTCAATCTGTTTAAATAATTATAAAGAAAAGTGGTCTGATCTTTTGTGGTAGAGATCAAAACAGACACGTTTGCGTTGCGAAAGACCCTTGCCAAACATATTGAGCCGTGATTTTATGTGTGCGTCCCGCTTTACGGGAGGCGCCCTCGTTGGTATAGTTTATTTCAAGTTTATCTCTTTCTTTGTTTCTCTTCGCCCTGACTTCTGGTTTGATGTTAAGCGGATTGTAGTAAGAACATAACGGGGGTTCAGCCAATAGTGGGAATAACTCTGTTATTCTTGGGTACGTTTGCTTTTTGGGCCTTTGCGTGGCCATTTTTTGTCTAAGTGGTGTTGTGAACCTTGGAGGTAGTTACTTAGCCGGACGAGTACCCGTAAACACTCTGAGCCTTCGGGGTTTTTTTTTTTTTTTTTTCTATCGTTTTCCGGAATATGTACCTACTCGCGTTTTGTGGTCAGTAAACCCCAACCTGCTTTTGCCTTGTTCGCTTTAGTTTTAATTCCCCATCTCAGGCTTCAAAATTGTGTATTTACAAAATTTTCGCACCGTTAAAAAGAGGATGGTCCTTTAATTTAAAATAAAGGCAGCAAACTAGGAGCGACCGTACCATGGCACAGTAAAGGGAAACATTGGCTATAGTGGAACTCAATGGCATGGTAATTTTTAATACAGCACTAACTTCTCGTCGTGCTAAATATTTATATTACTGCAAAAGCTAAAAGTTACAAAAAACAAAAATGCATGGAACTTGTGATTTCACAGCCCACACAGTACCCGTATTATGTTTTCCGGGTTGGAATTCATTGCTTTGTTGAATTCCCACGCTGGTGAACCGATACATATGTTTCAAAAGAAACAAATATTTAACAGAAATTGTGCAGTTCACCCGGAGAGAGGCATCCGTCGTGGTGATCCATGCTTCCCAATGTCTGCCTAGAGCAGACGACACATCTACACAAGCGATTGTCTACATTTTGGCCGTACGCTATTAACATGATTTGATCTTCACTGATGCACCGAACAGTGCCGCACTATTTTCCGCTAGAACTGTTTCCCTGCCGATACTATGCGACAAATTAAACGCAAGAATCTACACCGTCTCGCGCGCGAACGTGAATAGCCTATGGGTCAGCGCCACCTCTAGGTCGATCTCGACAACTTTTCTTGCCATTTCCGGGGAGAGAAGAGCCCGCGCAGCTTTATTCAGCGCAAAAAATGTGAGAGGGAACGCGTGCCTGTACATTTCACTGCATTGCCCCCCGTGCACCCGCGCTCCCGTGCCGAAATGACCTTGCTTGAAAGCACGTTTTCGCTCTCGCCCATTCCCACAAAGCACCCACTCAAGTCGTCGCGAAGCCACATTTCTTACTTTTTTCGAAAAGCGTTCTTCTGAAGGCAGAATCTCAAAAGGACACGCCTCCTTTAGCGCAAAGAACCTTTTTGAGTCGATTTGGCACGCTTATTTTTGAGAGTGTACTAGGAACGGGTTACGCACATGTCTGAAACTTGCATGATACCTACGCAATGACAGCCCTCTGGAACATTGAGATAGTTCGTTAAGAAAAGTTGAAATTGACAATTTTCTTAATGTGGCCCATAGGATTCAATACTAACACAATTGGTGGAGCCGTGGCTTAAAAACTATACAGAGCCAACAGTATAATTACTGCTTAGTGATATTTTGTGACTGTCATCTAAATTATTCCCTAGGAACATTTTGATGATTGATGCTGTTCAGTTAAAATTCGCTTTTCAGTGCATGCGCCGAGGCGTTGATGTCAAACAAAGTTGGGGATGTGGGGACGCAAGTTCACGAGAACGTTTAACGTGACCGGAAAGCGCCGTTAAAGTGGGTTATTAGCTGTTGCCCTCGATTATTAGTTATGTGTTTAGCAATGTAATTGAGAAAGCGGTATTTGTTTTGAGCTTTCGTTTATAAATGGCATGACCAAATGTTATTGACAAAGCTTGCATCATATGTGCTTTGACGGTTTGGAGGGAGTGCCATGTGAGTGTCGCGGCGTGTTGAGACCACTCAATTATCAGGCCTCTTTGTACAACCGTCCGCGAATCGACACAACTTAAAACAACTGGGCGCGTGCCGATGATTTCCTTCGGATAGTTGCTCCTTAATCCTCGAATTTTTCTTTCGAAAAGTGATGCAGCAGAACTGGCCTACTGCTGCGACGCAAAAAAAAGGAAAGAGGAGGGAGCTTAGTCCTATTAATAATCGGTACGCGATTTGTGGATAAAAACTCGAAATGAAAATAGCCCTCAACGTTTAGTTAAAAGTATTTGCTAAGCCTGGAAATCGTACTTTTAACACATTTTAACCACGTTTTGTGGACAAAATAAACGTTTTCGTGAACTTGCGTTTTGAGAGAAATTATGTAATTGTGCGTAAACAGTTTTTCGAACTTAATAACGCTGCCAGTCGGCAACCTAAATATTCTGGGCAACTCGAATCAAATTGATCACTGCAGCAGCTGGAATGTCTTCACCGAAAAAGGTTGTGATCGGGGATCAAAACCACAGAACATAGTTGGACCGGAAGGTCCAGTAATAGCACAAAAAGTGCCTAAAAAACAAACCATTTCATGGCGGCGTTAGGTTTGGGGAACTCTGTATTTCTCCACGGTATATGCGAGCCGCTATTTTTTTTAGCGAAAATAAACGGGTTAAGCATGTCGAGCTTTTCACTGGGGCTAGTACTATACCTTGAGGGTGCAAGAAGAAAGATCAACAGAGGAGAATATTTTTTCTGACAAGCTAGGAGAAGGTACTATCAGTCCTGGACTAATGAATTTAATTGAATCATTTGATAGCTAGACACAAATTAAATTGTTATTACATAAGAAGGGGCCCGTAGTTATTGTTACTTTCGTATTAAAGTATCGTCAAGGCGTTCATTGCAATAAACATTAAAGGTAGTTTTATTATATCAAAAGAAAGAAATTATCGACATGATTTTCCGATCGAAAAGTATGAGCCGAATTGTAAAATCCCAAGTATATGTGCAATCGGCAAGTGATAAACATGAAATGCACTCTATCCAAGCCTGCACCGACGTTCGACAATAAATCCAAAGGTTTATATTGAGAGTGACACGTTTGACAAGTAACATATCAAATATAAACCACATTAGAACGTTAGCACAAACACAGTTTAGTTTTACACTAGCAACCGGGAATAAAATATTCGGTGCTATTACTGGAATAATGTTACATCTACCACCCCGTGTTAATTGTGTCTTTTATGAATATAATAAAGATCCACATCATTAACACTGTAAAGGTTTATATGGAAAATATATGACTCTAAATGGCTAAACCTTGCTCAGATATATAGGCCGAATATAGGAAGTGTATAAGCTATAATAATAAAATTCTCATTTGTATGAGACATTTCTGTGTCCAATAAACACATATGAATTATACAAGATATATAAGAACATATAAGAGCAATATAAGAATCATATAAGAACTATATAAGATATAAACGAACATGCAAGCACGATATAAAAAACTACTGGATGTTTCTTATAAGTTTCTTATATGGTTCTTATATATCTTATATAATTATTATAGAGTTCTTATATATTTCTTATATGGTTCTTATATGTTCTTATATAACTTGTATGATTCGTATCTGTTTATTGGACACAAGAAATTTCTCATACAAATGACTTTTCTCACTAGGGTAGTAGTAGTAGTTGTATTTTAATTTTAATAATATAAATAATATTAATAATAATATTATTAATAAAAATAGTCTTTCTTTTAATGTGTCCTAATATAAGCCGAAGGTCTTCACTTTAGTGCACAACGTACGAGTAAACACTGTTATGGTAGGTGTCGCTACCATTAGGTTGTATATATATAAGAAAGTAAAGAGGCAAACGAAGTTACTTGTTTCGTTCCACCCGGACCAGGCGCGTGTGTGTGTTCGTTCCTCTCTGGCCTCGACGGTCGCCGGTCTCTACATGGTGTCAGAAGTGAGCGGCTAGCGCCTTCTCTCTTTTCAAGCGCCAGCACCAGCCTCGGAGGAGACCGCCATGGCCGAAGGGGAGGGCGCCACCGCCGGTCCGGGAGCGTTGCCAGTTGGTGCGCTCAATCTACGAGCACCGCCCCAGTTTGACTTCAGCAACCCCGGAAAATGAAAACAGTGGCATCAGCAGTTCGATGACTATGTCTACGCGTCAGGACTCTACGCTGCCAGCGACAAAGTCCGTGTTCGGACCCTACTATACTCCATGGGGCAGCAAGCGCGGGACGTCCTGACTTCGCTACACGTGGGCGATTCAGACTTCGAGAACTACGACTCATTGCTGAGAAGTTCAACGCGTACTTTGTTCACCCAGTCAATGAGCTCCATGAGAGCAACGCTTCCAGAGACGGTCGCAGCAAGCGGGTGAGTCAGCTGACTCCTTTTTTACAACGCTCAGCAACATGGCAAAACAATGTAACTACCCGTCGCGAGAAGTGGAGGAGCGGCTAATTCGCGACAGTTTTGTGGTGGGCTTGAGCGACACAAAACTGTCGGACAGACTGTGCCGAAACACGAGGCTTACGTTGGACGAGGCGCTCATTCAAGTTCGCCAATACGAGGACACAGGGAGGGAACGGAAGCTGCGGGATTCGTCGGCATCCACAGCCATGGCAGCTTCAGCAGAAGCAAAAGCGTTAAACATTGACGCTGTAAAAGTTGCGAAGAACCGCCTGCTAAGGCCGAAGCAAGCAAGCGGCAACACAGCGAGTGCATTTTCATGCGGCTTTTGCGGACGTTCTCCGCATCCGCCCTCAGAGTGCCCTGCTAACCGTGCGGAATGCAACAAGTGCCACAAGAAGGGCCACTTCGCAGCTGTCTGCCACGCCAAGAACAAGTTGGTTTCGCGGGAGCTTGGTGCCGTCCGTTCTCCGTCCATGGCTAGAGCGAAGTTTGTAGACGTGAAGGTCTACGACGTACTGCTGAGCTTCGAGGTTCACAGCGGAGCGGAAGTCACCGTCGTCCCCAGTACGTTTTTGGGGATACCAGCTCGCCTGGAGCACCCACAAGGGGAGTTGACAGGACCCGCCGGTCAACCGTTGAACGTGCTAGGAACGTTCATCGCGGCCTTGGAATGAAAAACCAAGCGCGTCAAGCAGAAGCTCTCTGTGGTGCGTTCGCAAGTTGTTCCCTTGTTGGGATTTCCGGCAATTCAGGTGTTGGGCGTGGTCAAGTTTGTGGATCACCTTCCGGAGTCTTCTGCCGAAAACTGACCTAGTGAGCTTGACGGCACTTTGTCGACACAGCTCTTTCAGGGTCTGGGAACACTTCGGGAGCAGTACACAATTCGTCTTCAGCCGAACGCGGTACCGTACTCGCTGCACGTTCCGCGAAGGATCCCAATCCCACTACGTGATGTCGTAAAGTCTGAACTAGACAAGATGGAGGCCCTAGGCGTAATCCGAAGAGTAACCGAACCGACACCGTGGTGCGCAGGCATGGTAGTGGTGCCGAAAGCTTCGGAAAGCTACCGCATATGAGTGGACCTGACTCAACTGAACCGGTCGATGCTGCGTGAGCGTCACATCCTGCCGACAGTGGATCAAGTGCTTAGACTTCTGGGCGAGGCGCGAGTCTTCTCCAAGCTCGACGCCACGTCAAGTTTTCACCGAGTGAAGCTGTCAAGTGAGTCCCAGGAACTCACAACATTCATTACCCCTTTCGGACGTTTCTGCTTTTGTCGGTTGCATTTCGGGATCACCTCTGCGCTGGAATATTTTCAACGCCAGATGTCGTACATTCTGGAGGGCCAAGATGGAGTTGTCAATATGATTGGTGATATTCTCGTTTTTGGCCGAGATAGTATGGAAGGCGACAAGCGTCTCACAGAGGTTCTCGACCGCTTAAAAAAAGCAGGTCTGACTCTGAACAGGTCCAAGTGTAAGTTTGCCGTCACCAGTGTAAAGTTCTTTGGCGTGGTCGTCAGCCAGAATGCATTATGCCAGACCCTGAGAAGGTGGCGGCTGTACAGCACATGGAACCACCGGTCGACATCGCAGGTGTCCGCAGACTGTTAGCCATGGTCAACCACATAGGTAGGTTTTTGTCACATCTGTCTGACGTCACGGCACCTATTCGAGAACTGCTGAGCAAGAAGAGTGCGTGGGTCTGGGGACCAAGCCAGCAGGCTGCCTTCCTTAAGTTGAAGACTATGCTCTCTTCAGACATTTGCATGGCTTGCTACAATCCGGAGCACGCGACCATAGCGTCTGCTGATTCCAGCACTTTGGGTCTTGGGGCAGTCCGTCAGGCGTCAGGCGAGCGTCGGGTGGTGGCTTCTGCTTCACGGACACTTACTGCGACCGATCAGAGGTACAGCCATACCGAAAAGGAGAATTTGGCAGTGACATGGGCCGTGTGTCGCTTCGATGAGTTTGTCCGGGGACTGCGGTTTACAGTGGAAACCGATCACCAGCCCTTGACTGCGTTGTTGGCGACATGGACGCAGACCTTCTTCCTCCACGAGTTCAGCGACTGAGTATCAAGTTGATGCGATATCAGTACCAGATCTTATACGCTCCTGGGAAGCTCCTGGCAACGGCCGACACCCTGTCCCGAGCGCCGTTGAGCCGAGCAGCTCCATCAACCTGCGACAGCCTAGAGCTGTACGTCCAGAGCGTGGTTCACGCAATTCAGGAAGGTGCGCCCGTCAGCCTCGAGGTGGTCCGTCGAAGACAGTCAACAGATGGTGAGTGCACAGCACTGGCAAAGCTCTGTGACCAAGGTTGGCCTCAGAAGACCAAGGCTCCGTGTCACCTAATGAAGTACTCGAACTACCTAGGAGAACTAACAGTTTGTTACGGTGTGCTTCTCAAAGGAGGACGCCTCGTTATTCCAGCATCGCTGCGACCTGAGGTCCTGCAGGCCATTCACGAGGGACACCAAGGAGTGAACAGATGCAAGGCACAGGCTCGAGACTCGGTGTGGTGGCCCAGTATCGGCGATCAAATCAAAACCATGGTCGAGAAGTCCGAGCGCAGCGCATCGACGAGGGTACAGCGGGCTGAACCTCTCATGACGTCGCCTTCAACAGAGCTACCTTGGCAACAGGTGGGAGTCGATTTATTCCACTTAAACGGCCAAGATTTTCTACTGATGGTGGACTATCACTCACGATATCCTGAAGTAATGACACTGCGAAGCACGTCAAGTCAAGCCGTCATCTCTGCAGTAAAAAGTGTCATGGCGCGTTTCGGGATTCCTGAGGGAATTCGAAGTGACAACGGACCACAGTTTGCCTCACCCGACTTCGCCAAATTCGCGGAAGAGTGCAGATTTAAGTACGTCACTAGCAGTCCTGGATTTCCGCAGTCAAACGGAGAAGTGGAGCGTACAGTCCGGACAGTGAAGGACCTTTTGGTTAAAGGCGACGATCTGCTCTTGTCACTTCTCGTCTATAGAGATACTCCAGGCACCTTGGGTTTTAGCCCTGCTCAGCTGCTAATGGGTCGACAGCTCCGGACTCAAGTACCCAAGGCTGCCGAGAAACTCCAGCCAGCATGGCCGAAGTCACGGGTCTTTCTGGAGCGGGACAGCACGGTTAAGCGACGCCAAGCTTCCGATTTCAACCGTCGTCATGGAGTGCGCGAACTCAGAGAACTTTCACCTGGCGAAGATGCGTTGGTGACCGACGCAAAGTGCCCTGCTCAAGTGCTTAGCCGAGCGCAACGCCCACGCTCTTACGTCGTTGAAACTCCGCGGGGTGTATTGCAGAGGAATGGGCCACACCTGGTTTCTTTCGGAAGCCAACATACAGAGCATGTTCGCGTCCTGCCAGCTCCGGTTCTGCCGGTTTCTGCCGCCGATAAAGCCAAGGGCCTGGAATTCTAAGATTCTGAACAACGAAGACTATTTACAGCTCCCTCTCCGCAGCCTTCTCCCGAGGAAGCACCCGCAGAGTCAAGGCAAATAGCCTTGACTCTGCGGGAGCTGAGTCAAGGCTATTTGCAAGGTCCTTGGAGCGAATAGCTGGATCCAGATATTTGCAAACCAGCAAACATGTGGATCCAGCATCCTCGACGCACGAGATCTGGCCGTCGAGTAGTAGCTCCAAAAAGACTAAACTTGTAGTGAGGTCGTGTGTCCTGATTTTATCATCCACGAGTGATGTCTCTGAGAAAGAGGGATGCTGTGGTAGGTGTCGCTACCATTAGGTTGTATATATATGAGAGAGTAAAGAGGCAGACGAAGTTACCTGTTTCGTTCCCCCGGACCAGGCGCGTGTGTATGTTCGTTCCTCTCTGGCCTCGACGGTCGCCGGTCTCTACAAACACCAAAATAATACAGAACAAATAAAACAGACATCCAACACAGGTAGCGATCCCTTGTAATTGCTTGGGCTAAACAGAAAAGTCACTGAATTTTTCGATACCTGGATTGTCAACGTGATTGAGCAGTGATTGCACGCATGACAAGGGTGAAGCTCTGCATGTGGTATTGGCATACAAAGTAGAGTGATTATTAGTCAAACGGGAGAGGACATGGATAAAAGAGAATTATTATCTATAACTCCATTTACTATCTTGTGCAAAAAAAAATTGTCACGTTTTGTTTTTTAGTTAGAGTCAGCCTCAGCAAGAAATTATAGGTAAACGTAGTCATCTAAATAAAAGCGGTGTTGAAGATAGCGGTCGTAAACGATGCGATTTAAGCGTTTTGGCAAATTTTCAATTTTCGTTGACTGCGTTTCTGACAAAGAATTTCAAGCTGCAGAACCGAATTCAAACCCTTATCTGACAAGAAAACAAAATAAACGAATAATACAGGGAGAGTTTTTAAATTGCTTTGTGATGCGAGATATCAGTCCCAACATCTTTGTCGCACAGCCAACAATATAGGACACATGCGAAATAAATCTCAGTTTATTATCTCTGCTCACGCCAAGGTCTTTTGCACCAGAGATACATTTGGTTGAAGTTTTTTTTTTTAATACGTAATTGTTACGAAATACATTACGACGTTTGCACCGATAAAAGACCTATGCGCGACAGATCATTCTGTAAATTTTAGCAGTATACAGGAGTGTGAACTTTCATCAAAAACTTAATGTCGTCTGCAAACAACAACAACTCTGTATTTTCAACATATGACGCTAAATAATTTACAAGGATAAGGGACAAGAGGGATGAGAAGAATGGACCACTGCAGACACCAAAATTGAAAGCAAAATATTTTTGGGCGACCATTATCTACTCGAAAAGAGTTGGGACGACATGATAGGTAACTTTGAAACCATTTGCACTGCTCTGCACAACATCCATATAAAGATAATTTATGTGATAACAACTCATGATTTACTTCATCAAACGCTTTTTACATATCAAAATATATAGAATAAATTTAAATTTTGTTCATAGACATAGGGGCACAGAAGTTAAAAAAACGCAATAATTTGTTTCAACTGACCGTCCCGTCAGGAAACCGAGCTGGCAAGATACACATTTTTGGCGAAAGTAAAAATTAATTCGATATGCATAACGCGTTCAAACACCTTAGAACATTCGGGCAATAAGGATAAGGGGCGATAGCTACCTGTAAAAAGCGTCACCATCTTTGAAGATAGGTACAACCACCGCGTTCTTCAAAAGCGACGAATAAAACACCGGAATAAAAGAGCGGTTAAAGACGTGCTCAAAAATAGGTAAAAACAATTCACCACGATCGTTAATTATAAAAAATTTAATGGAGTCAGCCGCAGTAGATAATTTTGGGTTTCGTTTACTTATACCGTGAGCGATTTCTTTAATATCTACTTTAATGCTGGGCAAAAATTATGACAGTTGATTTTAATATTTGAGGGCTCAACAGCTCGTTGAACGATGGAGCAGCAGTCACTGCAGAAGTCGGCAAACATATGTGCAACTTCTTTTGGCGCGGAAACATAGCTATCATTAAGTGAGCGGTCGCGTAAACAAATAATTTGGCAACTATTGCCCGTGCGCTCTTTTGTGAACCTCCAAAAACCTTTGGGGCTTCTGTTCAAGCTATTCTCTATTCGGTGAAGGTTTAAGTGCTTATCTGCAGCGTACAACCTTTTAGCTAGAGCATGATACATGCTAAACTGAGTATATCAGAAGGTATTGCCAGTTCGTTTAAACAGTGTGTAAGAGTGATCTTTTTACGCAAGCGAATTTTAAAATCTTTGAAAAACCATTCGGGATAAATTGAAGGCTTCAAACTTCACTGAGGCACAAATATATCATTCGCGTCATTAACAATCGACGAAAATTTCTCAGTCACTGTTTCCTTGCCAGTTATTGGAACAGCCCCGCTCCAATAACAATTTTCGAACTATTTGTACATGCTCAGATAATCTTCTTGGGCATAGTTGTAAATACAGTAACTACGGTATATTGACCTTTTTCGTGGAAGGAATAATATAACCTCAAAGGATAAGTCAAACTCATTGATTTGCACTAAGTAATCTATAACAGAGGCCACAAAATTGACTGATACATTAGATAAATTTAACTTGAAATAATTTCCAGCGCTTTTCTTAATTGGGTTACGTTGATCAAGGCCACAGTAGCTCATGAACGACAGTAACCATGAAGCCTTATTTGATGTTTTAGGGTTGTTTCAATTAGCAAACATTAGCGGCCAGTCTACCCCTGCAAGATTAATGTCTCCATAAATATGTACTTTGCATTAAAAAAAAATCTTTTGTCAAAATGTTTTATAAAAGTTACTTCATCGGAAAGCTATATCTACGAGCAAGCTAAAACCGACACAATCACTGGTTTCATCTTCATACCATTTGAATAACCGAAACAAAGCAATATAATATCGATTTTGTGTATTTGTAACCAGCATTTGCTAGGTTGCCTGCCAGGATTCCTGACGCACGGTAGTAAATGTATCTCAACTATCAAAGTGTAGAATCAATTGAAATAAAATACATATCATTACACAGAACCCGATTAAAGCTAAAATTGAAAACGTAAACCCCACGTTTCCCTTTTTTCTCTCCTAAAACTGAAGATATTCCAAAAAAGCTGCAAATATTGGTAATTGTTGCCTCGCCGAACTCTAACATAAATGGTAAAATGTTGCGTTCGTCAATACCGATTGAAGAGATTCTTAACATGGAATGTCATAAAAACCTCATGCCAAAAAGAAGAAAATACTGAATACACAAACAGAAAAGCTGCAGCAGGAAAAAAAAAACACACTAGGCAAAATGCCACCTCGAGGGAACTTTACTAAAAACAAAGACAAAGTGTGCCAAAAGGCGTACATGACGCACCCGATCGCAGGAAAGGGTACGCCTATCATATGGCGACATAGAGAAAGCGCAGAGAATGCGCAGTCACGAGGCAAGCAAGCAAGAGCCGTCATTGGTTGAGGTCAAAGAAAACAAAACGCACGTGACTGCATTTCAGATGTAAACAAAAGTATGAGATGAGCAAAGAGGAGACGAACTTGCACTCCATATTGTACTTATTGGAGGATCAAAGCGAGTGTCGTTACAAACCCTTATGGTTCCATGAAACCATTGGTATGTGCAGGCATAGATATCACTCGTCCTCATGCTTTCATTGCTACGAACGTGCCGCCAATATGAAATATTGTTTTTGTTTCGTTTATTTCGTTGAACATTCAACATATTTTATCATCACATTGTTGCTTCCTTTTTTCCTAGTATCACTACAGCAGCCACCCACGCACAAGCTTTCTTGGCTTACGTGGCAATTGAGCTCTAAAATGTAAAAAAAAAAACACGAAATAAATTGTAGTGTATTCCAAATAGCAGTTGACGTAACTTTCCGAGTAACACATGGCTCTGTGCTTGAGCCACTCTTTCTAATATTAATTAATGGCATAAACCAGGGAACCACCTCGCGCATGAAAACATGCGCAGACGAGTGCATACGGTATTGTGAAATAAATTCAGACACTGATGTATCAGCTCTTCAACTCGATTCAAATAGAGTATGTTTGCGGTGTCTCAACTGGGAATGATCTTAAGCAACCCAAACGGTTTTCATGTAATGTTTATCAGCAAACGTAACATTGGCCAATCAAAATCCACCTTACACGGAGAAACTGTAAGCGTTAAAAAAAGAAGCGAAATACATGGCAGTACTTTTTTTTCTGACGAGTTCAGGTTGGCTTTCACATGTAAACTACGTAAGAGGAGAAGCTAGTAGAACCATGGGTTTTCAACGGAGAATGTTATATCGCACTTCGCAATTGCTAACACAGACTGTCTTTTTATTTTTTTGTGCGTAGCCCGTTCTCGAGTATTTGTGAGTTCTATCGGATCCATCCCAACAGTATCTCGTGTAAAATTCTAAAAAATTCTAAACCAAAATTCAAAACAACTTTACAACCTATATTTATCACAAATAACTACAACCTTCATAGTGTCTCCGCAAAAAATTATATTTAACACTTGCAGTTAGGCGCAAGTATTTGCGTCTAAAACTGTTTTATTTAATTTTGTATGGTTTGTCGAAAATCTATAAATCACATTACTCGTTTGAGCCATTTTATATATCGCGAACAGTAGATCATGATCTAAAGGTTCCAAAATACGCGTCGAAATTCGATTTGTTTTGCATTTTTTCGCACCAACAATAAAATAATGGAATAGCCTCCCAGCGAGATTGTTACCTTTCAAAGTGCAGATTCGCTTTTCTCTTAACTACAGCATTGTATTTAATATTCTGTTTGAATCGAATGTTTGTGTTCTTTTCCTTGCGAACCGAGGTTGTTCTCTTTGTGTGTGATTAGATCCGTGTATGAGTTTGTTTATATTATCTTTGTGTAACTTGCGTGTCTTGCCGATCCATGTTTGTTCAAATTTCAGTAGTCTATTTTTATGGTTACCGTTCCTACAGTAATACCCTCTGGGTGGTGTATGAAATAAATAAATAAAAATACTATTTGTGTATCGTTCCCACTATATGTGCCACACACTACACAAGACAAACGGCATATGTGCGGTTGATTGCCCAGCAAGTTCGAAGAACAGATAACAAAATGATCGTGCAACTGCGCCGTGTATATACAGAAAGATCTGGAACAGACACATTGCGTTTATGTTTTCAATGATTGGCTGGTATGAGTTTCGCAGAAGCTTTATCTGTAACTTAAGCTTTCAAATTTGTAATATTTAGTAGTTATTGTATGTCTTTAGCATGTTTTATTACACTAAGAACTGCTCGAGTAAACATGCATTAACAATTGTGAGGAACATGCTCTTGCCACAAAGATAAAGAGCAATTTGCGAATAAATTATGATGTAATCGCATTTGGCGTATCAAGTCAGAAATCCTTTTCCCTGATTAGCAGCTGTGCTGTCTTTGGGAGTGTTTCTTGTGATACCAAAAAAAAAAACATTCATTTTTTTATTTACAAATGAAAACCTGCAGTGCAGAAACTTCAGCGTTATAGCATGTACAGCCCATGGACGCTCAATGAAGAACTAAAAAACAGAACACTTGAACATACAGCCTCGGCTGTCAAGAAAGAAAATACATAAACGATAAAAATTAATAACATTAAAAATAAAGGCCATTTTCTTAAGTAAATGGTCCCACGTCATTATTAATAAAAAAAAGACTCGGGTAACAGGCTCCACTGGCCGATTGTGCGTGGAAAAAATGAAAACTAATACTCTGTTCTACAAAAAATTTCCCTTATCTTTCTGGAATGATCCACACAACTTTAAATATAGTTAGATAATTCTGTGTATTTTATTTTATGAGTACCTGTGATATCGATAAAGTTTCCGAGCAGGAACCTTAATCGAAAATCTTTGCGTCTTAACAATAAAGTTTCCCAACAAAGTACACTTTTAATCTCTGTAACGCTATTGTTTCTACTATAATTACTTTTTGTTTGTTTCTACTATAATTTCGTTATATTCAAATCGGAGATTGGAATGGGACGTGTGGCACTAAAAGTAATCTTTTTGAAACAAGCGCGCAGGGACAGCTGTTAGAAAAACATCACGTGATGGTGCTCCATGCGTAGTCCTGCGACTGTGACCCAATTCTTGAAAATAAATAATATATGTAAAAGGAAGTGGGCTTTGTTTTGGAAAGAAAATATCTACAAATGAAAAACTCGTCACGTTTTAGTAGTAAACAAAAAAGTTGGATGCGTATTGTGCACATGCACCGGTTAAAGTATATAAAATATGGGTAACCTCCATGTTGTGAGCCGTTATAAAAGAACTCGACACAATATTTGGTTTTATAGACAGATTCGTACTGCACCCCGCTGCATGTTGTGTGCACTCGAAGACACAAAATAAAAAGGAGTAAGGTTATGTGGCAAGCGCATTCTAAGTAAGTTATATCAAAACTTAATAAGGGATTACATGTTGCTTAGTTAAACCTCGGAGAGATGTCATAACGAAATAGGGACTAGAGAATTATATAAAGGTTGGTCAATAATATGCACTGTTTCCGAGTTCGTCTTGAAAAAAATAGGAGGTAGTTTTTCGGAATCTTTTTTTTACTTAGGTTTAGTCAATCACACGCCAAAAAACTTCCCAGTTTCTCGAATGTTTCCTACCATTGGCCATGATAGAAAACAAGTTAATAAATACATTAATTGAGACTTTCTCTATACAGCACTATAAAGAATTAGCCTTCCACGTTAATACTTAATTTGTAAGAAATAAGTCTATGCGGTGTATTAAATACGCCCTCAAGTACTTTGAGAGTTTCCTTTTCATTGGGATCTACCGATTGAAATTCGGTTAACCAGAAATGCGCAGGGCGCAATTGGAATTAGTCGTGGGAGCTTGCACGCTTCAGAACATAAAGGCAATAATGGTTGTGACGATTGCGGAAAGAAATACATGCAAGGTTCTTTAGACAAACAAAACTTTATCAGCGCGAAGCTTTCGCTACCTGCCCATCGCCCACGGGTATCGATCAAATTTTAGTTAATATCGAAGGCCAGTCGCAGGCGCGGAAGAGCAAAGGAAACATTAATTCAGTCAAAACCAAAAGGGGGCCAAATGAGGTCAATGAGTGTCTAGAAAAAATACTTTTACAAAAGAAAAACACTAATTTCACCAGCAGCAAAGGTCTGACGTGCTTGACCATATGTTGTATGGTGGTTATTCCTTCATTGTTTTAATACGAGGTCAGAAAAGTGTTTCATCTGATACTTCCGAAATGAAATTAAAAAAAAAAGAGTTTCAGAAGCTTTTTTAAGAGACGGATAAAAACAGTCAGGTTTTTGTAAATGTCAGTCGCCAATAGTTGTTTACCGAACAAATTCGAATTCAAATTATTTAGTGGGTACAGAGTCTTCCGGGTTTTAAACATTCATGCAAATTTCAAAGCATTGGTCAGAGAAAATAGAACCAAACTAATGTGGTATTTCATTATGAAATAAAAATTACATGCTTTGAAAACTGTTCTCCATCTTTTACCTAGAAACTTGGCCTTTATTATAAAATAAAAGTATTTGAGTGTTTCATGTATAATTTTATTAATAGGCCACCAAAAAACCACACATAATCGCAAAGGTATGGAGCATTTAACGAACAAAACTTGAGTGAGCTGGTGTAAGTTCATAATTAGAGAATTACCCGAGACTGCGGTGACGACAGGAAGAACGAAAGAAGCCTTAAACGAAGCTGAAGATTTTTTTGCCACAGAATCCGTTCGTATGTGGCCTGAATGAAAAATTGCACGCGTACAGTTAACCTCCTTACTAGTAGTAGAGCGAAAACAATATAGTCTCGCAGGAGAAATGTTTTCAAGTAATTTTTCAACATATATTAAAGTTTAGGACGACGTCTAGGACAACATCGAAAATGACGCCTAGAGGAGGACCCTTAAGGGGGCCTGGGCGTATTGGCGTGGGCGGCCACATTTGCATGCGGAAGCCACCATAGATGTAGAGGCTGCTGCTGATGTTGAGGCCGTAGATGTAGACGCGGTCGCCTCACAGTCCATCGCAGGGACCGCACAACGAGCACAAATGAAGTCCGAAGCGCACCTTTTGCACACGGCGCTCCGGCGTTGACATAACGCTAATGACACCTGATGTGCGGTTTGTAGCGCCGTGACCGCTGTCACGTCGCAAGCTCTTCCTGTAAAAGGCAAAAGAAATCTCACTTCAGATATGAAACTATGACAACTGCTGAGAAACCAGACAATTGTTTTCTAGGAAGAATATGTTAGACCATTTACTTAGAAGATTATTTTGATATAAGCCATTTACAAAAATCATTTGTTGTCGGACTATTTACACAGCCCAACCAATGGCAGTTTTCGCTATTTTTTAGAAACCTAAATAAAAGTGTTGTCTGAATACAAAAGTATTAGTTTCGGATAATATACGGTTCGATATTCCCTTCGAGATGAACTACAACCTTACTATTTTTCTAAATGTTGGTCGCCGGAGGGTAGCCCCGTTGAGCGTGCTTCTTGCGAACACCATTGTGCTGTGAGGGAGCAATACCCTGCGGAGCTCGCTTTTGTGTGTGGTGTTTCTCCGCAGTGCACCAATGTTTGGCTAGAAGCTGTCTCAAAACGAACTATTCCAGTCACGTGCTTAGGAGCACACCAACCACAAATGTGGAATGGTGCGCCCACGCCTGCTGTATTTAATAAGGAACATAAACTTGGGGAATGTTCATAGAATAAAAAGGAATAGAACTTTTATTTGTAAGACATATATTTCCAAAAAAAAATGCCATAATGAACCGGTGTAAGCCTCAGGGGCTTGTGTACCTGGCTTGGCAGGGTAGGTGGCAAATTCAGTACAAGGTACAAAGGAAATGCTCATACATTGTGGAAATTATGCATCCAAGCAACCCAACTACAGCGGTACAAAACAATATAAATTACAACCTGGAAAACCATAAATATATAATCCATCGACAAAACCACAGTACTCCTTTGTACAATACAAATTACATAAGGAAAACCACATCTCTGGAAGAAGTAACAAACAGTCCCGCACTCAAACCTTACTGATCTATATTTCTTAAGTGTCGTTTGAGTTTTTGCCTTGATGCTAGCGCAAGTAAGGATTCCGGAAGAGTATAAAAAGATATGTGGCACATAATAGATAAGCGTCCGTTCTCCGTATTCTGTTTAAATTCGCGGGCGCCCTTAAACGTACGGTGTAATAAAATTCATATTCTAGGGATGTTGAAGTACTCAGTCCCTTTAAATAACCCATCGAAAGACGGCAGGTGCAAATCTTTTGATATACAGGACACATATATATATATATACATATATATATATACCTCTGTCCTTCCAAACACATTGTTCCGTAAGATACCCTTAAATAAAAAATTAATTCTCGCTTGGCAAAACAAAGAACATCACGCAGAGGGCTACACCATATCGTAAATAACTATGCAAAACCGTGGATTATCACTTTTTTTAACAGTAAAGGGTAAAAACATTTTCAAATTGTGGAAACAGCATGAAATACCTCTTAACCGCTTGCACAAGTAAGTCATATCCGTACACTACGATAAATCGCAGTCGAAGTAAATTCCTAAGTGTTTTACTGAGTTCGCATACGGCACAGGAATCCACTTACATTAAAGGAAGCTAGAATTATGCAGAATGACGGGAGCTGAATGTTCACCTTTCGTAAGGGGGTGTTTGAAGCAAACAAGCTTTGTCTTTTGAGCGTTCACTGTAATTAAATTTAAAGGACACCAATTCATCACAGAAATCAAGTCGATTGGTAGTGTTTACTATCCACATAATATTTTCTATCACATGACACCAACAACGTGTCGTCTGCTTAGTGAAAAACTCTACATTCAGAAATATCCGAGGGAAAGTCACTTTTGTAGAAATTAAACAACGAAGGCGGCAAGACCGAGTTTTTCGGCACCCTGGCCATTAAGGAAGTTCAACTTTTTTTGTGATTCCTAAAAGTTACAACCTGAGATCGTTCTGAAAGTACCTTTTCAGAATTGAAAGAAAAGGGCCCCTAAGACAAACTTTGTACAGTTTACAAAATGTATTTTATGATTTATGCTGTCAAAGGCTTGCGACACTTAAAAAATACTGCACAGGTACACATATCAGATCCTGCGTGTAGGCAGTCGCTAACAGTTTCAAAACGTGCCCGCAATGATCATTCCCCAACAAGTCCGTATTCATGAACAGACAATAAACAAAACCTTTCAACAAAACTACTCACTACTTTAAAAAAATGTTTCTGCAGGACCTATTAAGCGCATAATAGAAACCATGTTGAATTAACCTGAGACTGGGGTAGACAAGAAACATCGAAACGTAAAAGGGACAGAAAATAGACAGGCTGTCTATTTTCTGTCCCTTCTACGTTTTGATGTTTCTTCTCTACTCCAGTCTCAGGTTAATTCAACATGGTTAATATTCACCAGCTCGCCTGCACCCTCACGATTTTTTCTATGCATAATAGAATTTATATTAGCCGAAAAATATTAAAGTTGCACATTCCCCTCTTTGTAAAGTGGCTTAACAATCGCAGTTTCCACTCCTATCAGCCAATCTCCTGTTTCTATAATGCCGTTCAACATTTTCACGAGACCGTGTATCATAATTTCATCAAAACCTGCAGACATATTTTCCTTAGAGAAACCAAATTATCGCGTAGTTCACCTTCTGACACTGGAGGAAGGAAAGCTGACGCTTCATTGTATGTGAGTAAAGTAATGCTACTGACGTCATCATGAGACTGGAGTGCCCCGGACGCCAGGGCGTAAAAAACGCTGAATTAATCCAGTTTTTTTTTTTTGTATTTTTTTGTAACCGGCGCAAAATATTTACCTGTCATATCGTTATTAAAGCGTTTCTTAGGCCTACCAAGAACTCAGTTAACGCATTCCCAAATTCTTAAGGAATCGAAACGATTCTGTTTAAATTGTTTTTTTTTTTTAAATATCTGCGCTTAGAGGAACGGATTAATGGCGACGCCCTGTTTCTGGCAATGCTTAGCTCACCCTTTAGATTTAAATTATCCGGAGAAGGTATACATCTTCTCAAGAGAAATTCCTTGAACTTTAGAGCCGCTAAAATTAGGGTGTAATCCATTTATTGTATTCCTTACGCCTTTCAATTGTAACTCTTTTTTTACATGCGGCAGAAAATTGCACTAATAATTTCACTACTGTATCGTGTAGCATTTGTGATCCTACAGAGGTAAGAAGACTATTGTCATAGTCGTTAACCTTCTTATCAAACTGCACATGATCAGTAATAGTTACTTTAGTTTTCATAGTATTAGAGTTCTCACCCTTGTTGCATGTAACCTGGGAGGCTATAAAATAATAATCTGCTAGTTTTTTTCTAATATCACAGCCGCTTTTACGGTGTTATCGAAAATAGGAAGATTAATGTGATCCTTGCACGAGGACACAAATTCGCCTCCTAAAAATTATTCTCGAGGAAGGGCCTGTATCACGCTCTAAATGCCATCCTTTTCTAAAAGGTTTAAATAATCACACACGATATGTCGCGATGAATCCATGATATTTAGGTTGAAGTCGCCGGCAAAACACAAGTGACCGGTCGGGCTGAATTACGATAGTGCGTTTGAGAGTTCTTCCAGAAATAAATTGGTATTGCTGGACGGAGGACGATATATTGCTATCATGTCCATTGCAAAATCTTGGCAACTAATCTGCAGATTAACATATTCCGCATGCATGATCACTATTTCAGCTTGAGTTGTACACCACAGAATCTTATCTCAGCATCGCAAGGAATATAAAAAGTTTCTAGAGACAAGGTTAGTGCAGGAGTTCAAAGAACGAAATACTTAGTTTTACGGATCTATCTTGCCGTAGTAAACGCATAAAGTTCCCCTAGGTAGAACTAGTCATTACAGATGATTGTGCCCATTGCATAGCATAAAAATTTAATTTGACACCTACAATATTTACAGGCTCAACCAACTCTGAACAAGCGGAACACTTAGCATTAAAGATTGGTCTCACCGTGACTGTCTGCAAACATCCACAAAATAATTTCCATGAACCTACGTATTTCTTGAAAATATTTGATGCGAGCTGTTTAAAACACTATAACACTTTTTAGTACTAAAAGAATGCCTGTAGTGGGCCACAACTTAAGCAGTCTTCACTTCATTATGAAGAGCAATTACACATATGTGAATCATGAAAACAATTCAGCCTGCGCTGAATTGTTTTCATAAGCTGAACGTGCTCTGCTCTGACACAATATAAATCTCTACAGAGCTGACAATATGCAAGTTCCTGTTCTTTTTATATTTCACATCTTCCGACTGCTGGGCGTGATAGGTGCATAAGATTGATGACACCAACGTAACATAATTATTATTTTAGAATTTGTTCGGGTATAGCACGAACGAAGCCATCCGCAGGAAGCTATTTCTGGGACCACGCCGAACCTGCATCCGCGGGCTTTAAGTTCACATGTTAATCATGTCTGCAAACTACTTTTTTTCTAATTGTAACTACATCCAACCCAAGATTTGAATATATCTATTGCATTTTAGGCTTATTAGTGATTTTGCTGTATCGCTTAATGAATAGGTAAGAACAATGCTTATTTCGAGTGGCATGCTTAACACCTGGTGGCACGAGGACTCTTCTGTCGGGACGCCAATCAAAAGTCACTAGTAGGGAGATACTGCAATGCTCTTGTTGCTGAGATTACTTTCCCCATGGTCCTGGCCAAACCACAGAAAAAGATTGAGTCTAAACTTGTGGCCTGTAGGATCTCCATATCTTGAGGCACCCAAGTAGTTGAGAATAAGAACGAATCACACTCAAATACTTGGCAGAGCTAAATTACAATGGATAACATATTCTTTCGTGATCTGCACATATATCATTTTATTGTTATACTTTGTACATGTACCCATTAAAAAACTGCTCCTTCACTGCCAAAGCCATAGTCAACCCCAAGGACAAGGCCCTGTGTGCCTTGAAATGATGGGTACCGAATTAAGGCAAATGATTAAATGCATTGGTTCAACACTCCTTCGCCCCAGCCTGAGAGATTTCTGTCAAATATCCATATTTAACTGTACAGACTATAAAAAAACTACTACTGCAATGCAGAGCCATATATTGGGAGAGTTTGGCCAGTGGGTGTGGCAACGAAGGCGTCGAAGAGGAGTAAAGGGAGGAGAGCGCCAAAGGAGCGAGAGAGAAAGAAGGGAGCAAAGATGAAACGACCGCCATTTTGACGCAACGCTGTCGGCGCGGAGCACTGGTGAGGCTACGCGTTGTCTGCTACGGGCTCATTACTATTCGCCTGAATAAAAGTTTGCGTTCAAACATGGAGAAACTTCATTCTTTAGCTTTTTAAGCCACCGAGAAAGAACAATATATCATTTTATTGGCAGAGCCTGCCAAATAAAAGGAAAGAACCAAAATTTGAATGTCGATCCCATGCTGGGCGAATGAATGAAAATGGCTGCCCTTCCTGCTCAGCTGCGAGCAGTCGAGAGCTCACGCGCATGCGCTCACGCCTCTTGCTTTGTGCCGCGGGCTGATTGGCTCACTCGGGAGGGAACGTTATGCAAGTGAAATCATAGGCTGGCCAAACTCTCCCCATATATGGCTCTGCATCAATGGAAAGATTTTCCTACCCGCATGCGCAACGAGTGTCGACTGGGGATACAACTCCAGTTCATACACTCACTGAACATGAGGGTGGAGTGTACCAGCAGGGGGCAGGTGTCTGGATAGAAAGAGTCTAGTTGGCAGACCAAGAGGCTAACCGATAAAAATTGGTACTATACTCTAAGTAAAAAGCCAAAAAAGCGCGGATCTCGACTTGGCACTAACAGCGGCACACAGTCTTTATTTTGCCGACTAAAAGGTACTCAATCAATATTTTCAGCTACCTTATCAAACTAAATATTCTGCCCGGCTTGATTTTTAGTAAAATCCCTAATTTACAAGAACTTTTAAGACAACGGCTAAAAAAAGCAATGGCAAAACCAACAATCGATTTCAACTGCTCTCCAGTAGCACGACATCTATGGCAGGCAGATCTGCAGAATGAGCAAGCAGCGTAAAAAACAGAGTATGTCATATGTATAATTTTTTTTTTCGTGCTGCAAAGCAAGCACTGGAAGGAGGTTTCACGACATTAACCACATTTCTTGCATTAGTTGAGAACAGGTGCCCAGCGATTGTTCGAGTTGTGCCCAGCGACTGTTCGGGTTGAGTATACATGTCCTTGACAGTGCCGTTACTTGACAAGCATTTTTATGAATGTTAAACATGACTGACTTACAGAGCGACTGCGTCTCAACGACGAATAACTTGGGATACCTAACTGAATACTGATATATTCACAAAATGCAAAACAATTACCTAGCAGGCATTATATTTTTCGACAGGCTGGGTCGACTCCTCATTTCGTCGAAGGAGTCGATGCGTAATAGGACAGTACGAACAAAAACTAAGCCTTAGAATTCCTTTTGCACCCCAAAATGATGTATTTTTGTAGGTAAGATACACAATGTTTTTTTATTAAGAAAGTGCCTCAGCTGTACAAATGCATATGCAGTCAGGGCACTCGCCAAGCCTATTCTCCTCAGCTCTGTCCAGGTTAAGCCGAGTTAGAATATAGGAATTTCAGAAGGGTTTGGATTTGGGCTAGTTGGTTGAACATGTTTAGGGGTTAAAAGCGCTAAATACGACGGACGAGTAGGAGAGACACACACCACAGAGCGCTAGTTGCAACTGGTTTGCAAAACCAGTTGCAACTTGCAAACAACACGTTTGAACGCGTTTGAACGCAAACGCGTTCAAACGCGAATGTGCGTATGGGCCTTTAGTTGTTTCGCCACCAGTCCCCCTGCTACCTTCGATGAAGTTTTAGCGTCTCACGAACCTCACGCGAGCACATCCGTCTAAAGTGGGTTGAAAAGCACAAGCGCGTGCTGAAGGCCGCCCAGCCATTCTCTTTTTGTCATCGGCTATACTACATATATTTAGTACGACATATCTTTAAGTGAGTAAATGTATTCCAAATATGCAGTCTACCTTTGACCATAATACAGAATTCTCATAAGGATAACAACAGTGTATGCGTATTGCCATCCACCATTTTCCAAATAAGTGCTCCTGCCTATCGGAACATCTAAACATTTGTGCGTGAGTGGATTCAGGACTGGAGAGGGCTAGAAAACAAAGCGCTCGCAAGACTTGTCTGGCCCTTTCAACCATGCGGGTACATTCGTCGCGAATCCCTGATTTCTAGCTGAAATTTCTTTAGAATAAGCAAATCTTGCCGACGCTCGAGGTAGACCACTGAATCGTGAGTCCCCCTTATTGTGCGAATCCTCTTTTAAACTGCGGTACAACCTGCAAATTAACTCTGTTGTGCTCCGCCACGCGTCCGTGCTGCTTGCTTCAGAGGAAAACCACTGTTTGTGTTGAAGACGACATCCCACAACGTACAGGCTGCAACGCTTAACGAGCCAAGTTAAAATTCATATCATTCAATAGACACAAATAGGCTCACAAGGGGATGACACCATGATTGTTTTTGTTGGTTTTACTCTTGCATACCAACAAAAGTGACCCTCTTTTCTCCGATGTACAGTAAAACCCCTGAGCTTCGTGGCCCCTACTTCTTAAATCAGTCAGAGGACATAATCGCGGCCACTAAATTTCGCAAAATGAAAGGCCACGAAAATTAAGGGATCGCCAACATGAAAGGATTTACAGTACTTCCGTGTGTCACATGATGTTAACATTTCAAGGAGGCTGCAGGTATTGGTTTAGAAAAAAATTGGCCTATTCAAAAAAACGCCGTTCTCCAGGTTAGGCACGCGAGGTTCCTTTGAACTCCCTCTGAGTTGCCAGATTTGTTTCGGCAGAGCTTTTCGTAAAATGCAGTCTCAAAACTACTGTGTGTATAAGGAGTGGCCAGGCTCTTTAAATCGACCCCAAATTTCGGTTTCTTAACCTATCGCTCTACGACTTAGTGCAGCGCTGCCCTCAGATGATGCATTGTTTTTTGTAAAATTTGCAACGAGCGAACTTACCTGAGGGAAAAGTAAAGTAAGAAAAAGGCTTTGCTCCTATGGAAATGTGGCGAAGCCAAAGGTCTTCAAACAATACGGCGCCGTTTCGCACGAAAGACAAGAGATGGCGCAAGCGGTCGCGATGCCAACTGCGTCAGCGAACGAGCATACGGCGCCGAGAGCCGGCGTCTTTAGCAGACAATCCTTTCGACTTAAAAGCGGAGCTCGTTGCGCAGGCGGTGACAGTGGCAGAAACAAAAACAGGCGCGGCAACAAGGAACTGCAAAGCAGACGACATCGGTACCTCGAAGAACACAGGCAAAATATCCCGACAAACCATTTTTCCACTCGATTATGTGTCATTCAATATGTTTTATCAGTATGGATGAGTAAATAATGCATTGGCAACTGATATGAGAAAAGTTCGCGCCGCTGTCGAAGAGATCGTCCGCTAAAGAGGCCGGCTCTCGGCGTCCTATGCTCGTTTGTTGGCGCAGTTGGCATCGCGATCGCTTGCGCCATCTCTTGTCTCGTGCGAAATGGTGCCGTATTGTTTGAACACCTCTGCCTTCGCCACATTTCCATCGGAGCTAAGCTTTTTATTTTTTTTTTACTTTTTCCTTAGGTAAGTTCGCTCTTTGCAAATTTTACAAAACAACAATGCACCATCTGTGGGCAACGCTGCACAAAGACGTAGCGCGATAGGTTAAGAAACCGAATTTTGCTGTCGATTTAAAGAGCCTGGCCACTCCTTGGTACAACCAGTACATATACTTGGCGTCAACTATTTTGTGCTGCATTGTAAAGTCTAAAGTAGCTTCCTCAGTGCTTTAGCTCAGCGCTTTCGCGAGAGCATGTGGTTTAGTGTTGCATCTCATTTCCATGGTCTAGACTCTAGAGAAACTAGAACTGACAGAGTTGGAGCATTCCGGAATAACAAAACGCCGACTATAGAAACACTGAGAGGTGCGCACATCCCAAGCAGCACCAGAAAGTTAATTTCGATCGGCCGACGGTTGGCCAGTGTCTGGACAGCTTGGCCACTTTAAGTGCTTGGCCACCGGAGACATAAACAAGGCCGGCAAGAGTCCGGCCACAAACTAGCTGTTTTTAACTTGTCCGCCGGAGACATAAACACTGCCGGCAAGCGCCTGGCCAGAAGTGCTGATTTTCGGCTTGGCCGCCGGAGACATAAACACGGCCGGCAAGTGTTTGGCCAGCAGTGCTGATTTTCGGCTTGGCCGCCGGAGACATAAACACTGCCGGCAAGCGCCTGGCCAGAAGTGCTGATTTTCGGCTTGGCCGCCGGAGACATAAACACGGCCGGCAAGTGTTTGGCCAGAAGTGCTCATTTTCAGCTTGGTCGCCGGAGACATAAACACGGCCGGCAAGTGTTTGGGCAGTAGTGCTGATTTTCAACTTGGCCGTCTGAAACATAAAGACGGCCGGCGAGCGTTTGGCCAACAGTGCTGATTTTCAGCTTGGCCGAGCTTGGCCGCCGGAAACATAAACACGGCCGGCGAGTGTTCGGCCAGAAGTGCTGATTTTCAGCTTGGCCGCCGTGAACATAAACGTGGCCGGCAAGTGTTCGGCCAGAAGTGCTGATTTTCAACTTGGCCGCCGGGGACATAAACACGGCCAGCAAGTGTTCGGCCAAAAGTGCTGATTTTCAGTTTCGCCGCAGGAACACCCATAATCTAAACTTTCATCGCGTTGACAAAACTTTGGCATAACGACGGGCAGAGAGAGAAGCATCATGAGCGAGTGGTTGGCAGGATATTAGTGCGTGCATCGCGCGAACATTGTTAGCGCAAGCAAACGATCATCGTTTTATTCAGTTGTTTTTTTCGTTAGACTTGAAAGGCTATTGTCTTAACTAGCACTGTCGCGTGATATGTTCATTTAGAACATTACCAGAAGTGGGAAAATATTGTGCCCGTCGTTGTTCTATGAAAATAAAATACGAAAACAGCGCCCACGTCATCTTCGCGCTAACAATGCCGCTCTGTCGCTGCGCGGCACTCTTAGCGCGAATACCACATCCGCTATTTTTCGGTTAGTGCTTCACATATTTACTTCCCAACTGCACTCGAAGAAAAAAAAGTTGTAGTCGGGTGCATCGGGCGCACATGCTCCCCTTTCCTGGAAGACGCACCCTCCGTTACCCAGCCAGTGTAATTGTACACCGACCATAAGCCCCCTTCTCTACTTTAAGAACCTATAGGTATATCAATGTACTCAGCTTAGTAAACCGTCACGCTAGACACGCTTCCCGATCAGCTTGTGCTTGAATCGGATAAGATTGGATATTTCAGGCTTTCTGTTTTGGAAGAGCCTAAGCAAGACGTCTCTCACATATTGATTAAACTTAAGCTAGTCTCACTAATGTTTTATATAGGTTCTAGGATACTGATTTCCTGAGCCAACGAAAGCTAACAGCTTCGGTTAAAACCGCAACGGAAACGTTCAAAATCGAACCACACGTAAAAGAAAAAGAAAATGAACATCTTGACCTAGATGCGCAGAACGCTGGTTTTGTTGTTAACAACCTGGTTGTTGGCGGGTGGTGGGCAACGCCGTGACGCTATTGACGCAATCGTGGTGATTGACGCCAGTGATGCTCGGCCGTACTACACACTAAAAGTTTTTACACATTTAAGGGTGTAAAAGGGGTGTTGTAGCAACTTACACCCTTGGCTACGCCCTTTTAACACCCTAAACACTAGGAGTACAACTTCATAATTTTACCGAAAAGGGTGCTGTTTCGTGTTACACCCTACATTTAGTGAAGAATATAAGAAGGGTGTAGAAGAGGGTGCTAAATAAATATTGTGAAATGATTTTGGAAAGCTTATATATGGCTCTGTCCATAATGTACAGGTAATATTTCTGCTTGAAAAGCAACAGTTGTTAGCAGTATAGTTTTTTATAATGTCAGTTGTAATTCATGCAAATAGCTGATAATAAGGTGCCTTTTTGGCATACAATTTTTATGTTTGCAAACAAAATTTTATATATCACACTGTAAAAAAAATCCCGTCAAATTACGGAAATCGCCAGTTAATTTTTGATGCCGGTACAATTTCCGTTGTCTTGCATAACGGTCACAGCATTACGTAGGTATTACGTGCATGACAGTAATGAGGCCCTACGGTTTTTGCCCGTAACTTGACCCGTAGAAGCATGGCAGAAAACCGTAACTCTCATGTACGTGATCCACAGATACGGGAATTGTTCCGGCATCGAAAATTAGCTGGCGTGTTGTCCGTAACTTGCGACGGCAAAAAACCGTAACAGTTAATAACTGAGCTTCACGTGATGTGCAACGACTGAAATTGTTCCGGCATCGAAAATTAGCTGGTGTGTTGTCCGTAGCTTGCAGCGGCAAAAAACCGTAATTCTCAATCACCGAGCTGTACGTGATGTGCGAAAACAGGAATCGTTCCTGCATACAAAATTAGCAGGTGTGTTGTCCACACCTTGCAGCGTCGGCCACAGCCTGTTAAACTGATAGCTGCAGTGACTTAACAAAATGGATGTCTAAGTGAACAATATAGCATTTTACTGCTTATTTATTGTTCACTGAGATATCGGTTTTGTTAAATCACTGCAGCTAACATTTTAACGGTCTCTGGCCATTGCTGCAATGTGCGGACAACACGCCAGCTAATTTTCAATGTCGGAACGATTCCCGTCGTCACTCATGATGTGCAGCTCAGTGATTGAGAGTTACAGCTTTCTGCCGCTGCAAGTTACAGACAACACGTAAACTACTTTTTGACGCGGGAACAATTCAAATTAAATATCTAATGGCCAGGGAATGTGACAAGGCTGCGGGTCCAAGTTCTTTCAGGAGTTAATGCCAGCTGCGCATCTCAGAGACTAACAGCTGCTTAAACACTGTGTTAGAAATTTCGAGGAAGTGCACACAAGATACAGTATTAAGTAAAACATGTTCATACCTTTATTCTTAAGAAATAATTAGTGGGCCATGTCCACCTTTCCTGTGAAAGGCAATCTCTAATTTTCTGAGCAATCAAGTCCATAGGAAGAATTACAGAACCTGGAAAACAAAACAAAAAATGTGGAATATGGTTAGGTTATGAACAGAATGTGATGACAGAATAAACCTCCCAATTTTCACAAACAATGAGTTACATGTAAGGGCATTGAAGGAGCCTCAGCTGAACTCCGGCGGGCACTAAACAGTGAAACCAACTTGTGACTTGTGGTATGAAACCATTTTAACAAGGGAAGTTAGAAAAATTCCTTTGAAGACAGAATTTCCGCATTCAATAAGTTACTTCAAGTTTGTTTCACGAGCTAATTTCAGAAGTTACTGCCAGCTGTGCCTCCCAGACATAATTAAACACCGTGTTAGTGGGGTTGTGCGAGTATTCGGAATTTCGAACTGTAGTTTCAAATAATACACTATTCTATATTCGCTTTGAGAAGAACTGTGCTGTTCGTGTTTTTCGAAGTGTTGGTTGCGTGCGGCGGGCTAGTCTCGTTGAGTGCGCTTCTTACCGAGCACCGTTGCACTGCGGAGAAGCAATACCTGCGGAAGCGAGCTCCGCGGGTGTTGCTTCTCCGCAGTGCAACAGTGCTCAATAAGAAGCGCACTCAACAGGATAACCCACTACGATAAACACTTGGGAAAATAGAAATATCGCAATTGCGTGGTTGGAAGAAAAGCATACATTGAACGCGGGGTGGTGCACGTGTGCCGGCTGTATTTGAAAATAAATGGAAACTTTGTGAATGTGCATATCTACTTTGTAGTAAAAGTTTTAAAATTAAACTGACTGTTATGCAAGAGTATACTATGTTAGGCAGAGATGCCCTTACAACCTGCGTTCCTCATGCGCGATTCATTCTTTTAGAGCACAGCTCTTAGGCGCCCGTTTCCGGCTTGAGCGGCGTCGCCGTAATCGCGCTTTGCATTATGGGAAGTTCCCATAATGACGTCACGAAGGTTACCCTCGTGAGGGTTACGAAGGTTAGGGTCACGAGGGTTATCCTCACGAGGGTCACAAGCGTTACCCTCACAAGGGTTGCGAGAATTAGTTACCCTCGAAAGGGTTACCCTCACGAGGGTCACAAGGGTTACTCTCACGAGGATCACCCTCACAAGGGTCATGAGGGTTATGAGAGTTACCCTCACGAGGGTCACCCCCCTGAAGTCCCGTGACCTGCCCCCACGAGGTCGCGCAACCTCGGGGGGTCACCTATCCCTCAGTACCCTTCCATCCTCCTCAAGAGCTGCGCTCCTATCCGGTGTTACAGGGAGTCGTAAACGGCTTTCATTTTTTAACTCAAATTAACGAAAGATTATTTTATATAGCAAGATTTGTAAATTCACTCAATTGGACATTTCTATAGGATTCATTTTATGTCAAATCCATCGTTTACTTGCCATTCCAAGACATCAGAACTTCTGAAGTCACAGTTCATAAATATAGATAGATTAAACTTTGCGTATAAACAAACAAGTGGAACAATGTTCACAAGTTTAGCTGGGTTTTCGTCTAAGGATTATGCAGTGATAGTAAAAAGCATGGAAAAACTATTCGATATTCAAATCGAAAATATTCGGCCAATACCTCTACTCGCTTCTAACTCAAAATCATCTATTCGCACAAGAATATGTGTTAGTAAGCAATTTCGAGGAAGTGCACGTAAGATGCAGTATGAAGTGAAACATGTTCATACCTTTATTCTTGAGAAATAGTTAGTGGGCCACGTCCAGCTTTCATTTGGAAGGCAATCTAACTTCCAGAGCAATCAAGTCCACATGGAGAACTACAGAACCTGGAAAACAAAAACAAAAAATGCGGAATGTGTTAGGTTATGAACAGAATGCGATGACATAATAAACCTCCCAATTTCAGCAAACTACGAGTTACATCTAAGCGCATTGCAGGAGCCTCATCTTAACTATGGCGAGCACTACAGTGAAACCAACTTGTAACTTATGATCCGAAACCATTTCAACAAGGGAGGTTAGAAAAATTCCTTTGAAGACAGAATTTCCACATCCAATGAAATACCTCAAGTTTGTTGTCACGAGTTAATTTCAGAAGTTACTGCCAACTGTGCCTTCCAGAGATAATTAAACACCGTGTTAGAAATTTCAAGCAAGTGCACACAAGATGCAGTACAAAGTAAAACATGTTCATACGTCTATTCTTAAAATAATTAGTGGGCTTGCTTTCCAGCTTTCACATGGAAAGCAATCTCTAACTTCCTGAACAATCAAGCTCATAGGGAGAACTACAGAACCTGGAAAACAAAACAACAAATGTGGTATGTAATTAGGTTCTGAACAGAATGTGATGACTGAACGAACCTCCCATTTCCTGCTAACTATGAGTTACACATAAGCAGAGCTTGAAGTCTCCCTTAGGTTGAGGGGGGTCCCTAAAAGAAGGGAGGAGGGCGGGAGGGGGGGTTCTGACGAAATGCATTAGATGCACAGAAAATAACACCCACTGGTGACTCTGTCCCCACCGTACCTGCAACCCTCGAATTGCTAATCCCCAAATGTCACATTCCTGAAAACAAGCTATTTTATTGCAAGATATGATTTTGATTTCACAAATGCTGGGGCTGTGGAGGAGGGTCCCAGACCATCCGTTAAAATCAGTGGGGGACCCCCTGAGACGACCCAGACTTTAAAGGCCGACGACCAGGCGCGAGATTCTGCAAGGCAGAATACCCTCCTCAACATGGGGGAGGAGGAAACCGGCAATGGTGGGCAGTGTAGAAGGGGGGAGAGGAGGAAGCGAGGGAATAGTGGAAAGCGCAAACTGGACGTCGGTCTTTAAGCGCTGCACATAAGTGCAGTGCAGGAACCTCAGCTTAATTCTGGCAAACGTTAGACAGTGAAACCAACTTATGACATGCTACGAAACCATTTTAGCAAGGGAAGTTTGAAAAATGCCTTCGAAGATAAAGTTGCCGCATTCACGGAGTTTCTTCAAGCCTGCTGTCGTAAGTTAATTTCAGATGTTACTGCCAAGTGCACGTCCCAGAGATAAACAGGTGCTTGAAAACCATGTTAGTAAGAAATTTCGAGGAAGTGCACACAAGATGCAGTAGGAAGGTAAAACACGTGCATACCTTCATTCTTGAAAATTAATTCATGGGTCATGTCCAGCTTTCATGGGGAAGGCAATCTTCATACCTTCCAGAGCAATCAAGTCCATATGAACAACTACAGAACCTGGAAAAAAAATGTGGAATGTGGTTAGGGTCTGAATAGAATGCGATGACAACTAAACCTCCCGATATTCAAGCTATGAGTTACACGTAGGTGCACTGCAGGTGCCAGTGTGATTTAAGAAAGTGCACCTCCCAGAGATAAACAGGTGCTTGAACACCGTGTTAGTAAGAAATTTCGAGGAAGTGCACACAAGATGCAGCAGGGAATAAAACACGTGCATACCTTTATTCCTGAGAATTAATTCGTGGGTCACGTCCAGCCTTCCTGTGGAAGGCAATCATCATAACTTCCAGAGCAATCAAGTCCATATAAACAACTACAGAACCTGAAAAAAAAATGCGGGATGTGGTTAGGTTCTGAATAGAATGCGATGACAAACTAAACCTCCCGATATCCGCAAACTATGAGTTACACGTAAGTGCATTGCAGGTGCCAGTGTGATTTAAGAAAGCTGTAAACCCCAAATGAAACTACTTGAAAGGGGCATGGACACAGAAATTAGGCAAGTTAGAGTATTTGTTACATGACAGAACGATAGCTTATTGCATATACACTAAATTCAGAATATTTAAAACTCCAATAATTACAAAATTATTTTTGTTAATGTTCATCATGTTTATCTGGGGACCAGGATACCTTGACACAACTCCTACTGTGGCGACGGCAGCTCGTCGATAAACCACGTGATTCTGATTAAGACGTTAAACAATCTCTCTTTCGTTGTTCTCTACCCGCGTTCGCCACGCCACGCCTGTCCGTTACGCAGGCTCTGTACCTAAGTGACGTTGAATTCGAAGGAGCAAGCTGTGCCAGATATTTCAACTTCCCGAAAATTGGGAGGGAAAAGTGGGACAAAGGAGCTTAGTTGAGGAGAGGGACGCCTGGGCGCCTTCTGGTCCATACCTGAAAGTGCATACAAGAGATCAACGAGTGGCACCGCCCCGCAGCTTGGGACTGACTAGAGACACTAAAGGGACAAGGCAGATGTCGTCACCAAGGCCTGGCTCGCTGAGTAGGTGGACCCAAGGGTCCCGCAACTGATTAGAATTTTTTGTGTGAAACTAATGCATTTTTCGATAAACTAATTTGGCAGCTTTATAGTAACATGTAATGGGCTTCGGTGACATACTTAGATTTCATTTTTTCCATTCCTGAAAAATCTAGAACCATTTGAATTCTAAAATAATACCTACAGCTGTTCTTTTGTTTTACTCATACACGTAAACAATTGTTTGTGTGTACGTGAAATTAATGCTTAACCTATTTAGAATGTTGTTATTGCCACTACAAATTCATGTTCCCCCCCAATGCATTCCAAGAGAATGCCCTTAAGGTAATGAACTTGAACTTGAGCTGAAGTAACTCCCATGAAACATAGCGTGGACTTTTATGGTACTCCAACAACCAAAACAGAGCCCAAGTGATCCTACTCGTCAGTATAATTAGGATAAAAATGCATGGCGACTAAAATTGTAGACTGGCTTGTTGATACGTCACAAAGGAAACATAAAAAACAGGTACGGATAGAAGTGACTCGGCAAACAAAAGGATCTCTCAGTAGAGGTTGCTACCAGGAATTACAGATAAAACAAAACATAGAAGATAACTTAAATCATATGGCACCACCTACCTCCATGGATATCAGTTTGTGTATTGAACAGAGAAGAGGAGCAAAAAAAAAAAAAAAAACGTTGCAAGAGGAGACACCTCCAGGTGCATTGTATGGTGGGAACAATATGTGATCTACTTTTGCGTAGCCTATGCAGGTCAAGCAAAGCCCTATATCAAAGAGAGCCCTCGGTGTCGTGTGAACATTTGGCAGTACAGTTACCAGATGCGGTAGCATGACCGAGTTCAATAAGATGAGATAACTGCAGGCTATCAGGATAGAATCGCAAGGATATGTGGAAGCTGGTGAAATTTTGGCTCGTGACAACCACAACTGCTTCCTCATCCGGTCCATCCCTTAGTTAAAAAAGGAACTTATCACCTTCAACCAATAAACAAAAGCAAGCACCCTCAGCATTCAGATAAGGTAGGTGGCACAGGGTGATTCCTTGTTGTGTAGTATGTACCATAGAAATAAACCAGAGATGCAAATGGTGAACTGTGAGCTTAGAAATAATGTGTCACTTGTCTTTTTTTCTGTTTTTTTGGGAATCAAATTATTTACAATCTTTCTTATCTGTGCCACTTCTATATAATTGAAAATGGAGGGAACCAGATTTGTGAACATATGAAGAAAAACTATTTTCCTTGTACCGAATGACACTCCAAGTACAACTCTTAGCTACCGCAGAATACCATGCATCCGCCCATTCCACATTAAGCGCCGATATCCAAATTTTTAAGATCCGAGAAAATATGCATAGTACATTTATACGTAAAATTGATGACCAGGCAAGCGCCCATTCTCCATTTTTTCGCGATTATCTCTAAATTTTGAGTGCGCGCTTGCCTGGTATTTTACAGTAATACAGTAGTCTACAATTGAAATAAAGTAGTGTTGTATCCTGCATGCCAAAAGATACACAAAGGCTTGCCCAGTGTGATGCAGATGGACGCTGCGGGAAGCTCGTTGAGTTGAACATTGGAGATGCGTGTTACATTCTAAAAGTAAACAATGAAGCCCCCCCCCCCCCCCCCCGGTTCAACTTCAAACCATATCATTATCTGAGCATGTTTCAAAGGCAAGAAAGCACAAGTGGCTAATTTTTCCATGCATAAACAGACAAAATGTAATCATCAGTGGTGAAGCTTACAAAAGAACTGCTTATAGCAGCTTCTGCAGCAAAAACATGGCTTTTGTAGCACATATTTCATTTAATTTATTTCACACTGCAAACTTAAGGACATGAATGACGTCCCGAAACCAAGACCACACGCAATGAAAACAGCACAACCAAGCACCGGGGCAAGATACCACTAGCAGACAATATTTGCTTGAACGACGGCAAGTTGAAGTATTCAAATAACGAACCTGCAGCAAAAAGATGTCCGAGCGTTCCTTCATGGCTGTGGTAGCGTGCCTCGAATGACTGGCGTGGGATAGCGGCTTCTGTAGAGGCATCGTAGCTGAAGACCAGTGCTGGCAGGCTCCTAATGCTCCCAACTTGAAATACACCAAAATGGGTCCCAGGAACCACTGTTTTCCCGTGGTCGGCTCGAGAACAATCAATTTCGTGGCGTCCTTGGGTTCGTCCAGCATATGGGCCCCGTCACTGCTGGCGATGCTCAGAAGTATAATCTGCAGCAAAAAGATGCGTGAGCGCTTCATCACGGCTTTGGTAGCATGTCCCCCACATCAGAGCTTTTGGAGCAGGCGATTCCGGTTTATCACATTGTAAAAAGCGATGCAAGTACTATAGAAATTCCCGCAGTTCCTCACAGTGTCATAAAAACTATTATAATTGCAATTATGATACACAATTATTCACAGGGGATAGAAAGCAAAAACACAGAATTTTGGCAATGACCTCATTGCCTTTAAAGCTTGATGCAATAACTAAATCAGTCCCATCTTCGACAACTGCAAAGCAACAAAACTATTTAAGCATAGCGAATAAACCACACGTCACAACAAGCATTTTTCCCTAAAATGAAAATAATGGGAGGAAGATTCATACGAGTGTTCCTCAAGTAATCGGTGCCACCGAAACAATGATTGACTCCGCTCTTCCTCCCACGCAAGGCTTCAATAATCGTTCCAGCCAAGGAGAAGCTACTACAAAAGGGAAACTAAGGGTTGGACACTCTTCTCGGAAAGTGGCCACTTTTTGCTTGAGCATATATTTTAATAGTTGCTTTTACGTAGGCAAATATAAGCGAGTAACTTGGGGTTCCTCAATTCCATGAAAGAAAAAAATTGTTTTCGTCTATGGAAGCTCACCGTGGGACGGAAGTGGTTTGTGTACCTTAGTCCTATTTATTATCGAACGGTAATACATCATATCTACTGAAAGTATTTAATGAATCATAGCAGCCGAAGCAGGTGGCATGTCGTCATCTGCTTCCAGCCAGCATCTAATTAAGAGCCTCAAGTAAAAGTGTGTTCAACTGCTAGATCAAGGCATGTGTTCATGGGCACCATTAAATTGCAAAATTTTGCTGTTGGTTACGGGAATACCGGTAGTTTTTCAACGTAAATCCGGTTAAAAACAGATGCTTGAAGATTTTATGTGAAGCATAAAATAACACTTTTCTATAGACACCATTGTTGTTCCAATAGTTTAAGCATTTTTTACACGCAGAAAACTGTATAATCCGCCATCTTTAACGCTGCCATTAAATTGCAAACACACTCCATGGTTTAAGTTGAATGCACTCTTACTTGAGGCTCTCTAGCATCTTATGACGTCAGTGGTGCCACCCGTGGTGCCACCCGTGGTACCACGGACGTCATGCACGCACGACCGTCGTTCGCGCGGTAGGCCTACCTCACTGATCTCTAATATAGGGGCCTAAAAGGCGCTTAGCCTAGCTCGGAGTCGGGCACGAGTGAAGCCATCGGAAGTTCGATGCTTGTCCCAGAAATCGAGTGTTTGCTGGGTTTTATAATGGATTCAGTTAATGTTTTGGTTCATGCTTTCTTGCATTTTTACGTGGGTTTTAATAATCCCTTTTAGGAATCAATCTTGAGAATGAGGCACTTGAACTTGGGGAGTGTACACTTAATCAACTAGAATCTCGAAATTCTCAGACATGAAATGGCTTCCAAGAAGACATCTCGGGCCTGCATGAACGCGACAAGCAGGCTCTATTGTTATAACAAAAGCAAATCAAGCGCCTTGGACACTGTTTCGACCACCGCTCGTAAGAGTGGGAAAGCCTGTCAAGCGCTCACTTCCGGGACAAGCTGCTTACTTCCGGTGGCTTTATACTTGTTCGCTCAATGCGCCATCCAACCCTTTAGTGGAGATTATTGGCCCACCTCAAAACAAACTGCCATAGACAAGAACTTTTTTTACACATAAACTCACTGATCTCCATAACAATTGTTCAATCGCGCATCCCCGCTCAGCGAGTGCGGCCACCAGACGGCAATGTTGCACGTCGAAAAATTGTGTTTTTGGAGCGTTGCCGAGGCTGGCCGCAGCGTGCTGAAAACACGTTTTCTACTTGTTCGTCGTCATTCGCCAGAAACGTTTTTTTAAAACCCTGCGTAAGCCGGATACCTGCTAATGAGAACATGTGTGAGTTTTTACGGAAGCGCAGTGCCGAGAGAAAAAAGCACAACTCGTCGAAAGCAAGTTTCGACGGTCTTGCGGCATGACCAAAGCTTCCTTGGCATGCCGAAGCGCTGAGTCTCTGTGCCTTCGCACGCTAGATTTGTGAACATATGAAGAAAAACTATTTTCCTTGTACCGAACGACACTCCAAGTACAACTCTTAGCTACCGTAGAATACCATGCATCCGCCCACTCCACATGAAGTGCCGATATCCAAATTTCTAAGATCTCAGAAAATATGCACAGTACATTTATATGTAAATTTGATGACCAGGCAAGCGCCCATTCCCCCATTTTTTTCGCGATTATCTCTAAATTATGAGTGGGCGCTTGCCTGGTATTTTACGGTAATGCAGTAGCCTACAATTGAAATAAAGTAGTGTTGTATCCTGCATGCCAAAAGATGCACAAAGGCTTGCCTAGTGTGATGCAGATGGACGCTGCGGGAAGCTCGTTGACTTGAACATTGGAGATCCGTGTTACATTCTAAAAGTAAACAATGAAGCCCCCGCACCCCCCCCCCCCCCCCCCAGTTCAACTTCAAACCATATAATTATCTGAGCATGTCTCAAAGGCAAGAAAGCACAAGTGGCTAATGTTTCCATGCATTAACATACAAAATGGAATCATCAGCGGTGAAGCTTACAAAAGAACTGCTTGTAACAGCTTCTGCAGCAAAAACATGGCTTTTGTAGCACATATTTCATTTAATTTATTTCACACTGCAAACTTAAGGACATGACGTCCCGAAACCAAGACCACACGCAACGAAAACAGCACAACCAAGCACCGGGGCAGGATACCACTAGCAGACAATAGTTGCTTGAACGACGGCAAGTTGAAGTATTCAAATAACGAACCTGCAGCAAAAAGATGTCCGAGCGTTCCTTCATGGCTGTGGTAGCGTGCCTCGAACGACTGGCGTTGGATAGCGGCTTCTGTAGAGGCATCGTAGCTGAAGACCAGTGCTGGCAGGCTCTTAATGCTCCCAACTTGAAATCCACCAAGATGGGTCCCAGGAACCACTGTTTTCCCGTGGTCGGCTCGAGAACAATCAATTTCGTGGCGTCCTGTAGTTCGTCCAGCATATGGGCCCCGTCACTGCTGGCGATGCTCAGAAGTATAATCTGCAGCAAAAAGATGCGTGAATGCTTCATCACGGCTGTGATAGCGTGTCCCCCACATTTGAGCTTTTGGAGCAGAAATTACGGTTTATCACATTGTAAAAAGCGATGCAAGAACTATAGGAATTCCCGCAGTTCCTCACAGTGTCATAAAAACTATCATAACTGCAATTATGACACACAATTATTCACAGCAAAAAGAATGCTGTTGGAAATGGGGATAGAAAGCAAAAACACAGAACTTTGGCAATGACCTCATTGCCTTTAAAGCTTGATGCAATAACTAAATCAGTCCCACCTTTGACAACTGCAAAGCAACAAAACTATTTAAACATAGCGAATAAACCACACGTCAGAACAAGCATTTTTTCCTAAAATGAAAATAATGGGAGGAAGATTCATTCATACGAGTGTTTCTCAAGTAATCGGTGCCACCGAAACAATGATTGACACTGCTCTTCCCCCCATGCAAGGTATCAATAATCGTTCCAGCCAAGGAGAAGCTACTACAAAAGGGAAACTAAGGGTTGGACACACTTCTCGGAAAGTGGCCACTTTTTGCTTGAGCATATATTTTAATAGTCGCTTTTACGTAGGCAAATATAAGCGAGTAACATGTGTGAATTTTTACGGAAGCGCAGTGCCGCAAGAGAAAGGCACAACTCGTCGAAAGCAAGTTTCGACGGTCTTGCGGCATGATCAAAGCTTCCTTGGCATGCCGAAGCGCTGAGTCTCTGTGTCTTCGCACGCTAGGATACCGATCAAGAACTGGTGCCGCGAAAATGTTTTGAAGGTGTGTCGTGCACAGATGTCTTTGCATCTTATATCGGCTAAAGAGTTCTGGAGCATCCAGATGTTCAGGCGAGTTGCTATCAATAAAGGGGGGAAAGCAATCTGTACAGTTGCTCTTATGCACTATTAACCATGGCTGTGTTCCAAATCTACTCTAATAGATCACATAGCAGCACAAATAGAGCAACGCTGTAGAGCAAGGAGGGTTTTCGAAGGCAAAAGTACAAGACGGCGAGAATGGAGATCTTTGAAGCGCGGTCCATACGGTCGTGTGCAGTCTGTTGACCAATCACAATTAGGCGAGCCGTGCTCAAACGTCAAGTGAAATTAAGTAGGTTGATAATGAGACACCGCTGATCACTGATGAGGAGCTGTTGTGCGCGGTATTCTCTGAACCGTCTAGCAAAAAAAAAAAAAAAGAAGTACTTTCCCCCCCTCTTCCGTCGCCACTTAGTTACAAATACAGTCGTCAGAGTAAAGTAAACCGCTGCTCCAGAGGCACATACGGCTACAGGCACATTGCACTCGCAAAACACATTCACACGGTGTCGATTCTTGACCGGCATCCAAGCGTGCGAAGGCATAGAGATGCAGCGCTTCGGGGTGCCAAGGAAGCTTTGAACATGCCGCGAGACCGGCAAAACTTGCTTTCGACGAGTTGTGCCTTTTTTCTGCTGCACTGCGCTTCCGTAAACATTGTCACGTGTTTTCATCCGCAAGTCTCACGTCTTACATAGTTTTAAAGAACTTCTTCGGTGAATGACGACGAACGAGTAGAAACCGTGTCTTCAGCACGCTGCCACCAGCCTCCGCAACGCTCCAAAAGCGCGCCTTCTCAACATGCAAGATTGCCGTCCGGTGGCCGCACTCGGGCTGCAGGGATCAAGCGGGGGTACGCGATCCAGCAATCGTCCTAAACATCAGTGTATAAACTAGAGAAAACACGACATGCTCTTAAATTCGGTACACGACAGCGCTCATTATGATTATTCAATGAGCGCGCTTCAGTCTTTCATGTTAAAATCCGATTTCTCCGGTTCTTACCGCGCCCGAAAGCGAAAGGGTGACGGCGCCCGAAAGCAAAAGGTACGAACAGAAGGAGTTCGGGAGAGCCCACTCAGCCCAGAGCAAACCAAACAGTCATGGCGATGAGCCCTGCGCCTGCACACGTCCATCAAGTCGAGTCTGATGCGTGGATAGGTTTCCCTCGCGCAACTGAGTCCGGAAGCTAAAGCAAAAAATATGGCGCGTTTTCTGACTCAGCCCGCGCCATTGCGTTAAGTAACGCGTCTTTGATTCCTTCTGCACTTCGGTTATCTCGCAAGGCGCATGCGAAAATGAGCGGGCTTATCTTCTTAGTCCGGTTGAATGGTGAAAGATGATCGCGGCGACGACGAAGAGTGTTGCCGCCCTTCCCGCCCGTGGTGGTTCACGCGCGAGCGAGCATGCAGACCGGGAAGTAAACATCACGTGATGGACGGCGCTCCTTGCTCGGTTGTCGTCGTCCGCGAGCTGAGTGCGCCGGCCTTTGGGTGGGTCTCCCTCCGCCGTTCGAAAGAGATTTTAGCATTGGCACGAATGGCACGTAACATGAGACATCTGCCAACAAGAAAACTATCTCTAGAGCAAACGTGGCGTGTGTTATGTGTTTTTACTTCAAAGAAAAGGGAACACAGACCTGAACTAAGAAATATGTGAAGCCGTACATTTACGGACTCGTGCCGTCATGTCGCCTCTACGGCGTTTTTTTATTTTTTTTTATTTAAGAATACTGTCAGCCTTCACTTGAAGGCTATTACAGGAGAGGTAACAACAATATATATAGTCATATCAAAAATTTGAACTCTATACATATGTACGTAATAGAAGACTGTTATACAATTTTTAATTGAAGACAACGTGAACCATATCGCCACACTTTGTAAAAAGAAGTGAAATAGAAAAAAAGGAAAAACGCCCTTCTTATTTATTGCTGGGTAAATATCTTTTCTAAAGAAGACTCGAATTGGGACATATTTGCAGAATTAATGACATAATCTGGAAGTTGGTTCCAGTCTTCAATTGTTTGCACAAAGAATGAATATTTAAAAACGTCTATCCTACTATTATACGGTTGGATTGTTTTATTGTGATTTAATCTGCGCGATCGTTTATGTGTTTCATTTAAATATAGTTCAGGTTCAATGTTTAAGTGATTGTTATACAACGCAAATAAGAACTTTAGCCGCGCTATTCTCCGTCTAGTTTCTAATGATTGAAGTCCACACTGGCTAAGCATTTCAGTCACAGAGTCTGTTCGTTTGTATTTATTAAGAATGAAACGTGCAGCCTGCCTTTGAATTTTTTCTAGTCTATTGATGTCTACTTTTTTGTTTGGACTCCATACAATGCTGGCGTACTCTAAAATAGGACGGATCATTGTCTTATAAGCTGTGATTTTGGCATTACTAGTTGCATGTTTTAACTTTCGTTTAAGAAAGCACAAACTTCGATAGGCAGAGGAGTAGACATTATCTATATGGGTGCGCCATTGCAAATCGTGTGAGATCACCACACCAAGGTATTTAAAACTGTTTACAACACTCAAATTAACATTGCCTATATTATAACAAAATTTCAAAACGCTTTTTTTGTTCGTTATATGGATATATGTCGACTTACGAAAATTTATTTGCATTTGCCAGTCCTCACACCATTGCCTTAGATTTTCCAGGTTCCTATTAAGAGCTAATTGATCATTAGTATTGTTTATGACAGAGTAAAGAAGGCAATCATCTGCAAAAAGTTTTAGTTTTACTGGTTCTGCAATATGCGTAGCTATATCATTTATATATATCAAAAACAATAATGGACCTAAGACTGAGCCCTGCGGGACTCCTGAGGTTACAGATAGAGGTGGTGATATGTTTCCATTTATCTCAACTTTTTGACTCCGATTTGACAGGTATGCTTCTATCCAGTTAACGATTTTATCACACAACCCTATCTTTTTTAATTTGAATAATAATTTTTTGTGAGGTATGCGGTCGAATGCTTTTGAAAAGTCTATACAAATTACATCGATCTGTTCCTTATTATTTACAGATAAAGAAAAATGATGAAACGTTTCAACAAGCTGCGTTACGGTTGACAAACCATTTCGAAAGCCATGCTGATGAGAGTATAACGTCTTTCGCTCCTCTAAAAAAGTAAATATATATTTTGAAATGACGTGCTCCATCACTTTACAGCAAACGCTGGTCAATGAAATAGGCCGGTAGTTTTCTATCGTAAAGCGGCTTCCTCCTTTAAACACAGGGACGACACGTGCGGATAGCCAATCTTGCGGGAGTGACTCCGTTTGTAATGATTTGTCGAAGATAATTTTTAAATAAAAAGATAGCCACTCTGCATATCGCTTTAAGAATTCATTCGGTATTTTATCCGGGCCTGTTGATTTTTTTATATCCAGTGACAATAGCTTAGCAAATATTCCGGACTGGCTTATCTCTATTTCTGGCGTACTCGTTTCAATATCAGAATGAAAGGCCTCATCGAGATTTTGTACGTCGTGGGCTGAAAAGACTGATTGGAAAAACACGTTAAACCGATCTGCCATTTCTGCACTGTCAGTAATGACCACATCGTTTTCAACAATCTGCTCGATCATTTCCCTCTTTCCTCTTAAGAAACGCCAGAATTTCTGAGGGGCAGTTTTTATAAAGTTGTGAAGAGTCACTGAAAAGAATTTCTCTTTGGCTTGTTTGAGTGATGTTTTTAATTTAATTTTTAGAGCATTTATATGTTCTTTAAATCCTTTTCTGTGCCTTTTGATTTGACGTTTTAGGTGGATAATTTCACGCGTTATCCAGGGATTTGTGCGATATGTCTTTTTAGTTTTATTGGGAACAAAGGAATTAATGCAAAAGGAAGTAGTAGTTTTAAAAAAATTCCACAGATCATCTACTGTACTTGTAATGCTTAGTTGGTCTAATGTTTCTAAGGATGTCTCTAAGTAATCTATAATACTTGTATCGTCTGCGCGAGTAAAGTCTTTAACAATTAGGGGCCTAGCAACCCTGCAATGACCCTGTCGTGGTAGTGGAATCGTAAACAAAATCATTTTATCGTCTGAAATTCCTTCTACAATTGAAATCTCGTAATCCGATATGTTTTCTGTAATAAAGACAAGGTCTAATGTTGACTGAGACTGGTCGGTGATTCTAGTGTATTCCTTGACTATTTGGGTAAGGTTGTGATTAAACGTTATGTCAATTATTTTTTCTCCGTTAAGGATATCAATGCCACCAGCTGTCAAAAGACCCCAATTTACATGGGGCAAATTAAAATCTCCAGTCATGATTACCTTGGTAGTATCATTTACATATTTGCACAAAAACTCATTCAAGCCCTCCAAAAATTCTACTGGTGCGTTTGGCGTTCTATAAACCACTCCGAAAAGGAACGTTCGACTGTAATAAGAAATTCGGCACCAAACAGTTTCATCACAGTCGCATTCAAGCACCACACAATCAATGTCATTTCTCAAACAAATAGCCACACCCCCGCCTCTGGTAGTTCTATCACACCTAACTAATTTATAATTGGGGGGAACAATGCAATCGCTTTCTATATTGGAGTTTAGCCATGTTTCTGTAATAGCTACCACATGGGGACTGTGGGCAAGAAACAAAATTTCTAGAGCTTCAATTTTATTAACCACACTTCGGGCGTTTAGGCTAATAACTCTCAATTCAGGTGGATCGTTTTCAGCCGCCCTTGCATCGCGTCAGTTGTAGGCTGCCCCACTGGGTTGAACACGACGTCGCTGGTTTAGATTAAGATCCCACACAAATGTTTCACCATTAATCTTCAGCTTGTCATGTACAAGTGATACCTTATCGCCCTTTGCTCTGTTCGATGCCGCGCTTCCCCATAATAGTTTTCTTACTTGCACTGTTTCTTTTGCGTAGTCACTACTGATACTGAGCTTAGTTCCTTTTAGTTTTCTACAGTTTTTAAATATTTCCTCTATCTCGTTGTAGTCGAAGAACTTTATGATTACCGGTCAATTCGTTTCCTCGCGCTTACGTCCAAGTCTGTGAATTCGCTCAATCGAAGTTACTGTGATGCCGAGAGTCTCCAGGAAGACATCTTTCGTTACGGTTCGCTTCAGTTCCTCAGTGCTTTCGTTGTGTTTTTCGGGTAAGCCAAATATAAGTAGATTATTTCGCCTTCCTCTATTTTCTAGGTCAATTAGCTTTTCACTTTGCTGTCTGACTGTCTGTTCTAGGTTTGCAACGACTTCCTTTAGACTATCAACTTTCACCATTTCGCTCTGAATATTTGACATTGCATTTTCCAGTTTATTAATTTTTCCGTGAATATTATGCATTTCTTGCCTAAGATTTGCTTGACCACTTTTAACTTCTTGAAGATCCTTACTCATCTGGCCCTGATTTTCCAAAATCTTTTCTAACTTCTGTTCTATTGTTAATGGTCCTGGGTTCGATTCAACGTCCCCAGAAAGCAGCAACAACATTAACCGACGCCAGCAATCACACAAAATGGCAAAACACTTTTGAGGGCACGGCACTATCACCACAAATTTGTAGCTATTTTTATAACTGTGCTGCTTGTATTGTAAACCAACCTGCAGAAGTAGTTGCGGAAATTTAGCCATGCTGGCCGTCGGGTGAGTGCCGAGCCCTCTGATGTTGGCCGGGTCTGGTCCTTGCTTTTGTAGTGGCGTGGTGGATGACGTTTCGCGCCCACGATGAAAATCCAGCCAATGGGGGCGGATGATGACTTGTTGTTGTCCGATGCTGTCCTCGGGTACCGTGAATGGCGTGTTGGATGGCGTTTCCAATAGTATCGGCATCACCTGCAGAAGTAGTTGCGGAAATTTAGCCATGCTGGCCGTCGGGTGAGTGCCGAGCCCTCTGATGTTGGCCGGGTCTGGTCCTTGCTTTTGTAGTGGCGTGGTGGATGACGTTTCGCGCCCACGATGAAAATCCAGCCAATGGGGGCGGATGATGACTTGTTGTTGTCCGATGCTGTCCTCGGGTACCGTGAATGGCGTGTTGGATGGCGTTTCCAATAGTATCGGCATCACCTGCAGAAGTAGTTGCGGAAATTTAGCCATGCTGGCCGTCGGGTGAGTGCCGAGCCCTCTGATGTTGGCCGGGTCTGGTCCTTGCTTTTGTAGTGGCGTGGTGGATGACGTTTCGCGCCCACGATGAAAATCCAGCCAATGGGGGCGGATGATGACTTGTTGTTGTCCGATGCTGTCCTCGGGTACCGTGAATGGCGTGTTGGATGGCGTTTCCAATAGTATCGGCATCACCTGCAGAAGTAGTTGCGGAAATTTAGCCATGCTGGCCGTCGGGTGAGTGCCGAGCCCTCTCCGTGTCCGTGCGCGCCTCTCACGGCGCTTTCCAGTTTTGAAAAAGGCTGTTAACTTACGGTTTTTTTTTACAGTGCAGTTCATATTTCATTTTTTTACAAATCACTTCATGCTCAGAAATTGGAAAGTAGGGTGAAATGCTCTATAGTAGCATGTTTTACAAATATTTGTTGATGGAAGTGTACAGTAAAAAAAATCAGTTAGTCTCGAGTTTGTATCTGGCAACATGAAATCAAAATATACTGAAAATGTTTGACAAATATTAATGAGATGCTGCTAGAACCTGTCACATGACCATGTCAACCTGAGTAAAATATTCATTTGGGAATATGGTGACATGCACAAAAACACACACATAAAGAGGCAAATCCCATAATAAACCAGTCCGAGACATCCCCTACAAAAACGGCCTATGGTCGTTTATGGGAAATTCAATGGCAGGCTATCACCCCCCGTAGCTTTGCTTGGTGGGCCTTAAAAATTTATAGATACAGCTACAGCCAGCTATAGGAAGTATTCACTGGCGGCCATAGATGTGTGCACGACTGCTAAGCGCGTACTGATGACGAGCTTCCACAGTTCTTTTGTCACGTGCATTCCGCACCCTCAATATTGCCGGTCTTAGTAGCCTACTAATGTGGGCTCGTTCTGAGCATGCGCTCTAAACAGCACCCACAAATATGGCGCCCAGTGACTGCTCCTTACGAAAAAGTTTAGGGCCCTGTGTCTAAAGACTCAGGGCTACGTTTCAATAACAACAACAACAACAATAATAATAATAATAATAATCGTAATAATAATAATACTATTCAATAAGTTAGTGTTTTAACAGTGTCCAGGACATCCAATTGTTCTTCTTGCGGGCGCAGTGCAATAGAACGCACAAACAGACGCTTGCACGCAAGCAGTCGCACTCATACACGCGCGCGCGCAAATACGCACGCATGCACACGCGCAAACCCACACCCGCGCGCAGACGCACACGCACGCACAACCAGAGACGCACACACGCATGCACGCGGACGCATCCACACGCGCGCGCACAAACACGCACGCGCATGCACGCACACAGGCGCAGACAATTACGACGAAGGAAACGTTGCTTAAAGGGATACTACAATGAAATTTCGACGCTAATTTTTTGGTCGATATGTGTTCAAAAGAGCAGTTTCACATGGAACATACCAATATCTTGTTAAAAAAGACACGAAAAGGAATTTTAAAACGAATTAAACGATTAGCAAAGAGCACCTGGTGGATGTCGCTAACGCCTCGTTTGTAATGCTCGTCTAGGAACCTTGACAGCTGGTGACGGAGGTTGTCTCGTCCCCGGCCACGACGAAAGAAGGGGGAAAGGAAGACCTCCCCTCTTCCCGAGAATCCCTTTTGTGTGTCGCAGAAGTCGCTATTGTCCCCCTAGAAGATTATAGAAGATTAACCCGTCACTCAAAATTCGTACAAAAGCAGCCGCTCCGGTGGCTGGAAAGACTAGGCCATCCTCTCGACGTCAGCCTCGCCGTAGCTTTGCTCGTCTTGAGACGACCTACGTCACGATTGCGTTGGATGTCACGTGCTCTAAGCTGGGCCTTCTCCGAGCGCTTGCCAGAGTGGGCCGTTTATAGCGAAAAATACAGCCACCAGGCTCAAAATACAAACGTGCGATTGTCATTTACGGATATTGTGGATCATAATCAACCTATTTTTAAACACGACGGGAATATTTCAAATTTCGTTGAAGTATCCCTTTAAGTTAGTTGCGGTTTCGGTTTACACAAAAAAAGAAACAACCTAAAGTTAAAATAAATCCTAAGATTTACTCAGTTTTTGTAATGTTTTACATTATTATTTTAAGGACATTCTTATTGTTACTAAGATAATAATAATTTGCTTAGTATCGTTCTAAAAAAATTAACAATAAAGAAAAAAGAAAAGAGACTCTTGAAGACTGCGCAAGACCATCGCTATTGCAATCAGCTTCCGTTGGGCTCGGTCAACGTTGGCTCGGTTGAATGGTCGTTGAAGTTCCAGAGGCTTCGGAAATCTCCTTCTTTTTACGTTTTAGCCGTTTTAGGGGGTATTTTAGATATCTTCCTTACGAATACCGTGTTCAAGAATAGCAATCGATGACTGAGAGCTGGGAGACGCTGCGTCTTGCCAACGTCCGTAAGTTCAGAACCGCCCATGCACGACTCGTGCAAAAGCCGGTAAGCAACTTTCTTTTGTTTCTGCAAAGTGGGCTGCTGTTTCAAACTTTGTCGTGTACCGTGTGCTTGCTAAGCTATGCTTGATTCTAACTATGCTTCTGCCCTATGTTATTTCGTTATTTGAAAAGAGCGTATCATCTTCAAAACCTGTGCCTCGCCCCACAGTGTGAGAAAGATTCCCGTGCGGCGGAACCGTGGGCATGTTCTGGGCGCCGTCGTGCGGCGCTCGTCCGACGACGCTTGTGCGGAGCGTTCAAGTGCCGTCATACGGCAGTTCAAGCATTCAGTCGCCGTCCCAAAGTGTTAATCACAGGTCATGCTAGTTCTGACGTCTTGTCCTAACAGCCGCTCGCCACCTATTTGTTTCATAAAGCGGGAGCGAGAAAAGCGTTAAAAGAGCGAGCATGCGGCATGATTTTTTGCATAAGCTAATGCCTGTGCCGTAGAGACGCGCGGTCTCTTCGTCATATTTCCGAGGGTAAAACCGCTAAAAACAACGGACAAACAACGCCCTGTGTTGTTTGTTTCTTTTACTTGTCTGTGGTTTTAGAGCTTTTACCCTCGGAAATTAGGTCTCTTCTCGTTTACCGAACCGGCACACTTTTTAAGTTTACGATTGTGTGATGCAAAAAATAAAAGGAGTTTAGATGTCATGTTTTTTAGTAGTGGCGAAAGCCCTTACAAAAATTTATGCTGTGTTCCAAAATATACTCCATCCGACGCCAGAGCAAAGCTGTCGTATTGTGGCGTTTCAAAACTTACTCGCGCTTACTCGATGACGTCATACCTCGCGTTCTAGAAGCGGGTTGTTTACTCCCGAGTAATTACTGGCGCTACCCTCCTCAATGGGAGGGTAACGTCGCATCAAATCAAGTCTGTGGCCTGATCTCTTCGCCGTCTGCTAGTCGTCTACCTGCTGAGCCAACCGCCGTCAAAGCTATTTTGCTCCTTTGAATTTGGTGGCTGACGTTCGAAATGACAAAAAATTAGGTGCAGCCATTTATTTGTGGTTATTTAGATTTGCTCTTTTCAACGCAGAAATTGACTGTACACCACATCTAGACCGTGCACCTTCCCCAGGAAGGTGTACCTATTGTTATTATTAGAGTGCAAGCGTAAACAGGAACTTCTCTACATCCTCCTCCTGGGCGTTGGAGGGAACTCCGTTAACTTACGTTCAACGCCGAAAATGCTTGAATGCAGTAGGGGATGTGGAAGTATTTGTTTTCTTTTCAAAGTGTGTATTAGGAGAAAATAACGCTCGTAAAGCAGTGATATGATTGGTCATCAACCCTACACCATCTATTTCCCTAAGAAATTGCCAATTACGGCTTGGAAATTCTGTCTGTGATTTTGTAATCATACACTCGTGAAAGCGAAAGTAAGTTATATATCACTGTATAGAAAGCCCCCTTTGCTGTACAGCTACACCATGTAAAGTAAATTTCTCCAAATTACGACGCGGTGGAACGTATACGATTAGGTTACCTGGACTAAACTTACAGCGATCGCACTGATTAATAAAAACTAAATTTTTGATGTCTACCTTAAAGAAGCAAGTCATTTTGATCGCAATATACAGCCCAAAATGAAGGCGGTTAATAGTATCGTGTCCTTGAGTGTTTTTTCATAATCAAAAGAGAGCTGCTATTTCCCGCCATTGCTGCTGTTTTCCTATTCCCGTATTTTGTGTAATGGTAAATTCGAGAACTCTGTGGTATGTTCGAGACCTCTGTTGCATGTTCAGGGTCAAAATGTTCTACGCGCTGAACCGCCTACACCAACTGTTCCAGAAACACACCTGTGTACAAAAGGGGTTGCGCGTGTTGAGCCGGAGTCACTCTTGCCCCAGCGTTCGATCCTGCTGTGACGCCACTATCGACGCCCGCGACGTTCTAGTGTAATCTGTTTCTTGTTTGTTTTGGGAAAAAATTTGTCCCTGTAAACGTTTATTTATTCCTGTTTATTTATTGTTGTTTTGAGCAAAAATTCGTCCCATCATACGTTTATTTATCCTTGTTTATTTATTGTTATTTTGGTCACCATCCGTGACAATATTGTAAGTTCGTGCTGTTGCTCTGCTCATGTGTTATGCTGTATATGTACATGCTCTTCTCTGGCTATGCTGTTATGTGGCGTGCTACTTAGTCATGGTCTCTAGGGTAACGTTTTTTGAAGACAATTTTTGTTTAGGGGTTTCCCGTACTGAACAAAAGTGTAATCATAGTTATTTACACATTTTATTCTAACATTTGAAACAAAAACCTATTTGTGATCAAGAAAAAATTGTGTTATTTCTTCAGTTACATTTCTATACGTGCGAGAAAAATCAAGTTTTCACAGGTTATACTAAATTAATAGGCGTCTTTTCAGACCCCACCCCCAAACAAATATAAAAATGTAGTAGTCAGGTTTTGTGTAGTATTCAATATAGAGAACAATTTTCGGAATATTCGAAGGCCGGAATACGCCTAATTATCTTTATGCTTCATGCACGAGTGCGTCATAGTTTCCGAATTTTAACATTTATGTGGATGTATCTTTGTATGTGTATTCTCATATCGGACGCTTTATCTTTGCCCTCGCGACTAGCAACCCGTATATAAATTATAGAGATTCGTTTTATTGTTTTTAAAATACAAAATTTTCCAACACTTTTTTTTTATCGGAAGAGCAGTTTTTGTGAGATCCATTATTCTCTGCTTAGTTCTGGAGATGCTGCAATAATTTTTATATTGAACACCAAGGGATTTCCAATTTGCAGAGTTGATTAATTTACCACTACTGTGAGAGGCCTTCTCGATTTTAAGAAGCAGCACACATCAAAGGCATGCCAGTCTTTTTGTGTCTTTTTAGTGACGTTCAATTAGAGCCCTCACAAATCATTATGTCTTACGACCTCTTTGTGTTCAATTATTTATCGTTCATTATATTTCGACATGCCTTTTTATCTGTTCTGAAAATCGTTTCAAACAATAAAATAGACTCACTAGAAAGCAATGCATGAAGAATCGCTAAAGTTGTAGCAACCGAGTCGCGGTGCCATCTTGATGCTCATAGCCACACGGGCGCCGTTAGCGACGGTTACGATTCTGAAATTCAATTTTGTGATCGACAGATACGGTGGATTGAGATGATCGAAGTAATTATTTGTTTTGCTGTTAATAGTTGTAGCAAGCAGAAAGACGGAAGGCACTTCTTGCGTCTTTTGTCGGGCAATGCGTGGCAAAATGCTCGTGAACCCTGGCAACTATATTTCTACGCCACATGACGGCTGAAGTGTGGTGAGTCTACCTCCTTGAGAATTGAGGTGCTGTAGGTATACCCATCGCATTTAAAAACCAGTCACAAATATAAAGGAGAACATCGTCCATGAAAAATGGCAAAAAAAAAAGTTGGAGCCACTTTTTTTTTCTTGGGCAACGTGACATTACACGTAGAACGTATAGAACGTGTCTCATTCAGCGGGTTGCTGAATGTTTAAGCCCGGTGGCTGACCTTGTTGTTTTCGACATGGTCACGTTATGGCGGTACTCATGGTACAGCGGTCGGTACCATGGCTTTTCGCTTTTATTGCTCGGGCACCCAAACGACAGCAGCCATTAGTTGAGGCCGCATTGAACGAAACTCGCCGGGAGAATAACGTAAGCGGTTACGCCGTGTTGGCTTCCACGAACGCTGCAGCATGACGGTGACACGTTGCCCGTTACGCCAGCGAGCAAAGTGTATGTCGGTCGCGGCGCCTTTGCCTTGGAGAACTTTAAAAAAAATTATAATGCTCTCAGTCGAAAAACACTAGTGTGTCCAGCCTGTTCAAAACGTTTCGATGTGAGACTAACAGGTTCTGACAAAGATTGTTTTGGGAAATTGAATTGCAAAACAAACCAACTTTTAATGTCCATCTATCCTCTAAGTCGTGGACTTTAAATAGGCTTCTTTTATGGAGTGCGGAGTGTTTATACGCCACGAGATACATTTGTCCCTGTCCAAACAATGTAAAACAGCGTATTACAATTATGGTGCGTAAAATAAATTTCATCAATTTATGCCAAACAAAATATATATATATTTTTTTAATCTGGAGATTGAGAAACGGAAACAAATGGTACACTAAATAACTTTGTAGCGTTCATGCATCGTGCAAAGACGTTAAAGTTTCTTTCGGTTTAAGTAGGTTGTCTATACAATTGAACCTAAACTCAGATTGAGAGGAATCCAGGATATGATTCCTACTATACATAAGTCAATTTTGATTACGACAACAGTTTGTTCTTATATTTTTTTTTTAAAGTCATTAAAGACGGAATGACGACGTTCGATCGACATGACACACGGAAAAGCTTAAGATTATTTTAATAATATCCATCAACGCTAATTTTATGATTGGCATTTCTCTCCAAGACGTTAAATATGCATATAACCTAACTCCGAACGATGAAGCACTATCGCTGAAAACTTTTTCGCAAACAAAGCAAACATAACACTAACTTGATGATGTTGGGAAAAAAAAACAAAAACGGGGAGCACGGAATTTAAATTACGTACGGCGCACTTAAACCAGCCTCACTTTCAAACAGCACACAAAGTGCGCTCATCATATTATGGACATTCCGTCTTTGTAAGTATGATAAAGCTGGTGTAAATATTTTATTAAATTTTATTGAGCTACGCTGTTCCCCAGGCATCTATCCTTTCCGAAGTTTCGCTCTAAGCACCTTTGCCGCAAAGGTATGTGCAGCAATAAAGAAAGAAAAGCACAGCTAGTTAGTATGATTTAAGCCAATCTCCTAGTTTAGGGCTCGATTCCCGTCGGCGTGTCTTTCTTGTATTCCTTCTAAATTTGTTCTATTTTCTCATATAAATTACATGACTTTAAAATTTGTGTGATGCGCGTAAGTGTCGATGGAATCGTCAATTTTTCATGATAGTCGTCTGGAAAAAATATCTGTGTTAAGAATTTAGCGAATATAAAACTAAAAAAAAAAGCGAACTTTCTTCTGTAATTAAAACAAACATAAGTTGTATGTCTTAAGACTCGTCCCTCCCTCATCGCGCAGTTTGTAGCTTCTTTCTGTTGACGTTCAATGCTCACAAAGGGTTTTTAGGCCAGAGGGTACGATAACTTCCCGTTTTATCTGGGACGCTACGGAAGACGTACGAAGGGTGAAAATGCGCCTGGGCTGGCAGGCTTTGAAATCCGTGCCTCCGCTTGGGAGCCGCGAGCTCTGCCAACCAGGCCCCGCACGCGACAATATGAGCCTCAAAAGCCCACCAGGCTTCTCCGTTGCATACTTGGAGGTTTATCAAGAACCTATGGCTGAGAATGGGATTGAAACACAAAAGTTAGGCTCCAGACTTCTAGCTGGAGAAAAAACTTCTGACGTACTGCAGGCGCAGCAAAGTGCCAACGTTAGTGTGAAGTATATGTTGACTCGTGTGGCCTTTCAGCATTGCCTATTGCTTCTGTATCCCGTAAATGACAATATGCTGATTTAGTGGGCGCGCCTGTTTGTGCTAGCAGTAAATGCAAACGGAATGCAGGCAGAGCAATAACTAAACGCTAAAGGTGGGATTAGACACACACGCACAACCTATGACAATCACAATAAACATTTATAGTTGTAGTTGTAGCTATTTATTACAGGCCCCGCGGCACGGAAAACGGAACTGGGGCGCCATAAATTTGCATAAAGCTTTTTATTTATATATATATATTGAAACGGGCCCGCTAACTACTTGGTCAGCTGCCCATGCAAGAATAAAATTATTACACGTAAACCTATGACTTCACTTGATCTCCGTGTTAGTTGCTGCCATGCAAATTGAACCCTAATTTCTGATTGGTAAAAATATTTGATAAAGGTTGTGTATAGTTTCATTTTCTTTTGTACATGAACGCTTCTCAAGTGCTTCATAAAATTTCAATGTTTTGTGTAACTCAACCACTGACTGGTAATGCTTTTTTGCACCACAACTCAGTATTCATCGCTGTGGTGTAGGTTTTCGGTTGATATTTAAATGGTTTGGAATATATTTTATGGGCAAACGCTTCAGTCACTATACGTGGTTATGTTTCGTGTATTGTTTCGTCTGGCCATGAGTATTCTTTTTTGGGCCACCGGTATCTATTTTTCAGCCAAAACAAAATATTTTTCACGTATAGTGCTTCTCGGTGGTCATGATCTTTAGCAGGTTTGTGAAGGAATTCCGAATATAAATTCTAGATTTACTGAAAATCTTAGACTTTAATCTACCCATCTGTATTTCCACTTCGTATCTCATAGAAAAATAACACACACCAAGATGCGTGTTACAAAACTAGTTTTAATGAACCATTTGTCACATCCAGACAAAGTCCCTTCAATATCTGGGTGTCGCCAAAATACCTACATCAACCATCCTCATGTTTTTCATGATCTCGTATCAAGGCCCTCTGAATGACTCTCCCTGTGCTAATACTTCAGGTTCTCGCTATTTCTCTATGCCGCAGACCAAACGATGTGTTGTAATAATTAATTATACAAACGGCTACGTTGGGTGGCACTTTGGTAAAACGCGTAGCTAGTCTAAACCACACATGGCTACATGTTTATTTTTATTTTAATGTCCCATTCTTGAAATGCAACATCCTTGCGTCTCTTGTTTCCTTTTCTTTTTTCGCTACGTATACTACCTTGTTACGGTGTTTTGTAAGCGAAGCATGTCGAAGAGCACAGCAATGGAAAGCAGGACTTACCTTTATGCGCATATAAAGCAACTTTCACAACATGAGGTGTATTTCAATTAGAGCACGAATATCCAATTAAATATTAACTACCGGTCCTTGTCACTAAGAGATAATGTACATTAATAATGATTGTCGCAACACTGTATCGTCGCATGCTAGGCCATGTTGTCGGCATTAGCTATCTAAATATGCTCGTCACGTGGTGGTAAACAAAGCCATGCAGTATCATTGCATCGCTAATAACCAGAGACAACTAAAAATCAATTACTCTGCGGAGTCCCTTGTATTTACCGTGTTTGCCACACGTGAAGAACACCAACTTGCATAAATCGCTCCAAACAATTTCGTATTGAAAGAAAAAGCTTGAAATGATTATTTAGAATAAAAGACACTGAAGTCATGCACTTAAAATAGGTTTTCATTTGTGCTGCATAGAAGGCGATATCATATCAAGCCCTGAATTGGCCGTTACATTCCTTGTGGCATGTGAATTTTTAACTGTTTTTTTTTTTGCTAATATGACTATATTGTCGTAGTTAAGACATCGAATTCGACATTCGTTTGACATATGGCTCTTCCGAAAGTGAAACTCTAGAAAAAATGCATATTGCAGGATTTGTTCCACATTGGTCTTCAAGCCAGTATGCTTGGTGCTATCCATAGTCACCTCCGGGAGCGCGCTTTTCCTGTGAAGCGTGGGGCAATTATTTCTAGAGAATTCTCGCAAAACAGTGAAGTCGCACAAGGTGGTGTGCCTAGCGTCACATTTTTATCGTAAAAATGAATTCAATTGCTCGTATTATATCCCCATTTGTTCAGTACTCACCGTATGTTCATGATGTACAAATTTCAGTCACATCTTGTTATCCGTCCATTTGTGAACGTCGACTTCAACTTGCAATCAACAATTATGTCAAAAGCGCAAATATCAAAGGTTTTAGGTTACCTCCTCAGTAAATGGTTTGTGTGTGCTTCTTCCTTCGTCGCGAAATTTCACTAGAGCCTTTTTTGATTATGTATAAAGTTCCTATTACACTAAAGAACGAGCACAAGTCTTTAGGTCTTGTATTTCACTCTAGAACGACTTTCATTCCACATGTTAAGAGCCTCAGAATGAAATGTGTGAAATCACTTAATATACTAAAGATGTTGTAGCACGTGCCCTGGAGGCTGATCGGTGTTTTTTATTGCGCATCTAGCGTTTGGTCGTACGCTCCCGACTTGATTATGGCTGTATTGTGTACGGCTCCGCGCTGACATTGGTTCTCAAGATGCTGGATGCCATCATCATCAGGGGCTCCGACCAGTCAGAGTTCCCCGCATTTTCAGATCCTCCTCCTACCTATCGTCTGCAAAAAACGGAGATATTGATGGTGTGAAATGCACATTGCGGATCACTGTGGACGCTTTAAAGGGGTTACGAAACGATATCGTGTTGAGATGTTCATGACTTAGCAGAGGCGTACTGGTCCTACCTGGCCCAAGTATATTCGTACAGACCGCCGCTGATTCAAACGCTTCTTCTGCCGCGGTGAAATTTCTAGGATAAAAGGGGACTGTTTATTTCAGTCTTGCTTTTGCAAAGCTTGATGTCGTAATTGTGTGATAGAAATCACCCACCTGATGACAATCGAGCGCGGCTCATAGATTGGACACGAGAACTGCGTGAGCACTCGACTTCGGCTCGTAACAATCAATGACTCGGCGGAAACTTGGGTAATGGCTCGTGTCCAAACACTGCGGTGATTAGAACAGCCGAATTCTAATAATGCCTGGAACCAACGTTACTAAAACACTCAGTTGGGAAACTCCCATAGAGACAGCCCTAAAAATATGGCCCCAATCTGTCTCCGAGCACCGAGCTAATGACGAACACAACGCCACCATTTCTCCTGCAGCGGCCACTCGAGAAACTGCACGTGACTTCTATTTTTGGCTTTGACAGGGGTGAACCCCCGTCTCCCCGGCGGACGCGCCGCGTTGAACTACTGAAGTTAAAATGCACCTAGGTCGGGACGCGCTACCTGAAAGGCCCGCTGAGGCATGGTTTTATAAAAACAATATTAATTGTTCCGCAAAACCTTGCGAACTAAAGATGATAAAAACATCGCGCGCCCATCATTTGGTACTAAACTCCAATAAATTTCATACAAAAAGAGTCTTTTCCGTTTGTTTTTACGCAAAAAACAGGCTTTCAAAAAGCTCGAGGTGACCATAGTACAGACAAACGAAAAAGAGTGGCGCTGTTGTCGCGTTTAGCTCGGTCTCGGTGGACGCCAGCGGCCCAGGTTTCGACGGCGAGTTTCCCAACTGAGTGTTTTAGTAACGTTGCCTGGAACTCAGCTTGCGGTTCTCTAGACGCCGACCCAAGAGCGTGGCTATGATTAAAATGTGCGGCATAGAATATGCACCAGGCCACGTGGCCCCTTGTTCTGGCTCTGAGTTAATGGGTCAAACGATGCTCATATTTCTCGAATTTATTTGCCATTTGGTTTTGCTTAAAAAGAAAAGCTAAGGCAAGTTTATTCGGCTACTTACGTCAGGGAGTGATTTCGAGTTGTATTCATCGAAAGTACAAAAATAGTTTCATGGCCCCATTAATATTGTCAACGTAGTAAATTCGTTAGCGTTATCCGCTAAGTCGCATTCAGGACTAAGTAACTCCACGAACGAGCCATACTTCCGTTAACTGGCTCTGTTCTTTAAATGCCCGTTACTTGGCGGCATCCCAACGGTGATAATAAAGTCCTGGTAGGCACGCAAATCGTGTTCCAACGGTTCACATTATCGTGTTTTCGTCTATTTAAAAAAAAGACAGATGCGTGATCGTTTACGGTTTTTTAGAAAGTCATCGCAAACAAGCTTCCAGGTTTGCCAAAAGGTGGCGCCAAACAGCTGAAGTAAAGTGTCATTCTCAATTATTCTCCTAAAGCAAATGTATCCCTGCGGACGTCTAAGTTGTGTTACAACATGCTATGGATATCCCACAGACGTCGCTCGAGCAGCCTGGTTTGGGTTAAGTTGCGTCCGGAAAGGGGGCACCGATTTCGATCAAAGGTCACTCTGAGGATGATATCGAGAGCTGGAAAAGTGCAGGGATATTTTCACGGGGTTATAAAACTAAAAAAAATAATTCCGTCGTATTTATGGGAGTGCGAAACCTAGGGCCAATTTTCCAGTTCCATAAGGCGATCTGCCCGTTGACTCTAGAAGTGAAGTGATGACTAAAATGAGATCAAGAGCATTGTTAGAAAGGGAAACGTTATTTATTCCCGCGTTTTCATTTGGATTTAAACCATAGAAGCTTCCGTGTCCACCGTAGAATCCGAGCCCGCCGTATCTGCTGCACACTCCTCCACGGCGCAGACTGCTTCCGTATCCGAGCCCGTAGCCGCCGTAGCCGTCGCATTTGCCGGCTACGCAGCCGCCGTAGCTGCCGTGGCGGGCGTGGCCGCCGTAGCCGGCGTGGCCGGTGTAGCCGCCCTAGCCTTCCGAGCTGGCGTAGCCGCCGTAGCGGGTGTAGCCGCCGTAGCCGGCGTGGCCGGTGTAGCCGCCCTAGCCTTCCTCGCTGGTGTAGCCGCCGTAGCGGGCGTAGCTGCCGTAGCCGGCGTGGCCTGTGTAGCCGCCCTAGCCTTCCTAGCTGGCGTAGCCGCCGTAGCGGGCGTAGCTGCCGTAGCCGGCGTGGCCGGTGTAGCCGCCCTAGCCTTCCTAGCTGGCGTAGCCGCCGTAGCCGGCGTGGCCGGTGTAGCCGCCGTAGCCGCCCTAGCCTTCCTAGCTGGCGTAGCAGCCGCAGCGGGCGTAGCCGCCGTAGCCGGCGTGGCCGGTGTAGCCGGTGTAGCCGCCCTAGCCTTTCTAGCTGGCGTAGCCGCCGTAGCGGGCGTAGCCGCCGTAGCCGGCGTGGCCGCTGTAGCTGGCGTGGCCGCCGTGGCCGGAGTGGCCGGTGTAGCCGCCGTAGCTGGCGTAGCCGCCCTAGCCGCCCTTTTGGAGCTTCCGAGCACGCCGGCAACAGCCACGATGAGGATAGTCAGACGAAGCTGCAGGAGAATTCCAAGGTGAGTTTAACAAGTTGCAATGCGACGTTTTAGAGCGCAGCTCTTAGGGGCCCGTTTCCAGCCTGAGCGGCGTCGGCGTCGCCGTTGGCGTCGCCGTTGGCGTCGCCGTCGGCGTCGCCGTCGCCGTCGGCGTCGACGCCGACGGCGACGGCGACGCCGACGGCGACGCCTCTCCTCCTCCTCCCCCTCCTCCTCCCCTCCTCCTCCTCTTCCTCCCCTCCTTCTCCTCCTCCCCTCATTGTGTAGTATGGTCCGGGCGGGTCACGTGACCTCGGGGGGAGGGGGTCACATGACCCGTTTCCAGCCTGTGCGGCGTCGGCGTTGGCGTCGGCGTCGCCCGTCCTCCTCCTCCCTCTCCGCTCCTCCTCCTCCCCCCTCCTCCCCCGCCAAGGTCACGTGACCCCGGGGGGTGACTCCCCTCCCCCCGCCGGTCACGTGACGGCCCGCCCAAGGTCATGTGATCCCGTCCCCTCGAGGTCACGTGACCCCCCGGACCTCTGCCCTCCTCCTCCTCCCCCTCCTCCTCCTCCCCTCATTGTCTAGTATGGTTCGAGGGGGGGAAAGGGTCGCGTAAGAGCACAGCTCTTACGCGACCCTTTCCGGCTTGAGCGGCAAGGAGGAAAGCAGTACGAAGGTGGAGGAGGGGGGGGGGGAGAGACGAGGAGGCGGAGGCGAGGGGAGGGGAGGAGCTTGAAGGACGAGGAGGTGGTAAAGGAGAGGGAGGGGGAGCAGGAGGGGAGGCGGACTAGCAGGCATGATCACGAGGGAGGAGGAGGAATATACCCTCCACTCCTCCTCCTCAAGAGCTGCGCTCCCATTCGGCGTTACAGGAAGTTGTAAACGGCTTTCACTTTTTTTTGAACTGATATTCAAGTCTACATTTTTGCATACAGTGGCCGTTATTTGTTTTCGTATGCGATTTAAAAAAAATGTTCGGGCGGATATTGCCGCGCGCAGGGCCGAACAAGCAGCACTCGGTCACGCAATACATCAAGACGTTGCGTTTCTTTTACTCGGGCGTAACTTTTATTATTTTGTCTTAGTTTTTTGTTCTCGAAAGTGCCTGTACATTCTCAACCAGAACGCGCGTTGCTTGAACCTTCTGGGCCGAATTGTTGCGATGCCGATGCATACTAGATAAGGAGCTGCCCATGGCCTTGTAGAGTCAGTCTCGCTCTCGCTTCCTGTTACGCCGCGAAATCGGTGCCCGCTTTTCTGCTGTATCGACGCTGGTTCTTTGTTTTGCTTGGTACAAGTTTGCTAACTAAACCTTTCTTTACAGCTCATTATTTAACGCCTCTTCGCCTTAAACTCGTTTTACATGCAGTGACTGTGCGAAAAACACTCGGTGCTACAGCCGACGCCTGAGTGCTATCGCAATGTTTGATTTCACATGCTCCAACAACCGCGCAATTTCTGTCGGCGCGGCCGGCTCTTCTAGTTGCAGCGGACACGAACGCGACGCATTTCACTTTGCCTAAAGTACAACAAAAAAGTTGTAATAAACACACATGTTTTACAAATACAACGTGTAACTAAAAATCTCTAACAATTAAACACTAAACCAAAAGCTTTTAGGGTACTAAATTTATTTCCGAATACGCAGCTATCGCGGGTAAAAGCTGCTAATGAACGGCTGGTTGACGAGAAAGTGATGGCACCGACTCTGCGACAAAAATATCAACCTCGTGGAAACCAGTTCCAGAGCCGCTGTGACAGTGCGACTATGATTTTAATCTCACATTTACTTCAAATCGCAGCATGTGAAACAGCCTTTACTCCGTAACAATATTGACTTGTAGAGACACGCATAATTAATAATGAGGTACAAATGAAATAGCGCAAAATGAACAAAGACAAGAGAATAGACAAAAGGAACACCTGCACTGTCTACTTTCTTGTCTCTATTTTTTTCGCGCTATTTTATTCTCTATCTAAAAATGCACCAGTGCTCTACAGAACCACGTTCCCGAAACGCGTTCCTCTTGGGAGGAACGCCGCTGCTCCATCTTGCATCGGTGGAACTGGGACGAAAACTCGCTACATTTTCGAGAAAACGGCAGGACGGACGGCGTTTCTTATTTATTTTTGTATTTAACTGCAGATTTACCTGACTTTATTAGGCGTTTAGGTCTTTTATTATCGTCCATTTCAACCTCTGATTTCAAGGGATGAAAAAGTTTCTGAGGGATCATCGAAAAAAAACAACGGGAACAAATGTGATTGTCCCAACAGGACACGTAGTTTTATGTGAATATTTTAACTTGATTTATTTATCTTATATCCGGATTATCATGCACAATATTTCATTAAAATAAGCAAATGTACCATTAACTGAACAACACGTTCCAATCTTACGAATGGGACGGCAGCGTGTTCCTTTGCGAATTCCGGGAACTTGTAACGGGAACCCGTTCCACGATTGAGAAGGAACGAGGAACGTGATTTTATTCCCGTTTTTGAGGAACGTGTGCAACAGTGATAATCACCAACTCACACTTTAGGGAATGGTCAGCAATAGAAGTTAAAAGGTCAGTGTGCACACGACCCAGCAGATCCCACTTCATACCGTATGTTTTTATGTGAACGTTTCCCTTTTATGTTTTAAAGTCTCTGATGAGATGGTCAACGCGCGACAATATTTAAGAGTAAATTTTTGTATGCTTTTTTCTATTACTGTGTTATCGGATAAATCAGAAAAAATCCGAAAAATTCTCGCCGTAAAATTGCCGCCAAGGAAAACTACAAAATTCGAGGTACCGACAGAAATTTCAAAATGAAAAAAGCGGTATTTTTCAGATACATTTTATAAAATCACATTATCTCTGGTCCTGAGAGGAGCGTGTTAGTTTCCTTTCAGTCTTGGACCACTGACAAAAAATGGGTTACCTTTTAGCTCGTTACGGTGTGTTGTCTTGGTCACGACTAAAGCCATTGTTTAGGTTTCTAGTCTGGGCCACACTATATAGGTGGGTCTCAAGAAAACGAGTGGTACAGTTTTTTTTTAACGGTGATAGCTATGAACGCGCATATTTCAATGGATGGGAGAGTGCAGCTGAAGCTCCCATACTTTCCAGCGACCACGTCCAGGAGTTTACTTATTTGAAAGAATCGACTATTGTTGAAGCGACACAATTTCGCAGTATCTGCCGCGGGATAGTTAGCCTTGCCAATAGTAATGCGCCAATGCCAAGTGCAGCTGATTAAATAGTATTCGATAGAATCGAGTTTTGAAATATGTAATGTACGTTCATGTCCGGACTTTTAATTTCTATTTGAAATGAGGAAAAATTGTCAACAAATTAAAATTTGGCTCCGAATTTTAGAAAATGGGAAAACTAACAAAATAAACTCCCATAAGCGAAGTCTTTTTAGCGGAAAATAAACTCCGAATCAACAAACAATTTTGTTTGTTCCTTCGCAGTGAAATACTCGACATTTTTTTATTGTGTAAAGTTGCTAAACCATCGTCCACTCACGGAGAACGAGAGGATTGAGACTGATTTTTTTTTAATTTTTATGCTGCTTATGAGAGCGGATTGTGTTTTGTTAGATTTATTCGTGCGGTGTCCTATCATGTCTATAATGAAGTAATATATGGATCATTATTGCATACTCAAAGAATTAGCAATTTTTAGATTAAATGCTTCTATGAGAATATCTCAGCTCTCATCCTAAGTAAGTATGAAATACAAGAACGTTCATAGTTTAGTCCCTCACATAAATGTAACAGCCGAAATTCAATATGGCGTTTTGAGGCTCTCAAAGACTATGAATTGCGAGACGGCATCTGTATTTTTACGCTGATTTTAGGATCATTCTTCGTCAGTTAGTATATTTACAACCTTTTAAGTTAAAATGGTATTGATAAATTCAAGTGGCAAGTCTGCGTTGTAGTTCAATATTATTCTAAATCTTTTATACTGAATTTAGCATATAAAATGTATGTGAAAACGTGTCGTTTAAAAGGAAAATAAACAGAAAAAGTCTATCTATAAACAAAGGAGTTTAAAACACCGTATATAAGTTAGAAAGCAGAATATACAAAACTGATGTCTCTCACCAGAGTCGTCATGGTTTTCCGTAGGTTGGTTTCTTTGGACGCTCTTGGCTGAAGTCTGGTAGTGCGCGTGTGCTTTCGTGAGCTGGCGTTGTTTTATATAGCAAAATAAGCCTGGCGGTGGACTGTGAGGTGTCTTCATATTCAGCCACGCGAATGTAAATTCAGAAGAAAAGATATAAAAAAGACACGGTTTATAATGAAAATGCAGACATGTAGTCTAGACGTACTCTGTAGTAGTTCAAATGTAATTAATATGCAGATATGTAGGGTGGGCCTCGGTGGCTATGCTACGACACAGTCAACTCATCCACTCGCTTTCGCTATGCAGGTGTTTTCATCCGTCATCACACGTGTGCTGCTTTCTCCCCTACTGTGCATGCCCGATCGTCTTCTCGGAATGTGTACCTACGTTCCATGCACGCGATACCGGCGACTGCCATCTGTCCTCCCACTGCGTGACGGCTCGTGTGTCACCTCCCTCGACCAGACATGTACAGTCAACTCATTCACTCGCTTTCTCTATGCAGGTGCTTTCCTCCATCATGGCACGTGTGCTGCTTTCTGCCCTATTGTACCTTCACGAGCGTCCCCTCGGAATGTGTGCCTACGTGCTATGCACGCGATACTGGTGACTCATCTGTCCTCCCACTGCGTGACGGCTCGTGCGTCAACGTCAACTCCCTCGACCGGAAACTAGGCACTTGACCAGACTAGACCAGACATCCACGCAACGCGTTACAAGTAACTGTTAATATGTTTGGTAACAAGTAACGTATTTACCTACTTTTCTAGAAGAGGAACGGCTAAAGTATTTAGTTACTTTTAAGGCCAAGTAACGAGTAACGGTATCTGGTTACTTTTGAGGAGTAATCTGTAGAAGACCGCTTAAACGGCCTTCTTTTTATTCTATACTGGGTAGGCGTGTATTGCGAGAACGATACGTGAGCAATCCGAAAAACAACGAAAACTAAGACAGTACAGCAAAGTATATCGCTGAACACGTCAGTCGAACAATTCGACTGACGTGTCCCGGGATAAACGTTGCTGTATGGAACTCTACAGCTGGGAATGTCCTTCACGCAGCGACTACACTAAGGTTCGTTGGTTGAACCTTCTAGAACCGAGTACGGACCGAATGTAAAACCGGAAATTGCCAACGCAGGGAGGCACATAAGCCGTTGTCAACTTCGGACCTTAGAAGTAGAGAGAACACAAGAGAGAGGGGAATCCCAGATCCACCAGCTCTTGCTGAAGCACAACACCGCCGCTCCTTCGAGAGCGTCGGTAGAACGTCTCTTCGGCGTCGCCGGAGCTGCATTTTCAAGAAAGTGAGGAAACATAACTGATGAAAATTTCGAGAGGCAGCTACTGCTTAAGTGCAACGACTACTAAACAAAAAACAATGATCCACGAAACAAACTATTGCAAAAAAAGAAAACTTGCAATCTGAATTTGAGAGGGCACGCACTGATACCACTCAAAGAACGCCGATAGTCTTCAAGTTGAACTCCCGATTGGACGATGCTGAAAACCGTTCACGGAGAAATAATTTATTATGTTACTTTGTTCCTGATCCCGTCCAACATGAGACTTAAATCTGTTCAGTCCGAAGAAAGAGTAATTCAGTTATGCTCTGATCACCTCCATGTGACCCTCGAACCTAGAGATACAGAGTGAGCTCACCGTCTCGGCTATCACGCAAAGAAACGCTGCTGCCCATTAATCGTGAAACTAACGTTTCCTAAAACTAAGGAGGCCATTCTTTCGAACGGCCGTAAGTTAAAGGGCACCGCCTTTAGCGATGGCGAAGATTTCTCATGCCTCGTCCAAAACGCCCGGAAGCACTTAGTTACAAGGCAGCCCCATTCTCGCTACGGTACAAAACAGACTGTAAAAAAATTTCATAACAATCGCCAGTCTATCGGCGACCTATTAACCGTCCTCAATTCACCTCTCGTGTAAATACTTCCTTATTTGTTGTCTTTACCAACATACGGAGCTTCCTTTCGAAACGGGATCTTGTATCTCATCTCGTGTCGTCATCCAGCAGCAATATATTACTACTAACTGAAACATGGTTAACTGCCGACGTCACTGATGCTGAAGTCCTGGCTGACGTGCCAAATTTTCACCTCTTTTCAAAAGATCGTTAAGGCGCACGAGCTAGAGGTCTACTCATCGCCGTTAGCCAGCAGTTGTCCTATTCTCGCATTACCATTCCACGTGATATTGAAGCATTGTGGCTCATCTGTTGGGCTTCTTCGCGCACAGTTGTACTGGGCATCTGCTACAGACCACCAAATTATAGTACTGACTTTTGCCGTCCAACGACCAACTATGTCAACTTTCTGTACAGTAGCCAAATGCACAAATTTTTCCTTTGGGTTACTTTAATATGCCAACTGTTATTTTGATTTACCCATCGCCCTTAACTTCAAGCAACTCAGAAGCCAGAGAATTCATTAAGGTTTGTCTCAATTTTACTCTCACCCAGATAGTAATATGGCCTACACGCGTCGCTCGTGAATCTGTAGATATCTTAGGTCTCATACTAACCAATTACCCTGACAGTCTATTATCCATAAAATACCTTCAAGAGATTTCTGACTACAAAGTTATTCATGCTGTCTTTGAGCTTACCCCTTCAAAACGTCATACCGAAAAGAAAACAATTCGCCCGTACGCTAAAGGAAATTATGAAACTATAAATAACGAGCCGAGCACCTTTTCTCCAGTTTTTGAAACATTTCACAACCAGTCAATTGATGAAAATTGGTTGATTTTTAAAAGTACGATAAACGTACCAGCAAATACTTTCAACCCCTTGTTCAGTTTCAATGCATATCAGCATAAAACGTGGTTCACTAAAACCCTCAAAAGATTAAATAATAGAAAAAAAAACATATTTTCCACTCAGCCAAGCTGATGGTTGGCCCTGGTGCGCAGGGAAGATACTGCGCGGCTGAGGATGCACATTGAACCGCAATCTGAAACGCCAAGTACTTTTCTTTCCCTTGTGGACATAACCAAACATGTTGATTAAAAAGGCCCGAAAATTCCGGCACATAATAAACCCTCAGAAAAAAGCATACTGTTGCCATTACCAATAAATCGGGAAAACTTGTGAATTAGGCTGAATGTGCAAATGTCTTCAACACTATGTTTTCATCCGCTTTCAATGCAGAATCGGATGTGTCATTTAGGATTCATTTAGGATGTGTCATTTAGGATTCATTTAGGAGAACTTCCACCAGCTCGCCTGCACCCTTACAATTTTTTCATTTAGGATGTTACCTAACACCAAGTGTCCAATATCTCCCATAACTTTTTTTGGTGATGTTATTGTTATTGCATCAGTAATCGATAACATTAAACTGTCATCATCAGCCGGCGTAGACGAAATCAATTCCAAATTTCTAAAACAATACTAAGCACATCTCTGCAGCATATTTGTGTTTGTTATTTTCTCACTCACTTTCAACATGTAACATACCGGAAGACTGGAACGTGGGAAAGGCCGTTCCCGTCCGCAAATTAGGTAATACAAAATCCCCATTAAACTACTGCCCTATCTCTCCAACGAGCTTGCCTTGCAAAATCATGGAACACGTCATTTTCACTGAAGTCATGCATTTTGTGGACTCGATCAACTTCTTCTATTCGTCGCAGCACGGCTTGCGTTAAGAATTTACCTGTGAAACTCAGTCAGCAATTTTTCTTCGTGATCTTCGCATTAATCTCGACTCTAACATACAAAATAGACACGATTTGTTTAGATTGTTCAAAAGGATTTGACAAAGTACCTCATAAGCGCTTGGTACTAAATCTTGATAGGATAAACTTAGGCCGCAATATCTTAAGATGGATTAAATCATTTCTTAACAACCACTCCCAATATGTCCGAGTTAATAACAAGTCCACTAATCTTCAACTTTAACTTCAACTTTATTGTTTCTCTCCAGGGGAGAGGGGGAGGAAGACAAAAAAGCTGACTTTTGTCGCTTGACAGAGTTTCTCCTCCCCACCAGCAACAGCAACGAGAGAAACTATTTTGCATACTAGTGACTCGCAGAAAACGTTTACATAGGATCAAAACACACAGCATATAAAAGAAGAAAAAAAAAATTGACGTACATCACGAACATTTCTTGCAGGGCGGAGGTCCTTACAAGAATAGGCACAAATAACACTAGAGAAACAAGGAACGAATATCCTTTCTGCTCAAACTCATCAAATCCGTGCCCAGTTTATGTGTTTTTGTTTATAACATGAGGCGACGAGTACTGAAACATCTGGAGGCCGTAGCCTGTTCTCGAGCAAGGCGTTGACCATGCGGCAACATGGTCAACGCCTCGCCAATATGAAGCGGAGAGCGCCTGCATATGCAGGCGCTCTCCGCTTCATATTGGCGATTGATAGAAAAAACTAGTTGATTTTGCCTTACAGACGTTTCATATGTTAGACGAAGTTTATAATCTTAATGCTCTGTAATTAGAACTATATGAATGTTTTTGAAAAGCTGTAATGTGTGAGGCGTCGAACTCCGCATTGCACATAATTCGAAATATTCTCTTGTGAAGAACATGCAAGTGATGCATGTTTTTAACCGTTGTGCTACTCAAATAAGGATGCAGTAATTACAGCAAGAGTAAAAGAAGGGGTTATAAAGAAGAATTAAGACAGAAAGGGGTAATATATGACGGGATTTTTAAATAATGCCCACACCTTTTGAAAGTCTGCCAGCTATGCGTTGTACTTGGGCATCCCAGCTCACGTACTAATTAAATATCACACCAAAAACCTTCACATTTTGTGCAAAGTCAATATTGTACATTTTGTACAAAGTCAATACAAAGTCATAGCGGGCGTCCCCCAAGGATCTGTTCTTGGTCGTCTTTTATTTCTAATATATATTAATAATTTATCGCAACTCTTGTCCTGTCATATTCGCAAGTTTCCAGACGACTGCGTCATCTACCATTCAACCACTAATGTGTCATACCAATGTGCCCTCCCTAACGACCTTAACCACGTCCTGCAATTTTGCGACCGCTGACTAATGTCCCTTAACTCTATTAAGTGTAATGTTATGTCCTTTCAACGCCGCCGTAATCCTTTCTTTTCCTATACCATCACTACCACCAAGTAGAATTAACTGAAAAATATAAATACCTTGGTGTCACCCTTAGCAGCGATCTATCTTGGCGCGCCCATATTACTAGCATCACCTTATCTGCTAACAGACCCCCGGGATACCTGAAACGTCAACTGCGCCACGCCCATCAGGAAGTAAAACTGCTCGCATACAAATCACTAATAAGATCAAAGCCTGAATATGCATCCGCCATCCGGGACGCTCACCAAATATACCTCCTCAACGCACTCGAAGCAGTTCGAAATCGCGCTACTACAATCAACAGGATGGGTTTCGTTTCTCCCCTAACAAAACCGTATGTGTTCTTTTTTCGGTGTGTCGATGGTTGTGACCGGATCCTACCTTGGATCTGAATAACCATATCTGTAAAGGAGACGCATAACTTCCTAGGCATGATATTTGTCAAAAAACTTTCATTCGTACCCCACTTGAAATAACTAAAACAAAAATGCCTACGATCTTCCAATATTCTTAATGTCTTGTCGCATACTCCTTGGGGGTCTGAAAGACGATGCCTGCTGCGAGTTTATAACTCTCTTTTGTGGTCCCAATTGGATTACGGTGCAGCGGTATATGCGTCGGCACGACTATCTGATTTAAAACGTTAGACTCAATCGATCACCTGGGGCTGCGTCTAGCCACAGGTGCTTTTCGCACGTCGTCAGTGCTGTGTCTGTATGCTGAAACGCATCAGATTTCCCTTGAGCAACGCAGACAATATCTTAGTCTATGTTATGCCTAAAAAGTTTATTGTGATCCGCACCATCTTTCATTCTCCGCTCTGCAGACCTCTGCATCATTGCGCCTGTTCCAGAATAATCCCAGTATTGCTCGGCCCCTGAGCCTTCGGGCTGAGAGCATGGCAAGGTCGCTGCACCTATCTTTTGAAAAGGCTTGTTTGCTTAGACAGGCCTATAGGGTTGCTCATTGGAACTTGGGGCCTATGTTTTGTGATTGGTCACGTTCAAAGTACAGCAAAAAAGGTTGTTCGTCCTCTTGTTTTCTTGCGGGAGTTCGCCGAGCTAGAGCAGAAATATAGAAACTATCTCCACTTTTATATTGATGGCAAGAAAATATCGACTTGCGTAGGCTTTTCAGTTTTCTCTTTCGCTTTCAGTAAAGTAAAGCAACTTAACCCTCTAGCAACTATTGTTACTGCACAATGTATTGTATCCTTATGGATTTTCAGTATACTTTAGAAAATAACATGAATAAAGCACTTCTGTTTGTTGATTCGCGAAGTGTTCTCTTAGCTATTTCATCTTTAGTAGACAGCAAGCACACTCTTGTGCAACAGGCTCGTGTCAGATAAACAAAGCTTTCCATCTAGGACAACTCATAAAATCCTGCTGGGTGCTCAGTGATGTGGCATTCCCGGTAACGAGAATGCAGACCACTTTGCATGTTCTACCAAAAACTACACGGAAACGTCCTTTGGCCTGCCACACCAAAACTTCAAGCCAGCCTTAAACAAGTTATGGCAGCTGTATTTGGACACACAGATTGATAACAAACTTCATGTGATTAAGCCCAACTAGAAGTATTGGAGCGTTCCTCTCATAAGGACCGCTGTTTGGAAGTCCTTTTGTGCCACTTGAGAATTGGCCATTCCCGTTTGACTCACCTGCACTTGCTCTGCGTTGAAGATGTAAAGTTGTGTGAGAAGTGTGGGAAAATGTTAACTGTCCTTCACATCCTGTGGAATGGCAGATTTTTTGATCATCAACGTCGAAGATATTTTTCTGAACTTTTCAGAAAGCACCTTCTATTTCATCCTTATTTTTTGCTTGGCGATAGACTTTCAAAAACATTTGCTCGCGTTTTAAGTTTCCTACATGCAACTGGAATTTTGCACCAGATAGAGATAAATAACTAAACTTAAACGTAACTGATAGGCTGTTTAAAATATCTTTCTTGGTGCCATATATCTTTCCATATATCAAGAAAATATCTTTCTTGGCGTCGGCGTCATTCTGCGGAATGAAGCCGACGCCGAAGGACGTGTCCGGAAGCGCTCCGCTGAAAGATGTTTGTGGCTCGTGTGCTGTCCGCTTCTACGGAAAGCAGCAGTATCTTATCTGTATGGCTGGCTGCAACCGACGTTCTCATTGCAAGTGCCTAAACATCGGCCCTGATGAGTACAGCATCTACATGGAAAGCGGAAAGTGCACGTTTAAGTGCTCCGATTGTAGCAGAAGATGCTGCATGTCGCCCAGCAATACCAGTGCGAGTTCCTGCGTTCCTGCGTCGGGGGTTCCTGCGTCGGGGCCGTTGGAGGAGCCAGCGAGCGAGCTGGACGAAGATTTCGTCCCTTCCGGGCTTCTACGCCTCGTCGGAAGCCTGTCGAATAAGCTGGACGTGCTAACGGCAAAGGTCAAGTGCCTCACAGCCGATAACAGGAGTCTTCGCTCTGAGATTCTCCAACTTCGCAAAACCGTTATGGAGAAGATGCCGCTCCCATCTGCTCCACCGACTTCGTACGCTACGGTCGCAGCTCAGTCGACCGTAGCTTCTATCTTCGAGTCGACGTCGGCGTCACTGCCCTCCTCACGGAATTTGCCTTCCAACCCAGTGGTTCGTCTGGCTCCCGCCGGCGTGAACCCGGAATTGTGGTCTGGGAATGCTGCTCACGGGATTGCCGATGAGGAAGGCTTTACGACGGTTGGACCACGACGACAAACCAAGCCGTCACATGGAACCGCCAGACCTAACAAGGTGACTGCTGTTCCTCGACCGGAACGCCGTTTAGCGCTCTTTGTATCTAGGCTTCATCCTGACACGACTGTCGCCGATGTTGACGCGCTAGTGGAGCCCTTTTTAAACGGAAAACAGGTCATTTTCTCAAAAATTATGACAAAGTTTGATTCATACTCTTCTTTTCACTTGTCATGCAATGTGTCCGTCTTCAATGTAATCAACAATTCTGAAGTGTGGACGGAGGGCAGCATCTTTCATCAGTTTTGCGGACCACTCGACACCTCTTGTGTTATGAGTGTCTATCCAATAGGAAATGAAGATGGTGAACAAGGTTAAATTGTTTTATCAAAACGTACGGGGCCTACGTACGAAGGCCGACGAGTTCATGTCAAATTTAATTGTTTCCAATAACGATATCATTTGTCGTTCTGAAACGTGGCTCTGTAATGGGATTCCAGATGAAAATTATTTTTGCCAGAAGTACAATGTATATCGCCGAGATAGAGAGTACTCCTGTACAGGTCAGAAGCTAGGCGGGGGTGTTCTTATAGCGGCTGAATGTTCCCTTGTCTCGCATCGAAGATTTGACCTCGAATCCTATTCTGAATATGTTTGGGTTGAAATTAAGGCCAGTGATGGCTTCAGTTACCTAATAGGTACCTATTACTTCCCGCCCCTTTCGGACCAGACAGTTTTTATCGAGCATTTTGATGCAATTAGTAAGTAGATTAATTTTGAAAAGTGTCGTGTTCAAATCTATGGCGATTTTAATCTACCGGGTGTTGACTGGTTTGTGGAAACGGTAAAAAGCAACACTAACACATGTACCAAGGTGCATTCTTTGTTATCTTTTATGAACTTCTGTGGCCTTCAGCAACACAATACGATCGTAAATAAGGCCGGAAATGTTTTAGATCTTGCTCTTTGTAACATGCCAATTTAAGTCTAAAGCGTGCTGTGAATCCTTTGGTTCAAATTGATGGTTTCCATCCACCTTTTACTGTTGAGTTTTCTCTCCCGTACAAAGCGAGAGTTCCGTTTAACTCATCCAATTACTGCTTTTCTAACAGTGACTATTTAAGTCTTTATAGACACATCGAACATTTTGACTGGGGTTGTGTTCCTTCTATGTCAAATGTTGATCTTGCCACCGAAACGCTTACTACAGTTGTAAAAAGTGCCATCGAGAAAGTTATTCCTAAGTGCTACAACAAGCCGTCGATGTTTCCTAACTGGTTTTCTAAAGAATTAAGGCTTAACCTAAGAAAAAAAGATCACTTTCACCGACTTTATACAAAGACCGGTTCTGATCTTTGGTACGCCAAATTTAGCATATATCGTTCCTTAGTGAAAAAACTCTTCAAGCGTGATAAACGTCTGCATCATGACAACGTAGAAAATAGAGTAAATCGTCGACCGAAGACGTTCTGGAAGTTTGTGAAACTTCATACGCGTGAGGCTAGTCGCACTATCTGCCTGCGTGATGGGTCAGATAATGCTCCTTGTTATCAATCTGCACCCGCTGAGGTTGCAAATATGTTCGCGGATTATTTAAAAAAAACGGTTTTCTTTCGGTAACCAATCTTATCAGCCTGGTGACAATTTCCTATACTGTCATGATTTTTTGTCTTCTGTGCGTTATGATTCAGCTGAAATCGCCGAAGCGATTAAAAAGCTGAAACCGAAGTTTTCCAGTGGCGCGGATGGGATACCAAGTTTTATTATCAAAGGATGCAGTGAACTGTTCGTTCCGATTCTAAAGCATATCATAAATCTTTCTCTTAGTTCGAGAACATTTCCGTCTCTTTGAAAAAGATCGGTGGTCGTTCCGGTTCTAAAAAATGGCGATGCGTCCCTTGTTACAGATTATCGCCCAATTTCCTTGCTTTGTGGCTTTTCGAAAGTTTTCGAGCTTGTTATTCGTAAGAGAATGCTATTTTATTTCCGACAAAAATTAACTTCATTGCAGCATGGTTTTTTGAGTGGCCGGTCAGTCGAGACTAATTTATGTACATTTTTAGACTTTTCTGCCCCAGTTGTGGCTAATAGAGGACAAGTCGACTCAATATATTTTGATATGTCTAAAGCGTTCGACAAAGTGAGCCATAAATTACTCTTGCGTAAACTGTCTTCCTATGGAGTGTGTCTTGAATTATGCAAATGGTTTGACAGCTATCTGTCACTGCGCCCAAACTCTGTTCGGATTGGTGACTGTTTCTCTGAAAAATTGTTTTCGTCGTCCGGGGTACCCCAGGGATCAATACTGGGCCCTCTTTTGTTCTTGATCTTCATAAATGATATTGTGTCTTACGTAAACAGCTCCGAACTACTTCTTTTTGCTGATGACCTTAAGTTGTTCAAAAGCATTATTAGTCTTAAAGATTGCGATGTCCTGCAAAGTGACGTTACCAGCGTTCTTCAGTGGTGTAAAAATAATCAATTGCTGTTAAACCCCCAAAAAACAAAAGTGATTTCTTTTTGCCGTAGGCATTCTGTTTTTGAGGCTACTTATTATCTCGATGGATCGCCAATACAGCGTGTATCAATCTTAAAGGACCTTGGTGTGTGTTTTGACAGCGCTTTATCTTTTAGAAATCATGTGTTATTGGTCGTGGGCAATGCTTTTAGAGCGTTAGGGGTAATTTCTCGTTTGACGCGTAATTTTAGACACCCTCATTCATTGGTTAACCTTTTTAACTCTTTAGTGAGGTCACGACTGGAGTTTGCTTCTGTCGTATGGAACTTGATTTCTAACACACAGGCTATGAGCATAGAAAATGTTCAGAAAAGACTTGTCCGGATCGTTTATGATAGATACTTTGAGCGGCGCTTTTATTATAGGTATGAATATATAATGAAAATGTTGTCTCTTTCTCTATTGTCTAAAAGGAGGACTGTTCGTGATTTAATTTTTCTGCACAAGGTTGCGAATGGTGCTGTTGATTCGGCTCAACTCCTTGCAAAAGTGAACTTTCATATTCCATTTCGAGTAACAAGACACTTTCTTTGTTTTGATGTTCGCTCGCCGTGTAACACCTCACCTCTCTTACGGATTTAGTCATTATATAATACCTTCGCTCCACCCCACCTCGATATATCTGCATCAATTTCTATGTACCGTCGTGATTTAAAGGATATTATTCTAGCCCCTTAGCATTACTTTGTCTTGGATGTTTTATTTTTTTTTAATGTTTAGAGCCTATGCACTTGTTTGCTCATTTTGCTTGTTCTGTTGGTGCACCAATAAGAAGACCTATGTGGTTGTTTTTGGGCACCCAAAATAAAGATTATTATTATTATGACCAAAGTCGATCTTGTGCCATTAAACCATAATCATCATCAACCCCGTTTGAGAACCTCTGGTCTAAAACATCCAATCAAAACCAGATGTAATATATGGTTTGGACATATAGATCAGTACATTTAAAAATATTAAATATTTCAAGTTCTATTTGAAGATGGGAAGTTTGGTCCTCGTAATTTTTAGCCGCACTAATTGATTTCTTCTTGGGACCTTGTCAAATTAATCATTGGCTTCGACTTACAACAATCAAATATAACAAAGGTGATGTATAGAAGGAATGTTGAATTTAATATATGAGGGTTTTCCCCCATATCTCAAATTGACTAACTTTAAAAAATCTGCAATCCCTAAAGGATATATCACTTAAATTGTTTCCTGAGAATTGAAAGCTTATAGATACTTCCATGCAAACGTTTATGCGGAATCACAGAGTCCTTGGTAGAAGCAATATATTTTCTACGTGCCGACAGCCCTAGCACTAAATTTCAGCTTTTTTAACCCTCCATTCTCCACGCACACGAAACCTTGACAAGGTAGACTTGTTTAAACCTACTAATATGTGTTTGTATATTTGTTTTAAAAAAATTTTATATATTCTCAGCAATCGCATAAAATATTAATTACACGTTTTCTGGGACAACTCGTGAAATAAAAAGTTCTCAAAAATATCAAAGTTCTAATTGATTCGCGTTCTATACAGACATGTACACATTACCCCAAAAAAGAAACTTGATGTCGTACCTCCTTAAGCGGTCCAGAAGTAACTAAATATGTTGCTCGTTATTGATTTTCAGAGGCAAGGAGTTACTTTACATCAAAATTAGCGAGCTACTTTTCTCGTTACTTTGACTACCTTATACACAACTGTTTTTGCTTTATGGTGTATTGACTTCTTTTCAGTAGTCGTTTCATTTAAGCAAAAGGGTGATTTCAGATAAGATCGACCAAAGGGTGGCTGGTCGACATTTTTTAATCAACTGATGTTTTTATACGCCACTGTCTGGTGTCTGGTATAAACGAATTCACACTTAGTTTTGACCAGAAAAAATTTGGAGACAGGAAAAATCATAAGGCATGGAGTGGTGGACAGTTGCAATAACGAGCACTGATGGAGGGGGCACGTTTGAAAGTGAATAGCTAAACCAACAAAAATAGGAGAATTTTAATACTTTTTAGAAACAAACTATGGGTACAGCTTACTTTTAATATAAAGTAATAAAAGTTATTTAAAATTTATCTACTTTTTCTAAAAATTGCCAAACATGCCTGCTCGAACGACAAATGGCAAACTTTTTTAGGTCTGTATTTCATAAAATAATTTAATCATTATTATATAACGTGCAGAGAGTATTCTACTAATATATATAGCTATTACTTAAAAAAATAAGGTATCTCAGCGATACAATAGTTAGGATATATTTAGGCAAACATGAAAAAAAACAAACAGAAAAACTCTGATACGAATAAAAAAAAACACCACCTTCGATTTTTTTGTAAAATTTGGGTACCCTGTTATACTCTATTTCGGCATTCATTTCTATTATAAACATGTTGCACCATTTTATTGAGAAAGAAGAAACAACTCCCCAAAGTAGGGTCCTTTTTCAAAGCCTGCACTCAGCAGCGTCGTCTACAAGAAGTGACTCTGAGTTCCAGTTCCATGAAACTTACACAAATCTTTTATATATTTTTATTCAGATGATGTCATTGATAACTAGAGCAATCGGTCACACAGTAAAGGGGAGGAGAAACTATATACAGCATTTTACATAAGCGTACAAAGTGGTATCATATTAGAGACTAATGATACGAGAAAAGATGATGCAGTGTGAAGTTTTACCTTCCGGTATATTTTACATTTAGAATAAAAAGAAATAACTTTACTTCCACACAAAAATAAAGATATAATATTGAATTTTTTTAGGTTGGCTATGCATTTCCGATTACAAACAATTTCAGGTGAGGGATGCCATTGTGCCTGACTTTGAGCAGCTTCGATGCTCGCGGTGTATGAATGAATCGTGACAAGCCGATGTATTTCATCCTGCTTGAGGATAAAATTTTGTGATTTTCGTATGGCTATCAGATAAAAATTATTAGCAACCACCAACTAAAACACTAGGTTAAATAGCCCGTGAAGAAAGGTGTGATAAATAAGATGTCCCTGCATTCAAAATGAGTATCCTTGGAAAATCGAATTCGTCACTTTACGCTAAGGTTTTCCTCGCTGTACCCATTTAATAAAGTTGCTTCCAAGCAGATCCGACTGTCCGTGCTACATATACGTCACAGGTCCCTTCTGTTGATGACTTGCTGAGCCGCCACGCGTGTCAAGACTGAATGCCAGGGAAGGCGCGCACCTTCAGCCGCTCTTCTTTTTTTGATACCGAACAACCTCATTTTCGTCCTGATACACAAGATGCACGCGTTTCAGTTTTTTTGATAGAACGCTCACCATTGTCCTAGCCGTCTGAATTGCGCTTATTGAACGTTCTCTCAGGTTGTTCAGCGTGGCCTGGTGCTTCACGAGTCCGCCAGCTCCGTGACGTGCGTTTTTCCTGTGTCCAGATTCAGAAAATAACCACTGGGCTTGTGGGCAATCGTCCTTTGCAAACTGGTGAAGCTGGTAGCGATTCTTAAAATGACTGGCGGCCCCGTTACTTACGCACGTCACGTACGAGAATACCGCAACGTTGTCTTAAACCCACTCCTTCACTTTTTATAGAGCCAAGCGAGCGTGAGCGGCGTCGTGACACATGTCCTCACTGATGGTGGCAAAGCTGTTCCTAGATTTGCTTGTCGCCACTACACATGCAAATATCGAAACTTTTTTTTTTCCAGTGGTATGGTTGTACTTCGTCGGGAAGCAAAATGGTTCACTTTTCAGCGAAGTCAAAAAATGAAAGACTATGCTCCCGCGTTGCATGCACTGTTTTTCATCGTAGATCGCTTTACCTTGCGTTTGCCGGATATGGTTGTGAAATACCCAACTCCAAACAGCGAATGGATGACATTTGGGAAAGTCTCAGGTTCCAATGTTTATTTCACAAGGTCGCAGGACTCCCATGTTGCAAGCACAATCTCTTCACCCTCCGGGATATCAAGTTCCTGGAGAGTAAGAGTCTGGCCTTTTGGGCAGTGATCACAGTCTCCTTGAAGGCACAGTCCTGTCGCTCGGTCGCACAGAAATGCCGAGTTAATTTCACCAGTGTTGAATGTTGAGCCTGTAACGTTCTCTAGAGCGGCAATACAAAGATAATAATTGGCGCAGCGCACACAAACGGACACTTCCTGGCGTGGAATACAATGAACCCATCTAGGGCGCGATGAATAAAATTTCGTTAGCCTAACGTCGGAATTAGGATGCTTGTCTTTGTATATACAGAAGGCCTCTCGGATTGAGCGTGTCATGAAGCGCTTTGGCACGAACGTTTTCTCTCCGTTGCGCATAACAGAGATGACGCCATTCTGGTTGGGACTTTGGGGCGAACATTGTAGCTCGTCTTTCGTGAAGTACTCTAGGGCAGTAGACACGTTCTCAGGGCTCACCTTGCACCTCGTGTAAGGATCCGGCTCATACCACACGCCATGATTTTCCTTGAGTTTTCGGGATTTACTGATGAGGTACATTGAGGCCTGCGGAATCATCTTTTGAACCTCATTCTTCGTCAGTGTTGACGGCAGGAGCGTAAGCAGTTGCCAACGTTCCCGGAGAGAGGTAGCGGTTTCAAAGGCCTGCCGAATATTGTCCACCCACTCAGTGCATGTGGAGCATGTTGGTTCGGACGCTCCCGATGGTGCGTCTCTGTCGTACGCAATACGTAGCCTTGAGCGCACATTCTTGACAGCAACCTACTCCAGTTCTGTCTGATTCTTTTTTTACATAGGCAGGCCTGTCCCGACTTCTTACGACGCTTGGTTGTCTTAGCGGCGACACATCTGTAGGTAGTATGCTGCCATTTAGATCTTCAATTGCTTCTTCAGCTAGCACGAACATGTCAGAGCACAGCTATGAGCTTCGCATCGAGATCTCCTTTGTGATGTGCATGAAGCAGTGGTAGCACAGGTAGTCCGTCGCACTCACTTTGGTGGAACAGTTAGGTGGAAGAATTTGCTTCAACGAGTTTAGGTCCAACTCGCCAACACTTCGAAAATTCCGCTGCTCTGGTATAGTCTTTTTGTGCTTGCAAAAGTAATCTGCACAAAACACTCGTTCGGAGCTTCACGACGTCTTCATAACGTACACGTAAGTAAAGGAAGTGGAACCCAAACTGATGGCATATAATTGCCAAGTGAAAGAACTACTGAAGAGGGTGCACAAGTGACAAGTCCGAGGCTGCGGAGCTCACTCACTGCAAACGTACATTTGAAAAGAGAGGTCACAACTGAGGCAGTCAGCAAAATTGAACATGGTTAAAATTGCGCACAAATAGAAAGGAACAGAGAAGAGGGAAGAGAGAAGAGACGAGCGCAAACTCGCAACTCGATGTATTGAAGGAAAAAAAAAGAACAGCCCGCGGTATCAGCTCGAGCCGAGGCCACACTCGCACGAGGGCACCCGAGCACGCGGAGGACACACACCATCACCCACACTCAAACGACTGTAGAAAGGCTATTTTCTTGTCGGTTAAAGCCACAGAAGGATGGCTGACACAACGCTCGCCTAAGCGGAGTATACTAAAAGCTTCAAAAATTTCGCGAGTGTGTTTTTCGGTGAATCTGCCAATTATCGAGGTCTTTTGTAAAGAAGGCGTACACTTACACGCTTGACAATGCAAAGGTAGGTGACCCCCCACTATTGAATTTAATGAAAGATTGTGCTCCCTTAACCGGTCCTTAATACACCGTCCCGTCTGTCCTACGTAGGATCTGCCACAGGAAAGGGGAATGCTATAAACCACTCTGGTTGAACAGGGCACGTAAGGGCGGACGTGTTTTGTGCGGCACCTGTGTTTTGTAATATTTTCTATTTTTGCTCGAACTTTAGAACAAATTTGACCCATTCTTTGGGGCGCTGACATCACTAAGGGGACTCCGTACCTATTGGCTACCTGTTTGACATTGTGAGATATTCTGTGTATATACGGAACCACCACCACTCTTTTTTTTTCCCCTATCACGTCCAGCTTTTTCGCATTCTTTAACTTTTTTTATCAGAGTTCCTACCACTTCAGTCAGCACCTGCGCTGGAAACCCAGACGCTGTAAGCCTCCCAATTTGAGCATTAAAACTGCTTTTGAGGGTGTGGAGGCATGACTTCTTTAGGGATGAAGTAAGGCAGGAAAGAGCTATGCCTCTCTTTACGACTTTTGAGTGCGAGGACGTATAGTGCAGTAAACCTTTTTTAGAACGGGGTGAAAATGACCAGCACAGGTGGTTTGTTTGCAAAGATAGGGAAAGGTCTAGAAATTGCAACACATCTTCCTTAGGAGTTTCACAGGTAAAAATAAGTCCTGAACCGCACTTGTGGAATATGTCCATGATGCTACTAATTACATTATTGTCCAATGTCTTTCGGTACACTAGCAGAAAATCGTCTACATACCTAAACACGTGAAGAACTGGCATAGACGCTATGGCCATCTTAATGGCGCGGTCACTTAGGACCGGTGCAACGCAAGAGCCTATACAGACTCCCGACTTTTGCAAAAATACCCCTTTTTGCCACCCAATGAATGTCGAATTAAGATAGAAATGTACCAGCTCAAGAAAACTTTCTATAGGTACACCACTTGAGTTCCGGAACGAGAGCTCACCGTGGGACTCAATACAGGGCTTAACAGAGGCAAGTAGATGTTCGTGGGGAAGCGAGTAAAAAAGATCTTGAACATCCACGCTGAGAACACTGTGATTGGACAGTTCATTTGACCTTAGTACTTCAACGACGGCTTCCGAATTGCAGACTCTAAAGGGATCCGTAATCTTCACACCCGAAAGGTGTTTTTGAAGATAGGCCGACATCTGTCGTTGCCACGAGCCTCTTTCGGTGACAATTGCTCGGAAAGGGCAGGCTTCCTTGTGTGTTTTGGCACTAAAGAAGACCTCAAGGTGTAGCCCTTCAGCTTTTTTGATGTTGCTTGAAAGGAAAGAAGAAAAATGAAAGCCGTTTACAATTCCCTGTAACGCCGGTTAGAGCGCAGCTCTTGAGGAGGAAGATGGAAGCGTACTGAGGGATAGGTGAATCCTTGAGGTCACGTGACCCTGGGTTCACGTGACTTCAGGGGGTCACGTGACTTTTAGGGGTCACGTGACTTCAGGGGTCACGTGACTTTTGGGGGTCACGTGACTTCAGGGGGTCACGTGACTTCTGGGGGTCAAGTGACCTAAGGGGGTCACGTGACCTAGGGGTGTCACGTGACCTGGGTGGGTCACGTGACCTCGGGTGGGTCACGTGACCTCGGGGGGTCACGTGACCTCGCGGTTACGCCGACGCCGACGCCGCTCAAGCCGGAAACGGGCCCCTAAGAGCTGCGCTCTAAAACGAGTGGTGGTGGTTCCGAATATACACTGAATATCTCACAATCTCAAACAGGTAGCCAATAGGTACGAAGTCCCGTTAGTGATGTTAGCACCCCAAAAAATGGGTCAAATTTGTTCTAACGTTCGAGCAAAAATAGAAAATATTACAAAACACAGGTGCCGCACAAAATACATCCGCCCTTACGTGCCCTGTTCAACCAGAGTGGTTTCTAGCATTCCCCTTTCCGGTGGCAGATCCTACGTAGGACAGACAGGACGGTGTATTCATGACCGGTTAAGGGAGCACAATCTTTCTCTAAATTCAACAGTGGGGGCTCACCTACCTCTGCATTCTCAAGCGTGTAAGTGTACGCCTTCTTTACAAAAGACCTCGATAATTGGCAGATTCACCGAAAAACACACTCGCGAAATTTTTGAAGCCTTTAGTATACTCCGCTTAGGCGAGCGTTGTGTCAGCCATCCTTCTGTGGCTTTAACCGACAAGGAAATAGCCTTTCTACAATCGTTTGAGTGTGGGTGATGGTGTGTGTCCTCCGCGTGCTCGGGTGCCCTCGTGCGAGTGTGGCGTCGGCTCGAGCTGATACCGAGGGCTGTTCTTTTTTCTTCCTTCAATACATCGAGTTGTGAGTTTGCGCTCGTCTCTTCTCTCTTCCCTCTTCTCTGTTCCTTTCTATTTGTGCGCAATTTTAACCATGTTCAATCATTACCAACTCGCCCAACTAACCACTTTACTACAGTCAGCAAAGCTTGATCCACGTCAAAGGAAGAAAAAGGAAAAATCTCCAGACAGAAAATTCTGGTCAGCGGCCTTCGAAAAAGACTTTCTGGAATTGCACAGTTGTCCCTGTCGGCGCACTGATAGGAAAGCACACTAGCTTCTACCACGTGGTTTATGACACAGCCTGAACCATGTCGGCGACCGCTTCGCGAGGGGTTGGCGGTAGGGTTACGTTGATAGACACTCGGATTAGCCCTTTCTGTCCCGAGCTACTGCCTGCAGTGCCTTATCGCCGGCTGGTGTTAACAACGAAAACACACACACCCTGTCTACACCGAAACTACAAGCGTTCACCGCACACGCGTCGCCGGCGCCTTTAAGCTTTTGTGAAATTGCTTTCTTTTGCCGCGGGGAACCGTCTTATCTTGACTACGCGCCTGAAATCCTTCCAGGCGGACATACACAATATCGGGAAGCGTAAGGAGAAATGCCCGTGGAGTAGAACTATGGGAAAATTCGGAGCCCGCAATTGGCCGCTATTAAGCACATGACAACCCTTTACTCCGGTGCGAATACGCCAGGCAAATGTCGATATCGTCGCCGTTGTGTTAGTACGCCGTCCCGTACTGCCGTCCCCCGGTGGGGGATGGGGGGTCTTACTACGTTAACATGGCGACAGCGTTTACACTCTATTGTATTTATGCGAGGCTCGAGTATTTGGGTATTCTGCTGTCGGTTGGTGTGCCCCTTTGTGCCTGATATTATCGCCCGTGACTCCAGCAAGTGAGATGGCGACAGCCATGACTGCTTAGCAAACAGACGTCGGTGGCCATATTCTGCTCGTTGAAGCGAACTCCCTTGTCCTTGACAGCGAGCGGGGAAATGCGAAAAAAGATTGTATCGGCCGTTTTGCCGGAAATAGCGACGAGTGTCGTCTGCGGTTTCCGGCAACTATTGTGCCATAATCGGGAGCTTAGCCAGGAAATGACGTGTGCTAGCCGCAGAACACAATCACGCAGAAAGGGAATGCTTGAATATGGTTTTGTTCTGGATATAAATCAGGGCTATGTATGAGATAGAGAGAGAGAGAGATAGAAGGGAAGAGAGAATAGCATGTAGTGTCGCCGAAGAATAAAGTAAACAAAGTTCCTAGTGTCCGGTGGCTGCGTGGTCTTTTCTCGGATCACTAGTCCGTAATATGATTCCTCTTTTTACACAGTAGTTTCTCCTCAACTTTAGTGCGTGAACGATTTCTATAGTTATCAGTGGCCTTATCTGAATAAAAATGTATAAAAGATGCATGTTGGTTTCATGAAACTGGAACTCAGAGTCACTTCTTGTATAGGACTCTGCTAAGTGTAGGCTTTGAAAAAGGACCCTACATGGGGGGGTTGTTTCTTCTTTCTCATTAAAATGATGCAGCATGTTTTTAATAGAAATGAATGCCGAAATAGAGTATAACAGGGCACCCAAATTTAAAAAAAAAAATCGAAGGTGGTGTTTTTGTTTTTACTTGCATCGGAATTTTTTTGTTTGATTTTTTCCCATGTTTGTTTAAATATGTCCTAACTATTGCATCACTGAGATACCTTAATTATCTTATAAATAATAGCCATATATTAGTAGAATATTATATGCAAATTAGGTAATAACGATTAAAGTTGTTTCATGAGATACAGACCTCCAAATTTTGCCATTTGTCGTTCGAGCAGGCATGCTTGGCAATTTAAAAAAAAAATACATTTTAAATAAATAATATTATTTTATATTACAAGCAAGATGTACCCGTAGTTTGGGTCAAAAAAGTATTAGAATTATCCTAATGTTATCGTTTTAGTTATTTACTCTCAAATGTGCCCCCTCCATCAGTGCGCGTTAATGCAACTATCGACCTCTTCATGCCTTACGATTTTTCCTGTGCCCAATTATTTTTTCTGGTCAAAACTAAGTCTAGATTCGTTCATACCAGACACTAGACAATAGCATATAAAAAGATCGGTTGATTTAAAAATGTCGACCAGCCACCCTTTGGTCGATCATATCTGAAATCACCCAGTAGCTGCATCTCGAACATTTTCATTAGTTATGCTTGGTTTTTATTGTAACAAGAAAGTGCATAGGTTTTGATCGATTAGCGAAATCGTGCTAGCCAAATATGAATCGGCTTGCTTTTCACAGAAACACTTAACGCGTGCCAAATTGTCGTGTACTTTGTTGTTTTTTTTTGGTCAATGAAGTATGGCGAATGCATCATTTTTACCTTGAGGTTCAGCACTGCCTGAGCTCGATTTTTTAGACAGAGTTTGCTTGTTTACAGTGTTGTTGAAAGTACGTCTAAAAAGTACTTCAAGAAGTACAAAGTAAATGAGAGGTAATATACTTCAAGTAAAGTAGTAAGTACACCGGGTGCAATTTACTTGAACTAACGAACTATAAATACAATATATTTCAAGTTAAAGTACAAGTGCTTTTAACATAATCTTTCATCACGCCCTTTCATTCCCCATACAGTGTTTGTTAACTTGTATGCACTCCTCTAGGGGTAATCAGAAGTGCATCAGTTTTTTTACGGAAATGGCAGCAAATATTGTATGAAGTCAAGTCGCCATATAGTAGTTCTTTTACTCAAACTGACAAGCGTTTTGACACCATCAACTAATAAGGTAGTTATTTGTGCCGGTCCCATAGCAGCCATTACTTCACTCAGGGAAATGACCAGATGACGCCTCGAAAGAGTGTGTTTTCACACGAGGATACATCATTTTTTCGTTTTCAAATTCGGGGAATGTACACTAAAGTCGGTTGTTTTACTTTCCTTAGAAAGTACCAGAAAAATGCTTTAGTAAAAAAAGTGGTGTATTATGATGCACGATTGAGCCACTAACCAATATCGATATGCTTCCGATATTGGGGTATCCGGTTTCTGACATCGATCCTATCAATGATATGGATATTCGGGTACGTCACGTTCCACCTCCCATGAACCCCATCCCACGGCCCGATCACAATATTATTTCGGCCCCAAATTTCAGGACCCGAGTCATTCCCCAGACAGTTCGTCAGATACTGATGATGTCAGAGTTCGCTCATAGTAGGAAATAATTTGCCCACTCCCATTTAGATGTCTAAAAAAAAAAAAAAACTTTGCTTTTTCGATAGTTGATGGTTGATAAATAAATTTATCATCGATCAACAGATAGATACATCGCTAGTCGGCAATATCTGTAGTGTCATGTCACGTGAGAACTGCGAATTTTCATTCTTCCGAAACACGATTGTCCCTCGGTCGGTTTCGAACCAGCGACCTTTCGTTCAGTAGCCCGCCGTGGTACTTCTCCGCTTTTTTTTTTTTTTTTTATTGGATAAGATTGATTTATTTACAAAGTAAAAAAAATGGGTGAGTCGGCGGCTTGCGACTGCCCCATGAGGTGTAACAGTTCCCAATACATTCACAGTCACATACACTTGCATGGTCAGTAAAATTCAACAGTGGGCCAAAGAATAATAACAACCGACAATATTAACACAGCACTTGTTTTCAGTGACTTGTTATGTGGTCATCTCGTTATTTTTAATCGGGATGTAAGAGTTTCCCAAGAGTCGCTTTCAGGGAACTCTGTCTCCTTAACTAAAGAGGTGACATAGTTAATTCCTTGAATCAAATACCTCCATGCGGGTTGACCACCTTCTCTTACCAGAGTGTGATCCGTACGAGAACTCCAAATTGCGTGTAGTCCAATTAGAGTTAATATTTCAAGGCTGAGGCTATGCTGTTGCTTCCCGACATCTAGAAACTTCATGCTACGCCATGTAGGATATAAAAAAATTCCTGCTTCCGCTCGCAGCTGGGCCCAGAAGAATTCGGCATTCGTGCAATACAAGAAGGTGTGCTGCAGCGTCTCGGCAAAGGGGCAAATGACACAGTTTGTTCCCCATGGGAGGAAAAAACCTTTCTTTTCCTCCCAGGTTTTAACTGGTAACACTTCCATGTGAAACCTTATAAAAAAGTCTTTAATTCCCTGCCGGACAGGGTACCTCCTCAGCCGCTTGAAGACATCGGATCTGTTCGCTTCTGCAGTAAAGCCAGATCGGTAGAGGGGCGGCGGCATAACTAGGTCAATCGTGTCCCAGTACAAACGTTTCCTTGTCACTTTACTTAAGTATTCCATTGAATATCTATTTTCAAAATACTTCACCGCTTCTGCTATCTCTTTATAGTATCGCAGAACGGGTGCCTTCTTTACTGCATCATCATCAACGTTGACGTCCATCCACGAAGAGAGATAACGCCCTCCTAGCGAGCGCAGCACTGCGGCGGATATCGGGGCTTCCTTGTATCGGAAAAGCAGAAACCGATGCACTTTCAACTTAATGTCAAAATTAATTAGCCCTAGCCCGCCTTTGTGGGGGCTGATAAAAAGATTGGTGCGGCGCGTTCTTTCAAAACAAGAATTCCACACGAGAGTCGCATATACTCTTTGAATTTTTTGCACTTCACTGTTATGACAAGGCACAACACGTGCCGAGTACCATGCACAAGAGAAGGAAACAGCATTACAAACTTAACTTCGATTTAAGAGAGAGATATTTCTTCCTTGCCATTCCGTAGCTTTCGCTCTAACGGCTTGTAGCCTCGTGCCACCTTCGCCGCTGCCTAACTTTGTGCGGTCAAGGCTGACCGCACAAAGTTTGCGAATTAGAACTGCTGTGCCAGCGCTATGTGAGATAGCGTTAGAGTGCCGCAAGTGAAAAAGGCGCTCAAAGAATTTAGTTGCGTGCTCTACATGTCCGGGCGTGAGCTTCGTTTCCTGCAGGAGCGCAACATCCGCTCGTTCTTTGAGGAGGGTATTCAGGAGCCATTGCTTGCGCCTCTGGACAATCAAGCTGACGCAATTTACCTAACGTTACAACTTTCAGCTTATACATCGTTTAGAAATAATGTGAGCGTTAAAAAGGACTGAGGCAATCAAGAATATAACCTACAGTGAGTTGGGCTAACATTGGTCATCAGTTGGTCCTCGGGCTTTGATGGTGCGACTTTTTCTGGCTTTTACCGGTTGCCATGGCGGACGCTGGAGTGGCGCGTCTGAGTCGTCCTCGCCCTCGGTGTATTCACTCTCTGCCAGATCCAGGGGTCGCTTTCCAGTGGTTCCCTCTATAACGTCCATAGTAGTTTCGTCAATCTGTCCGTTGTCTCCGCCGCGCTTCGTCAGCGATGACTTGGTATCCTCCGCTGCCTGCATCAGGTGGAAATCGATGGTTTTGCTTTCCTTCGTCACCAATGCCGAAGCTGCTTCCGTTGAAGGCACGGTGAGCGGCGGATACATGTCGCTTGATTCCGCAGTGCTTGAGGATGGCCGCTGAGTGGGTGCAGCGCCCGTGGACTTTGTTTCTCCCACAGTCGCCTCGGCCTCAACCTCGTCCATTAAAAGTTCAGAGTTGGGATCCTCGGGCTCCACGTTGGTGACTGTTGCGTAGGTTTGCACGCAGTCCTCTTTGAGGTGGCCAAATCGTCGACACGAATCACAGCGCGGCGCCCGACAGTCTCGACGAACATGCCCATTCCTCCGGCAGCGCAAGCACATAGGTGCCCTACCTGGGACGATGACAAGCGTGTTGGCGTTGAGAATCCGCAGCTGGTGGGGCAGTCGTTCTGTCGTCACGCCGTCCTTGAGTTTGAGGCGTACTCTTCTTGTGGTCGTCTCAACGCCGCTGAAGCCTTCTTCGCGCCAGGTCTCCCTTTCCACTCCTTCCACCTTTCCGAACGGCTCGAGCGCCTTCCGAACGAGGTCGTCTGGGACTTCAGTGGGCAGCCAATGGAGCTTCAGTCGCACTTCGGCTCTGTTTGGATCCAGAACAAGGCAACGCCTACCCTTAACTTGGAGCTCCTTTGCCTCCAGTAGCTTGTGCTTCGAGGCCAAGGAGTGGAATGTGACCGCCCAGAAGTGGTTCATCTGGTACGGTCCACACGCCTTCAGGTCCTGCAGCACACCTGTGGTCTCGAGTCCTGTCTTGAAGTCCGCAATCCTATACGGCCGTCCGGCAAAGTCACAGTGAAGGAACAGGGTGTTTGAAAAAGCAACGCCCCTTGGTAGGGCAGGCATCACAATCTGATAATCCTGGGACACGTCGTCAGCAACAAAACCGCGGCCCGAAAGGGCCGTTATCTCCGCTCTATCGGAGCGAGCCATCCTTGCGTCCGTACTCGCTGAATGCCGGACACAGAATGTGGTACTTCTCCGCCATAGAGCGAAGTGTCTATTTCGTGCTTAGACGTTGTATGCAATCGTGGGTAGTCAGGCGCGAACAATTTTAATCTGGGCTTTTAGCCGCATGAGTTGTCACCTACGTTCATAAAGGGCGCGCGTCTTTGTTGCTAAGCGTTTTTGTTAGGGTATGAGCGACATCTGGCGGCATGGGTGTGATGTTGTGATATCTGATGCGGAAAAGTTGAACCGCTCGTATTCCGAAAGCGTGCTCATCCGTATTTTCACGCGTAATTTAAGTCCGGGCTTCGTCCGCGTGAGTTGCCGATTCCGTTTTTAGATGGCGCGCACCTGAATCCCTGGCCGATGGCGACAACTCTCGCGCGCGCGTTATGCCCAGCTAATTTTAGCGTTATCTCTCTGCTGACTGTAGCAGATTGGGGAGAGAAAATGGAACAGAGCTTGGCTGTATCGATACGCTGAAGACGAGACAGATAGGGTGTTTTATTTGTTTTTTATTCTCGTTCTCTCTAAAATCACGCACATATATATAGATACAGGTACGGCGTTTAGTTTTTTATTCGCTTTACGCTACGGAGAAATTATTAGAAATACTTTACAGAAAAATGTACAACACAAAATAACTTTCAAGACACCTCCGAGGAAACAAAAAAATAAAACGCCATATTTGTATTTCTATATGTGCGTGTTTTGAGAGTGAACAAAAATAAAAAACAAATGAAACACCATATCTGTCTCATCCTTAGCGTATGTATGCGGCCACGCTCTGTTCCTTTTGCTGTCCTCAGTCTGCTACGGTCAGCAGATAGATGACGCTAAAGTTAGCTAGAGATGTTGCGCGCGCGAAAGTTGTCACCATCTACCAGGGATAAAACAACTATATCCTGGAAAAAGTGGCGCCGTTCATTGTTGTTGAAATACTCGAGACACGTGTTGCTCGCCACTCCTGGGAAGAACATGACGTCTGAAATTTAGCTCACTGACGCGCTGTGCCGCCATGATCTTTCCAAGAGCTGCGCGTTTCACCTGCCTCGTGCATCAACGCACCTTGCGGTACTTTTAAAATATGAAGGGGCTTTAACCAGGGATTCAAATGCGCGTCATCTACAAACATAATCGGCAACTCACACGCACTAAGCCCGGACTTGAACTACGCGGGAAAATACAGATGAGCACGCCTTCGAAATAAAATACAAGCAATTTAACTTTTCAGCATCAGATGTCACAACATTCCATCCATGCCGCCAGAGCTCACTTATACCCTAACAACAAAGACGCTTGTATGTATGTATGCATGTATATGTATATTTGAGGCACTATCTCTTTGTAACGAGAGTCTTGTAAGACATGCCAATAAAAGCAAAAAAGAAAAACTAAATAAAAAAAAAAACAACGAAAGAGAACTGGTTAGCACGTGTGTCCAAAGTTCGCCAACCGTCACTTTCGCACAGTCAAAGTTAATCAGTTCACATGACACGGTCGTTTTAAGTGAGCGCTTGCCCCTCCAGCCAAAAGTGAAGCAGCGGCTATTAGCCATCTTGGTCACCTTGGTCGTCTTTGTCACGACCCCGATTTTTCAGTCGAGTCTGCCACCATGCCTCGAGCCTCCGCTTGGAGCATACTACATGGGTCTGTTCGTTGGTGAAACCAAGCGCCTGCTCCAAGCGGGCACCCACGACAGGCGTTGGGTGTAGCGCCCTGCACGCAAGCAGCAAGTGGTCGATTGTCTCTTCGCCCGCTCCACACACACTGCATACCGTGTCAGTCACGCTGCTACCGTACTTGCTTCGGTATAGGCGGGTACGTAAGGCACCACCACGGGCCTCTATAAGTAGTCGACTGCCCAGTGTGTTCCCGCAGAAAGTCACCGGGGCAATCTCCGTCTTCAGAGACGCGTACATGTGCATGGAAGGGTGTTTAGCATGCCGCTCATCCAACGGTCCCTCTCAACCCTCTTCACTTCCTCCCGCACTGTGCTCATCCACTCCTTTTCTGTTTGAGGTTCAGTGGCCAAGCTGAAGATCTTAAACTTTGCCCCAAGACGAGTGACTCGCTTCCTCCACGTTGAGTTGATATGCTTCAGGTGAATGTACATAAAAAATCGCCTGGCCCACCAGTCTCCGTTCATGTACCGGAGACGTGTGTAGTACTGAAGCTTAGCAACAAAGACGCGCGCCATCTATGAACGGAGGTGACAACTCATGCGCCTAAAAGCCCAAATTTAAATTGTGCGCGCCACACTACCCACGATCGCATACAACGTCTGAGCACGAAATAGATTCCTCTGTAGCGGAGAGCTACCGCGTCGGGCTATCGATCGAAAGGTCGTCGGTTCGAAACCGGCCTAGAGACGAGAGGTTAAAGTCCCTCAAAATCCTTTATCGGATGAAATAAAAATCCGTAGTTGTCAGATGACATGAAGTCACAGACAGACATTAGCGACCAGCAATGCAACTATCCGTTGGGTTACGGTCGATGATCAATCGATCTGAAAAACGTTTTGCTTTTTCGATACAAACGATGATCGGTCGATCATCGTTTTTATCGAAACAGAAAAACGTTTTGCAAAAAGCAAAACATTTTGCAAGACGCAAAACATTTTTACTTTTTCAAAAAACATCATCAGTTGTTGATCGATCATCGGTCGATGATATATTGATAAATAATAAATTATCAAAAAAGCACAACGTTGTTTATATATTTGAATAGGAATGGCAAGTTGGTCACTCCTGCGTGACGTATGAGGGAACTCTGACATCATCATCATGGGACCAACCCTCTGACGAGCGACTCACGTCCCGAAATTTTGGGCCGAAAAAATGGGACCGGGCCGTGGGAAGGGGGCAATGGGCATTGGAACGCCAAGTACCCAGATATCCATATCGTAGATAGGATCGATGTCAGAAACCGGGTACCCGAATATTGGAAACATATCGATATTGGAAACACATGTTAAAGTATAGATTGGTCATTGGCTGAGTCGTGTGTCAAAATACACAACTAAAGTAAACGCTCAGAGAATGTACTTCAAGTGAAGTACAAGTTTTCTAAACCGTAGTTCGTTAAGTACCATGTGCTTAGAGCAGGCACGTAGCCGTGATTTTGTTTCGGGGGGGGAGGGGGGGGGGAGGGGGGGGGAGGGGGGCATTACAAAATTCTGCATTAGGGAGAGGGGAAGGGAAGGCCCCAACAAGATTGAAGATTTTTTTTGGCGGAGTGGCTACGTGCCTGGCTTAGAGTATTTGCCAACACTGCTTGTTTTTTTTATATAAAATCGTTAGGGGACTTACTAAGGTTTCTCGAGCGATCTTCGAATATTTGAAGATCTGCATATTCTGAGTTTTGTAAGGAAAGGCAACGCTAAAAGGTCACCTTTGCGTTGCCCTTTGGAACGCGATTCTTCGAGTGCAGCAGAAACAACGGGAGCACCAGATGAGCTTCAGAGCGGTTGCTTCATCTTCTTGCCTCTTTTGAGTGAGCATGCAGTGTGTACACCTTCTGTAGTGCGCGAGAGTTCCTACGTTGAGGAGAAGCGAAGACTAGCCCTTTCGTCGAATTGGTCAAGTCTGCTTCATCTTCGGGACAAAAAGAAACGCCAGTCTTCGGGGCTAATCCCTTCGTGTCCGTTCGCTCCCCGCACGTCGTGTTGCGAAAGGCCCCAGGAGACGACCTTCCCTATCTAATCCGACCGGCACCGGTGAACGTCTTGAGTATCGTCGCCACGTGGCTCCGGTCAGCTGTCCCCGGAAACTAAGCGAGACGGGACTTGGGAGCGCCAACGCACCTTGGTGAAAGGTGATCATCGAGTCGAGCGACGCGTCCTTACTTCCGGCCCCTCCCCTTGCTGCTTCTGTCTCGTCTCGGAGCATGGCGCCATCGACAGCTTTTGGACGCCCTGGACAAAAGAGGGTGCTTGACACCCTTTTCAAGGCTTCCGTCGCTAATGGGATTATCTCCTTAGCGTGCGGAAAGCGAGAATCTGCACCTGGGGGTAATTATATGTTTGCCCCATCCGGACTTCGACAGAGCCGGTGACCGGCCAAGGACGTCTGGCCCTCGGTGTGCGTGATGCGTATGGCAGTGTGTGAGGGAGAGGGAAGGGGAGTGCCTGAACGTGACGAAAACTGACCACGCCGTTTCGGTCAGGGCAGGGACGATAGGGATTCCCTACTAGGGATGTGGGGAAAAGTGACGTTATAAAAGCAGCAGCAGGCGGCTGCTACTTTGTGTTTTCGACAGTGTTTCCCGTTGATGTAACATGTTCATATGTGTATATAAAGAGTTACCTATACCAGACACCCCTCCTTCTCCCTGGTCCTTCCCGAGTCCGGCCTCCACATGAGTTCCTGCCCTGGCTTGGCTCCCTGCAGTACCCAAAGTTCCCGGACAACCGCTCGGTCCCAACAGTCGTAACAGTGTTGCTGCAGTGGAAAGCCCGTTAACATTGAGGGGGTTACGTACTGTACAAACCACTTTCTTCCGTTGCTTCCCCCCTTTTTACGCCAGATGCTTCCCCCTCTGCAAATATCAGATGTTCTTCCAAATCTTGTCTCATTTTCTGCAGGAATGTTTGTTGATAGACAAAACGACCACTAAAATTCGAAAGTAATTTGTAATTTGAGTAGAAGTTATTTGGAAAGAGTAATTAAAGTAAACTATTAATTACCGAAATAAAAATTATTTGAAAGTTACTAAACTACTCCGAGAAGTGTTTAAACTACAGTAACTTTAGTAGAGTAGTTGAACTACGTACAAGTCTGGCCGTAATAGACGCCTGCTCAAGTTAGAATTAAAGTGAGGCTATTTAAACGTTGTTGTACACGTTTCTCATAAAAAATAACGAAATAATTTTTTTCGTTACTTGGCCTTAAAAGTGACTAAGTACGTTACTCGTTCCTTTCCTAAAAAATAACTAAATATGTTAATTATTATTGTAAAAAAATTGCATGGTTTACACATATCTGTAATGCGAAATTAGAGCGCAGCCCTTCAGGTATGTTGATATTCTGATTTACCGTAGAAGAGAAGTTGAGAGAAATATATATGTGACGGTGGAAGGGGCCTAAGGCTTGGGCATAATTGAAATCAAAAGAAAAGCAAACCCTTGGTGCACCTCGAAGTTTTCATCAGTTATGCCTCCCCGCTTCATATAGAATATATTTCCGGCTACGCTGAAGAGTCGTGCCACCGATGCACTAAAAGGAACGGCCATGTTGTGCTTCAGGAAGAGCTGGTGAATATGGGATTCCCCTCTCTCTCTGTTTAGCATAGCATTTAGAAACCGGTATTTGTTTTGAGGTTTCGTTTATAAATATGCATATGTGTGTGTGTGGTTTTGTGTGTGCGTGTATGTGTTTGTGTGTGTGTATGCGTTCTTCATTTTTTCGTTTGCTTGAGGGTAGGCCAGGGAGGACGAGGAGGGTACGGTGGGAGTCCAATAAGGCAACGCACGCGGTGTTTGTTTAAACGAAATTTTTTTTGACTACTTGCTCCGGATTTTGTGAAGCCACATCTCGTGAAGCCGTGGGCTGTGACGTCACGTGACGTCACAGTTTTCTCGCTAAACTTAGTATAGAAATTGTATGCGCAATATTGCATTATGGGACATCACAGGCCTACAAACCAATTTAGTTTCTTCGCTAAATTTAGCGGGGAATTGAATACGCGGAAATGGGAGCCTAAGAGCTGCCCATTAAAGGTAACTAAGTAGAAGTAACTTGTTACTAGGAACGGGTTACGTACATGTTTAGAACTTCTATAATACCCACGCCATGACAGCCCTCCAGAACATTGCGATATTCGATAAGAGAAGCAGAAATTGACAATTTTCTTAATGTGCCCCGTAGGATTCAATTCAAAAACAATTTGTGGAGCCGTGGCGTAAAAACTTTACAGGGCCAACAGTATAATTACTGCTTAGTGATATTTTGTAACTGTCATCTAAAATATTCCCTAGGAACATTTCGATGCTTGTTGCTGTTCAGTTGAAATTCGCTTTTCAGTGCATGCGCCGAGGCGTTGATGTCAAATAACGTTGGGGATGTGGGGACGCAAGTTCACGAGAACGTTTAATGAGATCGGAAAGCGCCGTTAAAGCGGGTTATTAGCTGTGGCCCTCGATTATTAGCTATGTGTTTAGCAATGGCATTGAGAAACGGGAATTTCTTTTGAGCTTTCGTTTATAAATGGTATGACCAAATGTTATTGACAAAACTTACATCATATCAGCTTTAACAGTATCTGGAGAGTGCCAGGTGAGTGTCGCGGCGTGTTGAGACCACGCAATTATCAAGCCCCTTTGTACAACCGTGCGCGGTTCGACACAACTTAAAATAACTGGGCGCGTGCCGATGACTTCCTTCAGATAGTTGCTCCTTAATCCTCGAATTTTTCTTTCAAAAAGTGATGTAGCAGAACTGGCCCACTGCTGCGACGCAAAAAAATAGAGCAGAGGGCTTAGTCTTCTCAGAAGCCTTCGGTACGTGATTTCTGGACAAAAATTAGAAATAAAGATGAACCCTCAATGTTCTGTTAAAATTAAAACTTGTTGTTGGCCTAGTTGGTTCATGATGCAATCTAGAGGTTTTTTGCGCGACACAGGGGACAATTACAAGCGAGTAGACACGGACAAGCGCCTGTTAAAAGTGTATGCTGACTGTTAAAACTATATGCTAAGCCTGAAAAGCGTACTTTTAACCCATTTTAACGACACTTTATGGACAAAATAAACATATTCGTGAACTTGCGTTATGAGAAAAATGATGTAATTCTGTGTAAAGTGTTCTTCGAACTTAATAACCCTGCCAGTCGGTTACCCAAATATTGTAGGCAACTCAAATCAAATTGATCACTGCAGCAGCTCTAATGTCTTTACCATTCTAGGTTGTGATCGAAGATCAAAACCACAGCACATATTTGTACCGGTAAGTCAGGTAATAGCACAAAAAAATGCCTTAAACAAACCATTTTATGACGGCGTTAAGTTTGGGGAACTCTGTATTTCTCCACGGTATATGAGACCCGCTATTTCTTTTTTTTAACACAAATAAACGGGTTAAACAAGTCTAGCTTCTCATTAGGGCTATAACTATACCTTGAGGGTGCAAGAACAAAGACAAACACGTGAGAATATTGTTCTGGGAAGCTACAACTAGGTACTATCTGTCTCGAACTAATGACTTTAATCAGATCACTTGATAGAAAGACACAAATCAAATCGTTATTACATAAGAAGTGGCCTTTAGTTACTGTTACTTTCGTATTAATGCATCGGGCAATAATTGTTTTATTAGAATATCTAAGATATTTATTCCCATTTACATTAATTATTGGACGTCGGGGCGTCCATTGCAATAAACATTTAAGGTAGTTTTATTATATCAAAACAAACAAATTAACGGCATGATTTCCCTTTCGAAATGTATGAATCCAATTACAAAATCGCATGCATGTGTGCAATCGACAAGTGATCAACATGAAATGCACTCTATACAAGCCTGTACTCAAGTTCGACAATAAAACCGAAATTTTCTATTGAGAGTCACACGTTTGACAAGTAACACATCAAATAAAAACCGCATCAAACGTCAGCACTAACACAGTTTAGTTTTACACTAGCAAATGGGAATAAACTATTCGATGCTGTTAGTGGAATAATATTTCATCTGCCACCCCGTGTTAATGGTGTCTTTTATGAATATAATAAAGATCAACATCACTAACACTCTAAAGATTCAAAGCGAAAATATATGACTTGAAATGGTTAAACCCTGCTCAGATATATAGGACGAATATAGGAAGTGTATAAGCTATAACAATAATAATAATCAAGAATCAAGAATCAAGAATAGTTTTTATTTGTGCCCAGGAACAACCTTGCGGTTTTGGTGCTGGCGCACGTAAAAAAGAACAAAAACACACACACACAAAAAAAGGAAAAAGAAAAAAAAATACACGGAAGGCAGTTTTACATAAAATTCTACAAAAAAGAAGACGCGAGAACTGTGTACACAAAATTGTACAGAAAAACAAAACAAAAAAGTGCACAAAAATTGCACAGAGAAATGAAGACACGAAAAAAATGTTCCAATACATATGGATGCTTCACTTGGACGCAAACAGACGCGAACATCTGAACACTACACATACAGCTCCGTACAAATAGAAACAAGAAATCAACAAGTCATAGAAATGCATATGGAAACCCGGCAGTTGATTCAGGAAGTTCATCGAAAGTCACAAAAGAGCTTCCGCACAGATTTAACAAAATCGGAGAAGTTGTCAAGAAATATATCGAGATTAAGAGAAGAGTTATTATAAAGGAGGTCCGCACGAGATACTGGATCAAGTGTATTAACTCTAGATGACAGATAGAAGGTTGACGTTTTTCTTGTCGTCACTCGCGGTACGTGCAGAGAAACCTGATGCAGGATGTCGGAGCTATCTATTTGACCATGTATACATTTATAAAGAAAGAGCAGCTCCGCAGTGTTTCGGCGTCCCTGCAAGTCTTGCAGTCGAATGGGTGAACTATGCACGTCATCAACTGCTTTTGCAAGGTTGAAACGGTGTTTAAAAATAGATACGAATTTCGCTTGTACACGAGAAATCCTCAATAGATTAGAGTGGCACGTCCCACCCCACACAACAGATGCATACTCAAGGTGAGAACGACACAGGGAACAATATAATGTTAAAAATGTTTTAGGGTCACGAAATTCTCGTGATACACGACACACAAGACCCAGGGTGCGCAGCGCAGACTTCACAATATGCATAACATGACCCTGGAAACGCAAAGCAGAGTCAAATACAACACCAAGATCTCTGATTTCGCCAACGCGGGATAGTTGATTAGTGTTAATTGTGTAGTTAAATGGTACTGTGGCAGTTTTTCTACAGTAGGTCATGACTTTTGTTTTGGACTGGTTGATCTTCAGGTGATTACGTGAGCACCAGCCAACAACCGAGGTTATATCAGACTGTAAATCCATGCAGTCAGGTTCGCCGCCTATTTCTCTAAATATTTTTATATCGTCTGCATATAGCAAGAAAGAAGACGTGGTGATGGCGCTTGCGACGTCATTCACAAAAACAGAAAATAGCAACGGGCCCAGTACGGAACCCTGTGGTACACCCGAAGTTGCGTTATACGTGGAGGAGCAAGACCCGTTCGCACGCACATAACAAACCCTTTCCCTTAGGTAGTCCTCCAGAAGACAGTAAATCGGACCGCAAAGACCAACTGCAGAGAGCTTAGATAAAAGTATACTGTGGTTTACAATGTCGAAGGCCTTGCTACAATCAAAGTATATAACGTCAAGTTGACCTCTGTCGCACACAACCTTAGACGCAGCAGCCGCGAATGCCACCAGATATGTCGTCGTTGAACGACCAGCGAAAAAACCGTGCTGGTTGGTACTTATCGTGCTTTGAAGTGAAAAAGACAGAGACCTGTGGATGACCTTCTCAAAGAGCTTAGAAAACGAGCAGAGTAAAGAAATAGGTCTGTAGTTAGAAGCGTCAGTCCGCTTGCCCGCCTTAAAAATCGGGACCACAACAGCAATTTTCCAAATACTCGGGAAAATGCCCGACTTCAGACAATTAATAAAGATAGCGCAAAGGACTGGTGTTAAAATGCAGCCGTAAGACTTGAGTATAGCTTGGGGGAGGCCGTCATGACCGGCAGATAGCGTCGGACGCATTGCTTTTATACAAGTTTCTACAGTAACCTCGTCTATCGCAATATTGCTAACTGATAAAGTGTTCGTGCATGGAAGGGTCTCATTAGGAAGTGCGCCAGTATCAACAGTGTAAACCGAACCAAAGACACCAGCGAAAACATTACATACATCAGTTGTAGAGCCTCCGTTCCCTTCTATGACAATAGCATTTTCTCCTGCGCGATCGCCCCTGCGCGATTTAACTCCTCTCCAAAATCTTTTAGGGTTTCGCTGTAGATCTGACTCTACTGCTTCGGTCTCTGCCTGCTTATCACGCTGAAGCAATGCCCTGCAACGACTTCTCACCTCCTGAAATTTAGACTCGAATTCAGGACGGCCTGTTTTCTTAAATTTTCTATGCAAAAACGACTTTCTCTTCAAAGCCGTACGGAGTTCAGGAGAAAACCAATAGGGAAACCCAGAGCGTACGTTTCTTCTCAATGGGATGAACTTTTTCATTCCCTCCTTTACCACAGCGGTCAGTTGATTTACTTGATCATTCACGTTTGGAGACTCCAGAATGGAACTCCAGTTAAAGTCAGAAAAATATCCGTACAGGCCTACGTAATCGCCAGCTGCGTAGTTAAAGGATTTCTCGACGTTTTGGCCACTTGGCATTTGGCGCAGCACTGGTGTTTGAATAGTCATTTTTATATCAAGCGCTGGATGATATTTATCCTCTGGAACGAGAGGAACTTTACTTTTATCGACACTGACAGTCTCTGAGGTCGTTAGACACAGGTCGAGGAACTTCCCTTGCCAGTTGGGTGTGGAGCTTCGTTGTGTCAGACCTAAGAACGATGAAAAATTTACTAACGAGTCACATTTTGTAGTGATATAAAATTATTCGCTGTGACCTTCCATGTTTTCCAACAAATAGATGGTGCGTTAAAATCGCCTAAGATCCAAACATTAGCTGAGTCAGATGCGGTTACGGTTCTTTCAATCTCCTGAAGGCAGTCATGGAATGTTTCCGGTGACATATGCGGGGGAAAATAAAATGCTCCCAAAAGTATATTGTCTTTCGGACCGCGCACCTCAACCCAAACTGACTCGGAATAAGTCTCAAGGCCCGTCCGCCTAACGCAATCGTAGGACTGATCAAACGCGACCAATACACCTCCACCCCGCTTCCCTTCAGTAGACTGCCTGTCACTGCGAAAAACCCTGAAACTTGGCGGGAAGTAATCGGAGGAGGATATGTCTGGACATAACCACGTCTCGGTAAGAACCAGAAAAGTTGAGTTTGAGCAAATTAAATTTTCAAAGAACTGCTTAGATTTTGTGCGCAGACCACGTACATTCTGATAATAGATATTTAAATCGGTATACTTTAGTTTCATATTACGTTTTTATGCTATGTCCGACGGATGAATCATCTCATCGCGAAAATTACCTCTAAATGTCTGGAAGTAGCACCCGCTGGGCCACAGGTAAGGGTCAGCGAGCGCGTGAAAAGAAGGAGTGTCTACAGCGATGTAAAAAGACGCGTAGGATGCATGTCGCGTTTTCAGACGCAGGCATTGCAAAGGTGTCACACCAACAGACTTCAAATGCCTCACCATGTCCGCTGACGTGGTGCGTGGGTTAAGGCGTGTGACAAAAATCTCCTTTCCCTCGGACTGGGGAGACAAAACTGAAGAGAAGGAGGCATTCTCAGGGGCCCCCAAAGACGGCGTGTCTCCAAAGCTGGTTTCACGTCGCAAGTCCGCACACGGAGCACGTGCCGCAAAGTCCGAAGACCCAGGCACAATGAGGCCAGGTGTCGCCGGTGTTATGGGACACATGGTGCTCGCCACTGGGGTGTCAGGCACGGGGTCAGGCACGGGGGTCAGGCACGGCGGTGAGGCGGGCGGAATCGACGCCAGTGGACGACTGGACCGGCGCGCATTCACCCCTGTAGCCGGAAGCGCAGGCTTCTTCTCGGCTCCCCCTCTCTTCCTTGACGACGGAGTTCCGGATGGTGAGCTAGCAGGCGGCGCCGCCGAGTGCCTGAACCTCGGTACACGAAGCACGCCCCGAATCTGGCCTACGTCACCCCTAATGGCGCTCAGGCTGATCGAGTGTAGGTCGAAGCGCTTCGTGCACTCACTCTGAAGGCGCCGATTCTCCTCACGGAGAGCAGCCACTTGATCCGTAAGGAAAGATATACCATCAAGCGCGCTGGTCAGAAGGCGGTGCAGCAAACGATTTGTAGGGTCGGCGTCAGCAGGGAGGCGATCGTCGAGCAGATCTCCCGAGAAGGGCGAAGGGGAGAGTGGCGTGCACACCTCCCCCCGTCCGGTGGCCGTGGCCTCCCAGCCGCATTGCCATCGGGAAGAACGTCAAGGTCGTCTCCCTCCGTGGCGAGGAGCGGCCCCGCGGCAGCGAGCTCAGCCTCGGCGGACCCGGCGAATTCCCCGTTAGGCCTACCGCCAGCATGGGGCGAAACGTGGCCTTCGGCGGACTCGTCGAGATCCTCGTTAGGCCTACCGTCAGTGTGGGGTGAAATGCAGCTCTTGCAGCGAAAATCACTCACCCCAGAAGCCAAATGATGGGTGCCGTCCCTGTCCGCACCCAAACACTTCACGTGAGCACGCTTTGAGCATATTATTCATAATAATAATAATACTAATTATTATTATTATTATTATTATTATTATTATTATATTAATAAAAATATTATTACTAGTAGTAGTAGTAGTAGTAATAGTAGTAATTTAAAATTTAATTAATATGAATATTAATAATAATAATATTAATTATAATAGTCTTCATTTTAGTGTGCCCAGAAAAAAGCCGAGGGTCTTCACTTAGGTGTACAAAGAACGGGTAAACACCGAATTAAAACAAAACAAATAAAACACGCATCACAGATAGGTAGCGATCCTTTGTAATTGCTTTCGGTAAGCAGAAGAGTCACTAAATATTTCAATACCTGCATTGTCAACGCGATTCAACAGTGATTGCACGCGTGACAAGGGTGAAGATCTGCATATGGTATTGACATAAAAAGTACAGTTATTAATTGTCAAACGGGAGTAACATGAATATTAAGATTGGATAAAAGAGAATCATTATCTATAATTCCATTTACTATCTTGTGCAAAAAAAAAAACGCCACGTTTTGTTATTTTGTCAGAGTCAGCCTGAGCAAGAAATTATCAAGATAAACGTAGTAATCTAAATAAAAGCGGCGTTAAAAATAGTGGTCGTAAACGATGCGATTTAAGCGTTTTGGAAACTTTAAATTTTTGTTGAGTGCGTTTCTGACAAAGATTTACAAGCTGCAGAAACAAATTCAAGTCCTGACCTAACAAGAAAGCAAAATAAACGAATAATACAGGGAGGGCTTTTAAATTGCTCCGTGAAGCGAGATATCAGTCCCAATATTGTCGCACTGCCAAATATAGGACACATGCGAAATAAACGACAGTTCATTATCTGTGCTCACGCCAAGGTCCTTTGCAACCGAGATGCGTTTGGTTGAAGTACCTTTTAATACGCAATTGTTATGTAAGACGTTACGACAAGCTATGACAACCTATTCACTTTACATGACCGAACTATGCGCAACAGATCATTCTGTAAAGTTTCGCAGTCCACAGGAGTGCGCACATTCATAAAAGGCTTAATGTTTTCTGCAAACAACAACTCTGTATTTTCAACATATGACGCTAAACCAGTTACGAATTAAGGAACAAGAGGGGGCCGAGAATACACCCTAGGGAACACCAGAATTGAAAACAAAAAGCTTTTGTGCGACTATTATCTATTCGAAAATGGTTGGGACTATATGATAGGTAACTTTGAAACCATTTGCACAGCTCTGCACAACAACCATATAAAGATAATTTATGTGATAACAAGTCATGGTTTACTTTATCAAACGATTTTGACATACATATATATATACAATAAAGTTTAATGTTGTTCATAACAACAGGGGCACAGAAGTTAAACAAGCGCACAAATTTGTTTCAACTGACCGTCCCGTTAGGAAACCGTGCTGGCAAGATGCACATTTTTGGCGAAAGTAAAAAATAATTCGGTTATGCATTACGGGTTCAAATACCTTAAAAAAATCCGGACAATAAAGATATGTGGGATAGTTATTCGTAAAAGAAGCGTCACCATCTTTAAAAGTAATCACCGCATTGTTCAAATGCGATGGGAAAACACCAGAACTACGAGAGAGGATGAAGACTTGCTCAAAAATAGGCAAAAACAGTTCACCACAATCGTTAATTCTAAAAGATGGAATGGAGTCAGCGCCAGTAGATAATTTTGGTTTTCGTTTCTTTATAGGTTCAGCGATTTTTTTCAATATCGACTCTAATACAAGACAAAACGCCATGGTAGTTGATTTTAATATTTGTGGACTCAACGGCTTCTTCAACGATGAAGCAGCAGTAACTGAAGTAATCGACAAATATGTCTTAACCTCTGCAGGCGCGGAAACATAGCTATCATTAAGTGTGCGGTCGCGTAGGCAAATAATTTGGCTACTATCGCGCGTGTGCTGTTTTATAAACCTCCAGAAATGTGTATTTTTTTTTTAGGTTTTGGAGACTCAGAACGAAAGTAACCATGAAGGCTTATTTTACGTTTTAAAGTTGTTTCAATTAGCAAACCTCAGTGGGCAGTTCACGCCTGGAAGACTAAAAACTCCGTAAGTTTGTACTCTGTATTTAAAAAAAAAACATTTTATCAAAATGTTTTATAGAAGTTACTTCATCGGAAAGCTATATCTACAAGAAAGGTAATCCAGACACCATTACTGGTTTCTATTCATACCATTTGTATGACCGAAATAAAGCAATATTATATCGATTTTGTGTATTTGTAACCAACATCTGCTAAGGTTGCCTGCCGGGATTTCTGATGCACGGTAGTAAATGTATCTCAGTTAGCTAAATGTACAATCAATCGAAATAAAATACATATCATTACACAGAACCCGACCACAGCTAAAAACAAAAACGCGAACCCAAGGTTCTGCTATCTTTTTCTTCTACAACTGAAGATGTTCTAAAAAAGCTGAAAATCTTAGCAAACGTTACCACATCGGACTCTAATATAAATGGTAAAATGTTGCGTGCGTCAATACCGATTGAGGAGATACTTAATATAGAATAATATAATACCTCAAAATGCCGACAAAAATTGAATACTCACAAAAAAGCTGGAGCAGGAAAAAAATACACTAGGCAAATGTCAACTCGAGGGAACTTTACTAAATACAAGTGCAATGTGATCGATAGGGCGTATTCGACGCACCCGAACGCAGGAAGGGGTACGCCAATCAGATGGCGACATAGAAGCGCGCAGAGAATGCGCGGTTACGAGGCAAGCAAGCAAGTGCCGCTATTGGTTGAGGTCAAAGGGAAACAAATGCATTTGAGTGCCTTTCAGATGTAAATAAACTTATAAGATAAGCAAAGAAGAGACAAACTTGCACATTGTATTGTACTTCTTGGCGGATCAAAGCTAGTGTCGTTACAGACCGTTATGGTTCCATCAAATCCTTGGTATTTGCAGGCATAGGTATCACTCCTTCTCGTGCTTTCATCGCTGCGAACGCGCCAACAGTATTAAATATTGTATTTTTTGTTTCGTTTATTTCGTTGACGTTCAAAATATTTTATCATCAGATTTGTTCTTTTTTTTTTCACAGTAGAACTACTGGAGCGTCCAAAGCACAAGCTTTCTTGGCTTACGTGGAAATTACTCCTTGAAATGTAAAAAAGAACAAAATCTATTATATTGTATTGCAATGTACTGTATGGTATTCCATAATGGCAGTTTACGTAACTTCCGGAGTAACACATTCCTCTGTGCTTGGGCCACCCTTTCTAATACTAATTAATGACATAAACCGGGGAATTCTCTCGCGCATGAGAATATGCGCAGACGACTGATTCGGATCGTGAAATTCATTCGGACACTGATGTATCAGCTCTTCAAATCAATTCAGTTAGAATTTGGGGTGTCTAAGTTTGTGAATAATTTTAAGCACCTCAAAGTGTTGTCATGTATGGCTCACAATTAAGCGTAACATTTACCAATCAACATCCATCTTACCCGGAGAGACTGTAAACGTTAAAAAATAAGCAAAAGTGCATGGTAGTTCTTTTTCCTGGCAAGTTAAGGTTGGCTTTCACATGTAAACTACGTAAGAGGAAAAGCTAGTAGGAACATGGGTTCTCTACGGAGAAACTTCTCGCGCACTTCAGAATCCGTAAAACGGACTGTCTTTTTTGTGTGTGAAGCCCATTCTAAAGTATTCTTCTATTCTATAGGATTTATCCCAATAGTATCTCATTAATAAAGATAAAGAAAATAAAAACCGTTCCACTAGATTTATCACAAATGACTACAACTTTCATAGTAGTGTCTCCGCAATAAAAAAAATTATAATCAATGGAAATCACTTGCAGTTGGGCGTAAGTATTTGCGTCTAAAATTGTTTCATTCTATTATGTCCGGTTTGTCAAAAATCTAAAAATCGCACTACCTCTTTGAATCATTTAAAGTACCGTGTACTGTAGACCATAATTTAAAACTTCTGGAATACACGTTGAAATCTGATTTCTTTCGTATTTTTTCTACCAACAATCAAAATAATGGAATGGCCTACCAAGCGCGATTGTTACCTTGCAAACTCAAGATTCGTTTTTCTCGCAACTCCAGCTATGTATTTCATAATCCGTTTGAATCGAATATTGTATTAGTGTTCTTTTCCTTGCGAACCGAGGTTGTTCTCTTTGTGTGTGATTACGTCCATGTATGAGTTAGTACATATTATTTTTGTGAAACTTGCGTGTTTTCTCGATCCTTGGTTGTTCAAATTTCAGCATTATTTTTTATGGTTACTGCTCCCTCTGTAATATCCTCAGGGGTTCTGTATAAAATATATAAATAAAAATACTATTTATGTATCGTTTGCGCTATATGTGCTGCACAGTACACAACACAAGTAACAGAGGTATGGTTGATTGCCCAGTAAGTTCGATAAACATATGACAAAATGATAGTGCAACTGCGCCGTGTAAATACCGAAAGACCTGGAACAGACGCATTGCGTTTATGCTTTCAATGATTGGCTGGTCTGAGCTTCGCAAAAGCCTTATCTTTACCTTAAGTTTTCAAATTTGCAATAATTTACAATTATTGTGATTTTTGGCATATTTTATCAGACTAAAAATGCTGCAGTAGACATGCATTAACGATTGACCTTTTCCAAATACCGACGGCACCAGGCGGTGGCTGCACGAACTAAAAATCGAGGAAGTGACCTACCTGCGCTACCAATCGATAATGGGAGCTACGCTACCAGTTGCTTCGCTCTCTGAGCTGCGCCGCGTGCCCAACGCGATGTTAAAGAGGGAAATCCGTAGCGTCCACCCAAACGTCGCGTTTTTCTTTCAGTCCCCTTTCTTTTTTTGTGTAACACAATTATATATATGCTGTAATTACGTGTTCTACTCGCTCATCCACAGCCTCATTCCGAATTTCCTCGATTTTTCGTGCCGACTTCCACCGCTTGGAATCGGGCGCTCGAGCGTGCGCAGAACGCTTCTCGGAAAAGGTCCATTGTGAGGAGCATGTTATTGCCACAAAGATGAAGAGCAATTTGAGAATAAATTGTGATGTAATCGCATTTGGCGTATCAAGTAAGAATACTATTACCTTGGTAATAGAGGCATCTGTATTGTCTTTGGAAATGTTTCTTGTGATACCAAAATAGAAGAAATTCTTTTTTTCTTTTTATTAATTTATTTATTTACGAAAGAAAGCCTGCAGCGCGGAAACTTCGGCATTATAGCAGGTACAGCCCATGGACGCTCAATAAAGAAATAAATAACAGAACATTTGAATATACAACCTCGGCTGCCAAGAAAGAAAATACATTAACGATAAAAATAAATAACAACATTAAAAATCAAGACCATTTCCTCAGGTAAAGGTTCCCACGTCATAATTAATAATAGAAGTCTCGGGTAACAGGTTCCACTGACCGATTGTGTGTGGAAAAAATGAAAACTTCTAACAATCAATCAATCAATCAATCAATGTTTATTTTTCTCTTGTGCTAACCAACAGCTCGAAAGCCTACTGGGTTAAGCACACACAATTGAAATACACACAAAATACAGAGTAGGCAAATTAAAGAGTTGTGAGAAAAAAAAACACGCAAGCACAGAAACGTGCATATATGCCAATTAAAAACACATGCATCAAAATGATCGTTCTCCAAAAGACAGGTTTGTACTAAAAATATCGACGTCAGTAAATTGCGTGTTTAAAACATGTTGCATACGCGAAACCGGTGATGCGTTGCGAATGAGGTCTGGGTAAAAGACTCTAGGATTTCTAGAGTTCGTTCTAAGTGGAATGCGAAATTGAACACAGGTGAGGAGAGTAGGGCTGTCTATTGCATTATGAATTAGCTTATGTAAAAACTGAACATCCCGAATAGACCTTCTTTTACCTAAGGTGCCCAATGTTAATTTTGCTAAAATCGAATTATATTCATAAAAGCACTTTCTGCCAAAATATCTGTCGTAAATGATGCGCACAAATCGCTTTTGTACATGTTCTATACTTTCACTTGCTGTTATAGATATGCAGTTCCAGAATACAGATGCAAATTCTAGTTTCGAACGCACATGGGTACTATATAATCTCAAAAGACAGTGATGAGTGATAACTGGTCTAGTTAAGCGAGACATTATTTCTAGCGTGCGCATTGACTGGCTAATAATGGAGTTTACATGAGAAAGGAAAAAAAGTTGGTCGACCACAAGAACACCTAGGTCTCGCATCTGCGTGGTCCGACAGATCGTTTCATTTTCCAGAACATATACGTAGGATAAATTGTGACGCCTTCTCGACAGCAACATGATTTTTGTTTTGCGCGGATTTAAGAAAAAATAGAACTGCACCATTCTACCACTGAACGAAGATCATCCTGCAGCAAAGTACAGTCAGTGACTGAGGTGACCTCCCGAAACAACTTCACGTCATCTGCGAACATAAGTAATTGAGAGTCCTTTATGGACGAGACCAAATCATTTATAAAAATAAGAAACAACAAAGGTCCAAGGTTTGAGCCTTGAGGCACTCCTGACACAGAAATGAATGGACGAGACAAGAAGCCAGATACGCCTACACAGTTCTGACTTTTATGAAGATAACTCCTAAGCCAGGTATTGTACTCAGGACTCAGGCCATAGTCACTAAGTTTCAGCAATAACAGCTCATGATTGACCTTATCAAAGGCTTTGGACATATCCAGATACATTGCGTCTACTTGGCACCGAGACTGAATAATTGGAAAAGCAAAATTTAAAAATGTGCACAGATTTGTCTCGACGGATCTGCTTTTGACGAAACCGTGCTGTACAAGAACAAACTTTTTTTTAAAAACATTATACAAACGATTGTACACCAGCTTCTCAAAAACCTTTGAAAATGCATTGAGAAGGGAAACAGGACGATAATTACTAACATCACAAGAATTCCCTGACTTGAAAATCGGGACGACTATCGAATATTTCCATTTTTCTGGAAAGATACCACTCTGTATAGACAAGCTGAACACTTTTTCAAGAACAGGATCAGAACAATCAGTTCTACAGAAAATTTCCTTTATCTTTCTGGAACGATCCACATGATTTGAAATATAGTTAGGTAATTCGATGTATTTTATTTTATCAATACCTGTCAAATCGTTAAAGATTGCGAGCAGGAACCTTAATCAAAAATATTTGCGTCTTAGCAATGAAGTTACCCAACCAAGTGCATTTTTAATCTTTATAACGCTATTGTTTCTGCTATAATTTTGTTTTGTTTTGTACTATCATTTCCTTCTATTCTAATCGGACATTCGAACGGCACGTGTGACACTAAAAGTAATATTTTCAAAACATACGCGTGGAGACAGCTGTTAGAAAAACATCACGTGATGTTGCTACATGCGTAGTCCCTGCGACTGTGACCCAATTCTAGAAAATAAATAAAATATGTAAAATAAAGTGTGCTTAATTTTGGAAAGAAAATATCTACAAATAAAAACTCTATTCGTTTTAGTAATAAATAAAAACGTTGGATGCGTATTATGCGTAGGTTAAAATCAATAAAACATGGGTACATTCCATGTTGTGATCCGTTATAAAAGTACTCGACAGACCATTCGGTTTTACACATAGAAACGTACTGCACCCCCGCTGCATGTTGTCTGTACTTGAAGAGACAAAAAGAAAATAATAAGGGTCTTTGGCAAGTGCATTCTAAGTAGTATCAAAACTTAATAAGGGATTACATCTTGCTTAGTTGAAACTCGGAGAGGACAGGGCATAAGGAAATAGTGACTAGAGAATGAAGTAGACGTTGGTCAACATGATACAGTTGTTCGGAGTTCGTATTCAGAAAAATAGGAGGGTGTTTTTCGGAGTCCATTTCTTACATCAAGTTTCAAGTTTTCATTTTTTTTTAGTTTCGTCCATCACCCCAAAAACTTCCCAGTTTCTCGAATGTTTAGTACCATTGGACTTGGTAGAAAACAAGTTATTAAATGCCCTAAATGAGACTTTATATATACAGCACAATCAAGATTATGTTAGAAATAATGCTATGCGGTGTATTAATCACGCTCTTTAGTACCTTGAGAGGTTCATTTTCATCGGGATGTACCGATTGAAATTCGGTTAACCAGAAATGCGCAGGGCGCAATTGCCATTAGTCGTGGGAACTTTCACGCTAAAGAACGCATAGGCATTAATGGTTGTGACGATTACAAAAAGAGATACATGCAAGGTGCTCTATACAAACAAAGCTTCATCAGCATAAAGTTATCGCTACCTGCCCATCGCACACAGGTATTGATAAAATTTTACAGAATATGGAAGACCACTCGCCAGCGCGGAAGAGAGAAAGTGAACATTGATTCAGTCTGCACCACAAGGGGGCCAAAAGAGGTCAATGAGTGTCTACGAGAAATACTTTTAATAAAAGAAAACTCTAATTTCACCAGCAGAAAAGATCTGACGTGTTGACCATATGTTGTATGGAGGTTATTCCTTCATTGTTTTAATACGAGGCCAAAAAACGGTTTCATTTGATACTTCCGAAATGAAAGGGAAGTAAAAAAGAGTTTCAGAAGCATTTTTAAGAGACAGATAAAAACATTTATAATTATAATGCAATTAAATGCAAAGGTGCAAGCGAGCTGGACGAGAATGACGAAAGTAATCCCTGGAGAAGGGGAACAAGAGGGACAAAGGACAAACATGTTTTATGTTTCTCCTTTGTCCCTCTTGTTCCCCTTCTCCAGGGATTACTTTCGTCAGATAAAAACATACTAGTGGGATTTTTATGAATGTCAGTCCCAAATTAGTTGCTTATGAACAAATTTGAATTCAAAATATTTAGAGGATACAGAGTCTTCCGGGTTTTAAAACATTCATGGAAATGTCAGAACATTCGTCAAATAAAATAGAACCACACTAAGTGGTATTTCATATTGAAAGAAAAATTACTTGCTTTTAAAACTGCTCCCCATCTTTTACCTAGAAACTTGACCTATATTATAAACTAAAAAAATTTGAGTTTTTTGTGTAGAATTTTTTTTGAGAGGCAAACAAAAAATCACACATAATTGCAAAAGTATAGAGCATTTAACGAACAAAACTTGAGTACGCAAGTGAGCTGGTGTAAGTTCATAATTAGAGAATTACCCGAGACTGCGGTGATGACACGAAGAACGAAAGAACTCTTAAACTTAGCTGAAGTTTTATTGCCAGAGAATCCGTTTATAAGTGGCCTGAATAAAAAAATTGCACGTGTACAGTTAACCTCCTTACGAGTAGCAGGACAAAAACAATATAGTCTCGCGGGAGAAATGTTTTCGAGTAATGTTTCAACACATATTAACGTTTTGGACGACGTATAGCACGACGTTGAGGACGACTTCCTAAAGATCGCCGCCAAGTACGGTGTCTAGGACGACGTCGAGGACAACGTCCACGACGGCGTTTAGGACGATCTCACGGACAACCTCAAGGACGACATCTAGGACGACGTCGAGGTCGACGCCTAGAGGAGGACACTCAGGGGGGCTGTGACGTATTGGCGTGGGCGGCCACGTTTGCATGCGGAAGCCGCCGTAGATGTAGACGCAGCTGCTGATGTTGAGGCCGTAGATGTAGACGCGGTCGCCTCACAGTCCATCGCTCGGAGCGCACAACGAGCAAAAATGAAGTCCGAAGTGCACCTTTTGCACACGGCGCCCCGGCGGTGACATCACGCTGATGACACCTGATGTGCGGTATGTAGCGCCGTGACCGCTGACACGTCGCATGTTCTACCTGTAAAAGGCAAAATAAATTTCACTTCAGATATGAAACTTTGACGACTGCTGTAAAACCAGACAATTGTTTCCTAAGAAGAATATGTTAGACCATTTGCTTAGACGAATAATTTGATAAAAGCCATTTACTAAAATCGTTTGTTGTCAGACTATGCACACAGCCTAAACATTGCCAGTTTTTGCCATTTTTTAGAAACCTAAATAAACGTGTTGTGTGAATATAAGCGTAGTAGTTTCGGATAATATGCGGTTCGATATTCCCTTCGAGATTAACTACAACCTTACTATTTTTCTAAATGTTGGTCACCGTGGGGTAGCCCCGTTGAGCGTGCTTCTTGCCGAACACCATTGTACTGTGAGGGAGCAATACCCGTGGAGCTCGCTTCCGTGTGTGTTGCTTCTCCACAGTGCACCAATGTTTGGCGAAAAGCTCCCTCAAAACAAGCTGTTCCAGTCACGTGCTTGCGAGCACACCAAACTTAAAATGTGTGATGGTGCGACCACGCCTGTGGTATTTAATAAGGAACGGAAACTTGGGGAATGTTCATAAAATAAAATCGAATAGAATTTGTATTTCTAACACATACATTTCTAAAAAAATACAATAACGAACCGGTGTAAGCCTCAGAAGCTTGTGTACCTGGCTCGGCAGGATAGGTGGCAAATTCAGTAAATAGTACAAATGCAATGCTCCTACATCGTGGAAATTATGCATCCAAGCAACCGAAGTACAGCGGTACAGAACGATATAAATTACATCCTGAAAAACCATAAATCTAGAATCAATCAACAAAACCACAACACTCCTTTCCATAATACAAGTTACATAAGGAAAAGCACATCTCTGGAAGAAGTAACAAATAGTCCCGCACTCAGACTTTACTGATCTAAATTACGTCTCTTTGGAGTTTTTGCCTTGATGTTACCGCAAGTAAGGATTCTGGCACAGTATTGAAAATATGTGGCACATAATAGATACGCGTGCGTTCTCCGTATTCTGTTCGGATTCGCGGTATACTAAATCGAAGCGATTGTCTCATTGGGTGCCCTTGAACATAAGGAGTAGTAAAATTCGAATTCTATAAATAGTAAAGTACTCAGTCCCTTTAAATAACCCATCGATGACGGCAGGTGCCGGAAATAACTATGCCAGACCGTGGATAATCACTTTTTTACAGTAAAAGGTAAAAACATTTTTACATTGTTGAGACAGAATGAAACACCTCTTAACCGCTTACACAAGTCATATCCGCACACTACGATAAATTGCTCTCAAAATAAATTCTTAAATATTTTCCTGAGTTCGCATATTGCACAGAAATCCACTTACATTAAAGGCAGCTAGAAGTATGCAGAACGACGGGAGCTGAAAGTTCAACTTTTTACGGGGGTGTTTGAAGCAAACAAGCTTAGTCTTTGAAGCATTCACTATAATTAAATTTGAGGGAAACCAATCCATCGCAGAAATGAGGTCATTTTCTGGATTTTACTGGTCATGAGATAATATGTATCACATGACACCAGAAGCGTGTTGTCTGCTTATTGAGGAACTGTACATTCAGAAATATCCGAGGGAAATTCATTTATGTATAAATTAAACAGCGAAGGCGACAATACCGAGTTTTGCGGCTCCCTGGCCGTTAAGAATATTCTACTTCTTTTGTGATTTCTAAAAGTTACAACCTGAGACCGTCCTGAAAGGTGCCCTTTCAGAATCGAAAGAAAAGAAAGAGCCCCTAAAACCAACTCTGCACAGTTGACAAAAAAGTATTTTATGAATTATGCTGTCAAAGGCTTGCGATACATAAAAAAACTGCACAGGTACACATATTATATCCTGCGTGTACGCAGTCGCTAACAATTTCAAAAAGTGTTCGCGTTCCCCATTCCGCAACAAATCCGAATTGATGAACATACAGTAAACAAAACCTTTCAACGAAACTACTCATTACTTTAAAAGATGCTTCTGCAGTACCTGCGAAGCGCACAATATAATTTATATTGGCCGAAAAGTATTAAAGTAGTCTACATTCCCCTCTTTGTAAAGTGGCCTAACAATCACAGTGTCCACTCCTGTCGGCCAATCCCCTGTTTCTATATTACCGTTCAACATTTTCTCGAGATCGAGTATCATAATTTCATCAAAACCTGCAGACATTCTTTCCTTAAGGGAGACCAAATAATTTCGTAGTTCACCTTTTGACACTGGCGGAAGGAAAGCTGGCACTTCATTGTACATGGGTAAAGTAATGCTACTGATGTCATCATTAGACTAGAGTGCCCCGTGCACGAGGGCGTAAAATGCGTTGAATTTATCAAGTTTTCCAATGTAACCGGCGCAAAAAATTTGCCTATCATATCGTCAATGAAACGTTTCTTAGGCCTACACAGACCTCAGTTAACGCATTCCCAAGTTTTTGAGGAATCGAAACGATTCTTTTCAAATTATTCTTGAAAATATCTGCGCTAAGAGGAACGGAATCATGCTGACGCCCTGTTTCTGGCAATGTTTAGCTCACCCTTTAGATTTAAATTATCTGGGTAACGTTTACATCTTCTCCAGAGAAATCCCTTAAAATTTATAGCCGCTAAAATTAAGGCGTAGTCCATTTATTGTCCTTCCTTACGCCTTTTAATAATAATTCTTTTTTTTTACATGCGGCAGAAAATTGCACTAATAATTTTACTACTGTATCGTATAGCATTCGTGCTTCTAGAGAGGTCAGAAGATTGTTGTCGTAGTCGTTGATCTTTCTATCAAACTGCACGTGATCAATAAAGTTACTTTAGTTTTCGTAGTATTAGAGTCCTCGCCCTTGTTGCTTGTAAACTGGCATGCTATAAAATAATGATCTACTAGTTTTTCTAATATCACAGCCGCCTTTACGGTGTTATCAAAAATACGAAGATTATTGTCATCAATGCAGGAAGACACAGATTCTCCTCCTAAAAATATTTCTCGAGTAAGGGCCTGTATAACGCTCTGAATGCCATGAGTTTCCAAATTGTTTAAATAATCACAAACGATATGTCGCGATGAATTCATGGTATTTAGGTTGAAGTCACCGGCAAAACACAAGTAACCGGTCGGGCTGAATTCCGATAGTGCGTTTGAAAGTTCTTCCAGAAATAAATTGGCATTGCTGGACGGAGGACGGTATATATTGCTAGTATATATATTGCGAAATCTTGGTAGCTAATCTGCAGAAAAACGTATTCCGCATGCATAATCACTATCTCCACCTGAGTTGTACATTAACTACTTTTCAAGCACCCGCATATTCCTCCTTCCCTTTCAGACGGTCTTGTAAAAGCGAAACGATTGTAACCGGGACTAGAAAATATAGTGATAATGTCCTCAGTAGCATTTATTTCCGTTAGAATAAAAGCATCCATAACTGCGTTCAAACCTCGAACAATTACCATACACTGATCCCAGTACTTTCGGATACTTCTAATATTAATGTAAAAAAGTAAAAGACAACTTTGACTTTTTTTTTTCTTAATTCATTCTTTAAAAAAAAAATCTAAAATTAAAAAAAAAATGCATTCCTTCTACCGAAACGACTGCATCCAAATCTGTTGCACGGTTTTTAACCCTCGAGAATTAACGTTGGTTTTGCTTCGCCTGCTCTCTGACCATCCAGAACAGCGGTATTTTTTACCTTGTGAGGCTTTCATTGAGGAAGAGCACTGCTGCATCATTTGTTCGTTCAAGAGCACGGAGTTCGCCACGGGCTCGCAGCCAGCGATCTTTCAGTTCGCAAGAACTTAACTAAAGCAAGACAATCGGGATTGATTGTCGTCTAGCTGCAAGACGTTGAACTCCCTGGATGTCTCCCTTTTCAAAATCAGATATTTCAAGCTTGAGTCCCATGTCACTAAGAATATTCCTCAGATTTTTATTTGGACTTTTTAGTAGCCCGTGTATTTCCAAGTTCGCAAGGCGGCCATATTGTTCAGAGTTGTTGATTTGTTCCTGCATTGCCAGAATAGTTTCCGCGTGGTCTTTTACAGTTTCACTTCAATCTCCATGTTGCTTTTCTAGCTCCGATATGTTAGTTTAATTTGCTGTCGTGACCACTAGCAAAGCGTTATAGTTAGCCGCTAACCTGTCCAGTTTGCTGTCCATCTCCTGCATGCTCGCCGGTAACCCCTCCACTGTAGGCTTCAGTGCCAGGAGCTCATCTACTTTCGCAGAGAGTGAGAGGAGAGAGTCTATGCTAGTTTTCATTGCCAACACCTGATCAAGTTTTTCCATAAGGCTTGAATCTGAACTTCCACGGCTGCTGAGATGCCCTGCGGCTTTTGAACCTCGGAGCTTGCTCCTCTTTGTGAACCGCTTTTATTATTGGACGTGCGACATGTCTTGCATCGCCATTTGTCACGCTTTACCATTTACCTGCCCCATGACTGTCTAGTAAGTTTCGGTAACAGCAGTGCAAGACTGTCCCAGGTGATAATTGTTCTCACAAACAGAGCACAAAATAATTCTCTTCTCGCTGGTGATGTCCGCCAGACATGCTACGCACTCTTCCACACCAGACATAATAAGCATCAATGCAAGTAGAACACTTCAATCTCACCTCGTGAAAAAGTGTACAGTCGAGTGAGGTAGGTTGCTCCGAGCACAACAGCACCGACTGCGCTGACTTCTTGGGTGATGGACCACAGGAAAAGTACTGAAGCACATAGTATCACCTCACATTTTTTTATTTTTTAGAATCAAATAACTTGCTTCATCCCAGGCAACATGGCTTCCGCAGAGCCCTCTCTACTTCTGCACACTTGGTGGAAACCACGCACTATTTTTCAGAGGTTTTAAACCGGTGAGGTCAAGTGGACGTATTGATGGTACATTCTATGATTTCGTTTCTGTTGACTTTGGGGTACCGCAGGAATCTGTTCTCGGGCCCCTAATGTTTCTCCTATTTAGTAGTGATGCCTTAAACGACCTTACAGTTCAGATTAGTCTCTTTGCAGACGACTGCATCCTTTATGAAGAAGTTACTACTCCTGAAGATCATCTCCTTATTTCTTTGAAAAAAATGATCAGTGGTGCAAAACGTGGCAGATGACACTCAACGCAACAAAGTTCGTATGTATGACCATCACGCGAAAAAAGAAAAACACCTCACAAGTTCCATACAAGATAGATAGCGTACCTTTGCAAAAAGTGGAATCTTTTAAATTCTTGGCAGTCATCATTTCACCTGATCTGCGGTGGAACAGCCACATCGACTGCATTGTAAATTGCGCGTACCAAACGCTAGGCTATTTAAGGTAGTGTCTGGGTGATTTTAGCTGATCAGCAAACTTGATTGCCTACAAAAATTAGGTACGACCCATTCTTGATTACGCTGCCGTGGTATGGGATCCACATATAGAGGTAAACATAACGAAGCTTGAGAAAATACAAAGAATGGCAATTAGATTTATTTACAACACCTACAGCTGGTCAGTATCACCAAGCCAGTTCTTAGCAGACGCTAACCCTGAATGCCTGGAACCAAGACGTCGGAGGGACAGATTAAAATTTTTGTACCTTATTGTTTACGACAGCCTGAAAATCAACAAAAGCAATTATATTTCTTTCTTTTAACCACAGGCAACAAGGAGATCACACCGACTGTCAATCAAAGAATTTTCTGCTAAAAACACGGCATTTCTTCATTCGTTTTTTCCACGCAATATCCGTGAGTGGAATTTTTTGCCAGCTCACGTGTTCGAGAGCGTTTCTTTATCGCTGTTTTTATCACAAATTGAATAGACAACCTTGTTTTGAACCTTGCTGTGTGCTTTCTTTGTCGTTTTTTTTCCGTCTTGCGAGTCATTGCCAGCCGACGTGGTCGAGGGGGTTCGTTGCCAGGTTTTTTTTCGCGAACCTATTAGATATGAATCTGTCAAAACCTTTTTGTAAGTTTGCCTCGCTGTTCCTTCAGTCGTGTGACTCCAATCGTGTTCTATTTTTGAAACCAACTGCAGCGCTGTGGGGCACTGGCAACGCTGTATTTTATGTAACCGAGCATTGTATATTTGAATTTAGGTTGTACCACCCCTGCCAAGGCCTTCAAAAAGGCGAGCAGTATGAATAGATAAATAATAATCAAATAATATTTAGTCTTTTCTTGGGTGACCAAACAAGCATTTACAGCAGTTGGCCCTTCTGGGGCGGTGACCACGAAGCTCAATGAATCAAGTCATCACTTGTACGCTGATACCCTTTCACGCCGTCACTGTCGAATCCGGGTGCCTCAGGAGTGTCGCAGCATCCCAAAGCAGAAGCTGGCGAAAAAAAGTGCAGTTGCGTGAGATAGGTTTTTCGGAGCGCTCGTCACCGACTGTACAGTATTACTGTACAGTCGGTGACATAACTACAGTACAGTATTAAACTGTGGCTATTTTGCAAGGGTACATGTTAGACAGAGATGCCATGAGAACTCGAATTCATAATTTATGATTATCTTTTTTTTCTCTCTTTCAGCATCGAGATATTAAAACGAATATATCTATTTAGCCAGAAGATTTATAAATCCCCTCGGCTAGGTAAAGGTGAGAGTTTGTCTGGGTCTAATTTTATGCCATATACGCTGCTCCGTGCGGGAGCTATAGGGGGCGCCTTGAAAAACGCGCGTAGCGCCAGTAGCGGAGGAGTTGGCGTTCGACAGTGAGGCTCGTTGAGCAGCCTGCGGCGCCTTTTCGCACGCGCACGGACGAAACTTGTACTTTTTGAGCCGATTCGTTGATGCTGACGTTGCATGAGTGCTGGGGCAGACCTAAGAAGGGCATCTAGCTGTTCTCCACTTCTTATATATTGAGTTTGAGTCGTTATTAGGGGTAATTTTTCTAGTTGCGGCCAAAAAAGGGGTTGGAGCAATTTTTCGAAAAGCAAGGCGGCCGCCACCATAATTGCTCTGAGTGGGAAATTTGTTTCGCTCGTCGCTGTAAACGGGACAGCTGGAACGATGATGTTTGGAGGCGAGTGAGATGTCCAATAAGTTCGTGCACGAAGTGTGCCAAGTTTCATTAAGACAGCAGGTGTTAAAGTTATGTTTCTAACGAATAAAAAAATAAAGCACAACAAAAGAAACACAACATTTTAGGCCCAATATTGGACCCAAAATGTTGTGTTATAACCGGGCTGTGCGAAGTGCAGATTTGGGCACACACGTGCTTGGACTTGACAGTAACATGATAGAGCACTTATTATATCAAAAAGAGGTGGCACTGGGAAACCGGGTAGAAATTTGGTTTGTGCGGCGTAACTCAATGGTAACCGGTTTTGACCATGAAAGGGGTGTCAAAAGAATACCACTTGTCGTGGGAAGTGGAGGCTTTACAGGTAGGAAGGGACTAATAGACTGTACTTTCAATTGAAACCACTTTACAAAAGGTGTTTCTAAATCCAAAAAAACAACGTTATCGGTCAACACATGGTTTGGCCGTCAAAGGCTTTCGCAGTCAGCTGCTGTGTAATAAACTGTTGTTGCGCGAGGTGCTGATTTTCGGCACACAGGTACTTTGACATGACCGTAAATTGACACAACATTCATTATACCAAAAAGAGGTGGCATAGCGAAACCAAGCGGAAATTTAGTTTGGGCGGCGTAACTAAATGAGAACCAGTTCTGACCGTCAAAGCCTGTCAAGTTAATACCACTCATCGTGGCAGGTGCACACTTTACAGGTAGGAAGGGACAAGTGGACGGTATTTCTAGTTCGAACAACTTTGTGATAGGTGGCTCGAAAGCCGAGGAAAAAATATTGTTGTCTACAGAACTCGGGGTGTCAGCGTTTCCCCATCCAAAAGGAGGCTGATGAAAAAAGAAAGCACATCACATAAACTTCCATTCTTAATCGTCGATTTTCCAGTGATTCCGAGCTTCATTGAAGTTTTCCTTCGATTCATATTTGTCACTTTTTTTTTACCGTTCGAATCTTTCTACAGGAACTACAGATTGCGTGCGATACTTGTCCGGAAATATCATCAACACGTACGATGGTGACGAAACTTCTTTGGAGGGCATTCCTCCAATGAAATTGGCACTGCATACCCGCGAGTGTGGGATGGCATCTCAGTTCGCACCGTCGGCGCTAACAACACATGTAGGCGTCACTAGTATGACAAAAAACGCAGCGTGCAAAGCGGCAGTGTAGAATATGTCAGCAGGGCCAACACAGTGGCAGATATGATCGGGAGACTAAATTTCTCGCGTAGTACGGCACGGGTCCATCGTTGTCGCTGTCCCATAAAACATCGGCGAGGTGAAAAACTCGTGAAACTTTGTCCCCACGAAATACGACGCATAACTATTGAAGTACTTAACGACGCAACACCGGCAGCACTTCATGCTGTGAACCCAGCGCAACTGCACCGCTCCGATTGCAATGCGTACCAACGTACGTGGCGTGGCTTCGGCATCGCTTTCTCTGGGGTTCTCACTGCCTACCTTCGGTAACGGCCGCGCGGCGGCGCGCCAGTCGCGTCGCACCGAGTGTATACAACCTTCATGATTTCAGTTGTATTCGGTATGTATGGTGCAGCAGTGAAAGGCTTGGTGAAACTAATCAGTATTCCACTACAAAATATTATACCAAAACCACTATCCACTTCCAATTTACCTTGATCTAGAAATTCACTATTGAACCTGTCTACTAAATAATAAATTTTTACAGCTAACAAACAAGAACTAAAAAAATGCTTTTTAAAAAAAACAAAAAGCTTTCTTTCCCTTTTTCTTTAAAACATTAAAATTAGTAGCTTTGTTTGCTCCTCACCAAAGCTGGCTGTACTCCAATTAAGAGAAATTTTGGTTTCACTCGGTTTGTTCATGTCTTCTTAACCATATTGCCTCTTGGCGCTGTTGCCCTTTCCAGTTATCTCGTACCAACTAGCCCAAGTGCCATAGCACTTCAAGGTAAGCCGGGCCTGTTTTACTTTTGACTTGCATTTTTAAACAGGCATCTAGCTGTAATGTTAAAGCTTGCCAATTAATCTGACATGTAATGGGGACCAAAGGATTGCATACAGAAGCCCAAATACGCTACAAAAGAAGCAACCAGTCATTGAATTTTTTTTTTTTCATTTCACTTATTCTTGTTCATACATAATATGGTTTATGATGATCAACCTCCAACATTCCCAACTTACTACGCTGTTCATATTCTTCTAAATGTCTGAGATACACATTCCATGTTTTTGTAGTGAAAAACTAAACTATGCAGTGTCAAATGCCTCAAACACACCAGAACCCCGCACTGCAGTCGCTGCCGGGACGAAAATCGCATGGTGTCTTTTGGTTCCCTAGCCTCCAACACATTATCGTCGCCTTCCACCCTGCTATGGCTGCACGAGCATGCTCGTAGCTCACTACACACCCAAGTGCTATCAAAGGTAGGAGGCTCGTGAAGGAACTGGGACAACTGGAACACTTCTCTGCTCTTATTCTTTAACTGGGGATGTTGGGATGAAATGTAAAAGTTTAAAAACTTACAATTATTGGAATGTAATGTTGGAAATCAAACCCTACTTTTTCTTTTTTTTTCAAATTTTAGTAAGGTCACTGTTAATATTGATACCTTGCCATCTCATAAACTGCTAGTTTAACATTCTTATCGAATTAGAACTTTCAGCAATGCATATAGTTAATTTTTCAAATGCAAAAACTGCCTGGTACATTACTAACAGAACGATAAAAATCATATAGGATCCTTAATAGTCTCCTTTTTAAGTCTTTGTTTAAAACTAGAAAGTGTTTAGGCTCTACAACTTACCATGACTGCTAGAACAATTGTCGCAAAAAACATGATTCATTAAATGAGCCTAGAGGAATGTTTGAAAACAAATACTGCTAGTCACAGCCAGATGCAAGGACAGTAATACAGTGAACCAAAGTTAAGCCATCACAGTACAATCAGCTGCCAATATGATAACTTGCTTTAGTGAGTCCCTACGTGGGGATGCTGTGCACACACTTGCTCAAAAAAAGTAATATTTTAGAGTTTGAGAGAGAGCCGGCATTCCGCAAAGAAACACAGTTGAAGATAGCATGTTTCCTAGAAAACTTTTGGCTGCCATTTTGGCATCCCACAAAATCTTCTTGGACGACTTACAAGATCCTTTTGTATTATCATTTTGACTGCACACATCGAGTCTCTCATGATTTGATTAAATTGTGAAAGCACAAGCATCGCAAATGTCCTTGCAATTTCATTTTGTAAACATATTCTGTCGTTCTCAAAAATGGAATGAGAGCCCTAAAGCAGCTTGAGAGACATCACATTTAATAAACACCATTGTTCTGTTTTTTTGTTTTTTGTATCAAGAAAAATTTGGAATTTCTGAACAATTATGAGATTATGTACGACATCATGAGGAGCATGTGGCGCTCACCTGTCTTTGTCTTTATCATCTGGGCTACCTTTAAGCTCCATTTTGAGTGATAACAAGCCTTACATCAAATTGCACAGACATTTACCCAGCTCTGTCTCATTGTGTCGAGGTAAGACTTGCCGTTATACACCACTAAACCTTTACAAAGAACGCATTGTGTGGCAGTTCTGGGAACACGTTGGATTTACTTAATTCCTGCTCAGCACCAACTCAGACTATGTGCAAGAGGATGTGTGCCTATGTGGGAAGATGCAAAGTTAGAAGCCAAAAGTTGCTAAACTTGTGACAGGGATGCTATAATTCACAAAGTCATTGCAAAAAGTTTTAGAAGACAGCCTTTCAAAGATGTCATTGGTGTTATGTGCCAAATTGCTGAGAACACCAAGACAGAAAGAAACCAGAAGAAAGAGTAGTATTTAAACACTCACCCTTCTATTAGAAATTGTGTTCATGACATACATCTCCATCGAACATGCTAGCTTCATGTGACATGGTCAAAGTTCTATCAACGTTGTTAACCTACCTTCTCAACCATGAGCTCTTGACTTTTTTTATGAAGTGTGTCAGGCTCTTCAGATCAGCAGCAGGAGTTGTAAGAAAAAATAAATGGTTTCAAGAAAATATAGTATCTTTTCTAAATGCCAAGCCTTTCTCGAATACTACAAAACGAAAAAAGGTAAAACAGTACCTATCTGATAAACCACAACAAGAATTCTGAGTAGAATATTTGATCTTCTTTGGCAGTGTATCTAAACCACTAAAGTTTTTGGTACCTATTCTGGATTTTCAGAAGTGACTGAAGAAAATTATACTGGTGCAAATCAACTTTGAATCTTTGGAAGAGAAAACTACACCCCATCCAGGTGCACAACGTTTTGGGCAAAACTTTGTTGTTTTTCTGGGAATTTAGGACCGTAGGAAGTAGTGGCATCATAAGGGTGTGCGGGGGGGGGGGGGGGGGGCGGATTGCTTCCGGTGCAGCGCTCAGGGGGTATCGCGGCGGGCCACGAGAGCCGTGGGGGGTTCGCGGCGTGCTACCGCCCCGGGTAACACTGAGCCAAGTGACGCTAATGTTAGGAAGCTCAAAGAAGCAAAGGTACAGTGCCAAACTTTACTTTCTTCGGCCAAAGTTTAGGTATCTTTGCTCTAATGTAGTCTTTTCAGCCCCCAACAGACTCTAAAGATTATGCCAAAAGGTCAACTCTACCCAAATGACAAACAGGCTGCACAAAAGTGCATCAAACACGTTACACCTCGTAACAAAATATGGCAATACATATATAGGAAAAACTGGAAGATGTATAAATGACCGCTGAAACGAGCGTAACACACAAAAAAAAATTAAAGACGTTTACAAATCTCTGTACTGCGAAACGAGAGCGCAGCTCTTGAGGAGGAGGAGAGGTGGGTAAAAAGGGTAGGACTTGCCCTCCTAATTCTCCGCACCCTCCTTTCCTCCTCTCCTGCTCCTCTTCCCTCCCCGTCCTCCTTAACTCCTCCTTCTCTTTTCCTCCTCCTCTCCTCCTGCCTATGAATTTGTCCTTAACTGATGTGACACGAAGTCCTAAGGTCATTTTCACCGCAAAATTTTGCGGGGAAACTGAATTGGTGCTGGCGTCACGTGACGTCAATTTTTCCGCTAACTGTAGCAGGAAACTTTTCCGTTTTTAGCTTGCAAACATCCCATAATGCAACGCGCGCAATAGCGCCGACGTCCACGCCGACGCTAACGGCGACGCCGACGGCGACAGCGACGCCGCTCAACCCGGGAATGGGTGCCTAAGAGCTGCACTTTAACAAAAAGGTCTGGGCATCTAGGCATTCATTGTCAGGACTGAGGACTGCACTACACTAAAAGAACTGCACTGTTATCAACAAGGTGTTTAAACACCTCGCATGCGAAAGTATTGAGGCTGAAATCAATTGTGAAGCTGGACGAAAAATGTGTTAGCAACCCCTCTTTATTGTTATTAAAGAAAGAGTCATTTCACCTAGCTATAAAGAGAAAGTATTGAAGTGAGGTAGATGTGCCAAGGGTGTAGAAGATTACGACATACAACATCGAGTTGACAATGAGTGATACATCGAGTCTACTGTTTGACACTACGCTCAAATAAACGCCTTTTGGGTTACCTATCGTGTGGTATGTACCCTTTATTTCTTGAATAGGTTCCCTTTATTCTAGCAAAATGGACGATTGGGCGAGTTGGTAAGAGTTCATCGTAACTTGCAACGCGACTGGGACAAGAACAGACTAAGGAGAAAACAAAACACAAGCGCTGAACTAGCAACTGACTCTATTGAAACGAAAAATTCACACGATTCTGCTGCTGCTCGTACAGGCATGCCCCTCCGTGGCCGTGGCGCTTCTTCTTTCCCCCCACACGAAACCGGCCGACTTATCCAAGATACAAAAGTCTGGACCCACTGCTCGTCAAAGTCACTGTCGGCTAGCTCATACACGATGATCTGTTTTTTGTTATGTAGTACGTCTTTATCATTTTTCGGGGTAGTTTGTTGTTGTGTCGGAACATCACTGTCGTATTGGTGAAAAGGGGTTGGCATCCGCAATCCCGGCAATGCATCGCAAGGTGTGTGTAAGCGAATCGCTTACACACACCTCGCGATGCATTGCCAAAAAAAAAATGACGTCACGTGACCTCAAACATCAACTAAATTTCTCCACCAAATTTAGCGATGAAAATGACGTCACATGACTTCGCGTCACGTTACCTATGAACACATTCAGTTTCTCAGCTAGGTTTAGAGGGAAAATTGACGTCACGTGACCTCAACAGCAATTCAGTTCCCAGCTACATTTGGCGGCGACTTGAATTTGTGTTGGGGTTACGTGACGTCAATTTTCCCTCTAAATTTAGCGCGGTTACACCGACGCCGAGAACCATGGAAACGGACGCCTAAGAACTGCGCTCTAAAAATTAGAGCGCAGGTATTGAGGACATAATCTGGTACTGAGAAGAGAGTATGCCCCTCCTCCTCCTCCTACGTACCCCTTCCTCTCCCCCTCCTCTTCTCCTCTCCTCATCCTCTCTTCCTCCTCCTTTCCTCCTTTTCCCCCTCTCCTCTCCTCCTTCAGCTTAATTTAACTGGAAAATTGGCGCAGAGCGTGACCCCAAACACCAATGCAATTTCCCCGCTAAATATAACGGGCAACTTGGAGAACATAATAGCGCTTCACGACAGGGACGAAGGGTAGGAACGAGACAACACAATGCGCTAACTTCAACTGGTTTAATCGTCAGGAAATCAAAGGTATAAATACTCTGCATCATCGCGCCATTCAACCAATCCCAAGCCACGCCACTGATCGCAAGAACTGTATCTCTTTGTCTGCCAAATCGGGCGAAATGACGTCACGTGAGTTAGTGTCCCTTCACTTACGAAGAAATTCACTTTGTCCACTAGATTTAGCGGGACAATTCACGTCACGTGACATCAACCGCTATTCGAATCCCCTTTAAATTGAATTTTTGTTGAGGTCACCTGACGTCAATTCTCCGCTAAAGTTAGCGAGGTATTGAATTGGTCTTGAGGTCACGTAATGTCCATTTTCCCGCTAGATTTAGCGCGGTTACTCCGACGCCGACGGCGACGCCGTGAAACACGGAAACGAGCGCCTAAGAGATGCGCTCTAAAAAGTTCTCCACCATTTTATCCGTACTGCCGGGCAACGCCTTACAGTATATTAATTTTAGGTAAAGTCACATATTCAAATATGCATTCACTGTATGCGGTCGTGACGGGATATCGTGAATTGAGGTTGGTGAATCAAAACCGAAATGGTGTCCAATGCGTTCACAAGATACTTTGCGCGGTTTTACGCAGCTATAGGATCGCTTCAATTTTGCAAGTGGCATATTTATTTTTCATGCGTTTACTTGCTTCGCCTTAATTACATTAAAAAAATATGAGAGGCAATACAATGGCGCACCTAATTTGCTGCTGCCGTTCTTGTTGCTGTTCACAGAACCGTCGAAACCTCCCTCACATTGATTCGGTGGCCATCGCGCCAGCCCTCGACAACGGTCGAACGTGTGCGACGAGCCACGAAAGACGACTGTGCGACTCGTGCGAGCTCTGGGGCGGCTCGTGCGAGCGCGGGGGAAGGGAATGAAAAATAAAAGGAGAAGTTCTGCATGGTAGCTTGGATGTTGACGCGCATTTCCTGAGCTCGGAGCCCATTTCTCCTGACGACCACAATCAATCCCTGTATATGGCGCCCAAACAGGGACCCAGGTCTTCGGGAAATTCACGTTAACAACCTATGTTGGGGCCGTGCGCACTTCGATCAGGTCTCCACCAACCAGTATCGCCTGAACGGCCAAGGTTTGAAGGTAACTCCAAGATAGCTGAACGTTCCATCGAACCTTTCCGCAGGCTTGATGACGAGGCCAAGGACGCCGCATACCAATCAGCAGTCAGCGGCACGGGGATCCTGAAAACCGAGGTGGAGCAGCTACGCCTACAGCTAACAGAGCTCAAGAACGCGACCTGTGCCCAAACGATCGGCTGGCTTCGTTTCGTGACCCGGTTATTGGGCGAGCTGGTTATGCATAGTTACGAAGAGGGAAACAGCGTCAAAAGTACGGAGGAAAAAGAACGACGAACACACGAAGTTCTGAGCCTCTCCCAGATTCCATTGTCGGTGGGTCATGCGAAGAGCATCACCAAAATTCTACGCTCAGAAGCCTAGACCAATGGGACAGCGCGTCGGCACATCAATGGGCGTCGCTACATAGCAATGCTTTAATTGAGAGATCTTACGTCGGCCGAAAGCATATTTGTTTCCCACGCTGAACGCGAACCTCTTTACTGTTAATGACGTCCACGTAATTTCTAATTACGTACTGTGGTTCAAAATAATTTGCACACAACACCCGTCTCATCCAACGTGTTTTCCGCTCAATGAAAGTTCTTATCCCACAGTTTCTGCCGCTCCTCGTCTTCGGTTACACCAAACAAAGGCACCTTTGGAGCGCCCTTCACGCCAGCGTATTCGCGACTCGAGCTAGTTCCTCGCCCTCTAGCGGCGGAAACGCGAACGGCTGTAGTGAGGGTCACCAGGAAGCTCCAATGGCGGAATCCAGCGACGCTCCCGATCGTCCCTCGCAAACGGCGCCCTCGAAGTGCAGACGGCACTGTTCGGTGCCCCGGTGCACCGCTTCTGCATGGAAAGATAGCAGCCTATTGCTTCATCGATTTCCGAACGCGACGGATACATGCCGCCGGGGCCGAGATGCTGTGAACAGACGGGCGGAATGGACGCGCCTCCTTCGGATTGGAAGGGCTGTCACGGAGACAATGACGGTCTGCTCACGACACTTCACGTCGAGCAATTACTTCCTTCCAGGTAAGTGTGCCGACCTGTGATACTTTATAGGTACTGCTGGGACCGGCGTCATCAGGTTTGAAAAATTAGCGATGAGCACAATGACAGACAAGTAATGGGTTCAATGCTCCAGCTCAGTTATTGGGTATGTTGGGAGCGCGGTAAACCAGCTCGCACTGACGTTCCTGTTGCAAAGAAATGCATCTCTGCTCCACTTATACGTGCCGTATTAGTACGCTTGAAGGCCGCAGGTCACTCATCTGCGTTCCGAGTGACAGGAACGCCATAACACCGGGACCACGGTGACGCACGATTGCTTGAAGAAGCTGCTCCTTGCGCTATCTGTCACGCTCTCTGATGTCACGTCATTCGTGTCGTTTCTGTCGCTCAGAACGCTGATGTGTAAACCGGGCTTAAACGCCTTTATGATCGAAAGCGACATCCGTGCTTCCGATCATTTGGGTAGGGGTACCAGATCTGCTGTGAACACTTCAAGCTGGATCAACGCCGCAGTAGGGAACGGACGATTTCCGCGACTTGATAGCGTGCCTTCATGCAAAATGAACCGAAGCGTGTGTTGGTGGCACCAGTGACACTCACAGAACGAAGGAAGAATAAAACAAACAAAAGAACCCGGAGACTGCCGGTAAGAAAAAGACACATACACAAAAGTATTCCAGACACAGGAGATTTATTTTGCATGCAAAGTGCTTTGATAGGAACCAAAACAGGTAATACATAAAAACTACAGATAAGTGAGGGATGTTTTGCTGACTTTGAAAATGGGCAGTCAACCTGTTCAGCTGTTTAGTAGCTTTGTCACCAAGATATGATTGTTGTACTTTGCTATTTATTTCCACCAGAACATGAAGTGAAAGGCGTCGCCTGAAGAAAGGAACAGTGCCCTCCCCAAACCTGCCTGCCCTCTCCACTGAGAATGTAGAGAGAAAAAAAGAAAGCGAGGGAACTGGATGTGGACCGCCAGAAGCGAAGCGTGAGGAGGGAAGCTGTGGAGCCTGTATTGGCCAAGGTAAATGCGCTTTCGAAATTGCCTTTGCATGCCTGCCTCATCCCGAGTCTTCTTTTTTTTTTTTACAGTTTGTTCAATTTGCCGTTTTTTTTTAATAAAAAGGGTAGTGTCTTTTTTGTCAGGCTCATGCTTTTACCCCATATATACCAAGTCTTCAACAGTTCCCAAACGATGATTATCGCGGGATGATCGGTGGCTGAGTTGGCTAAGCGCACAACAGCTTGGAGCTCGCGGAGCGAAAGCTCGGGCTGACGAGCCGAGGCATCCTGGTATTCTGGCCGTACCGATCTAAATAAGCATCGTGCTGGGGTACAGTCAAGTACAACTACTGCGTGGAGCTCATGAAAGACCCCAGGCTAGCAGTCGTACTGCACTGGTCATATTTCTCATCTACAGTGTAAACCAGTATTGCCATAAGCTGGCAGACAAACCTTGCGCTCTCTAATCATGAATCTTTAATTTTTTGACTGTCATGGCCCTCCTACATTTACGTTAACAGGACTGTAGCATATGAATGGAAAGGAGGCGGCTATGATTGGGTGTAACAGAGATGGCCAGGAGGACTGGGTGCGTGTAACGGGTTGAAGCGAGACTAAAACTGATGCGGTCACGTCCATGTGAACAAGGCATGCGGCGCAAAGTTGCACACAGAAAAAGGTACATCAAGAAAGGGGCCATACATACCGTACATTTGCAGCTGCCGAGATTGTTTTATGTATTTGGCATCAACTTGACATACTAACTTCACCATCTTTGCGAAAGATGGTGTTGCATGCTAGACACCAAGGTGTTCACATCAGGCCAAATAGAAAAGAGTCGGAAGTCCAACTTCACATTGAATCATGTTTCATGTCTGATTTGATGCGGAATAATATATGATATGCAGCTCACACAAAAAGTACAAATCCCCCTGAACGCAGCACTTTCCTTTATAAACTTTGTTGTAGGTTGCGCTCTGCCAGGCCCAAGACGCTTGTCAGCAGGACGACAGGGCACAGCCTCCTCAAGGTAAAGATGCAGCCCTGCCACCTGCAGTGCCATAGGAGAGGCCTCTCCAAACTACAGTAGTTCTTGACTAAGGCGTGCAAGTGTGTAGTGGCGACTTTGGGGAAAACGTTTCCTGCATGATCAATCAGGGGAATGTAAGTTCCTTTACGGGCATTCCCAACATGAAGCTTCTCAATGCTCTGAAGAAACTCGTGTCTGGAAAGATGCTAAGATTTGCAAGAGCTACGCTTCCAACAATTGATCGAGTAATCATGAATATGATGGCTTTGAACCATCCTCTGACATTTGACTTCCTGTCACAGATCTCCGGGGCGTCTCCATCAATAGCAAGCACCACTGCTAGAAGCACTGCAAATCTCCTTGCTGTATTTCTAAAGAATGCGATAACCTAGCCCTCAAATGATGAAGGGCTGCACAACCTGCCGGCATGCTTCCAAAAATTCTCCCACGTCCGCATTGTGCTGGACTGCACAGATATTCATGTAGGAACGCCGAAATGCCATAAGTGTCGTATCTGTACACACTCTCACTACAAGAAAGGCCACACTGTGAAGTATCTGGTGGGGGTTTCGCCCGGTGGCTTGGTTACCTACATTAGCAGCGGCTACGGGGGTTGAGCCTCGGACAAGGCTATCTTTGACCAAAGTGGTTTAGTAGATAAGCTTTTGGCGGGGATAGACCATATAATGGTGGACAAGGGGTTTCTAATTGACAGCACGTGCTAAACAAGGCTCATAGCTGTGGTGAGGCCCCCCTTCCTACATGCCAAGAAGCAGCTGTCGAGGCCGAAGCTCTTGCCACTGAACACATCGCTGCAGCAATAGTTCACGTTGAAAGGGTGATCAAAGGATCAAGCAATAGCTTGATCCTTTGTCGCAAAAGCGCATTGCGTCGCAAAAGATCTGTTGGAATTTGGTACCAATTGCTGATGATGTGCTGATCATTGCGTGTGGCTTAGCCAACTTGTGTGCACCGGTTCTGGGAGACGACAAGTTTTTGTAAACTTCTGTGAGTGAAAACGTTGGTCGGTACTTTTTTGTTTGTAGCTATAATACATTTTTTTCTATGGGTGTCTGCAGCATTATATATGGCTTCATCATCGGTGCAATATAGCTGGTACACCAGACAACAGAAAATATTGTGCCGACATTGGCGTCCCCATGGTTAAGGTGGCCCAATACGGTACATGGTTGGCCAGTCTAGACCCAGCATTTTAAGATGCTGGCACTGAACTGGCTCCATGACGACAACATTTGCCGTTTCTGCCAGCATCCAAACAAGATTGTGGCATCCCGGTTACATGACGGCAACATTTGCCGTCCCTGCCAGCTTCCGAAACATATTGTTGCATCCCGGCTACATAACGGCTACATGACGGCAACATTTGCCGTTCCTTCCAGCTTCCAAAACATATTGTTGCATCCCGGCTATATGACAGCTACATGGTGGCAACATTTGCCGTTTCGGCCAGCTTCCAAAACATATCGCTGCATCCCGGCTATATGACAGCTACATGACGGCAACATTCGGTGTTTCTGCCCTCTTCCAAAACATATTGCTGCATCCCGGCTACATAACGGCAACATTTGCCGTTTCTGCCAGCTTCCAAAACATATCGCTGCATCCCGGCTACGTAACGGCTACATGACGGCAACATTTGCCGTTCCTGCCAGCTTCCAAAACATATTGTTGCATCCCGGCTACATAACGGCTACATGACGGCCACATTTGCCGTTCCTGCCAGCTTCCAAAACATATTGTTGCATCCCAGCTATATGACAGCTACATGGCGGCAACATTTGCCGTTTATGCCAGCTTCCAAAACATATCGCTGCATCCCGGCTACATAACGGCTACATGACGGCAACATTTGCCGTTCCTGCCAGCTTCCAAAACATATTGTTGCATCCCGGCTATATGACAGCTACATGGCGGCAACATTTGCCGTTTATGCCAGCTTCCAAAACATATTGCTGCATCCCGGCTACATGACGGCAACATTTGCCGTTTTTGCCAGCTTCCAAAACATATCGCTGCATCCCGGCTACATAACGGCTACATGACGGCAACATTTGCCGTTCCTGCAAACTCCCAAAACATATCGCTGCATCCCGGCTACATAACGGCTACATGACGGCAATATTTGCCTTTCCTGCCAGCTTCCAAAACATATTGTTGCATCCCGGCGATATGACAGCTACATGGCGGCAACATTTGCCGTTTATGCCAGCTTCCAAAACATATTGCTGCATCCCGGCTACATGACGGCTACATTTGCCGTTTTTGCCAGCTTCCAAAAAATATTGCTGCATCCCGGCTACATAACGGCTACATGACGGCAACATTTGCCGTTCCTGCCAGCTTCCAAAACATATTGTTGCATCCCGGCTATATGACAGCTACATGGTGGCAACATTTGCCGTTTATGCGAGCTTCCAAAACATATTGCTGCATCCTGGCTACATGACGGCAACATTTGCCGTTTCTGCCAGCTTCCAAAACATATCGCTGCATCCCGGCTACATAACGGCTACATGACGGCAACATTTGCCGTTCCTTCCAGCTTCCAAAACATATTGTTGCATCCCGGCTATATGACAGCTACATGGCGGCAACATTTGCCGTTTCTGCCAGCTTTCAAAACATATCGCTGCATCCCGGCTATATGACAGCTACATGGCGGCAACATTTTGCTGTTTCTGCCAGCTTCCAAAACATATTGCTGCATCTCGGCTACATGACGGCAATATTTGCAGTTTTTGCCAGCTTCCAAAAAATATCGCTGCATCCCGACTACATAACGGCTACATGACGGCAACATTTGCCGTTCCTGCCAGCTTCCAAAACATATTGCTGCATCCCGGCTATATGACAGCTACATGGCGGCAACATTTGCCGTTTCTGCCAGCTTCCAAAACATATCCCTGCATCCCGGCTATATGACAGCGAGATGACGGCAACATTCGGCGTTTCTGCCATCTTCCAAAACATATTGCTGCATCCCGGCTACATAACGGCAACATTTGCCGTTTCTGCCAGCTTCCAAAACATATCGCTGCATCCCGGCTACGTAACGGCTACATGACGGCAACATTTGCTGTTCCTGCCAGCTTCCAAAACATAATGTTGCATCCCGGCTACATAACGGCTACATGACGGCCACATTTGCCGTTCCTGCCAGCTTCCAAAACATATTGTTGCATCCCGGCTATATGACAGCTACATGGCGGCAACATTTGCCGTTTATGCCAGCTTCCAAAACATATTGCTGCATCCCGGCTACATGACGGCAACATTTGCCGTTTCTGCCAGCTTCCGAAACATATCGGTGCATCCCGGCTACATAACGGCTACATGACGGCAACATTTGCCGTTCCTGCCAGCTTCCAAAACATATTGTTGCATCCCGGCTATATGACAGCTACATGGCGGCAACATTTGCCGTTTATGCCAGCTTCCAAAACATATTGCTGCATCCCGGCTACATGACGGCAACATTTGCCGTTTTTGCCAGCTTCCAAAACATATCGCTGCATCCCGGCTACATAACGGCTACATGACGGCAACATTTGCCGTTCCTGCCAGCTTCCAAAACATATTGTTGCATCCCGGCTATATGACAGCTACATGGCGGCAACATTTGCCGTTTATGCCAGCTTCCAAAACATATTGCTGCATCCCGGCTACATGACGGCAACATTTGCCGTTTCTGCCAGCTTCCAAAACATATCGCTGCATCCCGGCTACATAACGGCTACATGACGGCAACATTTGCCGTTCCTTCCCGCTTCCAAAACATATTGTTGCATCCCGGCTATATGACAGCTACATGGCGGCAACATTTGCCGTTTCTGCCAGCTTCCAAAACATATCGCTGCATCCCGGCTATATGACAGCTACATGGCGGCAACATTTGCCGTTTCTGCCAGCTTCCAAAACATATCCCTGCATCCCGGCTATATGACAGCTAGATGACGGCAACATTCGGCGTTTCTGCCATCTTCCAAAACATATTGCTGCATCCCGGCTACATAACGGCAACATTTGCGGTTTCTGCCAGCCTCCAAAACATATCGCTGCATCCCGGCTACGTAACGGCTACGTGACGGCAACATTTGCCGTTTCTGCCAGCTTCCAAAACATATTGTTGCATCCCGGCTACATAACGGCTACATGACGGCCACATTTGCCGTTCCTGCCAGCTTCCAAAACATATTGTTGCATCCCGGCTATATGACAGCTACATGGCGGCAACACTTGCCGTTTATGCCAGCTTCCAAAACATATTGCTGCATCCCGGCTACATGACGGCAACATTTGCCGTTTCTGCCAGCTTCCGAAACATATCGCTGCATCCCGGCTACATAACGGCTACATGACGGCAACATTTGCCGTTCCTGCCAGCTTCCAAAACATATTGTTGCATCCCGGCTATATGACAGCTACATGGCGGCAACATTTGCCGTTTATGCCAGCTTCCAAAACATATTGCTGCATCCCGGCTACATGAAGGCAACATTTGCCGTTTTTGCCAGCTTCCAAAACATATCGCTGCATCCCGGCTACATAACGGCTACATGACGGCAACATTTGCCGTTCCTGCAAGCTCCCAAAACATATCGCTGCATCCCGGCTACATAACGGCTACATGACGTCAATATTTGCCTTTCCTGCCAGCTTCCAAAACATATTGTTGCATCCCGGCTATATGACAGCTACATGGCGGCAACATTTGCCGTTTATGCCAGCTTCCAAAACATATTGCTGCATCCCGGCTACATGACGACCACATTTGCCGTTTTTGCCAGCTTCCAAAAAATATCGCTGCATCCCGGCTACATAACGGCTACATGACGGCAACATTTGCCGTTCCTGCCAGCTTCCAAAACATATTGTTGCATCCCGGCTATATGACAGCTACATGGCGGCAACATTTCCCGTTTATGCCAGCTTCCAAAACATATTGCTGCATCCCGGCTACATGACGGCAACATTTGCCGTTTCTGCCAGCTTCCAAAACATATCGCTGCATCCCGGCTACATAACGGCTACATGACGGCAACATTTGCCGTTCCTTCCAGCTTCCAAAACATATTGTTGCATCCGGGCTATATGACAGCTACATGGCGGCAACATTTGCCGTTTCTGCCAGCTTCCAAAACATATCGCTGCATCCCGGCTATATGACAGCTACATGGCGGCAACATTTTGCTGTTTCTGCCAGCTTCCAAAACATAGTGCTGCATCCCGGCTACATGACGGAAAATGGCCGTTTCTGCCAGCTTCCATAAAATATTGCTGCATCCAGGCTACATGACGGCTACACGACGGCATCATCATCGTAAACTTTATAAATCGATAAAGTGAAATGTCCTTGCGGTCTCCGGTCGGTGCCCTTAGTCCATGGCTCCGTTGGCCGCCCAGATTCGGCGGGCTCGCTCAACCAGTCGCTGCTAGTCATCGAGCTACATTTGCCGTTTCTGCCAGCTTCCAAACAATATATTGCCGCACGCTGCCTACATGACGGCAACATTTGGCATTTCTGACAGCTTCTAAACGATATTGCCTAAAATATATAAAGTTCTAACCTTACTATATTTAAAGGGTATATCGGGCTCCGTTTTGCAACTTCGAATGACGGCACTGCACCAGCCAAATCGCGGCAACATCGCCAGGACGCTACCATGTTCTAGCGATATTTAGACACAGAAGCACTTTTACCTATAAAACCTTCACCATCAGACTTTAAAACCTTAATTGTTTTTTTTTTCTTTCATTGTCCCTCTTGGCATTTATATTACATTCTCTTTCAACCATAGGATGGGAATAAAATAATCGAAGCGATGGAGGAGAGAACGCACTGTCGCAAAGTTTGTTTAGGAATGACACCGGTTCTCGTCTCGACCGTACCGCAGTTACATAGTCCTAAATCTCAATCTCTCCTGTGTTGTGGGACAAACGTTTTTTTCCGAGAAGACTGTGTATCGCTTAGCCACGCGCTCAAGCAGAATTGCAAGACTTGAGTGGAAGTGAATGATAGAGAGGTATCTGATCTCCCATCGGAGCTTCCGTTCAACAAAATTTAATGCGAGCTTTTGCCGCTAGGAGGCGGTGGTCTGAGCATGCGCGAAACTCTTCTAGTTAAAGGTAATTGCTTGTGGATCAAAATAAACACAATTATCTTTCAAGATGGCCACCGTTGACCCGAAATGTTTTCAATGACGGGTGACCAAGGAGGTTTAAATATATAGGAAAAACCTGGCATCTGTGTCCTCTATGCAAAGTGTAACGAAAATCCCGTGGCCAGAAAATGCGCAAAAAGTTTCGATCAATAGGTTTTGTCAACGCGGGCGCTGTCATTTTTTAGCGGGCAAACAAAAAGGTTGCCATGGTATTTCTTATGTTAACGCAGTGGTATGTCCGGTAAAAAATGGCGACACATTCAGTGTCTCTTCGAAGCTAGAACGTATCTTTTACTTTCGCCGCTCAACACTTTTGCGTACCAGCCTGTGGCAAATCCAAGACAGGGCCTTAGTTTAGCGGTTATTCGGCTTCTACATTGACGATTTCGAGGCGTTTCGACACACAAGGACGCACCAGGCACACTTTTGTCTGTTGTCACTACGTCTTCAGCTTGTCGAGCTTGCAGCCGTCGCCTCAGCACGTCGTTTCGAAATGGAGTGTTCCCAACATGGTTGGAGTGAGCTTTGTCCGCGCTCGATCAAAAACTGGCACCGAGACCGCCGACAGACAATTTCAGAAGTAAACAAGTCGGGCTTTAATCCGCGTTGGGATAAGCTCTACGTTGACTTATGCTTTTCAGAATATATAAATATGAAATAGGCTTAGCATGATCATCCTCCTGTAGAAAATGCTTGTTTTTGACAACGGCATTTTGTTTTTACTGTCTTGAGAGATATGAATCCTCTTATTCAAGCGGTCAAATATCGATCTACCCTGCTATCTATTACGCAACAGGAAATATGAGGCAATAATTAATTTGTTCTATGACTCTCTATTCTCTCTTTCACCATAAAAGCGAGCGAAGGAGAGCTCATGAAGTGTAAACATCGACTTCCCATTTCTTCGCTCGCACTGATCGTCAAACGAAGTGTAGGACACATGGGGCACGTTCCTCGGTGCACGGGTCGTTGTGATGAGAACTAATTTGTGCTACGTTGTCAAGGTTAGCGTACCTTCTGGAGGGCTCTAACTCTGTCAAAGCTGGGGTGAGCGCGTGATAATGAGAGGCAACGCGAGGCCTTGTGCTCTTGTTCTAGTTATCTGAATGTGCTTATCCAGTGCGCTGAAAACAGTATGTAGCTACTGCTCTGGAGGCTGTTTTGTTCTGCCATTTCTCTTTCACTTCTTCTTCTTCTTCTGTCTGCTGTCCTACCTATCTCCGCTTTTCGAAACCTATCCTTTTTATTTTCTTTTTTTCTATGTCACATAAGATCAGCTAATCACGAGGCACCGGACGAGATGGTCGCTCTTTCATAGCGGTAGGCTTGCTGCTGAATTCTACAGAGGGGAACAACTCTTCTGTTTCCACACAGACAGCAACTTAGCAACTTAAGTACACCTCTGTATGCATTGTCAGCTGTATCAATTTTAAATGTCCAAGAAGAAAAACGCCATAGTCGGTGACAGGTTAAAAGTAAACGCTGGGTAGAAAGTCGCCTGCTCTCGAGCGTTCGCTCTGCAGAAGTGGAAAGAGATGAGCTTCTACTACCTGTCACCGACTATGACTAACGCGCTGCATCTCAAAACTCATAGTCATGTTCAGCGAATCCCCGCGCCAGACATAAAATGCATGTTTTCTTTGATTCGTGTGCATGTTTATTAGGCAAAAAACGTAGTACCTCTTATGCCGATTTAGCGAAGAGCTTTCCAGGGGCGAAATTAGTTTTCAGCACGTTAACGCGTGCACCGAGTAAAGTGACCCACGTGTCCTACACTTCGTTTCACGATCAGTGCGAGCGAGGCCAATGTGAAGTCGATGTTAACACTTCATGAGCTCTCCTTTGCTCGCATTTATGGTGAAAGGCCGGGGGGGGGGGGGGGGGGGGAGAAGGGGAGGGGTCCAGGCGAGACGGGGTTCGACCCTGAAAGCTCCCCCCGCCTCCCCTCTACCTACGTCACTGGTGTATTTTTGGCTGTTCGTGATCTTGAAAATCTAAAAAAAAAAAAATCCGTTTCACTGAGCCGTGCAACACGGCCACTAATTCAAACCTGACCTGACCAATAAAATGAAAATAAGTTTTAGCAATAAATAAAAATTTAAAACAAATATGTAAAAGAAATGTACAGTGATTGATTGAGCAATTGCATGTCTTCACAAATAAAAAAATCAATTTAAATTAAATGTCGAACACCGTGTTTGAGGGACGAGATGCACATAAGTTAATATAGATTTCAATCAGCAAACAGAGGCTATCACGGAACGAATAACAGGAGAAGAAGCTGGGACATTATGTCTGCTCGCCCACAAAATTGACTCAAACTGCGTACAGAAGACGATAACTCCAGTAATGACCACGCTAGTGACACCGGCTGCCGAAATATAAGCTGTAATAGAGTTGGGTCGAAACCGAAACTATATGCCTCAGCCCTATAGTTTTCTAATCCAAAGCCACAGCCATTGCTTCGTTCCATTCCAAAGCCACAAGCAGCTTCTGGATTCTTGTTCGTCCCCAGCAGGGTTGCCACTGGTGGCTACTTTTCGCCAAATTGGCTACTTTTGGGGGCGCTTGGCTACCGAAAATTACGTTTGGCGATTTGGCGAATTTTTGGCTACTTTCGGAGGCCTGTTGCGGCTATCAGCAGTATCGGGCCGACACGTTTCCGGGCCAAAACTTGCTCGTTCTGCAAGCTGTGTTCACTGCTGGAAACGGGCAGGTTGACTGAAAAGAATAAAGAAACACTGAGAGCATTTACCTGGACGACCTGGACCGTGCGCAAGCTGACCTCGAGGCAGCATCGCAGCATTTTGAGAACGGCTTGCTACGAGCGGATTGCCTTCCCAGGAGCAACTTTGCATTCGACGACGATGCTTTTAGTTCTTGGAGAAAATGGCGAGTCAACTGCAAACGCACATTCCTAACGCAACATTTGCACTCTGCAGACTTCAAGCAATCAGCCCAGAGATCGTAATGGGGCCCAATGCTTGCCGGAAAATTTCCAGCTTGTGTTCTCACCTTTTCAGCACCTCTAGGAATGAGCTGGAAGCGGATATCCGACCACTGTGGTCTGCTTTTGCCACGAACTAGACGAGCTCTGCGTTAAGCTGTTGGTTCCAGGCACTCATTTTCAGGGATGCTGCCGCAATATGGCCTTCCCCATACAGTCTCAAGAAAAAAGGGTCTAAAAGGGTGTGGTTACACCCTTTGTCCCATATAATACACCCCAAAACTTCAATTCGACGTACAGCGCCCTACAGTCGAACAGACGGCCCGAAATTTTACGAGGGGCTTGATAGCCGTGTGGTACAACCCAGGTTGCACACCGCGTCGACCGGTATCGGGACTACGCCGGCTGGTCCTGGTAACAGGATGGCGGCGCCCGGCCCTTGGTGCCGGTGAGCTACCGGCCCCGGCCGGCGTCGGGGTTTCGTCTTGCTCACTGGCCAGTTCAGCCGTAGAAGTTACAGTCACTGGCCAGCATCGGGTTTTTGCTGTCTTTGCTGGCCAGTCTTTCCATCGAGGTTCCAGTAACTGGCCGGCATCGGTATTTTGCTGTCTTTGATGGCTAGTATTTACATGGAAGTTCAGTAACTGGCCGGCAACGGTACTTTGCTGTCTTTGATGGCCAGTATTTACATGGAAGTTCAGTGACTGGCCGGCATCGGCGCTTTGTTGTTCTGACTGGCGAGCCCCTCCATGGGTTTACTGAACGACATCGTTTTATTTATTTATTTTTTTGCCTTTTTTGCTATGCAGTCAAGTCATTAAGATTCTGACGAACTGCGGCAATTCATGAGTAGCTAGTGGAAATGTTTGCGTTGATCAATCCTTCGCCAATAACTGCCGACGCTGGTGTATTTGATCCCAGCATGGCAAGGCTGACGTGTTTTATCGCGAAAACGCGAGAAAAAACAATGCGGCGAGGAAACTTTGCAGTTCAGGATTCGAGAATCTAACCACCTACGCCATGAAAAATAAGTTACACAACGCCGAACGATACTTTTTCAGGACGCTAGTTTAATAGACCGATCTCACCGGCCAGTTTGACTACGCCACCACTGCCGCAATGCATCAAGGGAACTTTAGTCTTTCTGCACGTGCGACAACCTCGCAGAAGCTCTGCTCGTGAGGAACATGAGACAACACGAGCCCTTTCGTGCTCTGCCGTTTGCCTCCTGTGAACTAAAGTTATGGTGGCCTGACGCATGGGCCGAACGCTCGGTGTGATCGGTCTATTTGATGTACTATACTTAAGGTCCGTGTTTGGCTCTGATAAAAAATAAAATAAAAACGGTATGGCGGAGCCTCCGAATGAAGAACAACAACAACAAACACGTGGCATGATTGAGCACGTGCTGTGAGGTACAAAAACAATAATACGCATTACTTTTCAGAATCTGGACAAGAAAGAGATGTGTGTATTGCTTATGACGCTACGAGAGGTACACAACTCTCCTGAGATCGTGTTATTGGGGATTTTAATTGAGTGTGAAAATATGCTATTTCAGGCAAGAATCGACTGTTTTCTGTGGTAGTTACGATCATCTAACAGAACTATTTCAAATTTTGACATAGCCAGACGATCTGTCCCCCGATAGCTTATGTTATACGACATACCGCACCAAAAAAACGCAAATATAATTTTTTTTTTTTTAACACGATAAAGGCGTTGTGGATGTTCACACTGCCGGGTCTGTGAAGTGACCCCTTGACGCTATGAAACATAAATGTTCTATTGCCGAACGATGCCGTTTCTGAAAGCTAGTTTAATCATCCGCACTGTTCTTGGATCTCAGGAATAAAAACAGGTCTAGGCCTAATAAAAAAGTAAAACTGCGGAGCGCAACCTCGATAAGTAAAATCAGGCGGCAGGCGAGGGAAACATCACTGATGTACCAGAAGAAAATTAAGTACTACTTTCCGTAAGTCAGAAAAATAAGAGATGTGCTTAATACGTATCACGCTGTGAGCTCAGCTAAATAACTGCCTTAAAATAGCGGTACTTTTTGTTTTAATAGTGGGTAAAGTTGACCACCTTCAGACAAACTTCGGCTGCATCACTGTGGCAGTTTGACCACTTACAAATTTCTCATTGTGCTCTTAATATTCCCATTATTATTACCTTCTTTACTTCGTTGAAAGGACCTGCGCTGTTTGCCTACTACACTGACCCAGAAATTAGCACGGAGGGAGCGAATTTTCCCGGCAAAACAAGAGGGCCACGGTTTGTGCATTGCATCAATTTAAATTTGAGCTCACACTTGCTATTTTCACATTCTGCGTGATTTTTACCCTAAAGTAAGGGGCCAGCAACTGCAAAAAACATATAAAATATTTAAAATATTAAAAAGAAATAAAAAAACGTAGTAAAAAAAAAAAAAAAAAAACTTCACTCTATCGAGATTCGAACCACTGACCACAATATCACTAGCAGTGCGCGTTTACCAACATACCAAACCGCCAAGTCGAAAACACGTTGTTTACAATAGTTTATATGTCTGCTGAGTTCGTTTGAATATATTGTATGATTAGTTTCGTATGTAATTTTGCTACGTGTTCAGGACGTATTTCTAATGTTGTGGCAATATTTACATGCTCAATGATTTATTAATACTGTGTCTTTTAATAGCTTTTTAATGCGCTTTGTTGATCGTTTTATTGCAAGCGTGTTGAAGATACGCGCACATAGCTTCCGTAAAGTCGTTAGACATCCATATAGCCACCGAACGCGATCCAATCCAATCCACAGCCTTGTTTTGCCGGCCGTGTTGGCCGTGTGTGTTAGAGCACTGCACGGGCCCGGGCCAGCCCGAAAGCCCGAGCCCGGCCCGGCCCGCGGGCCGGGCTCGGGCCGGGTAGCACGTATTTTCTCGGGCCCGGGCCGGGCTCGGGCTTGAACAAAAACGTTCTCGGGCCGCGCCGGCTCGGGCCGGCCCGGGCCGTGCCTGGGCAATCTTGTGCCCATAAATTGTTGTTGATAGCAAGAAGTTTGCTCATTAATCTTTTAGGTTCATTGAACACAAAAAGGCGAAGTGCAAATTAACTACAGCGTCGTCAAAAATAACTAAAAGACGTCTTGAAGCTAGAAAGCCTTCAAGCTTTTTCCGTGTGAGCGAGGGTTCAGTGTTATAAATTGTAAACAAAATAAAGTCCCAGTCATGTGCTTCTCAACGTGTCTGATTCATCGCTTTGGGTACCGTAAAAAAAGATTTAGAAAAGCATACGCAAGCGCTTTGGGTACCGTAAAAATAGCGTTGCGATGTAAAACCTATGGCGATGCTAATTCAGCTTGCCCAAAGTGCTTCAGTACGTTATTCTAAGACTCCCTTATTGCACAGAGCACGACACTATATTAGCGCGAACAAGCGATCGTCGTGTTTTATGTTTATCTAATAGAATCAAAACGCTGTTTTCAAAACTATTAGTGTCTTTAGAAGTGCTCATCTGGGCCACAGACCTAAGCGGTATACTTTGGTGCCTACTAACACCGTTTCGAAGTAAAATTCGAAAAAAGAGTCAACGTCGTGTTCGCGGTATCAGTGTCGCGCAGTGTACATAGTTCGCGGGATAACCTCCTCTCCTTTCCAATAAACCAATTTTTCTCTCTGTCTCTCCGTTCCGCGCTTGCACGTTTGGGGAACCATCTTGAAAAAAAAAAACGTTTTAAGGGGTTAAGTAGGAATATATTAAACTTAAGCTTGCCTGAAAGAATTGTATATTTTAAGAACGCGTTGACATATAAAGCTACTTCAGAACATATTCTTAAACAGAAAAGGTGCGCAGACCAGGCTTAGAACGATGGAGGCTTTTTGCGAAGAGGTTGCGATGTGCAGGGCCTTATAAACGTAGGTTGAAACGGGACGCGTTCAAACGCAAAGGGTGTTTCGGAAACTGGTTCAGATAAGAAGGGCGTTTAGGGAATGGGTCGAAACAGGACAAATTCAAACGAGAAGCTGGTCGAAACGGGACGGGTTCATATGGGAAGGGCGTTTAAAGAATGGGTCGAAACAGGACGGGTTCAAATGGGGAGCTCGTTTCGGGAACGGGTCGAAACGGGACGGGTTCAAACGGGAATGGGTTGTTTCGGGCTACAGCCATCGGGTCGGGTCGGGCGGGGCCTAGAAATTAAAAATTTGGTCGGGCTCGGGCCGGGCCCGGGCCGTCTCTCTTCCGGGCCGGGTCGGGCCGGGCCTAGAAATTAAAAATTCTGTCGGGCTCGGGCCGGGCCCGGGCCGTGTCTCTACCGGGCCGGGTCGGGCCGGGCCTAGAAATTCCGGCCCGTGCAGTGCTCTAGTGTGTGTTTCACGTCTCTGTCTTGAGGTCAATTTACCGATTAGTCGTGATGCGTGGAGTTTAACTTAGTTTCAAATGTGTCCGAAAAAGAAGGAAGCGACTGTGAGCCGTGGAACTACGCCGAATCTGCTCAACAGCCAAGATCATGGCACGGTCGCTTCAAAGTAAGTTCCTTTCTCTGCCCGTTAGGGCTAGATTATTCTTTTTTCCATTCAAAATGCTTGTTATTGTCTAGATCGCTTGCTTTTACCAGTATTACTAATTGCGCGCGAATGGTGCTATGCGAGGCTGTTTTGCTTCGTTCACAAATAGGCTGTGTACTCGGTCCAGGTCCATCAATAGCGGCGGAACTTTTTGGAGATGGGGGGGAGGGGTGGGCGGGAGGGACGGCGGCGGCGGCGGCCGGGCGGCCGGGCGGCCGGCGGGTGGAGGCGGAAAGGGGAGGGGGGAAACTTTGATTGCCTCCCTCCACCGTATTGTTCACTGGTAAACTAGAATGTCTGGAAGAGCGCGGTGTCCCTCCATCGCCTAAGCTCTAGGTTAGACACTACGGGTGGATTCTGTGTGCGTATTTGCGTCCGGAGAGATGGGCCAGGCAAAAGGCAGGGATTGATTGATCGAGCAAGTCCGTAGCTTCCGCCGCCCAGTCGTCTGCAAACGACTTCATTTTCGTGATTCGTTACCACAAAAAATTGTCAAAAATTGGTGCCGCGATGAATTCATCCCATGGTGATTGGCACAGCATACTGCTCCTGATCACAAAAATCTGTGCCCGCGAAATAATTCTTGATGCCGCTTCTGGGCTTCTGGGGAGATTTACAAGCATGTCCTGAATTAAGGTAGTGTCTCGACAGTTTACGGGAGGTATATTTTGTTCAGTGTAAGTATATAACGTTAGACATACCTCACCCAATCCCTGTTTTTTTTTGTTTTTTTTCGTTGGGTTCTGCCTTTAGCGAATGGTGTAGGTTGTAATTGTTTTTAGTTGTTGCATGCTAGTAATGTGGTGAGCTTGTACTAATTGAACACCTTGAAAAACAGTTCACCACAAACAGTCAAGGAGACAAGCAGAGTAACGCGTAAACCATACGCAAGCGCAGACTCTCGACTCGCATAAACAGAGAAGGAAAAAATAAAGAATGCGGAAGGAGCTCAAGCACAGGCCCAAGTGGAATGTGCCGATTCACCCATTAGCAAGAGCAGATTTTAAAACCATAATTTCCTCGTCTGTTAAGGCAACAGATTGAAGGCCAATACATAAAGACAGCTCAATCTCTCTCTAAACTCTACGATGAATTGTCACTTACTTATGCACTATTTACACTGCTCGTGTGTCATCCTTATAGCCTCGTCCCACTAGAGCGACAGACAGCAACAAACGACAGCGACACACGACGAGTGACACACGACACACGCTGTCCCACCTGGCGGACACGATGCAGGACACAGGGACAAGGAAACTTCTTTTCTAGTGGGACTGGAGTTGTCAACAAAACACTTCAAAATACACAGATAAACAGAGTCTGGCGACGCGGTTTTCATATTTTGCTCTTTGGGCATTAAACGCGCGCCGACAAACACGGTGAAAGTGGAGACGATTACTTTATTTCTTGATTAAAGCTTCCGCTTCTCTTCATTTGCCGTTGGCGACTTTCCACAAACAGTCGTGACAATCGACACCAAACTTTTTCTGAACTAGAATACCCGAATCGTTCCTTTTTTTTTTGGGTCGTTCGAGGCATTCTAGGTGAGCACCAAGGAATTTCACCCCGATTTTGAGGATGTTTGAAACTTCATATCCGAATGAGCGAGGGCAGGCGTTTTATGGGGGACACTACGGCATCCCGATTATCACAGAACGTGATGACAAGTCTCGTCTGCCGGAATGGCTTGCCGCGGAACGTTGTGTCCTACTTCGTGGTGAGCGGTCTTTGGTCAGTCCTCGAACATGGGTGCATCCATTCCTGATGCAGGGGCGTAGACCTCGGCGTCTTGAAGCACCAAATTGCGCACCAAGTTTTTGCGAGCAAAACCAGCCACAGACAACCCTTTCGCAACATGACTTCCCAGCGCCAGCAAGCAAGCCGCACCTGCGACCACTATGAGCAATCGAGGGACCGGAAGTGCGGGAACGAGGAGAGGCCACCAAGGGCTTCTCTGAAGGTCGAGCGGCAGAGCAAGCCACGGGAGGAAGGGTAGAAGGGTGGAAAGAGAGGCAACAGAGGGCGAGGAGGATAAGTTTGTATCCGAGAGATGTTCCTCGGTGGGACTGCTTGCTCCGCTTCAAGTCCAACAACAGACAAGAACTCGTTCGTCAGGGAGGAAGTGGCCGAGTGGGCTAACGCGTCTCAACTCGGAGCGTGGAGCGAAAGCTTGCGCTGGGAACCTCCTGGGTTCGATCCCCGCCGCCCCCGCCCGTTTCGATCTGGATGAGTTTCGTACCGGCACGCGTTCGTGTGATCACTACTGCGTGATGCATGTTAAAAACCCCAGGTTAGCGGTTGTACCACACTGGCCAAATTTCTCATCTACAGCTAAGAGACCGATTACCCGTTGAGGCGCATCTCCATCAAGGCTGTATAAACATAAAGAGCAAGCCAATTTTTTTTTTTTTGAACTCGTTCGTCGTCGATGGTTTGCTTGCGATTGTCGCGGGCGTTGGCCGTTGCAGTGGGACAGCATCGGCGACACGGAACTTTGTGGTGTCGTCGGACGAAAATCGGTGTTTGTCGCTCTAGTGGGACGAGGCTTTTGAGAAAACGTGAATAATTAGCAGATACTGTGAAAAACATGCAAGGGGATTATTTTAGGCCTTTATTATTCATAGTATGGGCGACCAATGTGTCCGCACATCCGTCTGTTACCTGAGCTGCCAAGAAAATCGTGTTTACACTCTTATGCATATGGGTGGAGTTAGCACGTTCCACTTGGACCTGTTCGAACTTTTGCTAAAGCTCCTTCCGCATTCTTTATTTTTTTTCTTCTCCAATTTGTGAGTTGGGAGTCTACACTCGTATTTAGTGTATGTATTCCTCTCCTTTATTCCTTGTTTTTTGTCTGTTATTTTTCAGGATGTTCAATCAAAATGAACTCACCACCTTATTACATGGAAAGGCTGTTGTTAATTCCAAAGTGTCTGTAAAACAATCTAGCTGACATCTTTTGCTCACGCCCCGGTTTCTGAAGCTCTCATTCTCCGAACACAGCCTTTCTGATTTCTTTGATCCTTTTTCTTTTATGTTCAATAGATCAAGTTGTGAGTGTGCACCAGTCTGCGTCCTATCTGTTCCTGTCCTTTTGTCCTTGTCTTTTTGTGCACTTTTTTCAAGTTGGTCCATGATATTTTTTATCGTATATTCTAATCTGTGTTTTCACCTTTATACTTACTGCAGTCCTTACCAAGTAGAAGTTGGCATTCACTTTTGCCATCCTGATGTGAGTGTCCTGAGACGACACAGAATGACAGCTTCCTCTGCTGAAGGCCAGGCTTCATGGAAGACTGCCAAGGCTGTTCATGGTAAGGTGCTCTATATATTGAGCAGTATAATAGCAACTTATTGCTGATAGGATTGTTTTTAACACAGACTGTGTTTATGAACTGGCCTTTAGCAATTCCGATGCCACTCACGTGGAATGAAATCCTGTAGGGGAATTGCGCATCCCATTCGTAAGCGGAATGCTGATTTTACAACAGAAGTGCGTTTCGACTTGCTGCCAGTATTGCTGTGTGTGTTGTGTTTGTATTTTTATTTGTTTATTTAGTGTTCCCAATAATGGCTGAAGCCTTCCCATTGGAAGTGGCAACACACAAACACAAATGAACGGCAAGAGAGGTGAACAGCGCCACTCACACCGTTCGCACCCCACCCATTGGTTTTGGGAGAGGTTTGCAGTATTGGTCTCTATGGTATTTGGTCATATATCGCACATGAACACAACCAGGGCACTGTGCCTACAATTCAGCACTCGCAAGATTTGCGTGAATACACCCTGCAGCTGGTCGCACTTTCAGAGTCGTTTTAATGTTGCAAAAATGAATAATGACATTGGCATATTTCTCGTGCCAAATCCTTCATGCCTGTTCCGAACTCTGATCTCCACGAGATCACAGTAGAGTCGTTTCTGTTGTAGAGTAAAACCTCGTTAATTCAACCCTCGCTAAATTGGAAATTTGGATATTTTGAACTGCCGATCCGGTCCCGTCAAACGTATGTATTAGTCAATGGCAGCAAACGCTCATTAATTCGGAGGGAACGCGGCGCACTATGGTGAATTCGGCAGGTGGCGCTAGGTACCGTCTGTTCCAAAAAGTATGACCGCTATCCATCCGAAGTGCACACGTGGTTTTTCCGGTTTTCCCATGGTTCTTCGCTCTTCCGGTTCTCCGTGTTTCGCACCAGTTTTGCTCTGGATCGCCGTGCTTCAGCGCGTTACTCTCCTGGCACGGAAGCGGCAGAAGCATTGCTGTAACGGAAAAAGGGTAGCATAAGTGATCGATGACCGGAATGGCAAAATCGCGACAAGCGGGGCTATTGTTCCCGAGCGTGCCAATAGCGAGAGTGACAGTCACGTTTTATGCCTCAACGCGGGGATCCTAAAGCCTGCCATTTTAACAACTATCCTATCCCTCAATTTTTCGCCGGCCACCCCTGCATTGAAAAGTGCAACGTGACTGGCACTCTCGCTATCGGCGCTCGGAAAAAATAGCACCGGGTGTCGCGATTTCGCCGCTCCGGTTACTGGTCAGTTGTGCTACCCGTTTTCCGTTGCAGCTGTACTAGGCTAAGAATTTAGCGACGAAAGTGGAAATACTGAGGGCCTTGAAGGGCGGCGTCCCTCGACAAGTGATGGAAAGTTGCGACGTCAAGAGAAGCACTTTGGCCACATACGTAAAAATTGTGGCCGATATCCTACGGGCTTTCGAGAGCGAGAAGTTCAACGCGAAAAGAAAGCGGCCTTGGAAGGTGGTGCGCCCGAAACTAGAAGAGGCCTTGCTGTGCTACATTGTCAGCGCACGGGATGCTTAGCTCCGACAGTGCGACTGCGGTGGAGCACTCGAACGCGCTAAGGAGAGTTGTCGTCTCCGCCCAAGTGTCGTCCAGAAAGCAGGCGGTAATGACAGATTTCTTTTCAAAATAAAGGTATGTCACAGGGAAACGTTTTCGCGCAGCTTTCTTTGTCCTTTCGATATTTCAACTTTCGGATAATTCGACATTTTTGCCGGTCCCACGAGATCCGAATTAACGAGGTTTTACTGTAGTGGCACGGCTGACTCTGTACTTGTTTTGCTTTAGTCTTTGTAAGGGGGACGCTGTAATCCAATTCTACTCATCTCTGGTGTACCAGATAGCACCATATTTGCAGAGATAGTCTTCAGATTTTGTAGTTCCATCGAAATATATTTCAGCTTATAAAATATTTGTTATTTGGCTTGTAAATTTTCAAGCAGATCTAGATCGAAGGCAGCAAATATCTTACCTGCAGTCATGGTATGTGTCCGAAGTATATTGCATTAACATAATTGACCCAACCTCTGATTTTTGTTTTCAGTGCCTCTAGCGAATTGTGGACGCTAGGATTGCTTTTGTTTGTTTGACATAATCTACAACACTTTTTTCACCTTTATACTCAGAGCAGCCCCTGCCGAACGGAAGCTAGCATCGACTAGGCCAATTCGTTCCTTCATCACCAGCCGAGCCGAGGATCAGGTCCATGGCAGTCTGCAAAGGTTGTTGATGGTAAGCTGCCTTATATATACAGCTGTGTAATAGCAGCTTGTCCTGGATGACAATTTGAAATGCCTGTTTATGTTTTAGAAAGTGAAATTTGCATGGGCATACTTGCAACGTGAAACCTTACTAAGCCTGTTCTGATCTTTTATCCCCTTGAGATTTCAGTACAGCCGTTTCTGATGCACACATACTGCCTACTTCGGCCAGGTAGAGACTTGATCCATATGAAGGTAAGCAGGTGATTATCAACTGCTCAGTGCTGTCCGTGGTGACGTTCTCTCCTTATCAGATGACTTACCATGCTTGGTTCGCAAGGCATTTTAAAAGGAGAGCAAGTCTGCTGGTGCATGATGCTCCCAGTACTGAGCAGTCGATGATCGCGTGTTTACACTCGTAGAGATCACGACTGTACTTCAAGCTCGGCAAGTGTGACACTTATGTGATTCAGCCTAGCTGTGGTGTGCTGAGCGGTATATGTAGAACTAGTTGGCTTGTGCACACACAGTGGGTGTGCGGTATAAAACGCGCCCAATTGGCAACTTTAATGCAGTCTCGTGTAGTCCCATTGATGCTTTCTTTTGGCGTGCATGATATGTGTTCACACTTTTTTTTTCTCGCTTACCGACAGTCTTAGCTGTCTGCAGAGAGTGAGTGTGAGACATGCCAACAAGCCTCTAAAGAAGTATGCAGTGCAATTTTGGTCTATTGTGCAAGCGAGGAAGAAGACTGCTCGTTTGGCTGTTGAGGCTGCGACATAGGATAGTTTCATCTGAGCATTGTTACGACCCGCTCCACTCAAAAGGAAAGCACCTGCATGCTCACAACGCTCAGTCAGCAACGACCAGTCGGAGCGCAGATGCCGATAGAGCAGACAATTCCTGCACCCCGATGACCACTGCCGACTGAGCGTTACGTGCGTGCCTGGTTACTTTCCCGCTAAGTGGCTGAGCGGAGCGGGCCGTAAAAAGCGCTCAGCTAAAACTTTTTTTGATAGTGGGTGGCTGACGCATAGATATTTCAGGCAGAAGGATGGCCGACATTGCTCACATCAATTCTCAGTATGAGCAGCTCTCATCACAAGACGAAATTATTATTCAAACTTCCTCTACCCCTTTCTGAAGGTTTTGAAGGTGCTCCTAGCAGTATTGTCGGGCTAGACATAATCATACCCAGATCCACTCCAATAAATTCTAAGAGGATGAAGTCAGTTGCCACATAGCTTGTGCAAAACTAAATCTGGAACTCACTCCTCCTTCCTGTTTTTCACTGTATTGAGAACCTTGTCTCAGTATGTGATGGGTCTGTGAGGAAAATTGACCAGATAAACAATATACTTAGAAAATGGATGTCCCATACATATTAACCTGCACCTAACAGCCACTGTACACCGCCTCACTACTGATTTGTTATCTTTCTATTGATTCGCCTGAACTGTTCGCACCTGTAGACATTAATGATGATCACAAGGGAATGTTTCTTGTCATATGATGTCATATGCTTAAAGTAAGTGAGGCGTGCGGGCATTTTCAAGGGCTATGGGGCATGCCGATGGTAAACACTCAATGTGAGTTTATGGTAGACGCTAATAATATATACTAGTTTCTGTGTAAGTTGCTATTTTTTAGTTGGTGAAGTCTGCAGATGAGTTTTAGTCAGGCAGTCATTATGTGGGAACACAGGGGCCATACTCTGCAATTTATTATATGTTTACATGTGTCTACCCAATCTCATTAGTATGTGTAAAACAATGAGCTGTATTTGCGAATCCAACGATCTATAGGGGGCGCCACCACCAAACAAACATGGCGGCTGGGAACAGGTCGCGTCGGCTCGGCCGGGCCGCCTGAACGGGTAGCGCATTCAATTTAACAGATTTTCTTTTGTTTAATGCCCTATTTTATAGGTATTTCAACTGCGACGGTTAAATGTAGCCGGTGCACATAAACTTGCAGAGCATAGTTTTGTTTTCCCGGTGCATTTTGTTCTTTTCATGTCAAACTTTTGTTTCGGAGGTTTCGTTCAATACCGAAACTATGAGCTCCGGAGAGACGGTAATGGACTCTAATCAGTTTTGATCAGGTAAGGAAAGCAGCGATGACTACAGAATTGTTCCACCGACAGTAATTTTCAGCTAACTCGCATCCCTCGACCATACGACTTATCTGCCGGCGAAATCGAGCTTTTGTGCGTATTAAGAAGCAGCTCCAGTCGTCTGCTTAGTCAGCAACACAGGCTGCAGGAAAATTACGAAAATTAAGCAAGCGCTCCTTGAGCCAAGCTTGAGCTTCTTGAGCCCCACTAAGCAGCTGATACTCGTATTTCAACTCGGGTTTTAGTGACAATCGAGAAGTCATTTTGACGAATGTGCGGGTTATGCCTTATATTACGTACCATGTCTCACTAAAGGGATATTAGTATATTATTTAGGCTGAAATATGAGCTTACTTGACTAGCTATTAGGTGAACTGCTGAATAAAAGTATATTTGACAGACAGAGAGATACTACCTAAACTCAGCCATATGGTTCTAGCCGGCAGCACTGAGATGATTGCGGACAAATTTGAAGAGAGTCTTCATCGGAGATTCACGCAGAACCCCTCTGGCATTAAACTTAACTTCAAATCCTGAATGGAGAAATAGAGTATCTTTTGTGGCCGGACAACCTGAGAAATGTAGACGAATATTGCTGCTGGCTTCAACGAGGGTATATTATAAATATTGGAGGCGCAATAGATCATAATGTCGTGACAGCTTCTAACTTTGCGAGACGCGTCCCCCACCTTTTGAAAGCAGACAATATTCCTCATTAATCGTATGCAGCGAGCAGGTTTTCCAGAATCAAGTAGATGCGAAATCAGCCCAACTTTTTCAGAGTGGTCCAGAGGCTTTTTCGGCGAAAAGCAGCCAAGATGAATAGCCAATGCACCGACCAGCGTGGGTGGCTCAACCTTGACGTTAATCAAACACAACCAAATTCAAGAAAAGCAGCTATTGAATTTCCCATTCACTTGACTGCAGCATTGGGGTTCCCTCCAGTGAAACACCTCGTCTGTCGTCCTCAGTCCACTGTTCTACATACCACTTATCAGTTACCAAGTAGTCGTCAATTTAAATGTCATTCAAGACAGAGAAGAAATCAAAACGTTTTTCCGTGATTCCTCCCCATCCAAGAAATAGACCCTTTCCGAAATTCAGTGCCATCTGGTGGTTCGTAAAGCAGTTTAGGTTTTGCCATATCAATGGCGGAAATGAACTTGTATCGGCACCGTCACTTTCGCAAGTCAACGGCATGCGAGGAGTTGTTGGGTGTGAGTTCTTTCTCAATCACTCTCAGTTCGATGGTGACCAAGAACCTGCATTCAGAACAAAGCTCCAACCCACTCAGATGATTCGAGAAAATTCTATACACCAAAGTGCTTTAAAGCCGATTGTGTGCCGCCCACAGATTGACTGAATCTGAGTTATTAGAAATAAACGCTTACGTAGCCCTTGGGTTCCATTCCTACGTCGCGTCGTACTGACCCCTTCAATGTATGGGCCTCGCAAGATCCGCTTAGGAGCATCTTCAACGTCTTCCTTTATCATCACTAGAAGGCCGCCATTGGTATGGCACAGATGCCGTTCCACAGATGATGATAGTGATCAAAGTGGCCAGACTGAATTTCGGAAAGGGTCTATTGAAAGCACGAGACTGTGTGTTGTGGAGGAAACAGGCTTTCAAACACGTGATAGAAGAAAACTATTTACTGAGGCTTCATCACACTGATGAACACTCAGGCAAACGTGAGAAATATTCGGACCTTCGTCAAATTACATTGTTCGCCACCGCGTCGACAACACGTGTCCGCGAAAGCCGCCAGACGTGGAGAGGCGCAGAGGGACCTGTTCTGGCTGGTTCCCGGTTTTCCCGCTTGGTGCTGTCCGTTTTGCTGGAGTCGCGAATATGTCAAGGATATGATTTGTCATTGTCTCAGTAAGACTAATGAATCGCTATATTTACCTAAAAATGCTGCATCTCTCGCACCTATCGGGACGAACGGCAATGTTAAACTACATGCCAACTACTCCGCCGAGTTTGCCTGTCTCTCGACACGCTCTTTTGAATTAAAGTAGATGATTTCCACGAGCCTTTCTCTGAAGTGGGCCTTTTTCATGCAAATAGCTGACCTTGATTATGAGATTATGGGCCATTTTTGCCGCTTGGTCATCCAGTGTGTTGTAACAGGTGTCCTAGGGCAATCAAAGTATTTTTGTTTTGATAGAGTTTCCAGATTGAAAATGAAATGAAGACAATTAGCGCATTAGTTACAAAAAGTTTTTCTTGTACATGGACTTCTTGTCTCATGCCCGATTTTCTGGCCACTTGATTAGCTTGGTTTATCTTTTTAGAGGTGATACTTTGTTTTTGTGCTTTTCTTTTGGGTGTTTTTCAGGCTGATTTTCTTCTTTGTGTTCTCAATAGTGTGTATATATTGCACCGTTGAGTTCAATACAAATTTGGTTTCGAGTCAGCGCTCTGTCCGTGTCCTTTACCCTGTCCGTCGTCCTTTGCACTGTTTTAACCTTTTAAGCCCTCGCCCCAGTTTGGAATTTCTGGATTATCATGTGCAGCTGGTTTTGATTTACCCTGTCATTTTACTGTGCTGTTGATTCTCTTTGCAGGTGCTCTAATAAAGGACTCCCCTTCCTGGGTGCATGGTCAACTTGCATCACAAGCTGCATGAAAAGTGTGAAGAAGATTTCCAAGGCCCGTGACATGCAGCCTCTTTCATCCAGCGCACTCCTAGCGACAAGCCCATGATTACCAGCCAAGCTGTAGCTTCACTGGAGGTGACAATAAACAATTACGGTAACAATTTTGTATGTTTTATTTGCTACCATGTGTATGAGCGACAGATGGCTGTGGCAGCCGCTTTACCAAAAAGGTGTATACCTATGCCAGAAATTTACTTTCATGTACAGTGCAACATAATTGTTTACACTCATTTGTTGTTAAAATTACCTTTTTTATGAACTACATCATTTCTATTCAGGTGTAAATTGCACACAAAACCACATGTTAGGCTGTAAGACAAGACCGGGAACTGTACGATTTTAGCCCGCTAGCCTGGGGTCTTGCTGGTATCTTGCGGTACTGCTGGCAGTGCACCGGGGATTTGTGCTGGCAGCAGCCCGGGAGCTCGCTGGAACAAAACAAGCCCGGGAACTGTATGGCTTGAGGCCGCTAGCCTGGGGTCTTGCTGGTATCTTACCGCGTTACTGGTACTACGCTGGGGATTTGTGCTGGCAGCATCCCCGGAACTCGCTGGGACAAAACAAGCCCGGGAACTGTATGGCTTGAGGCCACTAGCCTGGGGTCTTGCTGGTATCTTACCGCGTTACTGGTACTACGCTGGGGATTTGTGCTGGCAGCAGCCCGGGAACTCGCTGGGACAAAACAAGCCCGGGAACTGTATGGCTTGAGGCCGCTAGCCTGGGGTCTTGCTGGTATCTTACCGCGTTACTGGTACTACGCTGGGGATTTGTGCTGGCAACATCCTGGGAACTCGCTGGGATGCCCAGTGCCGGGCGTCCCAGTCAGTTCCAGTCACTGGCCGGTGACTGGCAATCTCACTGGCCCGTTGTCGCCCCGCGGTGCATTTCCAGCGTCGCCCCAGTAGGATCTTACCGGCAGACCGGTACCGCCCCAGTCCCAAACCAGCGAGTTGTGCTACTTGGGAACTTATTAAAATAGCTAATGTACGTTTTACTGACTACAAAAAAAAAAAAAAAATCGGGGTTTTCTTGGCCCTACTGTAAAAACTCGGTGTTCTCTCTCTGTGGTCTTTGATACGTACTCTAGCTATTTAAAAAGTTATATCGCACCGTTATGAAGCCCATCGTAAAATTTGGGGGCCGTCTGTTCGACTATAGGGCTCAGTACGTCGAAATGAAGTTTTGGGGTGCATTATATGGGACAAAGGGTGTAACGATACACCCTTTTTTCTTGAGAGTGTAGTAATCGCAGGCGTCGACAAGATTCTGACGCTTCCAGTCTCAAATGCCGAAGCAGAGAGTATTCTCCCACGTAGCGCTGACCAAAATTGAACTTTGCATTAAGATGAAGCTTGACTTTCCGAAGTTCATCCTAAAAATAAAGTTTGGCCTCCGACTGCAGCAGAAAACATAATCCAGATACATGGTCCCAGATGAAGTGCTCTAGAAAATTACTGCAAACTATTCTGGGGCCAACAGCAGTTACTGGAACTTCGCTATAGTGTTTGATATGAGTATAAAGCGTTCTAATAATTTATGCAATTTACGACCGAATACGATCGGCACGTGCGTGCAGTAAACTCAAGACTGCTAGTTATTGAACTTTAATATAGTGTTCGCTATTTCTTCTATATTTTTAGTACCTTTATAATGCCAATATTTGGTGTGGTGACTTTTTGGCGAAATCTTGAATAAAATGGCTACTTTTAGCTACTTTCTGTACGTGATTTGGCTACTTTGACTCCGAACCCAGTGGCAACCCTGGTCCCCAGTCCGTCCGTGCAGAGTCAGACAAAGGCCTGTTCAACTTTCAATGTGCGTGGATCAAATCATCGTTTAGGTACGTTTTGCAATTTAGTACTCATAATGCATGCCCGAAGAGTATCTGCATTGGGTGGATAATCTTTCGAACACCAGCTCACGTTGCCACCGTAGTTCGGATGATATTTAACTTCTTTCGACGCTTGAGTGGTCTCCGCGATTTCGTGTCGCTGGCCGGAGGCGGCGTTGCGTCACAGTTCTCAGGAATGCCGGCTGCTTTTAGGCAAACGATCGACATCACTTGTGGAAGCTTTTTTTTTAAACCTTGCGTAAATGCTTACCGCTATCTTGAGAATCCCGTGAAAGTCCTGCGATACCGCAGCACTGCACAGCCGTTGATCAGATTGTTTCGAAGCTCCGCGTTACTAAGGGCGAGTCCTTTGGACACTTTGTAAAGTTGTGTCAGTCACGCTAAACGGATCTGTACTGTCACACGCTTGGATACGGAACTTCGAACAAACGCCTTAGATGTGTTCAGGAGGGTGAGACGCGCGAAGAATTGGATGGTTTTTACTTTGACGGATCGTCTCGTCCTTTCTCACGCTAGCTTGCAGGGTATCTCAAAACTATCGGTCAGCGCGCATTGGGGTTTAGCGCTGCGTCCAGTGGGATGGCGCGGTTTGGGTACCGGTGTGCCGCTAGCGTTTAGCGGGTTGCAGCGGGTTGATAGAACAAGCCCCTAGCTGGGCGTCGTCGTAGCGCTCGCGTACGGCCTGCTGCGTGTGTCGTCGGTGTTGAGGCCCGCGGGTCTTGAGTTGCATAAGAGTGTTGACAGGACCCTGTTAATCTCATCATTTCCGTTGTGTTCTCACCTACGGGCCCTGCATATATGTTTAGGCTTGGGAGCCACCCAGAGTACTAATACTGTCGCTAATAAAGGTTATTATTGTTTGCTTCAGTGGCGTTTTAATTTACCCCGGTCATATTAGTGACTTCTAGAACCCGCGGGTGCACACGTAGTTTACATGGCTGAGGAAAGAAGTTGAATGATTTGAATAAAATGCTCTGATCTGGTACAGAATCTGTAGAGGTACGAAGGTTGCAGTGAAAGCTCACACACCTCGCAGGCGCCCCCGCTTGTACAGTGGAGACACATTCAAATCAAGGAGATCCAGCTTTGAATGTGAGGGCTCCCTACTTCAACGTTTAAGTACTTGGGGTTCTGTTAAAGTTAAAGGGAGTCTCTCAAAACATCTTCGGAATCATGGTCAAGACCCAATGCTGGGTACAATTTCAGTCTAAAGGCTGGTCCACACTGCTGCTATTGGCTAGGGCCGAGTCCGACAAAACCAGTCTTGAAGCCTCTTGTGACGGCTTATGACCGTGCTGCGCAGCAGCAATGGCAGTCATACGCAGCTTAAAACACTGTTTTGTTCAACTCGGTCGTAGTTGGTTGCAACAGTGTGAACCAGCTTTAACACCTCTCAGGTGCATATAATCGACAGTAGCTTCAGGATATACTTGCGCATTCTACTACCCCGAAGTATTTCGATCACATCCTCAGTTTTGATTCTTGATTTTAATCTCAGCACTACGAAACATCAAGAGGCTTGTTGATTGCTGTGTATGTGCCTATCGTACAAACTTAGATTGTGGAAACCAGCTAAACTTACAGAAAAGGGTGAGGAGAGAAAGGAGAAAAGGCATCCGATCGCTGGACTACCAACTATTTATTAACCCTCGGCTTCATCTTCTACTGGCCTGGTGGCTGTCCTTTTCACGTCTTCTTCTTTTTCTTTTTTCTTGATCTTCCTCTATCTTCATGGGCATTTTCGTCTTGCAGGAACTTCTTTTCACTTGTTTGTAGGGCAATGGATGGTGAACTGACGCAGTTGTCTTTTTGTTGTTCTATGGCTAAGCCCTCAAGTAGTTCTCGGGTGAACCGGTCTTTGTGGTGAGCTAGGATGCTTACCATTTCGAGCTTAGCCTCACACATGCATTCTCTACAATGAGCTGCTAGATGTTCAAGTGCAGCCAGGTTTCTTAGGTTTGCGGCATGTTCTCGCGTTCGGTCATTTATACAACGTCCCGTTTGCCCGATGTAGCTACGTCCACATGACAATGGTATGTTGTAAACGACACCTTTGTCGCATGGAACGTATTCTGTCTTGTGTTTGGTGGTACACCTGCCTGTATTGTTAACCTGGGCTAGATTGACCTTCCTGCACATTGCGTGTGCCTTGTTGGGTGCCGAGCATACGATATTTACGCCGTGTCTGCTTGCGATCATTTTTAACCTGTGAGTTACCCCATGTATGTATGGGACCACCGCAAAAGGTGAACGGGAAATCTGCTTCGGTGGATGAAGGTCGGTGCGTTGACAAGTTCTTTTTATGTTGCGGCAAATCTTTTCACAAATGGAGGCCAGGAAGGGTTTCGGATATCCGGCCTCTTGAAGCCTGGACATTTGGGTTTCAAAACTTTTTACCATTTGATCCACCGAAGCAGATCTCCCGTTCACCTTTTGCGGTGGTCCCATACATACATGGGGTAACTCACAGGTTAAAAAAGATCGCAAGCAGACACGGCGTAAATATCATATGCTCGGCACCCAACAAGGCACACGCAATGTGCAGGAAGGTCAATCTAGCCCAGGTTAACAATACAGGCAGGTGTACCACCAAACACAAGACAGAATACGTTCCATGCGACAAAGGAGTCGTTTACAACATACCTTTGTCATGTGGACGTAGCTACATCGGGCAAACGGGACGTTGTATAAATGTCCGAACGCGAGAACATGCCGCAAACCTAAGAAACCTGGCTGCACCTGGACATCTAGCAGCTCATTGTAGAGAATGCATGTGTGAGGCTAAGCTCGAAACGGTAAGCATCCTAGCTCGCCAGAAAGACCGGTTCGCCCGAGAACTACTTGAGGCCTTAGCCATAGAACAAGAAGAAGACAACTGCGACAGTTCACCATCCATTGCCCTACAAACAAGTGAAAAGAAGTTCCTGCGAGACGAAAATGCCCATGAAGATAGAGGAAGATCAAGAAAAACGAAAAAGAAGAAGACGTGAAAAGGACAGCCATCTGACCAGTAGAAGACGAAGCCGAGGGTTAATAAATAGTTGGTAGTCCAGCGATCGGATGCCTTTTCTCCTTTCTCTCCTCACCCTTTTCTGTAAGTTCAGCTGGTTTCCACTACCTAAGTATGCACAACCAACTAGCTGAGCTCCTTCCCATTGCAACCTATCGTACAAGCTGTGGTATTTCCAGGTGGGGTTGAATTTGTTTTTAGGTTCCCGGGATTTTTTAAGATACCAGTTGGTGTCTACGCTCCATATGCACACTGTTCTTAATACAATTACGTCATACAAAGCTCATTTTTTTATTGTGTTGAGTTTAATAGTAGTGTCATCAAGGCCTTTGCACTGTCGACAAGAGAAGCGTAATGTTGGCCCTTGTTCTTTTGTTGATCTTTGAAACAAGTTCTGGTTTCTTTTTTGTTCCAGAATGTCAGTCTTAGTCTTATTCATGGTGTTGCAGGAAGACTGTATGATGACGAAAAAACTGCACGTGACTAGAAGCTGCCGATGAGGTGCCAGTCTAGATAGCAGCTATCAACTCAGCAAGGGCCTGCAGGCGTATCAGCCCCACCCGTCTCTCTACTGCCATTTGACACAGGATGCTTAATAAAGAATAAAACGGAGCCCATGCACTGCTTTCGCAGGGCCCTGCTAGTATTTATCTGATATTTCGATTTTCTAAACAAACAACACCGTTACATACTGTAAAATACCGAACAAGCGCCCGCTCTAAATTGGAGATAATCATGGAGAGCTGGGGGATGCGCGCTTGCTAGGTACAATCGCGAAGGTGTCCATTGTCAATTGGCCCCTTGCTTGGTCTGACCATGGTATTACGAATAGCTGCCATTTGCGGAGTTAGTTGGTTGTGCAAGCGCATAAAAACAACGTGTTTTTTTCTAATTTTTTCCTTTACAAAGAAGCATCCTAAAAAGTGCTTGATTATCCATTGGCTTATCTTTGTTACTAAAGCCTTCAGTCTACTCTTATGGGTTAGGACAAAGGAGCAATTTATCCTTTCTTGGGCACAACTTTCTGTGGCAATGAAAAGAAAGCTAGGGAGGGAGAACAAAAGAGCAACCCATCTATTTTTGGGGACAACTTTCTGTGGCAATAAAAGAAAGCTAGGGAAGGCAGGCAGTGCTAATGGCTCTGTGTTAGCGCACCACGTGGTTCTGAACTTCTTTTGCTATCGGTTTCAGTTTGGGTTTTGTTCTGTTAAACACGTAGTTGCTAGAGTTCATCGTTTTCGTACGAGGATTGCAGTTGAGGAAGCTGAATCGGGATTGCCAAGCATGCAGGCACATTCCCGTCTCTTTATTTTCGGGTTAGCCTGCAGCGCGCGAAGGCATTATTGCTGGAAGGGGGGGGGGGGGGGGGGAGGGGAGGCACGTAGTCAGTAGTGAAGATAGAAGTACACCCGTGCATATGTACTAAAAAAACAAGAAACTCACGCTCACGCACACAGGAAAACATACTCATGAGCAAAAGCGAACCCATTATAAGATAAAAGCCATACTAGTGTCTCGCATTCTAGGTACCTGCCAACTTTTTATGTTTTAAACGTAAACCATTGCTATGGCTGAGGCACTCAGACAGACTTACAAGCTAAATTTTACCATGGTCAATATCCTAGAATTTTAGTCGTCATGCAACTGACGCAGATAGGCAGCGTTTTTTCAAGAAATGCTGCGAATTTCATCATCTTAGACAAGCGCCGAAAAAATAGAAAGGGACAAGTTTACGTAAACTCTGGCGAACTCGTAACTAACATTTAAAGGGGCACTGACACATCAAAATCATATTTTTTTTTTTTGTTATCCGAAACGATTGAAAACGATGCCGGGACATTACCCTCAAAATTTGAAATTTGGGAATTCAGTATTCGTGAAGTAAAAAAACAATTTCCAAATGCCGAATTCGAAGTTCCCGCGCGATCGGCGCCGGTGCCTTGACGTCAAAAATTGCGGAGACCTGAGAGTCCCCTTTCTTTCACCACTCCCTGCTGTTGCCATGGCGACCCAAAGCGAGGGGGAAAGGAGCGAGCGGCGGCGTTCCGGCGGACCGGTTTTGAGCGGTGTCGCCTGTTTTCCGTTGGAGGATACAAATCCAGGAGACGGCACCACAACGAACTCCCGATTTTTGGTGTTTCAAAAAGAAGGGCCGTAGTGCGTTCGCAATTGCGTTAAAAAACATGTTTTAGGATTGCCGTAATTAAATGTTATAGAGATGTCGCCTACAAAGCTTCTAAATTTCATGATTCTTGACGTCACCGATCAAAAGAAGCGAGGAGGCGAGAGGCGGGAAAATCAAACGCCAAAAATAAAAAGGCGCGCGCGCGCGCGGGAAAATTTTTTTTCGCGATGCGGTTTTTTTTGCGTGTCTATGACTGCAACTTGCATCGTTTTAGACAATAAAAATAAATACGACCTTTGGGGTGTCAGTGCCCCTTTAATAAAAAAAACGATTTCTCATAGAGCCGTGAAAAACGTCGGTCATGACTACAACCAGTGTAGCCCTCTATCAAAACATTTATATTATTTTGCCGATAAGGTTATGAATGTGTCACTTGTACACCTGGTGCCTTTGGCTTTCATCTCAAACGAATCGTGTTGCTCTCTAGATACTTTATCTGGGTATCTGGCCAAAAATATTGTGTTGTCAAATGACTGGGAGCAAAAGCAGCGGCTGCAGTGCCTGGCCAGATATCTTGATGGGGGTTGCTCGTGTTGCCGCGTCATGTTCGCCGGCGCAATTGTTAAATAACCGGCCTGTCTGACCAATATACACAGAACCATATGATATTGAGATTTCGTACCCAACTCCGGTCGTGCATTTGTGCATTTTTTATGGTGTTTTGTTTTGCATTTGTCTCTTGTAGCAGCAAAGTTAGCGGCTACAGTGGCCATGCACTGCACCCGCTGCCCTTGGTCCCGTCATTTGAAGACACCAACTTTTTGGCCATATACCCGGATAAAGTATCTAGAAACCAGAGAACTATCGACCAATCGCCTTACTTCCTGTCATTACAAAAGTGATTGAAAAACTTCTACTAAAGCGACTGAACCTGTTCTTCTCTGAAAATAATTTGATCACTCCGTCACAATATGGATTTCTTAAAGGGAAATCAACAGAACTCGCGTTATTAAATATGGTAGAATATTGAAATGAAGTTATTAACAATGGGAATCTTTGTAGACCTAACAAAAGCGTTTGACCTAATTAACCATGAACTTTTACTACAGAAATTAAGTGCTTACGGGGTTCGTGGTGTTGCTCTCAATCTAATCGAAAGTTATCTATCAAACAGATGCCAATTTGTCACTTTAGATGGCGGTATTTCAACAACTAAACATATTACCATCGGTGTTCCGCAAGGCTCAATATTAGGTCCCTTTCTTTTTTTAATATATATTAATGACCTGGCAGCCTATTTACAAAAAGATTGTGTTCTTTATGCCGACGATACAAATATTTTTATATCTAATGCAAGCGTGACAGAACTATACATGGAAGCTAATAACACTTTAGAAAAGCTAGCTAAATGGCTAACCCATAACAAATTAGTTCCCAATATAGCGAAAACAAACTACATAATTTTTGCCCCGAAAAACAAACTAGTTTTAAACACACCTCAGCTTTTGTTTGCAAGTATTAACCTAACTCGAGTGTACCATACTAAATTTTTAGGACTAACACTTGACCATCAGTTAACATGGCACCAACACGTAAAAGACACAACTAATAAGATATATCGAAATATACCAATTCTATATAAACTACGGCACATATTTTCCTTACGAACCCTCCAAATGCTTTATCATAGCTTCATTCATACTCACATTTCGTACGGGTTATCCATTTATGGATTGACATATAAAACAACACTAAAACCCATAGAAATCGCCCAGAATACGGCACTACGAGCAATGCTCATTCACTCATTCATTCATTCATTCATTCATTTATTTTTCGTGCTCATGAACGGCGAGTAGCCTATGTAATGATGCACAGAGTCAAAAGAAACACACAATGCTGTTTGTGAATAGGCGCGAAAGTGCTCAATTTGCATACCGCTTCCTCAACATTTTAACAGTTCATCAATGCCTCGATTATCGTGTAGCATTATTAACATTTAAGTTCATCACCAATCAGATAACATGCTCTTCAATTAGTTTTACTCATCAAGATGTCATGTATCCTCTGCGTTCACATTCACAAGCGTCACTGTCTGTACCATGCATACGAACTAATTATGGTGCGTTCACCTTCATTTACATTGCTACTAAAACGTGGAACTCTCTACCACCCTGCCTAACTGCCATGTCATCATTCTATATCTTTAAACAAGCCATACGTGCCCACATACTATCTGCATGATTCATCAACCATTTCTATGCCCCTCCCCCCCCCCCCCCCCCGATTCATTCTTCTCTCCTAGGCACACCTTTCACACAATCACACACACACGCACAAACACACTGATATTGTCCTTTTTTCTCGACTTTCTAGCTTTTCTTCTCTCTCTTTTCACTTGGTTTAATATTTTGATTATGTAGATACCACAATTGTGTTTCGTTTTTTTTTTTGTTTTTGTTTTTTTATTTTATATATAATGGTGTTAACTTGATCGCTGACTAACCCTTTATTACCAAGGGGTCCCTTCAACAGTTTTCTTTTGAAAACTTTGGGACCCCCGTCTGAATAAGTGTAATTATCTAACATCTTGTGTACAGATAAAAACACATTTTGACTTGACTTGACTTGAGAAACAGGGTGCCAGCGACCTAAAAACCCGGGAATCGTCAGCGAAATTTTGAATGCCGGGAAAACTTTGAGAATTGTAAGGGATATTGTCAAAAAGCCAGCCCAGTCAGGGAGAATGAGCCGGTAATACCATCGAGTGCCCTGAGCAGACCTGAGGACTTGGGGACAAAAAATGGGCAATAAATTCTGCTTAAAGCAGAGCGCAAGCTCTGCTCACCCGGTGCAGAGTGTGCTACCAGATGCCAAGAGAGCAGCTGGCAAATCTACTTCAAGCCTTGCCTTGGATTGAATTAGATTGGATTGGGGGCGTTACACTAGGCTAGATCCAGTTAGAGATACAAGATTTATTAACAAATGGGAAAGCCGCAAACCCCAATCCAAGCTTTAAGCCAAAAGTATCCGAAAGTGTGCATCTGGCTCTCATGTTTCCATTGTGTTTCCGGAAGTGGCCTCTTCTCTGACGATGTCGGTGGAAAGAAAGTGCTTGTTTAATCCAGACTGGACGAACCCGAATATTTCGCAATATGCAAGTTGGATTAAGCACGTGCAAAATGACCCTCACAGTGCTCAATGCTCAGTGTCTTGTGTTGTAATGGTGTTATATATTCAACCGCCTGTACAGTGGCCGGGAAATTTCAAAATAATAATTTGCTAGACACACTGAGAAAGCTACACGAGGCGTTTGAGATGAAAGCCAAAGGCGCGAGGTGTACGAATGACACATCCATAACCTTATCGGCAAAAGAATATGAATTTCTTGATCGAGAGCTACACCGGTTGTAGTCATTAGTGATGTTTTTCACGGCTATTTAAGGGATTCTTTTTTCAATAAATGTTTGTTGCAAGTGCGCCAGTGTTTACGACAACTTCTTGTCCCTGTCTATTTTTTCGGCGCTTGTTTACGATCATGAACCAACTGGCCCAAATTGCCACATTACTGAATTTTATGAGCACTGCAGAGTTTTCTGGTAATTGATACGTAATCTATTGCGGTGCTAAAAAAATGATTGCGTGGGCATGATATACCTAAATAGAATCACGCACACGCCACGGCGCAAAGTCACATTTCATTTGGATCGTATCCAGTTACGGCTGGCCCTAGGCGAAGGGGGGGGTAGCGAAAGATCGCACTGCAGAAACTAGAGGTCCTGGGCTCTATCCCCACCCCTGCTCGCTAACCAACCGGTATACGGAAACAGCGGGGAGTCCCGGATCCCTCTGTCCCACTTCTCGTACACTCTAAGAAAAAATGAGCACCCCCCCCCCCCCCTAGTCGTCATGCGTTTTGACGGCTGTAATCACCCCACAGCTTACTTAACTGCCCACTGGGCTCGAGCCATCGAGCGTTACCACCCTGTTGGCAGGTGACAAGCATGGCGTAGTCACGTTTAATAAACTCTTGAATTGAACATTCAAGTGCATGCAGTCGTTCAATAGTAAAAGTCACTTCAAAAATGTCGAAAAGTACTTGAAATTTGTTTTCTTTGTGCGTTGGTTACCATTTATTCAAATTTTAACCGGTCAAAACCGGTGTGTAGCTCAGTTCGCCTAAACTGGCAAAAAACAAACATTGCCAAAGAGTACAGGCAACCTTGGTAGGCACCTACTAAAACCCGAGGAAATAAAAGGTATCGCGGTTGTCCTTTTTGGTCCCGTCGCGGGTTTTACCGTGTACTGCTAGTAAACGTAGCAAACAGCTGGCAGCTGGCGTCGTGCTCGAGGAATTTAACGAAATCTTTAGAAAAGCACAGGAAGCTACGCACAGGCGTGAGTTGACTGGAATGTTCGCCGGACGATATACTCTTGTCGTCTTTTATTATGCGGTTCAGTAAAGAGCGTGCTCTCATGAAAGGTGTGATCGGTCAGTTCTGCGTGCAGATCAGTTGCAAATGGCCTCCTCGGTTCCACCGAACTTGCACGCCTGTCATGCCCAATTTTTTGGCTTTAAAGTGCAGTGAAGTATGAAGCATTGAACACAACGACTGAGGCCGGACAGGACGAACGTACACAGATATCTGGGATCATGCCCGTGTATTTCAGTATTTCTCTCTTGGGATATATGATTCGCCTTCACTGGCTCATTTGGCCCATTTCATTGAGCATACTCGATAAAAAATGCTTCAAACAAGTGTGTGTCATCCAAGGTGGAGTACTTCGTAGGGGACTAGGATTTCAGGCCTTTCGGCACGCGTTCCTTTTACCTATATAAAAGATTCCAAGCAAATTTCCAAAAATAGCGCGTTGGCAAACATACACGTGCTATTTGGTTTAGATTTTTAGAGCGCAGCTCTTAGGGGCCCGTTTCCGGCTTGAGCGGCGTCGCCGTCGGCGTCGGCGTCGCCGTCGGCGTAACCGCGCGGTGCATCATGGGAAATGTCCCATAATGCACCGCGCGAGCCCCCCACCAAGGTCACGTGACCTCGTGGGGGGTCACGTGACCCCCCGAAGTCACGTGGCCCCCTCCTCGAGGTCACGTGACCCCCGCCGATGTCGCGTGACCCCCCGATGACGTCATCGTCACTGATGGCGTCACCGGCATCCACATCGTCATCGTCATCATCACTGATGACGTCACCGGCATCCACATCGTCATCGTCATCATCACTGATGACGTCACCGGCATCCACATCGTCATCGTCATCACTGATGACGTCACCGGCATCCGCATCGTCATCGTCATCATCACTGATGACGTCACCGGCATCCACATCGTCATCGTCATCATAACTGATGACGTCACCGGCATCCACATCGTCATCGTCATCATCACTGATGACGTCACCGGCATCCACATCGTCATCGTCATCATCACTGATGACGTCACCGGCATCCACATCGTCATCGTCATCATCACTGATGACGTCACCGGCATCCACATCGTCATCGTCATCATCACTGATGACGTCACCGACATCCGCATTGTCATCGTCATCATCACTGATGACGTCATCAGTGACGTCACTGATGTCGTCACCGGCATCCGCATCGTCATCGTCATCATCACTGATGACGTCATCAGCGACGTCACTGATGACGTCACCGACATTCGCATCGTCATCGTCATCATCACTGGTGAAGTCATCAGTGACGTCACTAATGACGTCATCGGTACCCGCATCGTCATCGTCACTGATGACGTCATCAGTGACGTCAGTGATGACATCATCGGCATTGGGGGTCACGTGACCCCCAAGGTAACGTGACCCCCCCCTGGTTAGTTTAACCCCCCCCCAGTGCCCTTCCCTCCTCCTCCTCAAGAGCTGCGCTCTAATTCGGCGTTACAGGGAGTTGTAAGCGGCTTTCATTTTTTTTTTATTTTTTTTAGAAAATGTACTGCTGGAGGGGTCCATATCACATGAGCGAATGACATCTTAGCGAACAGTGACATTTGAGCGAATCGACGTTTTAGCGAATAACGGGGGCGCGCGTTAACCCATCCGCCGCGCTGCGCTTTACGCCGCTTCGCGGCGACAGTCTGCGGCGGCTCATTACAAAAATGTGAACCCATTTGGCCCACCCGAAAACGCCGCTTCGCGGCGTCCGACTATTCGCTAAAGTGTCATTCGGTGAAACGTGGGTATTCGCTAAAACGTCATTCGATCAAGTGAGTGCCTCCCCTGCTGGAGAGGCCATCAGGTGCAGCCCAGAGAACTATGTTCTCGGCGTCCTTTGGTGCTTGAGGCCGGTTCAGACACTTGCGTTTGAATGCGTTTGACAGCGTTGCGTCGTGAACCGAAAGCGACTCACCGGCACATCTGTGCTTCGTATGAAGCGTGGAATCCAATTCAAGGAGTCGTCTTGGCACGCGAGGTAAGCAGCAGGGATGTCCTGTGGTGCTATGTTGCGCTTTTTGGACTCCCAGGAGACTTGGAAGAGGGAAGTGACGTCAACGACACAGCAAACGCTGATTGGATGTTGACAGAAGAAAACGAAATCAACACCCAATCTGCGTCTGCTGTGTCGTTGACGTCACTTCCCTCTCCCTAGTCTCCTGGGAGTCCAAAAAGCGCAACATAGCCCCCCTGGTTTCTCGCTGCCGCAACGCAGTCAAACGCAACTGTCTGAACCAGGCTTTAGATAATTTAGCATACGTATTTCGCGTTCGCTGTAGGTGAAGGCACGGGCCCGAAAACGGCAATTCTGCACTGTCCTCTTGGCGCGAGCGCGAGCGCATAGAACGCATATTTGAAAGACACGCGGTTGAGCAGAAACAATTAGCGAAAAGAAGAAAACTGAAACAACGCTTCGGGAACGACCGGCGGACGGGCTTCGCTAGAATCACCTGCGCGTGCTCAGTGTACTCAACATTTACTCAACCGCCGCTGAAGTCATTCGGATATGTAAAAAGAGAAAAGAAAATAAATCAGCGTGTTCAGAAAGTTCTGATTGCAGAAATTGGTTTCGATCATAAATACAATTAATTAAACAGGCTTCTGTATACTTGAAGTGTAGGCAAGTGAGAAAACGAAACTGATCAAAACGTGACGTGTAGCGACTATTCATTTTGATTTATGACCTGCAGTTCACTTTTGCAAATTATTACATTAGAGATACGAGCGCTTTCCTAAGGGCAGTGGAGGAAAATAGTATATACAGATAAATCTTGCACAGTCTTTTCGTATTTATGCAAAATATGACACTGGTCACCATCCTAATCGGTCACAGAAAATACAGCAGTATATAAGCTGGTAGTGTCGATTAGTCGTGTGTATAAGAATGTTGAGTGGATTCCATTTTCGAACGCCGAGGCGAGCGAACGTGGCATCATGAGCTCCCGTGGAGCGGTTTCAGCGGCCCTCGCCGGCCGTGGTAACAGGGCTGAAGACAACACCCAGGACTACAACGTCATCCTGCCACCTTTGCCAACAGGGTCAGTGGTCTTAAACCCCGTTTTTTTTCATGCGGACGTGATGGGGAGGCCGTACCGCGTCGAGGACTTTCGCAACGCGTTGATTCGTCTCGCTTTGTTGCCCGAGGTCTTGGCCTTCGGGGCTTACCAGATGAATCACGTGTGGGCAGTAACGTTTGAGAATGACGAAGGCAAAAAAAAAATTCTGGCAACGCCGGAGCTGACAGTTAAATGTCGCCGATGCATCGTTATCGACACCAGCCACCAGGACGTTCGCGTCAAGCTTCATTGGCTGCTCTTTAGCGTCGCCGACGGCCCAAGCAGCACATTACGATCGGCTTATGCTTGAGCCAGACTGGGTAGCCAGGGAAGTTTCAGTGGGGCTAGATTGTTTTGTACCATGGCGCTAGGCAGCCCCATCCGGGTATGCCAGTCTGGCGACCACCGGCAGTTCTCTGTGTAGCCATGGACTGGCTCACCACTGGAATTACGGCCTGGGCCAGGCGGGAAGCTCAGTGGTACCCCAAGCTTGGCTCTTTATTGTATATACAGCATGGGCCAGGTTACTGACCGGGTGGTCAGCCAAGCTTGGCTAGACAATAGAAATTCACCATGCAGTTAAACCAGTTTAACTGGTCATATTGACAACACACGTCGTAAATTAATGAAATTCAATTTATTTCCACAAAAAAATACATACCGCAGGCTGCAAAAATAAACATAAAAACATATGTACAATGCAAAAAAATTGGCATGATATTATTTATATGTCCCAGGCGGTTGGCGAGATTCTCCACATCTTCTGGAGTGTCGGGGTTCAAGTGGTGGCTAACATAGTACCGCAAGGCATCTGAAAAAAAGAATAAACATCAGTAATTAGACATTGGCAGATTTATTTGTACCCGTCTGTTCTAAAACGGTATGTAACTAATGCCACTAATAAAAAATATGCACTATCATAAACAGTATGAGAGGGAATATGGAAGCGTGTGCCAATCGTACATGTGGTGCCAGTCTCGCGGCAATTACGTAGAAACCGCATGTAAGAGATTTGACGAGCCACGAGCGACGACGATCCGCTTCAGTGTCGTTCGGTCACTCGCGCGACGCGGCAAACCGCATGAAAGCGACGGGAGCAAGCGACCAGGGCGATGAGCGACGATTTCTAGAAATCCAAAAACCGAGCGATGCGACAAGCGACCGTGGGAAATCTTCGCCGCTTGTCACTGACTGTCGTCGCTCGCTTAATAGCTTACATGCGGTTCAGCCTTTACGTTGCATAGCGGACGACAGACTAGGAAGCAAGAAGGGGCAAGAACAGCAGGCTCCTCTACCACAGTGGTTAACCACTGCGGTAGAGGATCTCTGAAGCTGAATGTATACACTGGCGGTTGTATTACTAGCATGGCTGTTGCAAATGGGGTTGCAAAAAGGTTCGGTTTCACATGACCCTGGTTATGAAAACGAATCCAAATGGCCGAGCCTGCTTACCTGGCTCGCTGGTGCCGAGACAGAGACAGCCAGTGCCCGCGCTGCAATGAGGACGGAGCGAATTCCGAACACGCCGTTCTGGGATGCAGCCATTTCGCCCACGAGCGAGTGGAACTCAGGCGGAGGACGTCATCAGCCACAGGAACCATCGGCAGAGGCAGCACTCAAGGCACCGGCAAACTATCTTATTCAAACACAGCAGCTTGTAACCTCCCCAAGCAGAACAGCAGCGCGAACAAAGACCAGTTCGCGCCACTCACGCCAGATCCGGTTTTCTTTCCCTTTTTTTTGTTTTTTTTTTGTTTTGCTTTTCGGAACTGCGCCACCGCCGTCTCAAAACTGGCGCTTCGAGCGGACGCGAGGGCCGCGCTGATTGGCCCGCGCACTCCCTGTCCTTGCACGTGAACAGCTCTCCTCTTTCAAGGCATCCGCTCTGAGCGCGGGGGGACTGCATCATCCCCGATCCCGGGGCATTGGCGCATTTCAGGCGCGTGATTCATCTGGAGGGTGCGGGATCTCTCCCGCGCTTTTCCAGGCACCCCGCCTCGGGCACTTGCGCTTGAAGCGGCTTCTCCGTGCAAGGCAGGGTAGATAAAGGCCGCGGTAAAAAGCGGGAAAATTATAAAGTTCGAGTGCGATCAATTTCGATAGTTTTACTTCCAATTTGTCCGGTACGATTCCACTACAACCAGTTCATTTCGGGTTTGGCCTGTTCATATCCAAACTGTTTTCAAATAGTATTTTTTTCTTTTTCAATGGGAAAGACGTGTTCTTTTTTATGTCTCAAGCCAAAACAGACTTCTTGCACTCAAACGTCACTTTCTAGTGCGAAGGCTCTTGCCACAAAGCACAAAAATATGTTAAGAGAACGCTCATACGAATTTTAAAAAAAAATGGAAAACGTTAAACGAACTACAGAGTAGCAGTGGCTTTCAGCGGGCATCCTGGGTCCGATAAAATACGAGCTTGAGCCACGGAACATTGCATAGCGGCGATTCCCTGACATTCCTTGGCTTACCCTATCTTCGATCCGGCAACATGCCCGAATATTGGCTGTTGCTTGTGTTAAGCGGACCAGGGAATTCCTGCGAGCTACCATGGAACCCCAAAGCTCGGCAGAGGCATTGCTACCCTGGCCATCTCTGACCGAGGAAAATCAATAGACAGCCAGGGTACATCAAAAACTGGCAGCGGCCTGCTTACATTGGCCATCAATGACCAAGGAAATTGATTGGTCAACCAGGGAAGGCGTTCCCTTGCAGTTCCGTGGCTTTCTGGAGCAAGGAAACACTGTGAAACGCCAGGCTGGCATACAGACGTAAATGGCTGGGCAATCGTGGCCATGCTATCACAACTAAGTGCCAACCCTCGCCCCAGCTAAACCAAGCAAGTGTGCTACCTGGGGGTGATGTGAGAGAGGCCCTGGCGCCGTACGGCAAGGTCATCGAAGTGGCCAGAGAAAAGTGGCGTGTCGACGGCTGCCAGAGCGTCGGCACCATGACGCGCACGGCGGTACTTCGGCTGAAGGCGGGCATCACCTGTGACGACATCCCACACCAGTTGCGGGTGGGAGGAGAGCCATCTCTCGTCGTCGTGCCTGGAAGAGCTCCGCTTTGTCTCTGGTGCCAGCAGACGGGGCACATCCGCAAGGAGTGTCGCGTCCCACGATGCAACCTCTGCCGTCGTTTCGGCCACGAGGGCGCTCACTGCGTCCGAACGTATGCGGCGGCTGCTGCGCCTGTGAGGGGCCTGGAGAAATCCGAGCTCCTTAAAGACGAAGACGACGCCGAGGAGGCTGCCGCGGGTTCTACTGACAAAAGAAGCCCTTTAGCGAACGCTCTCCCCGCGGCCGAGAACGTGTTGGAGACGAACACGAGTGATGAGTCGCCAACTGCTGGCGAGGCGGTGCACGCTGGGCAGCAGGAGATGGTGGCGACGGAAGCGCCTACACTGTCCGGTGTAAAGGGCATCAACTCCGATCAAGTCAACGGCAGCAGGCAGTCGACGTCGCCATGAACGACGCAGAGAAAACGGTGAAAAGGACGCGGGAGGAAAACTTCGTAGGCCCCAAGAATTACGAGCAGGAAGAGCTGCCGTCGAAGGCGGGCCTTATCTGGATGCGACGGTCCACAGTCAATGCGAATGCAACTGTGGACCACAAGGAGACAGCCAAGCCACCCCCGTGATAGCATACGCCGGAGTTTGACGGGGGCCTCGGAGTCTGTGCAAGCAAAGTGCAGTAGCCAAAATCGCGCTTTGTCGGAACAGATGGACGCACGACCCGAGGTAAGCACCATGGGGTCCCTCTCTCTCGGAATGTCGGTGACGTTAGAGGCTCCTTTACGTGTCGCCACGATCAACGTCCGTGGGCTTGCGGCGAGACGCCGGCAATATCAAATTAATCGACTATTAGCAGAGAACGAGATAGACATCGTGGCCGTGCAGGAAACGAAGATCGAAAGCCTAGAGCAGACGGACCGCATGGTGCAATCGTTTTGAACTCTTTTCAATGTTTGTGTCTCACACGCTGTTGGAACTTCCGGCGGTCGCTGTTTGTTTTTCCGCCGGTCTCTAGGCGTCGTTGAGACGGCCATGGCTTCGCGTGCGTCTGGTCGTTTTGTGCTCTCCGATTTTTCATTTTTCAGGTATAGACTGGTGCGTTATTTGTGTTTATGCTCCGACTAACGAGCGTGAACGTAGTCAAACTTTTGAGGGACTGAGTGAGTTCCTTAAAGGTGAAAGAGTTATTATGCTCGGAGATTTCAATGGCGTCTGCGCACCAGAGAACCGTGCTAATGCAATCCGGGTTCGCAACTCAAGTTCTCTTTATTTGAATGACATTGTCGCTGAAAATGCGTTAGAGGACATCGCAAACGTCACCGCCAAAAGTGGCGTTCATTTCACGCACTGTCAGGGTCTTAGTCAAGCTCGACTGCACAGGGCTTACGTTTCGCTTAGTCTTGTCCCGCTGTGCGACAACTACTCCCTTCAACCTGCTTCTTTCAGCGATCATTCGTCAGTTATGTTTACCCTCGGTAAAAAATTAAAAAGAGGCAAGATGGGAATGGTCGCTTTGGAAAATGGACATCAGCCTCATGAAGGATGATGTTTTTAAATCTAACCTAGGTGATTTATTTAGGAAATTTTTTGAAGACGAGAACACAATGTGGGGTGCTAGGTAGGAACTTTTTAAAGAGGCGAAAATTAACGCAATTGAAAGGAGCACCAGCCTTAACTATCAAAAACAAAAGAAGGAAAAAGAGCTACGCCGTCAATTGAATTTCTTTTTAATCGAAGAAAGCGCGAAACCGGGTGAGTTTGTACAAGAAATAAGGGATATCAAGAACCAACTTGAAGTAATCGACTGTGAAAGAAACAGAGGGGCTATTGTACGTGCGCGGTCCCAGAGGCTATGGTTGGGCGAGAGACCTTCGAAGCGAGCACTGAGCGACGAGAAATGGTATGAGCAGCGAAACGAAATAAAAGAAATACGCTACAGAAATACGATAACTCGCGATAAGAAAACGATCGAGCGAGCGTTCGTTGAATATTATAACGATTTGATGGGTCACAGCCTACCAAGGGATAACGATTTTGACGCCGAGTTTTTGTGGCTTATGCCCACGCTTGAAGAGAATGTTCGAGAAAGTTTAGAAATCGCCGATCAGCGTCCGCGAGCTTGAAGATGCCATAGACGAATTAACTGCCGGAAAAACGCCCGGGCCGGATGGTCTCAGTGCCGAATTTTATAATACATTTAAGAGGGAGGCAGCGGACGCTTTGTACGATGTAGTCACAGAAGCGTATTGCATAAATAAGTTACCGCCATCCTTTTTGAAAAGCCATGTTGTCCTCATTCCAAAGGTCGATGACCCTGTAAAGCTATTGTCTGTTTCCTCTTATAGGCCAATAAGTCTGAATAATGCCGACTACAAAATTTACACAAAAGTCCTGGCTAGACGTTTGCAAAATGTTATAAAACGCCTTGTGGGACCGCATCAGACCTGCGGTATTAAAGGCCGCACCATTTTAACTAACATACATATAGTAAGGAGCATTCTAGAATATTGTGATGCCTCTGACAGACGAGTTGCTATGTTGCAGCTAGACCTGGAGAAAGCATTCGATCGTGTGTCGGATGGGGTTCTTTTTCTTAATTTGGAGCATGCTAATGTAGGGTCTGTGATATTAGACGGTTTAAAAATGGTGTACGCAAACTGTTCGATGTCCATCATTGTAAATAAGAACGGCAGTGAAAGTTTGCAGGTTCGATCTTCTGTAAGACAGGGATGTCCACTGTCTCCCTCGCTGTTTGCAATTTACTTGGAACCATTTTGTTTAAACCTGATTAACAATGATAGTATACATGGTTTTAGATTACACTCTTGCGAAGTAAAAGTGCTTTCTTATGCAGACGACGTTGCTGTTTCTTGTGTAGACCAAGACAGCGTTCGTGAGGTAATCAGCACTGCTTCCGCCTTCTGTAAGAAAACGGGGAGTGCTATCAACTGGGGCGAAAGCGTAGGTCTCTGGCACGGTAATTGGGCTACCGCACCCGGTAACTTTGTGAATGTTCAGTGGAAAAATTTACTGCGAAGTACCTCGGGGTGCCACTCCAGCGCTACCGCGACAGCAAGCAACTCTGGAGTGAAGAGACGGAGAAGGTTAAGGCCAAAGCGGAGAGCTGGAGGGGTAGGGATTTCTCCATGTTTGCACGCGCTACCGTCTGTAAGGAAGCGTTTTGCTCGTACCAAGTTGTTCCGATCTGTTGGTAATGGTGGTGTAGGATTGTCCCATTTGTTTCTACGACAAATTGTGTCTAGGTTCATGTTTTTACTTGATCAGAAAGATTCATTTTGGCGCACTGTTATGCAGGTGCGACTGCAGTATGCACTCCCTGAGTTTGTGGTGTCATCTAGTAGTCAAATGCGTTCCAGTGTACAAGGTTATTTGCGTGAAGTTGTGCTTTCTTTTAGAATACTCAAGGTGCGCTTTTCCTTAGAGTATCTTAGTTCAGTTACCCGAAAACGATTGTATAAAGATTTAATAGATGTACTGTTGCCAATACCTCTCTATAGATTATTATACTGTGAACGTCCAGGGCTAGATGTGCTTAGAAGGACAAAGATAATGCCAATCAAATCTTCGGTGAAATCTTTTCTCTTTAAATTGCACTGTGGCGTACTCCCTCTAAAGGCGTGGCTAGAACAGAAAGGTATATTTGTACCGTGGCCAGCGAATTGTATCCCCTGCAAAAAACCCAAAAACCCGAGACGATAGAGCACGCACTTATTGAGTGTTGGGACGCCGTGTTTCATTGGGACATTCTTCAGCGCACACTGAAAAAAGATATACCTTTAACTGCGCACGGCATCCGCTTTTTGCCCACGAGGGGGGAGTCCCTTACGATATGTTCATGCTCCTCGGCCTCCACAGTCTCTTGAGGACAAGAATGAGTGTTAATAATGCTGATGTTAATACCAAAACTGTAAGAGAAAATTTCATTGAAAGTGCGGCATATAATCGCGAGGTATGCCGTGCACTCCCTGAACCCCCTGAATGGTTGCCAATACTAGATGAGTTGGTATGTTTTAAAATAATGTAATGCGCTGGCAACAGCCGCTAAGTGCTGATTCGCTCTTGAACAAATTGTACGTATGTGAATGACTGTGTGCTTTTTTCATTTTGTCTTAACCGGAAATAAAGAAAAAAAAAAGAAATGTTGAGTGTCAATAACTCATGCTGTGCCTTGTGTTGCTTGTGAACGCGTTCATGTGTAATATTCGGTGGTGTCTGTATGTCGCGTAGGTGTGAAGTGTGGCCATAGAGATCAGTGAGTGTAGCGTTGAATATGCGCGTGCATGTCTGGCGAAACGCTCAGAGCAAAGACTGTTGGTTTCTGTTTTCTTAGTATGAGCGCTGTCTGTTAGGTGGCGCGTGTCGCCGCCCAATTCAAGGAGTCGCGCGTTTATGTGTCCACTTATTTGCGTGAAAAACATGGAGGCGTTCCATGGCGTTCCATGGCTCCACGGAGCAGCCGCAAAGGGTTCGGTTCTCGGCCTCTCGTCCCAATACGATCAGTCCCATAGCCAGTTGAATGGGTGTTCCGTGCGGTTAATAGTGCGTGCACAGACGCGGTGGGGATTACCAGGGACTTGAAAGTGGATAACGAATGCTAACAGGTGAGCAGGAGCGTTGAACGATCGGAACCGAAGTCGCTTGAATCGGTGATGCCCCCCTTCACATCGCCGCCCCTACTGCTAATAGGTGCGGTGCCGGTGCTTCGAGGTGCGTTTTGGAGTGCTTTAGTGCGCACGGAATGCAGCGAACGGGCGTACGCACTTGAGAATCGTATTTTAGCAAAAAGCAGTCCAGCTCGCTAGGCCTTACTCGTATTGCTCCACTGTCGCTTGCCAGCCGCCATGTTGCTTTTGGGTGTGCTCACTGTGACTACCTGCTGATTGGTTGCCGTGTGACTACCAATGGGGTCGTTAGTATTACTAAGGGGGGTAGCGATATTTGTGACGGCTTCTGACTACCCCAAATGTAGTACCCTACGACTACCCTTTTGTTGAGAGTGTACATGTTGAACACATCTGCTCGGTTTTGTTTTGAAATTTATTGGTTGCCAAACTTCGCAAAAATCCTACACGGTAAACAAAATAAAGGCCGAGCTCACAGAGTGTACCGACGATATACAACACCGATGATGCCCAAAGATGCGCATAATAAAGACGCCATCTTTGTTTTGCAGGGGACTAGAAAACCTATGGCGGAGTTAAACAAAGAAAACACAAGAGCTAAAAAGAAAATGATATAAGTTTGGCACATCCTGCCTAATGTTATCCTAACATTTTAAAATCAAAGCTAAACAGAACAATTTTATATTTTTTTTTTAATTCGTTAAATTACACCCAGCAAATTCTTGTGGTTGAACCATATTCAGCTGTGGAGTGAAACGGCGTGCTTTGGCTCTGTAGCTTTGGTTTCATTGCCACAGAAAGTTGTTCCCAAATATATCACTTTCTAGTTCTTTTCGACTCTGAACCCCTCATCCTTCTCTCCTGCTTTGCCGCTTTACCAGTTCTATACCCATGCTCTCTGCCAGTCGTGGGGATTACCGCCCATGGCGACAGGACGCATGGTGCCTCTAACGCATATTTTTTTAACTTGCTTAAAATAGGCAAATGGGCATTTAATGTGCCTTTTGATGAGTTTGAAATGTTTTAAAACGTGACGGCATGGCGGACTGTGAATGAGTCCGTTACGCTCTGCAACGGACTGATTCATAGTCCGTTGCAGCACGAGCCTGGTGATGTTTGACTTGAAATAGTTGGATGACTCACGCAGTGAAGTTCCGCACATATTCGAATGCGTCTGCGGCTGCGCCCGTAATATTTTACGGCTCAAGGGTACGTCATCAGCTGACGTGAACGTGACCCGATGCTCTGGTGATCTGAAACCCAGGAAGGAGGCCAGACGTGGCCTCACTGTGCCGACTCAGACTTCGTACACTTGCGACTCGTCTTGAGCGCCCTGTTTTTCGGAGAGCTCGCACCTGTACGGGGCGATATCAGGTCGCAATACACGATGCCTCTGTTTAGATTATGCAAAGCGAAACTTGAGGACTGCAATGCATTCGTCGGTGGCGGAGGGTCGGCAGGAAGGACATTCACAACAGGGATGCCACCGTATCGTTTTTTCAACCGTAACAGAAGATAAGACATGTGTTCCAGAATGCTTCAGGTTTTCCACTATTCTCAATAATTCCACACGACACTGCCAGCACGATCATCAACGAGGTAACCTACAACGAAAGTACGTATTGTCCTTTCATTCAGCAGCGTGGTGAAGTTTCATGTTCAAGGCCACACCTACAGATAACGAATACCAGTTCATTTCACCGTGACGTCATGTAATCATTGTTGACAGGGCCGGGTGTCCTTATTGGACAGGGCGTGGTGACGTTTTGATGGGATTTAGGATGACATAGAATTCATTTAGAGGTCGAAGTCCTCTCGCATCTTCGTCAGATAGACAGGATGTCAGGGAAGGGCCCGCGGCCAGTCCTTGATGGAACGTTTTTTTGACCCCATTCAAGACTCCTCGTCGTCCGAAATCACTACCCTCAAGGCAAAGTGCCAAGCCTACGGGAAAGTAATTTCGGGATCAAAAACTTCCACTTCCAACTTCAAGCTTCATCTTGTTTGGCGACTCAAACAAATTAAAAAATGTATTCCTGTATCAGCGTTTCTGTATTTGTAATTCTGCCCTCCCTAAAATGCATTCCCGTATTTGTATTTCCAAAGACTTTTTGCCTCTATTTAAAATGTGTTCCGATAAGTATCGCGATACACTTATACAGATATATTGAAGTACCAGCGTTTTAGGTACTATTTTAATGTATCACAGTATTTGCATTTCCAAATACATTTTTGAGTATTTCTTCCCAACCCTGTTTAAAACACAATAAAAAAAAGTAAAGGTGATGCAAGCACGGGATGTTATATTTAATATATGAGGGTTTTCCTTTATATGTAAAATTGACTAAGTTTAAAAAAATTTGAAATCCCAAGTGAATATATTACTTAAACTGCTTCCTGAGAATTAAAATATTATGGATACTTCCATGCAAACGTTTATGCGGAATGACAGAGTCCTTGGGGGACGTTTTCTAACTCTCCATTTACCACGCACACAAAACCTTGAGATGGTAGACTTTTTAAACCTACTGATATTTGTTTTTATATTTGTTTAAAAAAAAGTTCTACATTCTGTGAGAAATTCAATAAATTACTTATGGCACGTTTTCTGGGACAAATCATGAAATAAAGTGTTTTCAAAGAAATATCGAAATTCTAATTGATTCGCGTTCTTCGCAGCGATGGTTACCGCCTAAAAACTAACCTGAGGCCGTTACTCGTTACACGCTCGAAAAGTAACTACATAGGTTACTCGTTACCGATTTTCAAAGGGAACGAGTTACTTCGCATTAAAATTAGCGAGTTACTTTTTTCGTGACTTTGACTTCCCAACCCTGTTGGGAAGTCAACTGATTTTGCTTAATGTTTTTTTTTTTCAGTAGTAGTTTCATTTAAGCAGTAGCTGCGTCTCAAAGTTTTCATTAGTTATGCTTCCCCGCTTCATTCAGCTTACATTTCCGGCGACTCTGAAGAGTCATGCTACCGACGCACTCGAAGGAACGGAAGTGTTGTGCTTCAGGAGGAGGTGATGAATCTGGGATTCCCCTCTCTCTTTTATTCTTTCTGCTTATAAAATCCAAAGTTAACAACGGGTTCCGTGCATTCCCGCGTCGGCAAACTGCGGGTCTACACACGATTCTACACGGTTCAACCAAGCAACCTTATTGTGTTCTCTCGGTCAAGAACATTCCCAGTTGCAGTGTTCGACTGACGTGTTCAGCCACAAACGCTGCTGCACTATCATACTGTTTAACGGCCTTTCGGGTTGCCCATCTCCTTTTGTCGCGATCAGACATGTACAATTTACTAAAAAAAGTAATTAAGTGAAGCTACTGAATATGGACCTCAAAGGTAATTTGGGTAGAGTGGAAATTAATCAAATGGAAAGTGATTGAGAAAATTACTAGTTACCGTAAGGAGTTGAGAATTGCTTTTGAAGTTACTTTTACGTGTTTTTTTTAATGGTTACAAGAAATTACATAGCTTTCGATCTGTTAGCAATATTGTGCTATATAAATATGAATCGGCTTGTTTTTTTACAGAAACGCTTTAATAGCTGGTTCTGCTACTGCGGGCCTATTTGTCCTGTACTTTTTTTTTTCTTGGTTAATGAAGTTCTGCGAATGTATAACTTTTTCTTTGAGGTTCAGCACTGCCTGAGCTTAACTTTTAAAGAGTGTTTGCTTGTTTACAGTGTTGTTTAAAGTATATCTAAAAAAGTACTTGAAGACGTAGAAAGTAAATGAGAGGTTATGTACTTCAAGTAAAGTACCAAGTACACCTGGTGCAAGCTACGTGATCTAACGTACTATAAACACACTATATTTCAATGTAAAGAACTCTTAACATAATCTTTCACGATGCCCTTTAATTCCCCATACAGTGTTTCTTTTTAACTGGTATGCATTGCTACAGGGGCAATCATAGGTGCATCAGTTTTTTTACAAAAATGGCAGCAAATATATATCAAGTCAAGTCGTCACAGAGTAGTTGTTTTACTCTATCTGCCGAGCTATTTGACACAATCAACTTATAAGGTACTTATTTGTGTCGGTCTTACAACCGCCATTACTTCACTCAGAGAAATGACCCGATGACGTCTCGAAAGAGCGCGTTTTCACACGACGATACGCCATTTTTTGTTTTCAAATTCCAAGGATGTACAGCCGGGGAACTGCTGAGGCTTCGGCCACTACCAGTGAAATGACAACTTAAGAGTACCGGACCGTCCTATTCCGTCTACCTACCGGTAATTTGAGTTTCAATTCGGTATTTCTGCACGGAGATCTGGCAGTGAGGCCATATAGAGCACCGGGTGTCCGAGATGCTTTACGAGACGTGGCCGATAGCCAGGAAATCATCGGGATAGGCCAATTACAGATAATTCACGTATAGATGGTGACTTGCGCAAGTGCACATGCGAAGGCCTAACTCGTCAAGAAAGATGAACTTCGCGTAAAGGCACGCAGGTGCCTGATTATCGACCCGGACAGCAGACACGAAAAACTGAAGCTAATATGGCTTCCCGTCCACATGGAAAGTCAACGTATCGAGGAAGTGCAGACACCCCTTGGTACAGTTCGTTCCATCGTAAAGGAAAAATGGAGATGCGCCGGAATGGAACAGATGCAAACGCTCAACAAAGAAGTGACCTTGGCGCTTCGAGAAGGGATGAACGCAAGCCAACTTCCACACCAGCTCACAGTATTTGGCTGCCGAAGCTTGGTGCTCGTGCGTGGCCGTCCCCCACTATGCCTTCGATGTAATCGCTTAGTTCACATCCGCCGTGAGTGTACAACCCTACGATGCGGGAGTGCCGTCATTATATCCAAGCTACGAGTGATTGTGTGACGACCTATGCAGGCAAGCTTAGCCAACCAAGAAGCCCGAGTGACGACATCATGCAGGAGCACCTCATGGGCATCAGTGACGTTGGCGGTGTAACAGGAGATCTGATCGCTTCCACTTCCTCGACAGCGAAAACAGAGCTGGAAATTTTGACACAGCAGTCACAGTTCGTGCGGCCTGATATGACGACACCTAACGCAGGGCCAGGACAGAAAACACAAAAGAAACATAATCAAGACAACAAAGAAAGATTGGCAAGATAGCGAATTCCCTCCCTTAAACACAACTCCGGAGCTTTCTCTGCAACAGCTGCTCCCTCGAGAACATCCCACCCCGCACAGCGGAGCACCCGTCAAGCCACCCGCTCCTTCAACAACGACTACGTCCCAGTCATCTACAACAGGTGTCTCGGAAGACACGCACCACGAGAGAGGTGACGTGAAGCGCAAGCCATCCATGGTGTGGGAACACCTGCATAGCCAGACCCCACAGCCTGACCACGTGTTGAAAGACGGCGATGCACTGCCCTCCTAATTAACATCAATTTGGCAGTACCTCTCCTCAGCTTCGCTACCATTAACGTTAGAAGATTGTGTTGACGTGCACGACAATCTGAATTGTAAAGGCTCTTCTGAAACAAACAGTTCGATTTTGTTGCCGTCCACGAGACAAAAATATCGTATGATAAGGACACGGCTCGTGCACAGAACCCTTTCCTCTCAAGTTATGAGGTATGTGTTTGTCTTTCTGATGGGTTGTCGGGAGTATGCCTTGTGTTTTAAGGAAGAGGCTAGGATATACGTCACTCTCACAGGCCGTCAATGATGACGAAAGGTTGATATGTTGCGATTTTTCGTTACATGATACATACTGGCGATTAATTTGTATTTATGCTCATAACAAAGTTCGACAACGATGCGCTTTTAAAAAAAAAAAAAAAACTAAACTCGCCCCATGCATAAATATTGACAAACCAATTATTTTTTCTGCGACTTTATGGTGTGTGTAATATAAACCATATATCAACGCCCCCTTCTCGACCAAACAGAAGTGCTAACATTCTCAGTACTCTCATATGAATATCACCTATTTCATGTCCGAGCTTCCTAAAGTACTTCTATCCGATACACTCACCTCCAACCTTCATGTAATGCCAGACTTGATCGTATTTACGTTTCAAATTCACTTTCTTCACATGTGACTTCCTATGACTTGAAACCAGTTTCCTTTTCAGATCATTGCCTTGTAAGCGTCCGTACCGGAATAAACAGGGGGATCAGTGGCCGAGTGGGATAGCGCACATGAGCTCGGAGCACGTGGAGCGAAAGCTCACTTTGCAGAATCCACGAATCCTGAATTCAATCCCCACCCCTGCCCGTTTCAATCTGGATGAGCATCGTACCGGCGTGCGATCGTGTGTCACTACTGCGTGGTGCACGTTAAGGAACCCATGCCAGCGGTTGTACTGCACTGGCTAAATTGCTCACATACAGCTGGGAGACTCGTCGCCCATTAAGGCAGGCCAAGTTCTAGGCACACAACCCATTCTTTTTTGGAACAGACACGCAACGTAAGGCAAGAGCAAAATGGGCTTCGTGGAAATTTAATACGATACTTTTAGAAAACACAGATTTCGAGGAGCGTGCGCGTATGTTTTAACAAAGCAACAACAAATCATAAATTCGGTTTTTTGCTCAATGGGACTCTTTGAAGCAGGTGGTAAAAAACGAAGCAATTGATTGCGCGTGCATTGCATTGTTGCAATGCACGCGCATGAGCTGGAGTGTGAAATACCCGGCTTGTATCGGGAAGAAGTTACATATGTTAAATGTCAGATACAGCGTTACGAACGAAACCGTTATCTTGGTGCGCTGGTATGGTCTAGGTGCAGACGATTTCTATCCTCTGAGACACCTTCGCGTCTTGCAATCGACGACGAGATTCGAAATGGACTATCGAAGAAAATCAAACTTTTAAATTGGAATGGGACGCTCTCAGCAGACGAAGACAACATTATTAAAATGTTTGCGTTTTATTACCAAAGCCTCTTTGGGTACAAACAATCAATGAATAATCAATTAGCAAAGCCCTTGGTCTCTTTGATACCCCAGGTTGATTAGTTTGAACGCGGCCTGCTTAGCGGACCAATAACGCTAGAAGAGGTCCCATGGGCGGTAGACCAGCTAACAAACTCTGAAACATTAGGACCTGATGGACTCCCATCGGGATTTTGCAAGAAGTACAAAGAGAAGCTGGGCCCTTTTCTACTCGGCGTCATCTTGGAAGCTTATGAAGTGAAAGTCTTGCCGCGTACGTTTTATAACACCACGCGTTCTTGATTCCAGACAGTAAAGATTCGGACAAACTCATACACGCTGAAAGCTACCGGCAAATTACTTTGTGCAATGTGGACTCTAAGATATTCGCTGAAATTCTGACAAAACAACTTCAGTTTGTTACGTTCAGTCTTGTTGGTGGCCACCAGACCTGTGGAATTAAGATGCGATGTATACAAATTAACATACACGTGGCACGTGGAGTAATAGACACCTGCGTTCCACATGCTGGACAAGTTGCCATGGTGCAAGTAGACTTGACGAAGGCATTCAACCGCGTGTCCCACGCTTTCCTCTTCGATATTCTTCTTCAGGTAAACCCCAGGATCCACAATCTTGGAGGGTATTGAGATGTCTCACTGCAACCGAGCCACGAGGCTTATAATCAATATTTCGCTTTCAAGTCAAATTCGACTAAAATCATTGTTCAAACAATGATGCCTCTTATCCCCTCTTTTATGTTATTTTTATCTGGAACTCTTGTGCTTAAGCGTGCTCAGAAACCCTGCCGTGGAAGATTATCATTTGTGCTCTACATAGGTTAAGGTGTTAGCATTCGCCGTTGATATTGCCTTTTTAGTCCTGATAAGCGAAACATAGACAATGTCTTCACTTTAACTTAAACTTCTGTCATGCTACCGGTGATCTTATTAATAAGACAAAATGCTTTGTCTTCTGATGCGGGAAATGGGCCACAACGCCCTTCGAATATACTGGCACATCGTGGGCTTGCGTTGCTCCCCAGTGCTTATGAGTGCCTTATCTTTTTATCTTTTTAAAACATATCTTTTTAAAACAAATAATAACTCGTTTTCTATTCTTCTGAACCACGTCACATCATTTCTTTTGTAATTACCTACAGGAAGAACTCTCAGATGCCTTACCTTATTTGATGGTTTCATCGGTATCGTTGGGCGCATCACGTCCCTTGGGATTCCTTAGAGAAGTAGTAAACGCATTAGAGTTTCAACGAACCCGTTTTTCTTGGGAATATTTATTTACAATTTCACGCGAAGCATTATATGCCGATCTTCTTGACATAATTTTTCCTGTACCTTTGTATCCAAATATATTCAACCATGTACAAAGACAAGATGTTCTTACGCGTGTCCGAAAATTGCGTGTCTCATCTAACGCATAGACATTTTTATTTAAACTCCACATTTCAACGTTGCCTGTGAAGCCCTGGCTTCGAGAACGAGGAACTTTTTTACCATGGTCAGTGAATTGCCAACTTTGTAACCAACGTGAAACAATAGAACATTGTTTTTTCTTCTGCACTGACGCCTACCTTTCCGGAACGTCTTACAGAGAACTCTGAAAATAGACTTGGACGTCAACGCCGACACAATCTGGTTTTTACCTTTAAAACCCAACGATAGCTTTTCTTATGATTTGTTCAGTCTGATGGGTTTGCATAGTCTCTGGAACACGAGAATGATCACAGAAATGCCGATCTACCCCCGATTACAAAATCAAATTTTATAGAAACTGTATCTCGCGTGAGAAATGCGTTGGATCATCTTAAGGAACGCCCAGACTGGTATGCTCCCCATTGATCGATGTCTCCATCTTTCTGATTTTAAGCTATGTAATTAATTTTGAATCCTTTCTTCGTTTCTTGAGCGTAAACTGATAACAATCCTTTGAAGTGATCAAGAACCGATTGATTGTTTGTATTATTATTCGTATAAGTCATCACTTTGTCGAACTGCAAGCTTGACGTTTTGTCCTGTCAACGTTTCATGCAATAAATAAAGACAAAATATCGCTCCGTGTGGGAGAGATACTGCGTCGGGCTACTGAACGAAAGTTGGCTGGTTCGACACCGGACAAGAAATAAGAGGTAACAGGCTTTTAAAATTCTTTTTAGGAAGAATTAAAAGTCCCAGTTGTCACGTGGCATGACGTCACAGACATTGGCGACTAGCAATGGATCTATGCATTGGCTGATGATCGACTATCGTCTGATGATCGATCATCGGTTGATGATAAATCTATTTACCGATGATCAATTTATTTATCGATTATCAAAACGTTTTCAGAACAATCGATCATTGGTGTATTATCGATCGATCTGTAAAACGTTTTCCTTTTTCGATACGAAAGAATATCGGTCGATCAACGTTTTTGTCGGAAAAGCAAAAATGTTTCCAAGACGCAAAACGCTTTGCAAAAAGCAAAACGAAAAACGTTTTGCTTTTTCGGAAAACAATGATCGGTCGATGATCGATCATCTGTCAATGATAAATTTATTGATCGATGATATATTTATTGACCGGTTATTGATTATTAAAAAAGTAAAACGTTTTTTTAGATATATGAATAGGAATGGGCAAATTGGTCGCTCCTACGTGACGTATGAGCGAGCTCTGACGTCATCATCATGTGACCAATAATCTGGCGAACGACTTAGGTACCGACATTTTGGGCCGAAATAATGGGACCGGGCCGTGGGAAGGGGGGCGGGGGGATGAGAGTGCGAACGTGACGTAGTCGGATATCCATACCGTAGATGGGATCGATGTCAGAAACCTGATACCCTAATATCGGAAACATTCCGGTATCGGAAACACATGTTATAGTATTGATTGGTTATTGGCTCAGTCGTGTATCATAACACACTACTAAAGTACATGCTCAGAGAATGTACTTCAAGTAAAGTACAAGTTTCCTAAACAGTAGTACTTCAAGTACCAAGTACTTGGAGCATTTTATAACACTGCTTGTTTATTATTTTTATATAAAAATGTTGGGGAAATACTAAAGTTTTTCGAACAGTCTTCAAATCTTTGAAGATCTGAATATTTTAAGCTTTGGGAGGAAAGGCAACGCAAAAAGGTCACCTTTGCGTTGCCCTTTGGTACGCGATTCTTCCAGTTCAGGACAGACTACGGGAGCACCAGATGAGCTCCCGAGCGGCTCCTGCAACTTGTTGCCTCTTTTGAGTGAGGATGCATTGTGAACACCTCCTTTAGTGGGCGAGAGTTCCTACGTTGGGGAGAAGCGGAGACCAACCCTTTTTTAAAATTGGTCCAGTCTACTTGACCAATCTTAAGAAAGGGCCGGTGTGCCTTGATCGGTGGCGTCGTCCCACAGACGTTTGTTTGTGGTCTTCCCCAATATGTTCACTGTGTTTTTTTATATCTCATCCTGTATATGGGGCTTGTACTCCATTGCTGGGTTTAATGGGCATCTGCTGCTACAGCGTCGGCCAATTCATTTCCTGGGACGCCGCAATGACATGGTATCCACTGTAGGTATACTGAATGACTGTTGCGTATTGCGTCCCAGTGCAATTCGAGGATGTCCAATATTAGTTGCCTGATTGGGCTGTTCAAAAATCGGAACTGGAGTGATTGAAGGGATGATCTAGAGTGAGTGACTCCTGCCCAGGAACGAGGGGGAATTGCCTGAATGTGTATTAATGTTTCGCGAATAGCTACTAGCTCAGCAGCTGTCGAGGGCATCCTATGAGAAAGTTTATAACTAATTTTAAGTGAAATTGCGGGGATGACAATACGAATGGAGGACTGGTTAAATGTGGACGCGTCGGTGTATATATGTCATGTAGAGCGGTGCTCATGATGCATGCAAGATAAGGACAGTTGCCATAGGATGAAAGCGGGGAGCATTGAATTCTTGGCAAATCCTGGAATAGAACTTTATTTTTGATTTTAGGTAGTGTTCATGGGGGATTGGAGAGTAACTTATGACATTGAAAAGATGTTGGAAAAACGTGTTTGTGATCAAGAATTACCTGGGCAATACGGCTGTAAAAGCACCTTTCGGAGATGTTTGCTTGATAGTCGGTCTTATGCCGTCCAAGATGTCGCATATGATTCCGGACCGTCTCCTGGGTGCAAAGAAATATTATGAAAAAACAGTGCGATAATGCTATTGTATTTGTGGCGGATGTGCATTTCCGAACGCCAAGATATACTCTGAGTGCATGTGCTCGAAGTGACCGAAGTTTTTTCATGTTAGTCGGACTAAGGCCACGTAGTAGAGGAAGGCGGTAACGAAGAATGCCAACAAACAAGCTGCTATAGAGGCAGAGAAGTGTACTTGTTGTAGCTCCCCAGGTCGTGCCGCTTATAGACGATTTAAACACGCGCAAGTTTGAGCCGCCATTGCCGACCCTCCCTTGTCTTACCGGCATGCCGAGCCACAGAAGCGGGCGCTGAGGAGCCTCCACAAAGGCCTGTGCTAAGGAGAAGGAAACAGTAGACACTAAAGTGGCAATAAATTGTCCTGCTGTGGCAATGATCGGAACTGGAGTGATTGAAGGGATGATCTAGAGTGAGTGACTACTGCCCAGGAACGAGGGGGAATTGCCTGAATGAGTATTAATGCTTCGCGAATAGTTACTAGCTGAGCAGCTGTCGAGGGCATCCTATGAGAAAGTTTATCACTAATTTTAAGTGAAAATGCGGGAATGACAATACGAATGGAGGACTGGTTAAATGTGGACGCGTCGGTGTATATATGACATGTAGAGCGGTGCTCATGATGCATGCAAGATAAGGACAGTTGCCATAGGCCGACAGCGGGGAGCATTGATTTCTTGGCAATTCCTCGAATATAACTTTATTTTTGATTTGATATAGTGTCCATGGGGGGATTGGAGAGTAACTTATGACATTGAAAAGATGTTGGAAAAACGTGTTTGTGATCAAGAATCACCTGGGCAATACGGCTGTAAAAACATCCTTCGAAGACGTTCACTAGATGGTCGGTCTTATGCCGTCCGAGATGTCGCATACGGAATAAGAGAAAACAAAAACTGCACGTCGGTTATGGCAGCGTTCATACACAGCTTCTCCAAAGCGTCTATAAAGCGGCCAAGGTTAGTAAATGATGACAATTGGACTTTAATATGAGTCAACTGAGCGTTCCAAGTCAGCTACCAATTTATAAAAATCTCTACAAATTTGTGAGACGATACATAGGGAGTTGCAGTACCGGTAATTTTAAACGGATAGCGGTCTGTTTTCATCCCCGTAAAGCCAAAAGCGGCAGATGTTTCAGGTGACAGTTTAAGCCCACCCTTTGTTAGAAACTCAGTCACGCTAGTGAGCGCACAAAGCAGACGAGACTGTATACACTTGAGGGGCATCGCGGATTCACCTAGGCCTGTATCATCAGCATATAAAGTAATGTGAATAGATTTTGATACAACCTCAATAATACCAATGAGGGAAATGTGGAATAGAACAGGATTCAAGACCCCATTTCGCGGCACTCACTTTTTTTAAATAAAATGTTGTTTTGTATCTTTTCCCTTCGCGTGCATGGCAATCGCTCTGTTATGTAGGTAATTAGCAATCAAGTGATAGAGACGACCTCTTACGCCAGTTGATCAAAAACCTTGCAAAACTGCTGAATAACTCACATTATCGAAGGCTCTCCTTACATCAAGAAACATGGCTGTGGTTAGTTTGCCACGAAGTTTGTGATCCTCAACGTGGCTAGTCAGATTCATAACATTATCAATGTGACTTCGGCCCCTTCTGAAGCCGGTCATTGTATCTCGTTATATTGAATTTGATTCTAGAAACCATTCCAACCATGCAAGGATTATGCGATCCATGCATTTTCCGACGCAGCTTGTTAGTGGAATAGGTATGTTGATACGAGGAATATAGCACCCGACATATTTTATGTACAATATTTACAAAAGGAAGAAAACTGTACTAGACATCGCTCGATGTAGCCGCCGGGCAGCTCGGTCGCCGAATCTCGAAGCTCAAATTGTCTCCTTTTGTCTGCTCGCGCCGACAGGCTTCTTTTTTATCGTCTCGGAAGCACCACTAGCTCGGCTGCTACAGATGCTCCTCCTTGGACAAGTGGTGTGGGCCACTTGCGCTGTAAGTGTGGAATGGGTTGGAGCGTCAATGAGGAGTTCATACTGGCAGGTCTGGGAGGTTATGCGATGCAAGCGGAATTTACTTTCCACTTGTACAAACCAGAGGGCTGGATACTCAGCCCAGAACTTCGGTAGAATGGGGACGCTGTGGCTGCAATTCCCAAGGCGGCGCTTGCTTGGGAGGCCCTTGCCGGGCGGGCAGACTCACCAGACTCCGTAGACATGGTAGGATCACGTCCGGGTCACCAATTATGTTGAAACGAGGAATATAGAACCCAACATACTTTATGTACAATATTTACAAAAGAAAGGAAACTATACTGGACATTACTCGATGTAGCCGCCGGGCCTCCGATCACGGAATCTAGAAGCTCGTAGTGTCTCGTTTTGTCTGCTCGCGCCGACAGGGTTCTATTATATCGTCTCGACAGCCCCTCTAGCTCGGCTGCTACAAGTCTGTAGCACTTAATTTCTAAGGGGAATTTGCCAAATTCGAGTATGGGTACAACGCAGACCGTTTTCCAATCCTGTGGCGCGGTGCCTGTGATGCAAGAATCGTTGAATATTTCTAAAAGGTTGCATTGAATTGAATATACTTTATTCCGACAAACGTCTTGGAGGATAGGGGAAAAGGCGACTATGGTCGCCTGACAAGGGCCCGTCCCCCTGTACACTCCAGCAGGAAAATGTACAGTACAAAAATTAAAACAATAATATAATTACACGAAGACACAATGACATATACAAAGTGTGATATAATAAAGCAGAAACACATAAAAATACCAACACAGATTATGTTAGACCTAGAAGAAAACTTTTTGTGGTGGTTTTAAATGTGTGTATTGTATTAGAGCTATTAATCATGGACAGTATTTCAGGTCGGTTATTTAATAATTGTGCGATCTGATTAAGTGTTTTTGGCTACCATAATTGGTGCGCATTCTCGACTGTAGGTAGTGCGTATCAGGGAAGGTGTATGTGGATGCCCTGTTGATGTAATTCTCTTGAACGAACTCAGAGTGTAGTTTAATTTTGTGGAACATGTAGATTGCCAATTTCTGAGTGAGTGGTTGTTTTACTGTAAGAAGAGAGTATTTTATGAAGTATGGGCGAGAGTTTTACCGATATGATACATTGGCGATTGAGTGGACTGCTCTTTTTTGCAATAGAAGTAACCGAGATACACAGGTCTTTGAGCATGTACTCCATACTAAACTGCAAAAACTTAAACGAGAATGAACAAGACTATTTTAAAGCTGGCGCTTTAACCAAACCGGAAAAAATATATTTTAGCCTACTTATAATTCCGATTGCCCGTGATATCTCGGGTCGAACCTGATCAATATGGTAAGACCAATTTAAATTTTATTAAAAAAACACTCCTAAAAACTTGTGGCTTTTACGTAACCAATTTCAGTGTTCCAAAATCGATTGTTTAGTTTTCGATTATTATCTCTATTTTTTCCTTTAAATATCATATATTTCGCTTTTTCAACGTTTAATTTCAATTCATTGCACGCCAACCACGTACTTAACTCTATCATCCAGTTGTTCGCTAATTTTTCAAGCTGATTTGTATTCGTACACGAAAAAAAATGCATTTGTCTCATCTACATAAAGTACAATATCAAGAGTATGTGGTATGTTAACAATATCATTAATGTACATCAGAAATAGAAGTAGTCCGAGGATTGACCCTTGGGGAACCCCATAATGTATATTACCGGTTTCTGATTTCTCGCAACCAGGAGTGGTGTATTGGACACGTTCTAATAAATAACTTTGAATGAGTTGTAGGGCAAGACCTCTTATACCATAATTATGAAGCTTTTTAAAAAATATTTCATGCTTGATCGAATCGAAGGCTTTTTTGAAATCTAAAAATACCCCCAATGTACAAAAAAATGGTTTTAAAATTAGTTAACATTTTATTCTTAATATTCAGTAAGGCTTCTTCAGCAGATTTCCCTTTCTGAAAATCATAATGCTGTTTTCCAAAGAAATTATGTTTACTAAAATGACCCATCAGTCTGGAATTTATTATCTTAACTATTACTTTTGAAAATATTGGCAATACGGATATGGGTCTATAGTTGTTTAAAGAATTAATTCGTCCACCTTTGTGTATCATTGATACTCGGGCGATCTTTAGTTTCGGAAGAAATACCTCTGGTGCCTAATATTTTATCACGGATTGCAGAGAAGGGAAGACTAATTCTATTAGCAATTGCTTTTAGGTTTAACTTTTAATTCATCATCACAACATGTGCCGCTGTTTTTTGACGAATTTATCGTAAATTCAATTTATGAATTTTACCTTCTGTGACTGGCTTAGTTTTGGTCTAGCTACCATTACTCAAAAGTTGTGACTTTCTGATTAACAGCTAACTTCCTAACTTTAATCATGTCTGTTGGTTTTTCTTTTTTTTACAATGGAACTGCCATGGACTTGTTTTTCGAATTATGACGACATAACTTTTTTATTAGATTAACATTGCCCTGCTGTTTTTTGTTTGCAGGAGACGCACCTCAAAGAAAGTCACTCAAATCTGCTTAGAAACTTCAAAGTGTTTAGACAAGTTAGGTTGAACTCGTCTGTAGCATCCTGTGGTGAAGTGGTTGTCCGACGCGTGGTCCCGTCCACTGAAGTGGCTTTGCAAACCTCTCTCGAGGCTGTGGCTGTCCGCATGCTCTTGGACCTCGTGACTACTGTACGCTCAATGTAAATCACCCCGGCATCAGCTGCAGTACGATGAGCTAGATGATCTAATTTGCCAGCTTCCGGTGCCTTCCACAATTTTAGGTGATTTCAATGCACAGAATATTTGTTGGAAAGCTGTAGAGAGGCCGCTCGAGAGACTCCTGTTGGACGGTTTCTTCATTCCACGGGATACTGTCTGCTCAACACAAAAGAAGCCACTTATTTTAGTTCAGCGTCTTGTAGTTTTACTTCCATGTATCTTTCATTTAGTCATCCTTCGCTATACCCCCTGTTTTGGAGAATGTCATCCCAAATTCAAATGGGAGTGACCACTTTCCACTCATTTTAGAGTTCAACCATCCTCCTACTGCTCTTTTAAAACGTACCCCTCGTTGGAAGCTTGAAATGGCCGACTAGTCAACATTTACAGAAGCCTCACTCATAGCATGTTCATTCCTTGATGATCTTTCCATCGATGATGTCACTGAGGATATTACTCAGCACACCTTGCAAGCCGCTATGCTTACCGTTCCCATGACATCCTAACATCTTCCAAAAAGGCTAAAACCGCGGTGGAACTGTGATAACCTGGCCTCGAATCTCCGATGTCATGTCATGTGGTCTGCAGAGTCCTCATAACAGCTACTATAGAAATGCGTGTTTCCCTTGAATAAAAATTATTCATCGTTTGGCTTCCAATCTACAAGTAACTAGATTGGCGACAAAGGATCGGATTACGAAGGCTGTAGCGGAGCGCTGAACCGGAGTGACAGCTACTCAAGCTAGGGAGCAGTCAAGGATCAAGCTTGGGAGCGCCAACAATGCTGCAGTTAAGGATCATCGCAGTGGGGAAGACTTCCAAATGATAAGTGCATCAGACTACCCCTATTGAATCCGACATGTCAAGGCTAGCGAAAATAGACCAGTTCGACGAGAAAACGCTAAACTTTGACTCCTTAGTCGAAAGATTCCAGCATTTTGTAACTGCAGACGACATTACTGAAACCAAGAAGTTACCAGTATTTCTGACGGTTATTGGACGTTGAGCTTATAAAGTGCTCAAGAACTTGGTGGTTCAGGTAGTGCTAGGGGAAAAGACGTTCCTTGAAGTTACGACCCTGCTGCAAATTCACTACAGTCCTAAGGGCTCGGTGATCGCCGAGCGATGGAAGTTTAATCGAAGTGTACACCAAGACCAATAAGGCGTGGGAGACTTCATAGTGAAGTTGAAGCACATCGCCCACAAGTGTAACTTCGGTCAGTTTTTACAGGAAGCTCTACGTGACAGGCTAGTTCCGGGGCTCCGAATTGAAGACAGCCAGCGCGCGTCGTTTCCGGTGGGAACTCCCACATTTGAAGGGGCGTGCAAAATTGCCATGGACAAGGAATTAGCCGCGATACAGACCGCCTTGTTGCACGCCGAAAACAAAAACTTGTCGTTGAACGTCGTCGGAATGCGTAAGAAGACAAAACAGCAAAACTACGCTAACAGGGGCACCAGCAAAGGTGAAGAAATATGCAGCCGATGTAGGAAAAGGGACTCATCGAGCGACTGCTGGTTCAAGAACTACAAGTGCAGAAAGTGTTTTGGCGTGGGACATTTACAGAAAATATGTGGCAAAACTATGAAAGCAGTAAGAAACACGAACTTCGTTGAGTCATCCGATGATGACAGCGAACTTCATGTGTACTATTGCAGTAAGGTGTCAGATTCCCTAGATCGGGATTACAATGTAACGCTGAAGATAGAAGGAAGCGACGTAACAATCTAGGTAGATACTGGAGCAGCGGTGACTGCCATTTTTGAAAGGGTGTACGCGGCAGCGTTTGGTCAGGTGCCTTGCGAGCCCTGCCACGCAGTTTTAAAAACGTACACGGGGGACCGGTTGCCTGTAAAAGGGAAGTGCCATCTTTCTGCAGTCTACTAAGATCAAGCCTTGATTCTGCCAGGAATCAGCCCCAGTAAAACTACCAGTTTTACTGTGGCTGAACTGGTTGGAAAGGCTTCAGCTAGATTGGAAAGTACTGAATTGTGTCACGGCGTAAGATCGGGTGGAAGGAGTGCGTAAGAATTTTTTCCGGGCGTGTTTTCAGCAGATCATGGTGTTATCAATCACTACGAAGCAGAAATCTTGTTAGGAAATAGCAGCACGCCCGTTTTTTTCAAGCGCATTCTGTACCGTTCGCTGTGCGAAGTGCTGTCGAAACGCAATTAAACCAGCAAAAAAATGGCGTTGTTAAGAGGGTGTCACAAAGCGACTGGGCTACGCCGTTGGTGATTGTTCACAAAAAGGACAGTGACGGTTTGAGATTGTGTGATGACTATAAGGTCACAATCAATCCGGTCTTAAAGACAGATAACTATCCTTTGCCGCACGCCGATTACTTGTTTACAGCCATTGGTGGCGGTACTTTTTTGTGTACTAGACTTGTCATCAGCGTACCAACAGGTGTCACTCAGCCCAAAGTTCAGGCCACTCTTGACGGTAAACACTCACATGGGGCTTTACGAGTTCCAGAGGCTTCCGTTTTGTGTGGCTAGTGCCCCAGCCATTTTCCAATCTTTCATGGGTCAATTAATCAAGGGCATACCAAACATTGGGTCTTACATAGACGACGTCATTATTGCAGGTGTGGACATCGACGATTGCCACCGGAAGCTGGAGTTAATTTTAAAGTGATTGAGTGAGGCTAACGTAACGCTAAAAGAAGAAAAATGCAAATTCTTCAAAAGCACCGTGACGTATCTAGGTCACAAAGTTTGTGGTCACGGGATTGACCCCACAGGGTCTAAGGTAAAGGCAGTAAAGGAAGCCCCCCGCACCCACTTCTGTCACCGGACTGAAGGCCTATTTAGGAATGTTAAATTTCTATTCTATGTTCCTAAAAAACGCGTCCACTGCGGCAGAACCACTGTATAACCTGTTAAAGAAGGGCCAAAAGCGGTCCCGGACAAGAGAGTGCAGTAAAACGTTTCTGGCGACAAAAAATCTGCTCATGAGCAGCAGTGTATTGACATACTACGATGTCGTAAACCGATAGGCCTCATGTGCGACGCGTCAGCCTACGTGTTGGGGGCAGTCATTTTTCACGTGACACCTGAGGGTGACGAACGACCTGTCGCATTCGCATCGCGAACGCTTACGAGCGCTGAAAAGAACTACGCTCAGTGCGAGCGGGAAGCGTTTGCTCTCATTTTTGGGCTGAAAAAGTTCCACCGATTTTTGTATAGACGCGATTTGTCCTCTACACAGCTCACCAGCCACTTCTGGGAATGTTGGGTCATGACAAACCCATCCCACCACTGGCGGCGACCAGAATGCAGAGGTGGGCGTTAATTCTGGCAACGTATCATTATAAGCTGAAATACCGTAAGGGGCGAAACGTGGAAGTGGCTGATGCGCTGTCAAGGCTTCCAAGAGCTGTCTCTGGGGCAAAAGAGTCGGCCGAGTGTCTTTCAGCGTTTTCGATACACCCCTTACGGCCGCAGACGTAGCGAAAGACAAAATCAGGTCTAACATTCACTAAAGTGGGGGAGTTCAAACTAAAAGGTCGAAATGAGCTTTCCTTAGAACAGGGTTGTTTAAACAGGGGAACGAGAGTCGTTGTGCCAAAAAGGCTACAGAAATCTGTCTTGGCACGGCTCCACAAGGACCACCCAGGCACCAGCCGGATGAAAATGCTGGCAAGAAGCTACGTCTGGTGGCCGGGCATGAATAAAAACGTAGAAGATAATGTACAACAATGTGCTATTTGCCAGGCAGTGCGACCCGCGTTACAACCTGTAGCGCTGCATCCTTGGACGTACCCAGCGGGATGTTGACACAGAGTTTATGTCGATTTCGCATCAAAGGTATCGAACTCTTTCATGGTACTCGTGGACTCGTTTTCGAAAAGCTAAGGAGCGCATTTCTTGCGTTAGTTGTTGCCAGAGGAACTCGTAAGCGATAACGGGCCGCAATTTGTTTCACAAGAGTTTACTGAGTTCCTGGCTGTTAACAGGGTTAACCATACCAGGACGCCACCATACCACCCGGCCTCGAATGGAGCTGCGGAACGGCTGGTACGGACAACCAAGGACGCGCTTCTAAAAGAAGTGTTAGAACATAAACTAACAGGAGTGACCATTTCGCCCCAAGAAAACCTCGATAGCTACTTGCTAAGTTACCGAAACACACCTAACATCGTCACGGAAAAAACACCGGCTGAGTTGTTTTTGAAACGGCAGCCGCGTGTAAAACTAACCCTGCTAAAACCTAACTTTGTTGCTGACATCCGAGAGAAACAGGTCACGGTAAAAGAACAACGAGATCTTTCACGAGTGACAGACCGCTTTTTGCGATTAATGACTTGGTTTTTGTCAAAACGGTGAGGAGGGAAGAAGTGTCTTGGAGTGACCGAGTTGTGCAAAATGTTAGCCCAGTGACGTACTTTGTAAGGGTTGGTGATCAGGTCAGGTTTACGCATGCCGACCTCATTCGCGCTCGTCCTGATGGTATCTCGAACCCTGAAAGTGCAGTGCCTGACTGTGCGAGCCCGGCCGAGAACAATGCAATGCAGACTTCTCGGGTGCCACTGACGGTGGCAGTTCCACCCCAAGACAATCCAAGTGACAATGAGGACAACACCCTAACCGGAACCCCGCCGACTGCAGAAGTCGCGTCGCACTCCCCAACGCCGAGCATCCAGCCAGGCGCACCAACGGACAGTGTTGTGCGAAGGAGCGACCGTTCACGTCGGCCTACCGAGCGTTTTGCGTCCAAACATTTCCGGAAGTGATGGGTTGGGAATTTTAGGGGAGGAATGTGATAACGTGGCCTCGAATCTGCGATGTCATGTCACGTGGTCTGCAGAGCCCTGATAACAGCTACTATATAAATGCGTGTTTCCCTTGAATAGAAATTATTCATCGTTTGGTTTCCAATCTTTGAGTCACTACAGCAGCGAAGCCTCCCGCCAGGCAAAGAAAAAACAGAATAGTGCATAGGGTATTTCAGGCGTTACCCCACTTCAAGTAACCTTATCGGTTTCAAAAAAAGAAGAACGCAAGCGAGGTATTTCCGACGGCAAGCCAAGCGGCGAAGCTTCTGCAATTAATAGCAGTATATCCTCGAAGGAAGTTTAAGACCCTGTGCATAAATTTTAAGGCTCCTACCGGGTGTTTTCTGTCCCATTCCTGAACCGAAATGAGGTATGCCCTGCTAGCATAAAACAGGCGAATTTTGTTGGCGAGCATGTTCAATTCGTTTCAAGTTGTCATCATCATACTCGATCATTTCAGAGATACAAGCTGCAGGCAGAAAAAAAAGGCAGTTCCTATGCCGGGTGGCATGCAACAGCCCTGTAATTTGCATTTCACACTTTTTGAACTACAAATGGTGCTTCATTCGTCCAAACAGACGGCTCCTGGGCCAGACGGCATTCATTACAAAATGCTGCAGCACCTCCCTCTATCAATCTCTCGAGCTTGTTTGTATTTGTTTAACCGAATTTGGCTTGAACGCTGATTCCCCTCATCCTGGAAGGGGGCTGTTATTATTCCCCTGCTGAAGCAAGGAAAGGCTCCTACCTGTGTGTCTAGCTTTAGGCCGATAGCGCTCACGAGTTGTTTTTCAAAGACACTAGAAAGAATACTAAATAAAAGGCTTAAAATTTATTTGGAAAGAAACAAGCTCCTTGATCATTACCAGTGTGATTTTCGCTAAACGCGGTCGACGGTTGGCCATCTAATCCACTTTGAGACTGCTGTTCGAGAGACCTTTGTAAATAGATAGCATTGTTTTTCTGTCTTTTTTTACTTGCAAAGGGCACTTGATACGACGTGGCGCTATGGCATTTTGCAAGATTTGTTCCACATTAGTCTTCGAGGCAGAATGCTAGGTGCTATCCATAGTTAGCTCCGGGACCGCACTTTTCGTGTGAAGCTTGTGGCAATTCTTTCTTATGAATCCTCGCAAAACAATGAAGTCCCACAGGACGGTGTGCTTAGCGTCACACTTTTTATCGTCAAAAAGAATTCTATTTCTCGAATTATATCCCCATTTTGTTGTGGTAGTGGTCGCTACTATTAGGTTGTATATATATGAGGGAGTAAAGAGGCAGAGGAAGTTACTTGTTTCGTTCCACCCGGACCAGGCGCGTGTGTGTGTTCGTTCCTCTCTGGCCTCGACGGTCGCCGGTCTCTACATGGTGTCAGAAGTGGGCGGCTAGCGCCTTTTCTCTTTTCAAGCGCCAGCACCAGCCTCGGAAGAGACCGCCATGGCCGAAGGGGAGGGAGCCACCGCCGGTCCGGGAGCGTTGCCAGTCGGTGCGCTCAATCTACGAGCACCGCCCCAGTTTGACTTCAGCCACCCCGGAAAATGGAAACAGTGCCATCAGCAGTTTGATGACTACGTCTACGCGTCAGGACTCTACGCCGCCAGCGACAAAGTCCGTGTTCGGACCCTACTATACTCCATGGGGCTGCAAGCGCGGGACGTTCTGACTTCGTTACACGTCGACGATTCAGACTTCGACAACTACGATCTCATCGCTGAGAAGTTCAACGCGTACTTCGTTCACCCAGTGAATGAGCTCTACAAGAGCGCACGCTTCCACAGACGGTTGCAGCAAGCGGGTGAGTCAGCTGACTCCTTTTTTACGACGCTCAGCTACATGGCAAAAAAATGTAACTACCCGTCGCGAGAAGTCGAGGAGCGGCTCATTCGCGACCGTTTTGTGGTGGGCTTGCGAGACACAAAGCTGTCGGACAGACTGTGCCGAAACACGAAGCTTACGTTGGACGAAGCGCTCATTCAAGTTCGCCAATACGAGGACGCAGAGAGGGACCGGAAGCTGCGGGACTCGTTGGCATCTACAGCCATGGCAGCTTCAGCAGAAGCGAAAGCGTTAAACATTGACGCAGCAAAAGTTGCGAAGAACCGCCTGCCAAGGCCGAAGCAAGCAAGCGGTGACGCAGCGAGAGCATCTTCATGCGGCTTTTGCGGACGTTCTCCGCATCCGCGCTCAGAGTGCCCTGCTAACCGTGCGCAATGCAACAAATGCCACAAGAAGGGCCACTTCGCAGCTGTCTGCCGCGCCAAGAATAAGTTGGCTTCGCTGGAGCTTGGTGCCGTCCGTTGTCCGTCCAAGGCTGGAGCGAAGTTTGTAGACGTGAAGGTCAACGACGTACTGCTGAGCTTCAAGGTTAACAGCGGAGCGGAGGTCACCGTCGTCCCCAGTACGTTTTCGGGGATACCAGCTCGCCTGGAGCCCCCAGAAGGGGAGTTGACAGGACCCGCCGGTCAACCGTTGGACGTGCTAGGAACGTTCGTCGCGGCCTTGGAATGGAAAACCAAGCGCGTCAAGCAAAAGCTCTACGTTGTGCGTTCGCAAGTTTTTCGCTTGTTGGGATTTCCGGCAATTCAGGCGTTGGGCGTGGTCAAGTTTGTGGATCACCTTCCGGAGTCTTCTGCCGAAAACAGTCCTACTGAGCTCGACGGGACTTTCTCAAAACAGCTCTTTCAGGGACTCGGAGAACTTCGGGAGCAGTACACAATTCGTCTTCAGCAGAACGCGGTACCGTACTCGCTGCACGTTCCGCGAGGGGTCCCCATCCCACTACGCGATGTCGTAAAGTCTGAACTAGACAAGATGGAGGCCCAAGGGGTAATCCGAAGAGTAACCAAACCGACACCGTGGTGCGCAGGCATGGTAGTGGTGCCGAAAGCTTCGGGAAGCTACCGCATATGCGTGGACCTGACTCGACTGAACCGGGCAGTGCTTCGTGAACGTCACATCCTGCCGACAGTGGATCAAGTGCTTGGACTTCTGGGCGAGGCACGAGTCTTCTCCAAGCTCGACGCCACGTCAAATTTTCACCAAGTGAAGCTGTCAAGTGAGTCCCAGGAACTTACAACGTTCATTACCCCGTTCGGACGGTTCTGCTTTTGTCGGTTGCCTTTCGGGATTACCTCTGCGCCGGAATATTTTCAACGCCAGATGTCGTACATTCTGGAGGGCCAAGATGGAGTTGTCAATATGATTGATGATATTCTCGTTTGTGGCCGAGATGTTGTGGAACACGACAAGCGTCTCACAGAGGTTCTCGACCGCTTAAAGAAAGCAGGTCTGACTCTGAACAGGTCCAAGTGCAAGTTTGGCGTCACCAGTGTAAAGTTCCTTGGCGTGGTCGTCAGCCAGAATGGCATTATGCCAGACCCTGAGAAGGTGGAGGCTGTACAGCACATGGATCCACCGGTCGACGTCGGAGGTGTCCGTAGACTGTTAGGCATGGTCAACCACGTAGGTAGGTTTTTGCCACATCTGTCTGCCGTCACGGCACCTATTCGAGAATTGCTGAGCAAGAGAAGTGGGTGGGTCTGGGGACCAAACCAGCAGGCTGCCTTCCTCAAGTTGAAGACTATGCTCTCTTCAGACATTTGTATGGCTTGTTACAATCCGGAGCACCCGACCATAGTGTCTGCTAACTCCAGCTCTTTCGGTCTTGGTGCAGTCCTTCTCCAGGATCAACCGTCTGGCGAGCGTCGGGCGGTGGCTTTTGCTTCACGGTCACTTAGTGCGACCGAGCAGAGGTACAGTCAGACCGAAAAGGAGACTTTGGCAGTCACATGGGCCGTGTGTCGCTTCGATGAGTACGTCCGGGGACTGCGGTTTACAGTGGAAACCGATCACCAGCCCTTGACTGCGTTGCTTGGCGACATGGACGTAGACCTTCTTCCTCCACGAGTTCAGCGACTGAGGATAAAGTTGATGCGGTATCAGTACCAGATTTTATACGTTCCTGGGAAGCTCCTGGCAACGGCCGACACCCTGTCCCGAGCGCCGTTGAGCCGAACAGCTCCATCGACCTGCGACAGCCTAGAGCTGTACGTACAGAGCGTGGTTCACGCAATCCAAGAAGGTGCGCCCGTCAGCCTCGAGGTGGTCCGTCGACAACAGTCAACAGATGGCGAGTGCACAGCACTGGCAAAGTTCTGTGACCAAGGTTGGCCTCAGAAGACCAAGGTTCCGTGTCACCTAATGAAGTACTGGAACTACCGCGGGGAACTAACCGTTTGTGAAGGTGTGCTTCTCAAAGGAGGACGCCTCGTTATTCTTGCATTGCTGCGACCTGAGGTCCTGCAGGCCATTCACGAGGGACACCAAGGAGTCAACCGATGCAAGGCACGGGCTCGAGACTCGGTGTGGTGGCCCAGTATCGGCGATCAAATCAAAACCATGGTCGAGAAGTGCGAGCGCTGCGCATCGACGAGGGTACAGCGGGCTGAACCTCTCATGACGTCGCCTCCAACAGAGCTACCTTGGCAACAGGTGGGAGTCGATTTATTCCACTTAAACGGCCAAGATTTTCTACTGATGGTGGACTATCACTCACGATATCCTGAAGTAATGACACTGCGAACCACGTCAAGTCAAGCCGTGATTTCTGCAGTAAAAAGTGTCATGGCGCGTTTCGGGATCCCTGAGGTACTTCGAAGTGACAACGGACCACAGTTTGCCTCCCACGACTTCGCCAGATTCGCGGAAGACTACGGATTTAAGCACGTCACTAGCAGTCCTGAATTTCTGCAGTCAAACGGAGAAGTGGAGCGTACAGTCCGGACAGTGAAGGACCTTTTGGTTAAAGGCGACGATCCGTTCTTGTCACTTCTCGTCTTTAGAGATACTCCTGGCGTCTTGGGTTTTAGCCCTGCTCAGCTGCTGATGGCTCGACAGCTCCGGACCCAAGTACCCAAGGCTGCCGAGAAACTCCAGCCGGCATGGCCGAAGTCACAGGTCTTTCTGGAGCGGGACAGCGCGGCGAAGCGACGCCAAGCTTCCGACTTCGACCGTCGTCATGGAGTGCGCGAGCTCAGGGAACTTTCACCTGGCGAAGATGTGTGGGTGACCGACGCACAGTGCCCTGCTCAAGTGCTTAGCCGAGCACAACGCCCACGCTCTTATGTCATCGAAACTCCGCGGGGTGTATTGCAGAGAAATCGGCGACACCTGGTTCCTTTCGGGAGCCAACCTACGGAGCCTGTTCCCGGCCTGCCAGCTCCGGTTCTGCCGGTTCCTGCGGCCGATGGAGCCAATGGCCTCCAACCCCAAGGTTCTGAACAACGAAGCCTGGTTACAACTCCCTCTTCGCAGCCTTCTGCCGAGGAAGCTCCCGCAGAGCCAAGGGCAAGTCCGAGAGCTGATGCAAGTCAGGCACCAGCGAATGTGTGGATCCACACTCCTCGACGCACGAGATCTGGCCGTCGAGTAGTAGCTCCAAAGAGACTGAACTTGTAGTGAGGTAGTATGTCCTGATGTGTTCATCCACGAAGGATAATTCTGAGAAAGGGGAATGTTGTGGTAGGGGTCGCTACTATTAGGTTGTATATATATGAGGGAGTAAAGAGGCAGAGGAAGTTACTTGTTTCGTTCCACCCGGACCAGGCGCGTGTGTGTGTTCGTTCCTCTCTGGCCTCGACGGTCGCCGGTCTCTACACATTTGTTCAGTACTCGCTCCATGTTGATGACGCACAAATTTCAGTCTCATCTTGTAATCCGACCATCTGTGACCGTCGACATCAACTTGCGATCAACAATTGGGTCAAAAGGGCAGATGTTGATGGTTTTAGGTTCTCTCCTGAGGAAACGGTTTGTGTGTACTTCTCTCTTCGCAGCGGAGTTTTGCTTAAGGCTTCTTTAATTATGTATGAAGTTCCTATTGCACTAAACAACGTACGCAAGTTTTTAGGTCTTATATTTGACTCTAAAACGACTTTCATTCCATATGTTAAGAGCCTCAAAATGAAATGTGTGAAATCACTTAATATACTAAGGGTCTTGTAGCACGTGTCCTGGAGGCTGATCGGTGTTGTTTATTGCGCATCTACCGCTCGGTCGTACGGCCCCAACTTGATTATGGGTGTATTGTGCACGGCACCGCGCGGGCATCGGTTCTCGAGATGCTGGACACCATTCATCATCGAGGGCTCCGACCTGGCAGAAGTTCCCGCATTTTCAGATCCGCCTCCTACCTATTGTTTGCAAAGAACGGCGATCTTGATGGCGTGGAATGCACGTTACGGAAACACTGTGGACGCTTTAAAGGGTTTTACGAAATGATATCGGGTTGGGATGGTCATGACTTCGGAGAGGCGTACAGGTCCTAGTCTGGCCCAAGTATACTCACACATACCACCGCAGATTCAAAGGCTTTTTTTCCGCGGTGAAATTGCGAGGATAAAGGGGAATATTTATTTCAGTCTTTCAGTCATCAAAGTTTGATGACGTAGTTGTGGGATAGGAACCACCCCCCTGAAGACAATCGAGCGCGGCTCATACTGAAGTAAATGGTCATTCTCAATCATTCTCCTAAAGCAAATGTGTCCCTTCGGACGTCTGAGATATGCTACAACATGCTATGGATATCCCATCGATGTCGCTCGAGCAGTCTGGTTTGGGTTAAGTTGCGTCCATAAAAGGGGCACCGATTTTGATCAAAAGTCACTCTGATGATGCTATCGAGACCTGGAAAAGTGCAGGGATATTTTCACAGGGTTATAAAACTGAAAAATAGTTACATCGTATTTATGGGAGTGCGAAGCCTAGGGCCAATTTGCAAGTTCCATATGCAATCTGCTCGTTGAAACCGTAACAGGGCCGTATCGGTAAACTCTAAAAGTGTTGTGGTGAGTAATATGAGATCAAAAGCATTGTTAGAAAGGGAAACGTTATTTATTTCTGCGTTTTCATTTGGATTTCAACCATAGAAGCTTCCGTGTCCGCCGTAGGATCCGAGCCCGCCGTATCTGCTGTACACTCCTCCATGGCGCAGACTGCTTCCGTATGCAAGCCCGTAGCCGCCGTAGTTGTCGGCTACGCAGCCGCCGTAGCCGCCGTGGCGGGCGTGGCCGCTGTAGCCGCCGTAGCGGGCGTAGCCGCCCTAGCCTTCCTAGCTGGCGTAGCCGCCGTAGCCGGCGTGGCCGGCGCAGCCGCCGTAGCCGCCCTAGCCTCCCTAGCCGCCCTAGCTGGCGTAGCCGCCGTAGCCGGCGTAGCCGCCGTAGCCGCCCTAGCTTTCCTAGCAGGTGTAGCCGCCGTAGCTGGCGTGGCCGGTGTAGCAGCCGTAGCCGCCCTAGCCCTCCTAGCTGGCGTAGCCGCTGTAGCCGGCGTGGCCGGTGTAGCCGCCGTAGCCGCCCTAGCCTTCCTAGCAGGCGTAGCCGCCGTAGCCGGCGTGGCCGGTGTAGCCGCCGTAGCCGCCCTAGCCTTCCTAGCAGGCGTAGCCGCCGTAGCCGGCGTGGCCGGTGTAGCCGCCGTAGCCGCCCTAGCCTTCCTAGCTGGCGTAGCCGCCGTAGCGGGCGTAGCCGCCGTAGCCGGCGTAGCCGCTGTAGCCGCCGTAGCCGCCCTAGCCGCCCTTTTGGAGCCTCCGAGCACGCCGGCAACAGCCACGATGAGGATAGTCAGACGAAGCTGCAGGAGAATTCCAAGGTGAGTTTAACAAGTTGCAATGCGACGTTTTTGAACCGATATCAAAGTCTACATTTTTGCATACAGTGGCTATTATTTGTTTTCGTATGCTATTTGAAAAAAAAAAAAATGTTCGGCCCGATATTCCAGCGCGAAGAGCCGAACAAGCAGCGCTCGGTCACAGAACACTTGAGGACTCGCGTTTCTTTTACTCGGGGCGTAACTTTTATCGTTTCGTCTTAGTTTCTTGTTCACGAAAGTGACTGTACAATCTCAACCCGAACGCCCGTTGCTTGAACCTTCTGGGCCAAATTGTTGCGATGCCGAAGCACTCTAGCTAAGGAGCTGCCCGTGGCCTCGTAGAGTCAGTCTTGCTCTCGCTTCCTGTTCCGCCGCCAAATCGCTGCCCGCTTTCTGCTGTCTCGACGCTCCTTCTTTGTTTTGTTTGGCACAAGTTTGCGAACTAAATTTTTTTTGTCAGTTCATTATTTATCGCCTCTTCGCCTTAACCATGTTTTACATGCAGTGACTGTGCGAAAAACAATCGGTGCTACAGCCGACGCTGCGAGTGCTATCGCAATGTTAGGTTTCACATGCTCCAACAACCGCGCGATTTCTGTCGGCGCGGCCGGCTCTTCTAGTTTCAGCGGACACGGACGCGACGCGTTTGACTTTGCCTAAAATACAAAAGAAAAGTTGTAATAAGGCCAAATGTTTTACGAATACAACATGTAACCAGAAATTTCGAATAATCAAGCATTAAACCAAAAAGCTTTTAGGTGCCTAAATTTATTTTTGAATACGCAGCTATCGCGGATGAAAGCTGGCTAATGAACGGCTGGTTGACGAGAAAACGATCGCACCGACTCGGCCATAAAATACCAACCTTGCAAAACCAGTCGCAGAGCCGCTGCGACAGCGCGACTGCGATTTTAATCTACATTTTACTCAAATCGCACCGATTTCAAATAAAGATCGCAACATGTGAAACAGCGTTTACTCCGTGACAATAGTCACCGGTAGAGACACAAATAATTTACAATGGGGTACAAATAAAATAGCGCAAAATGGTCAAAAACAAGAAAATTGACAGAAGGGACACGTGGACTATCTACTTTCTTGTCTCTATTTTTTTTTGCGCTATTTTATTGTGTACCTAAAATGCACCAGTGTTTTACGGAACCGCGTTCCCGGTACGCGTCCCTCTTAGGAGGAACGCCATCGCTCCATCTTGCATCGGTGGTACTGGAACGAAGACTCGTTTCTCATTTATTTTTATATTTAACTGCAAATTTACCCGACTTTATTAGGCCTTTAGGCCTTCTTATCGTTCATTTCAACCTCTGATTTCAAGGGATGGGGAAGTGCCCGAGGGATTATCGAAAACAAAAAAAAACGGGAACAAATGTGACCGTCGGGACTCGATACATGGTTCTGTATGAATATTTTCATTCGACAGATTCGTTTTGTCCCTAAATTATCCAGCACTATTATTTCATTCAAAAAAGAAAATTTACCATTAATTTAACAACACGTTCTAATCTTACGAATGTTCCTTGCTAACCCCTGGAACCTGTAACGGGAACCCTTTCCCCGATTAAGGAGGAACGAGGCAAATGATTTTATTCCCGTTTTTAAGGAACGTAATAATCACCAACAATACTCTATTTCACCTCTTATGTATCGCAGGAAAGGCTAACAGCGCGAGCTCTTTGCTCTAGGGCACAGTCAGGGCGGCACAAGCTGTCGTGCATTGAGGACAGCTGCCAACGCTATGAGCTCGCGGTTCTAGCCTTCGCTCCGGTACAACATAATTGAAATGGAGTACAGCACTTTTGTGAATGGCCAGCAATACATGTTAAGAGGTCTGCGTGCACACGACCCAGCAGATCCCACTTCATATCGTATGTCTTTATGTGAACTTTTCCCTTTTATGTGTTGAACTCTCTAAAGAGATTGTCGACGCGCGATAATATTTAAGCGTACATTTTTCATGCGTATTTCTCTAACTAAGGTTCCGTGTTATCGGATAAATCCATAGAAAACGTTCGCCGCCAAATTGCTCTCAAGAAAACTCCGAAATTCTAGTTCACAACGGAAAGATGAAAATAAAAGACGAGGTATTTTACAAATACATTTTATAAAATCACAAGGTCACTGTTGAGAGGAGCGTGTTAGTTTTTTTTTTTTTTAGTCTTGGGCCACTGACAAAAATGGGTTAACTTTTAGCTCGTTGAAGTTTGTTGTCGTTGCCACGACCAAAGCCGTTGTTTAAACTTCTAGTCTGGGCCACACTATTTGTGTGCTCGTTAGAGGAACTAGGGGTACATTTGTTTTTAAGTGATAGCTATGAACCCGCATATTTCAATGGAGGGAGAGTGCAGCTGAAGCTCCCGTACTTCCCAGCGACCACGTCCAGGAGTTTAGTCATTTTAGAGTAGCGACTTTTATGGAGGCAACACGTTTTGCAACATCTGTGGTGGAATAGTTAGCATTGCCAATAGTAATGCGCCAATGCCAAATACAGCTGACTAAATACCGTTCGATAAAGGTGAGTTCTGATGAATGTAGGGTACGTTCATGTCGCGACTTTTGATTTTAATTTTAAATTTTGAAAAATTGGCCACAAAATGAAATTAAACTCCGGATTTCCGAGAATTAAGGAACTAACAGAAATAAGCTCCGGTAAGCCCAGACTTTTTAGCGGATACTTAACTCCGAAAACCAAGCTGCTAATTTCAGGAGAAATAAACACAGAAAAACGGAATCCTACGTATATCTGATAAGAAATGCATCTTGTCTACCATCAGCTTAAAAAAAAAAAAAGAAGAAAAAAAAAAGCTGAAGGAAGTGACCCGGTTTAAGCAATCTTGTGTGTTCCTTCGGAATAAAATACTCGACATATTTTTTTATTGTGTAAAGAAGCTATGCCGTCGTGAACTCACGGAAAACGAGAGGATTAAGATTGATCTTATTCTATTTTTTATACTGCTTCTGACAGCGGATTGTGTTTTGTTAGATATATTCGCCCGGACTCCCGTCGCGCTTAAAAGAAAAGAATATATGGTTTATTATTGCTACAAGCAAACAAAGAGCAATTTTTAGATTAAATGTTTCTATTTCGCAGACCGGCGAAATGCGTGGCTACGAGCACTGAAATGTCCGTTTCGTAGGTGATCATCTGGCTTCACGGTGACACGGCGCTGCGGTGGGCAAGGCGTCTTTAACAACTCGGGAACAAGCCCCTGATCGATATCGTCACCTATCTGCACCGTCATCAGCGGACCACGGCGCGTGCCGATTCCATCTACCGCCAACGTGACCAGCCTCATCGGAGCCCTTTGCCTACTTAAGACCCTGTCGCTGTGCGACACGTTGCAGACCGGCGAAATGCGTGGCTACGGGCACTGAAATGTCCGTTTCGTAGGTAAGCCCTACTATCCTTCATTTTTTTTGTGCGACTTCCGCGGTTCATTTCGCCGGTCTGCCTGTGTTTAGTCTGCCTGTGTTTAGTTTGAAATGGGTGAACAAGGAGATTGCCTGTCCTGTCTGAAACCAGTCGCATCGGACGCCCTCTCCTTAAAGTGTTTTGAATGTTACAACGTGTATCATGTGGGTAAATGTTCCGGTGTGACAAAGAATGCCTTGAAGGCCATGAGTCCAGAGGATCGGACGGAATGGCAGTGTCAGACTTGTAAAATCCACACACAGCGACAGTCTACCCCTCCCGGAAGCTCTGGACAGTCATCGGGTGGGCTGGCACATGATCTTAGATTCGAGAGGCTACTAAAGCAAAACGAATCGATCAATCAAAAGTTGACTGCCGTTCTTAATCGAATGGATGCTATGGAAAAATCGCTAGAGTCGCAGACTGGGAAAAGTGACGCGCTGATCTACAAACTAGAAAACCAGAGAAAGACTATTGATGGGATTGAAGCAGCTATGGATGCACAGTCAGCATGGCAAGATGAGCTCATTGCTAAACTAGAAAGCCAAAATGCAGCAATAAGTGAATTAAAGCACAAAGTTAGTGAGCTGGAAGGATCGATAGCTAAAAGAGACGTTGAAATCTGTCAGCTCAAAGTAGCGGTTGATAACGCTGAACAGTATTCTAGACGTCAAAACATCGAAATTCACGGAGTAAGCCAGCAGCCCAACGAAAACCTCCTAGATATACTTAACCACATTTCTTCCAAACTGGTACTCCCTAAGCTAACTTTACAAGACGTTGAGGCAGCCCACAGGCTGAAAACAAAAGAAGGCAAAACTGCACCTATTCTGGTAAGGTTCAGAGACAGGAATACAAGGGATAGCTGGGCAAAAAAGCGATCTACCCTTCGTAATGAAAGAATCTACATCAATGAAAACTTGACTCGAACACTAAAGATTTACTGTGGGAAACAAAGAGATACGCCAAAGACAAGGGTTACACGTTTACGTGGATCAGGAACGGGAAAATTTTTGTTCGGCAAAAGGAGGGATCCGCTGTCATTCATATTGAAAGTGAACGGGACTTAGTGAAAATTAGGTAATAATGGAGTCCTCATTTGAATCTTTCAGATTTTGGGACACTCACGTAACTGAGTTGATGCAAATAGAAGGTTGCAAGGATCACAGGCTAAGCTTAGTGCATTTAAACGTAAGAAGCATTCATAAGCACTGGGATCAGTTGATGATGCTTATGACTAACCGATTGCAAACCTTTGACATACTTATCTTGAGCGAGGTAAATACAGATGAGTCAGCGTGCACATGGTTTACTTTACCGGGTTTCCACTCCCACTCTTTGTGCCGAAAGGGGAGAAGGGGTGGTGGCTTAATCATGTTTGTAAGCGATGCATGGTGTTCAGATAATTTAGATGTCTCATTCCAGCATGCAGAAACACTAGTTGTCAGGATATATAAAATTAATATATCCTACGTGATATTTGCCCTATATAGGCCACCAAGTTCCAATGTGCAACTATTCTGCGACGAATTTTCTGAAGCACTTAAGAAATATGATAATAACGAGCACCTAGTTATTGCGGGCGATTTTAATATTGACGTTTTAGATGAGGCAAGGCCGGGAGTCTCACGCTACCTGGACACTCTTGCCTCCTTTGGTTTAGAAAACACAATTAATAATTATACGCGGGAAGAATATTATGAAACGAAACTTACGAAGTCATGTATTGATCCCATAATCATTCGAATTTCTAATTTACACTCACTCTCTGGTGTAATAAAACAAAAAGTAGCCGACCACTACATTACGGTTCTTTTAGTCCTAGGAGAAAACACAAGCGAAAATTCAACGCCGGATGAAGCCTATAGGACTATTTTAAACAGTAAGCTCATTGACAGCCTTATTCAGCAATTTGATTGGAAATCACTTTTAGACTACAATCACATCATTGCCTACGACACTGTGGTTGACAAATTTCATGATATTTACGTGAAAGCTACGAAAAGGGTGAAGTTGGAAAGAAGAAAAGCAGAAAATATTTGGATAACCGATGAAATATTAGAGTTGTGCCACCAGAAAGAGAGACTCTGGAACAGATGCAAACAAAATCCAGCTGACAGCCTCCTCAAAAGAGAATTTCGCGAATTTAGAAATAGGGTTACATCAAAAATACGTTTAGCAAAAAAGAAATATTGTATTAACCAGTTCAATGCGGCCAATAAGAACTCGAAGAAAACATGGGAACTTGTAAACCAGCTAACAGGTCGAAAAACGAGGAATAATATTGATGACACTATTCTGAAACACTTCCGTGGATCAAGTTCATGGGAGGGCCTATCGGAATCCTTCAACAATACTTTCATTGACTCAGTAAAAAAACTGAAAAGTAACATACCCGTGGTACCATCAAAAGGTATTACAACCCCAGTCACTTGCGCTAATTCAGCTTACCTTCCAGATATGACAGAGCATGACCTCCTAATGATTATAAATTCTATGTCTTTGACAAAATCTCCCGGCATTGATAAGATAAGAATTCGAGATATACGCTATAATTTTAATAAACTAAAAGAAATCTTGCTTAAAATAATAAACGACGTTCTCCACACCGGTGATATCCCCAAAAAGCTTAAGGTATCTATTATAAGGCCTCTGTATAAAAAGGGAAAGCAACAAGACCTTGGAAGTTATCGGCCTATATCTATCCTGCCTGTGCTGATGCACATAATTGAAAAATGGGTTCATATGGCTATGAGCAGTTTCTGTGAAAAATTTTCTTTACTAAGCAAAACTCAATACGGTTTCCGTCAGCAAGGGAGTACACTAACATTGCTTGAGGACTTCTCTGACTACATTCATGATGCCATAGATAATAACAAAACCGCGTTAGCCCTATTAATTGACCTATCAAAGGCTTTCGACACCATTGACCATTCTTTACTTTTACAAAAACTAGAAAAACTAGGGTTTAGAGGTCCGTTTTCTAAGTTTTTCGAGAGTTATTTCACGGATAGATTTCAAATGGTAAAAATTATGAACCACGTGAGTAATAAAATTTCAGTCGATTGTGGAGTACCGCAGGGTAGTACATTGGGACCCATGTTATATAATGTTTACACCAACGATCTCGGTTGCTTGCCTTTTGCTTCGGAAATTTTCCAATATGCAGACGATACAGTGTTATTGCTACCATCTGATAACTATGAAAACTCAGTTTCTCTACTTCAAAAAGACGTTGATACATTATTGCTTTGGTTTGCTGTTAACATGATTTCTGTGAATGTTCCTAAGACTAAGCTTGTCTGTTTCCGTAATCCGCATAAACGTGTTCAGTTGTCTCCATGTATTCTCCTTCATACAGCTCATTGTCATAATTGCAACTGTTTGCCTCTGCCGTATAGCAGGTCTGTTAAATACCTAGGCATCTATTTCGACGAGCACATGTTGTGGAATGAACAAATATATTACATAATAAAACGTTTGCGTGTAATATCTGCCAACATGTATAAATTAAAATTTGTCAGCTCTTTAAGAATAAGATTGTTAGTTTTCAGATCACTAGTAGAATCGACGTTGCGTTACGGTATCACTGTATATGGTCATTGTTCTCGTTCTAAAATGACTGCGATAGATCGGGTATTAAAACAGATTGTGAACCATATCACCTATGGAACTGGGTACGAAACATTAGAAATGGAGGAAAAGGTGGCAAAGCTGGGTATTTTATTTTTTGAAAAATTTCATATCTTTGCTACAATCACGTAAAACTTTTTTTAATAAGACTTTTAAGAATAAAGTGGCCAAAACCAGAGTCTTAAGACATACAGAAAGATATGTTGTCCCGAAAGTATACACCCACTACGGAAAAAGAACAAGAAATCATTATATTCCAACATTATTTAATAGACTTCCTCAATTTTTAATAGCTATGACATCCTTAAAAAAAAATTCAAACTTAAAACCTGGTGTCATTCTTTAATTAATTAATTGTAATATGTCTAACTGCATAACTTCTAAGTGCCTTTTTTCTGTTGTGCAATTTGATTCCGATTTCCTCATGTCGATGCGTTCCGTCGTTTGCCTGGCCCCACACACAAGCACACCCCTGCTTTTGTGGGCCAGATCCCTGTTTTTGTATATATTTCCTGTGAATAAATATTATTATTATTATTATTACAAGAATAACTTAACATTCGTCCTAAGTAGGCGTGAAATATAACAACGTTTATAGTTTAGTTCCTCAAATATAAGTAACAGCCAAAATTCCAGATGGCATTTTGAGGCTCCCAACGTCTAAAAATTGCGACATGGCAGGTATATTTTACCCCGATTTTAGGATCGTTCTTCGCCAATTAGTGCATTTAGATACTTTTAAATTAAAATGTAAATGATAAATTGAAGTGGCAAGTCTGTGTTGTAATTCGATATCTTCCTAAATCTTTTATACCGAATGTCTCATTCAGTATATTTTCAGATACTGAATGTCGCATTCAGTAGATTAAATTAAAATTCAAAAATACAAAAATCAATCTTTTTGATAAGCAAATAAGTTCAAAACACCGTAGATAATTTAAAAAGCAGAATATACAAAACTGATGCATCTCACCAGAGTCGTCATGGTTTTCAGTAGGTTGGTCCCTTTGGAGTGTCTTGGCTGAAGTGTGATAGTGCACGTGGGGTTTCGGTGCGCTCGCGTTGTTTTATATAGAAAAATAACCCTGGCGGTGGACGGCGAGTTGTCTTCATATTCAGCCACGCGAATGTAAACTTACAACAAAAATTATGAAAAAAAAGAGACAGATTATAATTAAAATGCAGACATGTAGTCTAGACATATTCTGTAGAAGTTAAAATGTAATTAATATGCAGACATGTCGGGATGGCTCGGCGGCTGTGCTGCGACACAGTCAACTCATCCACTCGCTTTCAATATGCAGGTGTTTTCCTCCGTCATCACACGTGTGCTGCTCCCTGCCCTACTCTGCCTTCCCGAGCGTCACCTCAGAATGTGTGCCTACGTGCTATGGACGCAATAGCGGTGACTCATCTGTCTTCCCACTGCGTGACAGCTCGTGTGTCAACGTCAACTCCCTCGACCGGAAACTACACCCTGGACCAGACATGTACGTAACGCGTTTTAAGAAACGTGTTACTTCTACCTAGTTAAAATTTTTGGTAACGCGTAACGTATTTAGTTACTTTTCTAGAAAAGCAACGAGTAACATATTTGGTTACTTTTAAGGCCAAGTAACGAGTAACGGTGTCTCGTTACTTTTGAGCAATAATGTGTACAACACTGCTTGAACGGGCTCCTTTTTATTCTAGCCTGAGTATGTGTCTATTGCGAGAAGGGTAGGTGGGCAACCCGAAAAACAACGAAACAGTATGACATTACAACAAAGTATATCGCTGAACACGTCAGTCGAACAGTTCGACTGACGTGTCCAGCGATAAACGTTGCTGTACGGAACTCTACAGCTGGGAATGTCCTTCACGCAGCGACTACACTAAGGTTCGTTGGTTGCACCTTCTAGAACCGAGTACGGACCGAGTGTAAACCCGGAGGTCGCCAACGGAGGAAGGCGCATAGTCCATTGTCAAATTCGAACTTTGGAAGTAGAAGGAACACAAGAGAGAGAGGAATCCCCGATCCACAAGCTCTTGCTGAAACACAACACTGCCGTTCCTTCGAGCGCGTCGGTATTACGACTCTTCGGTGTTGCCGGAGTTGTATTTTCAAGGAAGCAGGGAAACATAACTGAAAACAACTTCGAGAGACAGCTACGGCTTAAGTGCAACGACTACTAAAAAGAAGTCAATAAACCATGAAACAAAAACAGTTGTGTATTTCTTCATTAAAGTAACGTGAAAAGTAACTCGTTGCTTTTTGAGGTAAAGTAACGCGTTCCTCTCGAGAATCAGTAAAAAGTAACGTACTTAGTTACTTTTTGAGCGAGTAAGGAGTAACGATATTTTGTTACTTTTTGTAGGTAACGTGTACATGTCTACCCTCGACCCAGCAGAAAGAGCGCCATCATCATCGACGGACGCAGCCATGTCAACTATAAAGCTACGACAGCTTCCCGCGTGGCTCTGTAGGCTCGGTGGCTCTGCTGCGACACAGTCAACTAATCTACTAATGTTTGCTGAGCGGGTTAGTAAACCGTATGTTATTTCTTCTAGAAAATCAAGTGATTACTTTCTCGTACAGCTGCCGAGCCCGCAGTGTTGTGCTTCTATTGCCGTTGAGTGTGTTGAAGTCATGTTTTTTTGGGTGGTGGTGGTGTTGTCCGGGGACATGGAAACCAACCCAAAACCTACCGTAGCAATACTTGCTGAATTAAAAAAAAAAAGCTGTCTGTCGTGCAAGCTCAGATAATTTCTGAGCTACAAGTCCTCAAAGCCCAACTGAAAACAACGGACCGAAATATACCGAATCTTAATAAGCGAATGGCCGAACTAGAGGCTCATTTCGAAAAAAAATTGAAACCTTGCAATCTGACCTCGAGACGGCACGCACTGATACCACTCAAACAGCGCATATGGTTTTCGAGATGAACGCATGGATGGACGATGCTAAAATCGTTCGCGGAGAAATAATTTATTATTTTAAGGTGTTCCTGATCCCGTTCAACACGAGACTTAATTATGTCCTGTCTGAAGAAAGGTAATTCAGTTATGCTCTGATCACCTCCATGTGACCCTTGAACCTAGAAATATAGAGCGAGCTCACCGTATCGGCAATCACACAAACAGACGCTGTCGCCCATTAATCGAAAAACTAACGCTTTCTAATACTAAGGAGGCTATTCTTTCGAACAGCGGTAAGTTAAAGGTCACCGCCTTTATCATTGGCGAAGATTTCTTGCGCACCTTCCAAAACGCACAGAAGCACTTAGTTACATTTGCTAAATACAGGGCAGCTTCATGTTCGCTACGCTACAAAACACTACTCATTGGCAAGCGACGTTATATGTTTGACGAGCTGTCACGAATTGTAAAATAATTGCATAAGGGTAACCAATCTATCGGCATCCAATGAACCATCTTAAATTCACCCCTCTTGTAAATACGTCCTTATCCGTTATCTTCACCAGCATACGGAGCTTCCTTTCGAAACGGGATCTCGTATCTAATCTCGTGTCGTCTTCTGGCAGCAATAGATTACTACCATCTGAAACATGGTTACCTGCCGGCGTCCCTGACGCTTAAGTCCTGGCTGTCTCGCCGAATTTCCACCTATTTTGAAATAATCGTAAAGGCACACGAGGTGGATTTATACTCATCGCCGTTAGCCAGCAGTTGTCCTTTTCTCTCATTACCATTTCATGTAAAATTGAAACATTCTGGCTCATCTACGGGCTTCTCCGGGAACGGTAGTACTGGTCATCTACTACAGAGCACCAAATTACAGTACCGAATTTTCCAGTATACTAAACGACCAACTATGTCAACTTTTTGCAGAGAACCCAAATGCACTTATTCTTCTTTTTGGTGACTTTAATCTCCCCACTAATGATTGGATTGACCCATCGCCATTAACTGCAAGCAACCCAGAATCCAGAAAATTTAATGAGGTTTCTCTCAATTTTAGTCTCACCCAGATGATAACAAAACTTACGCGCGTTGCTCGCGAATCTGCAAATATTTTTTTATCTCATATTAACATATCAACCTAACTGTCTATCATCCATAAACTACCTTTGAGAGATTAGTGACAACAAAGTTATTTCATGCTGTATTTGAGCCTACCCCTACAAAACGTAATACCAAAAAGAAAATAATTCGCCTGTACAATAAAGAAAATTATGAAATTATAAATAACGAGCTGAACACCTTCTTCCCAGTTTTTGAAGTTACATTTTACAACCGGTAAATTCATGAAAATTGGTTGATCTTTAATAGTAAGTTAAACGCACCAGAATACTTTAAACCCTTGTTCGGTTTCCACGAAGATCAACAAAAACCGTGGTTCACTAAAAGCCTCAAAAGATTAAAAAAATAGAAAAAAAACGTCTTTTCCGTTTAGCCAAGCTGACGGCTGGGCCTAGTGCATGGGGAAACTATTACGCGGCTGAGGGTGCATATTTAGCAGCAACCCAAAACGCCAACTACACTTTTTTTCACGTGGACTTGACAAACATGTTGATTAAAAACGACCGAAAATTCTGGGAAGTGATAAGCCCTCGGCAAAAGCATGCTGATGACATTACCAATGAATCGGTCAAACTTTTGAATTATGCTAAATGTGCAACTGTTTACAGCACCGCGTTTTCATCCGTTTTCATTGCAAAATTTGATGTGTCATTTACGATGTTACCTACCAACACCGAGTGTATAAAGTCTCTCGTATTTTTATTCTGATGGTATTGCGTCAGTAATCGATAACATGAAACTGTCATCCTCAGCCGGTGTAAACAAAATCCGTTCCGAATTTCTAAAAAAACACTAAGCACATCCCTGCAGCATGTTTGTGCTTGTTATTTTCTTACTCACTTTCAACAGGTAACATATCAGAAGACTAAATTTTGGGAAAAGTCGTTTCATGGGAAAGAATCCACAATAAACTACCACCCTCTCTCTCTAACGAGCGTGCTTGCAAAATCATTTGAACACGTCATTTTCACTCACGTCATGCATTTTGTGGACTCGATCAACTTCTTCCATTCTTTGCATATGGCTTTCTTAAAGGATTTACCTGCGAAACTCAGCTACCTCTCTTCCTTCGCGATCTGCACATGAATCTCGACTGTAACATACGAACTGACATTTTTTTAGATTTTTAAAAGCATTTGACAAAGTACCTTATAAACGCTTGCTGCTAAAACATAGGTCCCTTTGCTATCGGCGAATCAGCCCGTGCTCTTGGGTCGCGAGCACATGCCACGCGCGGAAGATCGTTAATACATTGGCCGCAGAGAATAAAGTTGCCTTAGCTAAAGGTACCTTTACGGTCGTATGAATGGGGTATAAGACTATGATATCTTAAGATGGATTAAAGAATTTCTTAACAACCGCTCCCAAACCGTCCTAGTTTATAATCAGTCAACTAACCTCATCCCAGTCACATCGGGTGTCATCAGTGGGTCTGTTCTTGGTCCGCTTTCATATTTAATATACATTAGTGATTTACCGCAACATTTGTCCTCTCATATTCGCATGTTTGCAGACTCCTTCATCTACCATTCAATCACTAACGCATCAGACCAATCAGCCCTCCAAAACGACCTTAATCACGGGCTGTATGGTCCGGCCGCTGGCTAATTTCCCTTAACTCTACAAATTGTAGAGTTATGTCCTTTCAACGCCGCCGTAATGGTCTTATTTCCCTATACTATCACCACCGAGACCGTAGATTAAGCCGAATATTACTAACCTCACCTCATCTGCTAACAAAACCCTGGGATTCCTGAAACGTCAACTCGCCACGCCCCTCAGGAAGTAAGACTACTCGCATACAAATCACTAATAAGATTTAAGCTTTAATATGTATCCGCCGTCTGAGATCCTCACCAAGTGCACCTCACCAAAGAACTCGAAGCAGTTTAAAATCTCACTACTAGATTTATTCATTCTTCATACTCATACAATACCAGCGTATCGCCCCTGAAATTTGGATAAGGTTTACTTAGTCTTGCTTGTCGTCGCCGCATCGCCACCCTCCGTTTGTTTCACAAGCTTTTTTTTATTCCTCCCCTCTGTATTTCTCTCATCTTACATCGTAACTCCCACACGCATATATCACCGCACCAGTCATCTTCTCCAGGCTGCTCGCCCACGCTCCCGCACTGTCACTTTTTCCGCGTCATTCTTCGCCCGTGCAGATCCAGACTGGAACGGCCTTCCCCATCACATTGCTACCATCACCTGCCAATCAACCTTGGAAAATGTTACCAATCATCTCTCATCCTGAAAACTAGCACCTATATGCGATTATTCTTGTAACCCCACCCCTTATATAATATCCCCTAGTAGCGGGTCTTTAAGGTAATAAAGCGAAATGAAGTAACGTGTTCTTAAAGCGTTTCTATTCATCAAACGTTCGATATGACCGTGATCATATGGGTAGCTAGGGCTCAAGAAAGTAAGTTACGCGCGAAAAAATACAGCTTGCAAAGTTTGCTTGTGCCTCATAATCTAGAGTGGTAAATTATTGAGTCGGACAAAGCCGTAAATGAATTAATTGCATCCATATCCAATTTAACTGGAATGTTCTGCAATGGCGAACCTAAAAAAAACTTTTTTCTTTAGTGCAAGAATTAGGATTGCACTGAGTGTTTCCTATCCTAAGATATAAAAGGTTCATTCTCTAACAGGAGATTTTTAACCCCATATACACAACATTTTAAGGCACCTTAAATTCGACCCACAGAAAGTTAATATACCATAGCCTTGACGCTGTAAATTTCATTTGCCAAAGAAAATAGAGATTCCACTTAATAAAGTAAAAGATTGTGTACATCCTTAACAATAAGCCCGAACTAAAATTTAGTCAATTTTTGCAGCCCACCCGATCACAGTTATGCTGTTCAATACAAATTAATTTCTAAGTGACACCTGTCGCTTTGTGTAGATGTAAGTCATAGGGGCCGATTTAATATCATGTTACGCAGGAAAAACGTTCATGGAGTATTTATGCTCGGCAAATCCTTCACCACGATGAGAATAAAATCCGTTTTTGCGTGACATTTTTTATTTTTTAAAGTTTGTTTACTTCTTTAAGGAGAAAAGGCGAATTTGGGATTTGGGTGACCGTCACAGGTCGAGTATTTGGGAGCATCACCAGGCTCAGATAACTTTCGCTCAACAAATATTCTTTTCATATAACCTTTTAGACAACAATAAAATCGCAGGATGTTCATGAAACATTTTTGTGGTGTTTATTTTTTTTAAGAAATCCACAACATGGCTTCTCTTCTTTTGTAGCATTCAGTTTTATGATATGCCATATAATATCAAACGAAATCTTAAAAAAAGTACCTATACAACAAGCAATATCGTTAAAGTCATATAATGTTACCGTCACGAGGAACGCCTTTTAATACAAGAGGGGACTCTACAAATACATACTTCATCATCAATTTTCCCAAAAAAGTCTTTTTTTTTTCTTTTTTTTAATGAAGAGCTTTCGACATTGTCTAAAACTGGTTCTAAACCATTGAGGCTTCGCGGTTTCTTTGTGGATTGGTGGAGATGACGCAGGACCCCATTCGTGGTGAGGGGTAGGGAAAGGTATTGGTTACTTATAATAATAATTTAACAAATGTATATGACAAAAGTCTAGTGTGAGGTAGACTTCTCTTATGGACATATCCACCAGAAAACTCACACGAAAATCGGAACATTTCTTCACAGTCGGTAAAAAAGACAACTTTCATTCCGGGCTTGACTGACTAGGTAGGGATTCGCGGACCCCTAGAATGCCTTCGTGAACCACCGAAACGTCTACGGACCCCCGTTTGAGAACTCTGCATTCCCTGAGATTTGGCAAAGAGCTCATGTAATCACTCCTCTGAAGCCTGGCAAAGATTCTTCTCAAACAACTAGCTGTCGTCCATTTGCGCTCACAAGCTGCTTGGAAAAAACCTACGAAAGAATGATTCATCGACGTCTCGTTCATTTTTTTCGAAACGAAGAATGTGTTTGATATTAATCAGTGCGCTTTTCCAACTGGACGTTCCACCCTTGACCACTTATTCCGCCTTGAAACCTCTATTCGTGAGGCATTTGTACACCGCCAGCTTTGGCTCTCTGCGTTCTTTGGTTGTGCAAAAGCCGTACGATACGACAAGGCGCTATGGGACCCTGCAGTGTGGGATCTGTATCTCTGTATACTTACGGTGTTCGGGGTCGCATGTTGCGATGTGTACAAAGCTCTTTAATGAGACGTTCCTTTTAAAGTCCGTCTCTGCTCCTCCTTATTGAATGGGTTTACTCAAGAGAGCTGTGTCCCTCAGGGTGTGGTGCTTAGTGTCGCACTTTTTGCTCTTAAAATCAAAAGCCTGGCTAAGGTGATAGCACCGACAGTATATTATTCTTTGTATGTGAATGATGTGCAAATTTCGGTTTCTTCTTGCAATCTGCACAGTTGCGAACGGCAACTGCAACTGGCAATCAACATGATGAGCAAGTTGGTGGCCGAAAACGGGTTTCGTTCTTCCCCTGACAAAACCGTATGTGTTCTTTGTTTTGCTGCAATGAGGGTTGTCAGCGGATCCTACCTTGCATCTGAATAACCTTGCCATCACTGTAAAAGAGGCGCATAAGTTCCAAGGCGTGATATTTGACAAAAGCTCACATTCATACCCCACTTGAAATAACTAAAACAAAAATGCGTGCGATCTTCAAATATTCTCAATGTGTTCGCACACTACTTGGGGTCTGAGAGACGATGCCTGCTGCGAATTTATAACTCACTAATGCGGTGCCAATTGGATTACGGTGCAGCGGTATACGGGCCGGCACGACCATCTGCTTTGAACATGTCAGGCTCAATCCATCATTTCATTTCATTTCATTTCATTTATTTGTACCTCACAAGCGGGGGAAATTCAACAGTATACAAGGAAAACAGAACAGTGAAAATATGAACACACATCATGCAAAAATAACAATATAATGAAAACACGTGGAAAACATACATTTCAATTTACGCAGTATTGAGCACACGCATTTTTAAATTCGTCGACATTTGCTAAAGTTACAATGTTGGCTGGAAGTTTGTTCCAGTCGGAAATTGCCAACTGTAGAGGTGACGTCTGGAAAAGTTTAGTATGTGATGTTTGTAGTAATACCTTATGCTGATGGTCAAATCGAGGAAAAATACGGTGTGGCGCTGCGTCTAGCCACAGGTGCTTTTCGCACGACACCCGTGCTGAGTCTATTCTGAAACTCATCAGATGTTTCTTGAGCGACGCAGACAATACCTTAGTCTCTGTTATGCCTACAAATTTTATAGTGATCCGCACCACCCTTCATTCTCCGATCTGTAGACTTCATCATAATTGCACCTTTTTGAGACTAAGCCCATTATTGTTCGGCCCCTGAGCCTTCAGGCTTAAGCATGGCAGTGTTGCTGCACCTTTATTTTGAGAAGGCTCGTTTGCTGAGAAAGGCCTATAGGGTTGCTCCTTGGGACTTGGTGTCAATCTCTTTGGATTGGTCACTTTCAAAGTACGGCAAAAAGGTTGTTCCTTCTCTTGAAGGATTTCGCAGAGCTAGTGCAGAAATATAGGGACTATCTCCACTTTTACGCTGATGGCTCGAAACCAGCGACTTGCGAAGGCTGTGCAGTTTATTCTCTCGCTTTCAAAAAGTTAAGCAACTCAACCCTCCAGCCACTTTTCTACTGCTGAATTGTATGGTAACCTTATGGCTGTTCAGTATATTTTAGAAAATAACATCACAAAGCAGTTTTGTTTGTTGACTCGCAAAGTGTTCCTTTAGCTATTTCATCTTTAGCAGACAGCAAGAACACTCTTGTGCAACAAGTTCGTGTTCAGATAAACAAGGCTTTATATCTAAGACAACTTATAAAATTCTGCCGGGTGCCCATTCATGTTGGCATTCCCGGCAACGAGAATGCAGACCACTTTGCATTTTCTGCCAAGAACTACACCGAAACGTCTTTTGGTCTGCCACACCAAGACCTCAAGTCAGCCTTAAACAAGTCAATTATGAAGTTATGGCAGCTGGATTAGGATACACAGATTGATAACCAACTTCGTGTTATTAAACCAATCTTGGAAGTACGGGGGAGTTCCTCGCTTAAGGACCGCCGTTTGGAAGTTCCTTTGTAGAGCTTGAGAATTGGTCACTCCCGATTCACTCACCTGCACTTGCTCTGCGGTGACGATGTAAAGCTATGTGAAAAGTGTGGGGAAATGTTAAGTGCTCTTCACATCCTGTGGAATTGCAGATTTTTTTATCATAATCTCCTGGACGTTTCAGAAACCGCCTTCCATTTTATCCTTATTTTTTGCTTGGCAATAGACCTCTAATACCATTTGCTCGCTTACATGCAATTGGATTTTTCACCTGATATAGGTAGATAACTATGTTGAACCGTAAGTGCTTGGCTGTCTAATACAACTTTCTTGGCGCAAAATGGCCATAGTCGCTCCTGCGCCATTTACCCCAATCATCATCAACCCCGTTTGAGAACCACTGGTCTCAAACATCGACTTGAAATCAAATGTAATATATGATTCGGGCATAGAGATCCGTATATTCAAAAATATTAAATGTTTCAAGTAATATTTGAAGATCGGAAGTTTGGTCCTCGTAATTGTAGTCGTACTAATTAATTTTTTCGTGGCACCTTGTCAAATTTTTCGTGTTCCTTCGATTTAAAACACAATCAAATAAAGTAAAGGTGATGCATAGACGAGCTGTTATATTTAATATATGAGGGTTTTTCTTCATATATCAAATTGACTAGCTTTAAAAAAATTTGAAATCCCAAGTGAATATATTACTTAAATTTTTTCCTGAGAATTGAAAGCTTATGGATACTTCCATGGAAACTTTTATGCGGAATGACAAAGTCCTTGGGAGACACACTATATTTTCTATGTGCCCACAGCCCTAGCACTAAATTTTAGATTTTTGTAACTCTCGATTTACCACGCACACAAAACCTTGAGATGGTAGACTTTTTTAAACCTACTGATATTTGTTTGTATATTTGTTTTAAAAAATAGTTCTATATTTTTCAAGAAATTCAATAAAATATTTATGGCACGTTTTCTGGGACAATTCGTGAAATAAAGTGTTTTCAAAGAAATATCAAAATTCTAATTTATTCTCGTTCTTTGCAGACATGTAGACGTTACCCCCCAAAAAACTAACTTTAGACCGTTACTGGTTACACGCTCAAAAAGTAACTACATATGTTACTCTTTACCGATTTTCAAAGGGAACGAGTTATCCATAGTAACCCTGAGACGTAGGAACGAGTTACTTTGCATTAAATGTAGCGAGTTACTTTTTTCGTTACTTTGACCACCATATACACAATTGCTTTTGCTTTTTTTTCAGTAGTCGTTTCATTTAAGCAGTAGCTGCACCTCGAAGTTCTCATCCCTTCTTCATTGAGAATGCATTTCCGGCGACGCTTAAGAGTCGTTCTACTAACGCATTCGAAGGAACGGAAATGTTGTGCTTCGGGAAGAGCTGATGAATCTGGGATTCCCCTTTCTTTGTTCTTTCTGCTTATAAAATCCAAAGATAACAACGGGTTTCGTGCCTTCCCGCGTTGGCAAACGCCGGCTCTACACACGATTCTACAAGGTTCAAGCACGCAACCTAGTTGTGTTCTTTGGGTCAAGAACATTCGCAGTTGTAGTGTTCGACTGACGTGTTCAGCGACAAACGCTGCTATACTATCATACTGTTTTGCGGCCTTTCGGGTTGCCCATCTCCTTTTGTCACAATCGGACATGTACAAGTTACTAAAAATGTAATTAAGTGAAGTTACTGAATATTGACCTCAAAGGTAATTTGAGTAGAGTGGAAATTAATGAAATGGAAAGTGATTGAGAAAATCACTAGTTACCGTAAAAAGTTGAGAATTGCTTTCCAAGTTACTTTTATATGTTTCTTTTTTTTTTGTTAGGGTAACAAGAAAGTACATTGGTTTTGGTCCGTTAGCAAAATTGTGCTAGCCAAATATAAATCGGCTTGCTTTTTTTTCACAGAAGCCCTTTAATAGCTGGTTCTGCTACTGCGGGCATAGTTGTCCTGCACTTTCTTTTTTTGATTTCTTGGCTAATGTTATTCTGCGAATGTATTCTTTCTTTGAGGTTCAGCACTGCCTGAGCTTAATTTTTAGACAGTGTTTGCTTGTTTACAGTGCTGTTTAAAGTACATCTAAAATGTACTTGAAGAAGTAGAAAGCAAATGAGAGTTTATGTACTTCAAGTAATGTAGCAAGTACACCGGGTGCAAGCTACTTGATCTAACGTACTATAAACAGAATATATTTCAATGTAAAGTACAAGTATTTTAACACAATCTTTTACGATGCCCTTTCATTCCCCATACAGTGTTTTTTTTTTAACTGGTATGCATTGCTACAGGAGCAATCAGAGGTGCATCAGTTTTTTTACGGAAATGGCAGCAAATATTGTATCAAGTCGTCACAGAGTAGTTGTTTTACCCTATCTGTCCAGCTATTTGACACAATCAACTTATAAGGTACATATTTGTTTCGGTCTTATAGCCGCCATTACTTCACTCAGAGAAATCACCAGATGACGTCTCGAAAGAGCGCGTTTTCACACTACGATACGCCATTTTTTGTTTTCAAATTCCAAGAATGTACATTGAAGTTGGGTGTTTTACTTTCCTCAGAAAGTGCCAGAAAAATGCTTTAGTAAAAAGAGTAGTGTATTATGATACACGATTGAGTTAATGACCAATATCGACATCTTTTCGATAGAGGGCTATCCGGTTTCTGACACCGATCCTATCTACAGTATGGATATCCGGGTACGTCACGTTCCCACTCCCATGGGCTTCTTCCCACAGCCCGGTCCCAACACTTCGGCCCTAGATTACGGGACCTGAGTCATTCGCCAGAGGGTTGGTCAGATGATGATGATGTGAGAGTTCGCTCATACGTCACGTAGGAGCGACAATTTGCCACTCCTATTTAGATATCTGAAAACAGTTTTGCTTTTTCGATAATTGATAGTCGATCAATAAATTTATCATCAAACAATGGATTTATAATTTACCAATGATCGATCATCGGCGAATTGATAGATCTGTTGCTAGTCGTCCATGTCACTTTTTGTATCGTCAATGTCACTTTACAGCCTATGCAAGCGGTTGAATTGGCAATCTACTCTACCAGAGTGCTGCAACAAAAACAACAAGATCAAGTTCGTTTCCTGAGCAGAAGGAGTGATATATTCCTTTCCTTTTACCTGTGGGAAGCGTCACGTTGGGCAGACGGGTCGCTGTCTTAACGATAGACTTCGAGAGCATAACGACAACGCCTTTAACACTAACTCAGCTCACCTGGGCATTCATTGCAAAGATTGTGGATGCTCACCCCTTCTAAACAATTGCACCGTACTGGGATGAAGCAAGAAAAGGACCGACTAGAGAAATTATCGAAGCTGCTAGCATTGACCTGCTAAATGGATTATGTGCTAGTACCACGTCGATTAGCTTATCCCAAAAAGAGTTAGATTATTCAAGAAAACCTCCTTTGTGACTTTTATTGTAGTCGGGCTTTATCCCTTCCTCTTTCATTTCATTTTTAGAGCGCAGCTCTTAGGGGCCCGTTTCCGGCTTGAGCGGCGTCGCCGTCGGCGTCGGCGTCGCCGTCGGCGTAACCGCGCGGTGCATCATGGGAAATGTCCCATAATGCACCGCGCGAGCCCCCCACCAAGGTCACGTGACCTCGTGGGGGGTCACGTGACCCCCGAAGTCACGTGGCCCCCTCCTCGAGGTCACGTGACCCCCGCCGATGTCGCGTGACCCCCCGATGACGTCATCGTCACTGATGACGTCACCGGCATCCACATCGTCATCGTCATCATCACTGATGACGTCACCGGCATCCACATCGTCATCGTCATCATCACTGATGACGTCACCGGCATCCACATCGTCATCGTCATCACTGATGACGTCACCGGCATCCGCATCGTCATCGTCATCATCACTGATGACGTCACCGGCATCCACATCGTCATCGTCATCATCACTGATGACGTCACCGGCATCCACATCGTCATCGTCATCATCACTGATGACGTCACCGGCATCCGCATCGTCATCGTCATCATCACTGATGACGTCACCGGCATCCACATCGTCATCGTCATCATCACTGATGACGTCACCGGCATCCACATCGTCATCGTCATCATCACTGATGACGTCACCGGCATCCACATCGTCATCGTCATCATCACTGATGACGTCACCGACATCCGCATTCTCATCGTCATCATCACTGATGACGTCATCAGTGACGTCACTGATGTCGTCACCGGCATCCGCATCGTCATCGTCATCATCACTGATGACGTCATCAGCGACGTCACTGATGACGTCACCGACATTCGCATCGTCATCGTCATCATCACTGGTGAAGTCATCAGTGACGTCACTAATGACGTCATCGGTACGCGCATCGTCATCGTCACTGATGACGTCATCAGTGACGTCAGTGATGACATCATCGGCATTGGGGGTCACGTGACCCCCAAGGTAACGTGACCCCCCCCTGGTTAGTTTAACCCCCCCCCAGTGCCCTTCCCTCCTCCTCCTCAAGAGCTGCGCTCTAATTCGGCGTTACAGGGAGTTGTAAGCGGCTTTCATTTTTTTTCTTTTCTTTTTATTGCTTTTTAGTTTCTTGTTTTCCTTCTTCTTTTTATCTTGACTCCTTTTCCATTTTATTCCTTAGTTAAGATTTATTTTCTTCTTCTTTTTAAAGCGTAAGAGCAAAAAAGATAACGAAGATGATGTGTAATATATCCCAGAGTTGACAGTCAGAGCTGCGTGAGAGTTGTTTCTTTTTGTGCATGTATTTTTATAGTGCGTTGTCTTTTGTGCGCTGTGAAGTATTAGCAATATATCGTGTTTTCTCTGTAACATTGTAGGGGCACTCCGAGGGTGTGCAGGGCACGCAATCTCAACAGACCTCTTCAAAATTGAAGGCGTTGTGGTCCACGGATGGTGCCGAAATCCACGGCACTTACTCCAGTCTATTGCTGAACCCATCGCCTCGCAGAAAGATTTTGCCAATAAAACTGCTGCGTTAACACTTCGCTTATGGCAGCTAAACACTGCAATGTCGTCCACAGAACGCATGACTTGGTTTCAGCATTTTCCAACCGGAATAACCTGACATTGCTTACTAATAATGACATTTGAAGAAAACAACTCTAAGTACAGATTGAACAGTAAAGGCGACATAGGACATCCCTGTCGCACCTACATACTCACGTGGATCGGCTCTGTCAGTTCCTTATTTCCTTATTGGCAATAAGCTTCGTGGTGTATTCGTTACAGGCCATTTTCGCTCCTTCCACAATGACTTCGCCTACATTTGTGCGGTGTAACACATCAAAAAGAAGATCGTGCTTTACACGATCAAAAGCTTCCCTAGGTTGATTTGGAACATAGCAACTTGTCGCATGCCACTGTCGCATACCTCCAGAACGGTACGTGCAACAGGAACGTTTGTCAAAATCAATCTAGCCTGCATGCCGCTGGTTTCGTGGTCTCCGACCAGCTGACAAGCGATACTCTGGAGTCGGCGCGCTTGAATTTTAGTGAAAACCTTGTAATCTGAGTTGCACAATGTTATTGGGTGGTACCCAGTGACTTGACACAATTTTCCGACGTCGTCGCTTTCAGAAAGTAAAGCAATGAAAGTACGCGCAAATGACGGAGACAGTTCTTTTTGTTCGTACGTTACTGAAACAACTTGAAACAAAGCGCTAGAGACTACGCTCTTAAGCTTCTTATAACATTCAGTACATAGCCCATCATGTCCGGGAGCCTTTGAGTTTGGCATCTCATCCATGGCCTTGTCAATTTCCTGAATTATGATTAGTTGAGCAAGACTTTCCTGCTCTTCTTTCGTTAGTTGCGATAAGGTCTTTAAGTTTCCCACACACGGGATCCTTCCTTCCGGGATCTTGGCTGTCGAAAAGCCGCCTGTAATGCGCCATAAATGCCCCCTGGATAAACGTTGGGTTCGTGCTGGTCACATCCTGATACTCAATCTCACCTACAGGGTGATTCAAGGAGACGCCAAGCTCTTTAAATCGACCGCAAAATTCAGTTTCTTAACCTATCGCGCTACGACTTTGTGCAGGGGTGCCCACAGATGGTGCATTTTTTTTTTCTTTGTAAAATTTGCAAAGAGCGAACTTACCTGAGGAAAAAGTAAAGAAAAAAAAAGGCTTAGCTCCTATGGAAACGCAGCGACGCCACCGGTCTTCAAACAACACGGCGCCGTTTCGCACGGGAGACAAGAGATGGCGCAACGAACGCCGCCAACGAACGAACATACGACGTCGAGAGCCGGCGTATTTAGCAGACGGTCTTTTCGACTCAAAAGCGGCGCGCGTTCCGCAGGCGTCGACAGTCGCAGAAACATAAACAGGCTCGGTAACAACAAGGAACTGCAGTTCCTTGTCGGCTAAAGACGCCGGCTCTCGGCGTCGTATGTTCGTTCGTTAACGGCAGTTGGCGTCTCGAGCGCTTGCACCATCTCTTGTCTCCCGTGCGAAATGGCGCCGTGTTGTTTGAAGACTGGTGGCTTCTCTGCGTTTCCGTAGGAGCTAAGCCTTTTTCCTCTTTACTTTTTCCTCAGGTAAGTTCGCTCTTTGCAAATTTTACACAAGAAAATGCACCATCTGTGGGCAACGCTGCACAAAGTCGTAGCGCGATAGGTTAAGAAACTGAATTTTGCGGTCGATTTCAAGAGCCTGGCGTCTCCTTGCACCATCCTGTATTTCGTTCCGGAGAGCGCAACTCTTCTCGTCTCCAAACGCCCGTTTCGTCGGCTGCTCACCATCATGTACGTTTCCGATCGGGCGCGGACAACGGCTCCGCGATTGCGCTCCTCATTCAGCTCTTCCAGTAAAGGGGCCCTGCAATTACTTTTTTACTTATTTTTAATTTGCACCGAACCTGATCGCACTGAACGTAGTAACCTAGTGAAACTTTTCTTTTCTTGAAATTCCCTTTATTTTAAAAGTTATAGGCAATCTAAAATTACAAAAACAAGCAAAAAATAACCTCCCTCATGACGTCCTTGGTTGCTTGAGAGTGGCCGTGTACTAGAGATGAAGTAGTGAGCTCATCGAGCGCTCACGGCTGCCGCACTCCGTGTCGACGGCGCGAGAGGGCGCTGTGACAAGCATGTAGCGCCCTCTCCCGTCCACCCGCCGATGGCCGCCAGCCTCGGTGGGCAACATTGATCACCGCGCCCAATAAACGCCGTTGAGCGCACGCCGCTCCGGTCAGTCATCGTCCACCCTCACAACCAGGCTGCGTGTCGTCTCTTCTCGGCGGGTGCTTCGGCCCCTTTCGTCCACGTTCTAGAAGGATCGTGACACTGGCGACGAGGAACCGTGGCACTCGAGGCCACCAACGTGCACGGTTCGGCCCACGCCGCCGAGAGAGTCGCAACACCGCACCCCGCTCCTGTCGCCATGCCGCTGTACGGGAGGCTCGAGCCGTTCGAGGGAGGTGGGTGCGCCCGGCCTGTCTACGAAGAACAAGTCCACGTGTTCTTCCGGGCGAACGACACGCCGGAGGCGAAACAACGGGACATCTTCTTGGCGAGCTGCGGGACCCGCTTCTTCAGTCTCCTGCTCGACCTCCTCAAGCAGGCCACGCCGCACGTCAAAACGCTGGGTGAGCTGCTCGCCACGCTGTGCTCGCACTTCAGCCCGGCGCCGTCCACGCTTATGGAGCGGTTCTGCTTCAACAACCGGAGCCGCCGGGACGGGGAGACCCTCGGGCAGTTCATCGCTGCGCTACGAGGGTTAGCGAACACCTGCGCCTTCGGCGACCTGTTGGACTCACTACTCCGGGACCGGTTCGTCTGCGGCATTAACAACCCCGCCATGCAGACGCGACTCCTGGAGCTCCCCTACCCCTCGCTGGACGACGCGGTGAAGGCAGCGCTGGCGATGGAAGCAGCAGCTAAGGACGCCAGCGAGATAGCGCATGCGGCCGGCTCACCGTCGACGGAAGCAGCGGTGAACAAGATGGCGGCAAGGAGCGGTGCCTGCAGCCGCTGCAGTGCTGCCCACTCCCCCTCACAGTGCCAGTTCGTCCAAGCACAATGCTTCACGTGCGGGAGAACTGGGCACCTCGCACGTGTCTGCAAAGGGGGGAGGACGAGCGGCGGCCAGCAGCAGCAGCCTGGTTGAAGCCCGGGTTCCAGCCAAGCCCGCGGCCAGGGTGGCCGTCGCAAGAGAACGCGGCGGGGACGAGCGGCACCAGGCCCGGGTCCGTCTTCAGCCAGGGTCCACGTCGTGGCCGAGGAACCGCAGATTTTCGACGTGTGGCACACCAATAGACTTTCATCGTCTGTGCCACCTTACTTGGTGTCTGTCGAAATCTGCGGCCACCCCATCACCATGGAGCTGGACACAGGGGCCAGCGTGTCGGTCATGCCCGGGAAGCTGTTCAAGCGGACCTTCCCCGGCGTGTCCATCGAGGCTTCTGACGTCATGCTGCGCAGCTACTCCGGGCAGCTTTCTCAGGTCCAGGGTCGGGCCCAAGTCAGCGTTCGCCTTGGCGACAGGGAGGCAATCCTTCCCCTTTACCTAACCAAGGGGTCGTCGCCGACGCTGCTGGGCCGGAACTGGATTCACTCGCTGGGTGTTCGGCTGCCGGAGTACCAAGAAGCTGCACTGCACGTGGTGAAGGACGTCCCGAGCCTCCTGACCGACTTCCAGTCCCTGTTCCAGCCGGGCGTGGGCACCTTCGCCGGCACGACGGTTGGCATCCACGTTCCTGAGGGAGCCCGGCCTCGGTTCTTCAAGCCGCGTCCGCTGCCGTTTGCCCTGAAGGACGGGGTCACCCAGGAGCTGCAACGGCTGCAGCGAGAGGGTATCCTGGTGCCCGTCAAGTCTTCCGAGTGGGCCGCACCGATAGTTCCAGTCCTCAAGCGAGACGGCCGCGTCAGGATCTGCGAGAACTTCAAGGTCACCATCAACCCCGTCGCTACCGTCGAGAAGTACCCGCTGCCTCGGGTAGAAGATCTCTGGTCGGCTCTGTCCGGGGGACAGAAGTTCTCCAAGCTCGACCTTCGAGATGCCTACCAGCAGCTGGTGCTCCAGGATGTCGCCCGGAAGTATGTCACCATTTCGACTACCATGGGACTCTTCCAGTACACGCGCCTACCGCTCGGCGTGGCCTCAGCCCCAGCCATCTTCCAGAGAGAGATGGATAACCTTTTCAGGGGCATGAGGCACGTGGCAGTGTACTTGGACGACATCCTGGTTACCGGTACCGACGACGGGGACCACCTGCAGAACCTGCGCAAAGTCCTGACACGACTACAGGACGCCGGTCTCAAGCTGAGGCTGGACAAGTGCGTGTTCCTGACCCCCAGCGTGGAGTACCTGGGACACTTCATCTCCCAGGCTGGCCTGGCCCCGGCACCCCGCAAGATTGAGGCCGTGCTCAAGGCGCCGAAGCCCAAGAGCAAGAAGGAGCTTCAGAGCTACCTCGGCCTCATCAACTTCTACAGGAGGTTCCTGCCCAACCTTTCGCCGCATCATGAGCCGCTGCATCGCCTGCTTCGTGATGGGCAGCAGTGGGCCTGGAAGAAGGAGCAGGACTTGGCCTTCCAGCGCAGCAAGGAGCTGGTCGTTAAGGCTCCAGTGCTTGTGCACTTCGATCCGGCCAAGCCTGTGGTCCTCACCGTGGATGCGTCACCGTATGGGGTAGGAGCCGTCCTGTCGCACCGGGGTCAGGATGGTCAGGAACACCCTGTGGCGTTTGCTTCTCGTCGACTACATGCGGCAGAGCAACGCTACAGCCATCTCGACAAGGAAGGCTTGGCCCTCATGTTCGGTGTCCAGCGCTTCCACCAGTACCTGTGGGGCCGGCAATTCGAGGCAGTCACGGACCACAAGCCACTGCTGGGGCTGCTGGGAACTGACAAGGCAGTCCCGGTGCAAGCCTCGCCTCGTGTGGTGCGCTGGGCCTTGACGCTGGCGGCCTACAGCTACAAGCTGGTCTACCGCCCTGGGAAGGACCTGGGACCTGCCGACGCCCTGAGCCGCCTGAGCCCTGCCGGAGCTGCCTTCTGCCGTTCCAGAGCCAGCTGACGTGTTCCTCTTGGAGCGGGCCTACCCGGGGGTGCTCACCAGGACTGCGGTGGCGCAAGCGACCAGCCGTGACCCGGTCCTGTCTCAGGTGGTCAAGGCGGTTGCCCGAGGGGAGGAGCTGCGTCACCAGGCGTACAGCCACAAGTCCGCCGAGCTGAGCTTGGAGCAGGGCTGCCTGCTGTGGGGTTCCAGGGTGGTGGTTCCACAGAGTCTCCGGGCCAAGGTGCTGCAGTTGCTGCACGCGGGGCACCCTGGCATTGAAAAGACCAAGATGGTGGCACGGTCGCACGTTTGGTGGCCTGGCTTGGACCAGGACATCGTGCACCAGGTGCAAGGCTGCCAGGTCTGCCAGGAGAACCAGCGAGCCTTGCGCCGCGTGGAGATAACCCCCTGGCCGTTCCCACAGAGGCCGTGGCCCCGCTTGCACGTGGACTATGCGGGACCCTTCAAGGGCCACTACTTCCTGGTGGTAGTGGACGCCTTCTCCAAGTGGGTGGAGGCACTGCCAGTCACCAGTCCATCGGCAAGCGCGACCATTCCGGCGCTGCGGCAAGTGTTCGCGGTGCAGGGATTGCCGGACATTATTGTGTCCGACAATGGTCCCGCTTTCGCTAGCGCCGAGTACCTGGACTGGCTGCAGAGGAATGGGATCCGCCGGATGCTGATTCCGCCGTACCACCCCGCTTCCAATGGTGCAGCAGAGCGGGTGGTACAGACCCTCAAGAACAAGCTGAAGAAGAGCCAGCCCGGGGATTTCCGGACGCAGGTGGCCCGGGTACTGTTCCAGTACCGGACCACACCCCATGAGGTCACTGGCCGTGCCCCCTGCGAGCTTCTGCTGGGCCGGATGATCAAGACCCCCCTAGACGTCTTGCATCCAGACCTCCGGTCCACGGCGCTCCTGAAGCAGCTGAAGCAGAAGCTGGCTGCTGATCGAGGGTGCCGTCCCGGGCCTTTGCCGGAGCCGGAAGCGTCGGTCTACGCCAGGAACTTCCGTCCTGGCCCACCCTGGTCTGCCGGGCGTGTGGTTTCACCAGCGAGTGCCTCGTCGCTGCTCGTCCGCATGCCTGACGGGACCACCTGGCACCGGCACGCCGACCATGTCAGGCCTCGCTCCGGGACCTGGCTTGCACCCTCGGCCGTCGCTTCGGAGGACCAGCCCGCAGGGGGACCAACGACAACGCCAGTCGCGGCCAGTGGAGCGCCAACCAGCACGGAGGCGACAAGCGTCGCCACTCCTGTGGCACCAGTGCCACTCCCAAATCCGGTCCCTGCAGCTCCACCGGGTGGAGCGCGACCAATTCAGGCAGCGTCCGGCGTTGCCACACCTGGCCCATCGACTCCAGTGCCCAGGCGGAGTACGCGGCAGCGAAGGCCACCTGACCGTTACTCGCCCGGGTAGCCTTCCTCGTCGACCGGCCAGGACTTGGCACGGCCAGACGCCGAGTTGGTGTCGGCCGTGTGCATTGTTTATGTATTTATTTTGTTTTAGTGAAACAAACTGGGGGGGAGGGATGTGACAAGCATGTAGCGCCCTCTCCCGTCCACCCGCCGATGGCCGCCAGCCTCGGTGGGCAACATTGATCACCGCGCCCAATAAACGCCGTTGAGCGCACGCCGCTCCGGTCAGTCATCGTCCACCCTCACAACCAGGCTGCGTGTCGTCTCATCTCGGCGGGTGCTTCGGCCCCCTTCGTCCACGTTCTAGAAGGATCGTGACAGGCGCCATTAAAGCGTGTTCTGGATAGGCTGTATGCAGCGGGCAGCCAGAGCTGCTCTCATTGCATTTGCTGCGCGACTAAACACTAATTTGGCATGGCGCTTCATTGGCCACAAACGACAGCAAACACGGGATAAAGATCAGTTCAGAATGGGACATACTTTGCGCTGCCATACCGCGAAACGGCCAAACCGCAAGACAAAGCTTCTTGCCGAAGGTTTTCGGAATGCTCGGAGCCGGTCGGATCCTTCTGCCCATACGACCGCAGCACCGCTGCGTACATCCAGGACCTTTCCTTGTCGGCGCCTGATCCCACTACTCTTTTCTAGTATGCGCCGCCTTTTCCACCGCTTGGTGGCGGATATGTCGACGGGTCATTTCTTCGTTCCGTACTTTATGTTGCGGCATTCGTTTCTTTTTTGATCTAAAATACGGAACAAAAACTACTTTTATAAATAATTAAAACGGTTCGCGCCACTTATATTTTGTATTTCGACTAAAAAGAAGCTTTTAGCGGCTCTGACCAGTAGTAAACCCAGAACCAAAGACGTCACATTTTGCGCGCTTTCGTACCGCGGGTTGCCCTCGTCGGTGGAGGAGGTTTCCGTGTCGTCCGGTTAATATATGACACAGTGATATTTAGTTACTCTCTCCGTGCCCGCTGGCTTGGCCGACCCCTAAGATACGTGGAAACCGCAAAAAAGGTAGACGCTTAAATATGATAGCAGGGCCCCTTTAAGGCGGCGGTCCCACGGCGGCGATCTCGAACAAGACATTAGTTCAACCACTAGAGGGCGGCACTCATCCGTGTGGCCAGAAAACTGGCTCGTGCCACTGGTGTTCCTCCTCTGCTCTTAAATTCCTCCTTTCTGCTGCTCGCCCGTGCACGTTGAGCGCTCAGCACGTGCTCTCGCTGACGCATCTGCCAGCAAACGTGCCAGCGATGCAAGCAGTGCCCAGTTCGCCCAGAAGCGGAGCCCAGCTAGCTCATCTACTCGAGCGAGAGTGCCAAGTCGGGCAAATTTTTTTCTTTGGTACTAGCCTTGTTCCGCGCTGCAGGGTTGGCAAAGCGATTTCGTTAGAGGCTCACGAGCCAGTAGCTATCGTTTTAACTAGTCAGCAATTAAAAACATATTCAATCAATCAGTGAAGAATGTTATCAAACGATAAAGCGCATATATAAGACATGTCTTGTCTGCATTTCGTGAACGAAAGAGCTTTTGGACGACATAAGCATTTAAATTCATTTTCTCTATAAGTCAGAGCGCTGCCGGCATTACAGGTCAATGAGGCCGATAAAGTAGAGTTAAAAAACACTACGTCACAGAGCTCTACATTTTTTAATGGGTTTCTTTCCGCCGATTAAATCAATCGAGTGCCAACCATGCACCGTGACTATGAGCTTTTATTGTGCGTGTTTGTGCTTGTGCTACCTTGTGCTTGTGTAGTCTCTGCCTGCATTTTGATTTATCATAAAACAAAGAGTAGCAGAATCTTTTTTTAAGACGGGTGTTCAGAGAGGGGCTCTATATAACTCATCATTTTGATGACAGTTTGAAAAACTTGATTACCAATTATCTGACCTTATAAATAACAACCCCCATATTGTTGCAATGGTACGCGAAAGTCGAAAAATCTCATGCTCAAGAAAAGCGTAAAAGCAGATTTTTTATCCCCAGTGACCTAAAAGTCAAAATTGTTCCGCGAGTGGGTAGCAGATTTCGTATTTTTTATTGTGCTTTTGATAGTTTCTTATTAATTAACTGTAATGATAATTTGATGCTGAAAACAATATACCAATGTCTTTCGTGTATGCAGGGATGGGCAGTACTTCAAATACAAGTATTTGAAATACGTATTTCAAATACTTTGTGTATTTTGCATTTGTATTTAATTACAAATTGGGTAATGTATTTGACGTGTGTATTTAAATACTAAAACGTGGGTGTTTCAAATACAATTGTAATTAGATACAATTTTGTGGGCGAAAATACATCCCTCAAATTTATTGTCACGACAATTCTTGTTTTTATGCACGTGGTTGTAAAATATAATCTCCATCCTTTATTCGGCAATGGGGCTTTTTTTTCTTTTTCTTCTCCGGCTTTATTTGGAAGGCACTGTCCAGAGCAGGAAGAAAACTACGTGCTGCATCGAATGCAGTGTCTCTCAATCAAGCACAAACGTTTAGTGACTTTGTGATTATAGTGCTAGTCCAGGGCAAGAATAGTGACGAAATCGACGTTCACAGGCAGACTGGCTAAATAAGTGCCTGTGACAACTTGTGATGCTTTCCAGCCTGATTTCCATCCATCGTAAATGTTGCGAGTTGCAACAATAAAAAAATTCTCTAGCTAGTGCTGCGCGTCTTGATCGTCTCGGTTCTTTGTTGTTCTATGCCAAAATGTAATCGACAAAAAAAGCTGCTTGAAGCTCTGTACTTTTTTCACTTATTACGTCCACGCTGATTACATTTTTCTTGTGGTTATATTTCTATTACGTTACTAGAGCCTCGCACACTAACTCCCCAATGTGCGGTGCAAAATTAAAATGAGATATTCCGAAACCCGTTGCAGGTGCCCTGAAGTCGCTGACGCAAATTTTGAGGAATGTATTTGGAAAAGTATTTGGAGGAAACCAAATACATTTGGTTGTATTTGTATTTTGTACTTAAATGCTTTTTTGTAAATGTAAATAGATTTGTAATTAAATACATTTTTGACGAAGTATTTTGTACTTGTATTTCGATACATATTTGCATATATTTGCCCATCCCTGCGTGTATGTTTATTTATATTTTTTCTTTGAACGCAACAGAAATGGATAATTTTACATTAACGCTGACATTGTATGGTAATGAATGTGATCTCAGTAATGTCAATGTGATGATTTCTATTTGAAACTTTTGATGACGTTGATATTAATTATTGTGATTACGATGCTTAGCTAATGTAAATTTAAATTTTTTTTTTATTATTGCTTTTTATAATCACACTGGTCCTGCACACCGCTGACTGCTGTAAAAAGGGGCTGATGGCCTCGTCAGAAGACTGTTTAATGCGAAAAGATTATTTGCCCCATTACGCCAAAGTCCGGCGTCGTCGGCGGCGTGACCGAGCGATGGTACCAAGAATGGCCGACGGCGCACAGAGCAGATTACGTAAAAAAATGTTCGGATTCAGGTCAAAATTCTCAAGGAGGTTCCAGTAAACAAAACAAATGAATGGCTTTGAAAAGAAATTTTGGTACATTTCGGTCTGGGTGGGAATCGAACCCTCGCCCCCGGGTGCCAAACGGGCACGCTTCCCCAAAACCAACCCAGGCAGCACAAGGTGTTGGGCCAATATTGGAAGAGCATTGGCAATAAAAGGTCCAACGATGGTCCACTTTAACCAATCTGCACCCAATATTGTCTATGCCATTATATAGCATCTTCAGTGATGGCCCAGCTTCTCCAATGACCAACCAATATTGGAAGCACATTGGCATAAAATGGGCAATCTTGGCCTGTCAGTTCCATTCACTTGCGAATATTGGATGAACACTGGCATAAAATGGACAATGTTGGCCTGTCAGTTCCATTGGGTCGCGAATATTGGATGAACACTGGTATAAAATGGGCAATCTTGGCCTGTCAGTTCCATTGGCTTGTGAATATTGGATGAATAGCGGCGTAAACCGGACAATGTTGGCCTGTCAGTTCCATTGGCTCGCGAATATCGGACGAACAGTGGTATAAAATGGGCAATCTTGTCCTGTCAGTTCCATTGGCTTCCGAATATTCGATGAATACTGGCGTAAACCGGACAATGTTGCCCTTTGAGTACCCTTGGCTTGCTAACATTGGATAAACACTGGAATAAAATGGTCAACGTTGGCCTGTCCGTGCCGTTGGCATTCCAATATTTGATGGGGACTGAAAATGGACACTGTTGGCTTGCCTGCAGCATTGGCTTGCCAATGTTGAATAGCTTATAATGGTTACTGTTGTCTTGTTAGTACCATTCGCTCATCGTCATTTAAAAAACACAGTGGCATATAATGGTCAAAGTGTGTTAGTCTCACAACACCATTGGCTTAATAGTGGAAGCATGTTGAAATAGGCTGGTTTTGGCAAATTTCGTTTTACCTCAACAAGTTGAAATTGCTCGGGCGATTGTCAATTTAATGTTCTTTTTTCAAAGCGCGATTGAGCTGCTTTTCTGCAAAGTAAACAAAACAATAACAACGTACAGAACTTATATGGCGATGTTTTGCTCCTCTACTGTGCATACTAAGGAGTCGCGAGCAATATGGGCTCATCAGGACCGCCCACTGGGGAAAAAAAAAAGAAGAATCGATGTGCGCGTTATAGTCACCATAATAGATTATTATGTTGACTTTATGATCTCGACAGAAAAGCTTCGTACTCTTACTACGGGCTTGTGGGCTGCACCTCGTGTCAGGTGAAGAACTTCTTCGCGATTGATTGGAACAGGACACTATTCTGAAATGTGGTTGTACAATGACGGCTCTATGACTTTACGGCACTACTGGTGCTACAATAAGAGCCCTAATGCCACCTACATGGCGCCAAGGCAGTGATAGCAGACGACAATGTTGGTTTGATATGGAGTCTAGCCCCTTTTTTCCGCATTTGATTTATCACTGTCTCTTCAATATTGACATTAGGCTCCGAGCTGATTTCAGAGCTTCGTGTCAGTCAGTCCTTCTCCGTCCACTTGCTGTAGAGCTTATCATGTCTAAGCAATCTCTTCTACATTGGTTTTTGGAAACCCGGATAGCAAATACCAGCAGAGAGAAACGAAAGAATTGGAGAGAGAAGTATGCAGGGAGGGGTCGCGCCGACGGCCTCGGAACTTACGTCCCTGAACGGCTTCCCCTCCCATTTTCCCCACGCCGTCACTAATCTCTCCTTTGTGGGTGAAGAGGACTCGACGACCTTGAGGGAGGAGGACACTGCGCATTCCTAAGCTGACAGTGCCGGGGAAGCTATGCGCCGGCCGGACCAGTCATCACCTGCACCGCTCTCTGCGCGTGGTTACGGGAGAGAGTGTGACCACGTGAATAAATATAAACCTGAGATTGGTTCACGGAGCTTCTTAGCTTCCTCTGCACTCTCAGCTTAGGGGTGATGGAGTCCAGACCGCGAAACACACGCACACATGCACACAGAAGCACACAGAAAGTGGGATCGCGAGCACCAAGGCCACACGATAAGGCAACGACTGGAAGGCGGTGGGGACGGTCTCCTCAATTTCCAACACGCGCATCCGCGAACTGCAAGTGGGCAGGTGCGCTTCGCAAATCATGCATTTTTTTTTTTTTTTGTGGCAGAAATAGCTTTTTTTTCTAAGGAACAAGAATGGAAAGGTATGCTGATACCAGGACACCGTGGGTCCGTTTCCAGGTTGTCCGAGTGCATTTGATTTCTTAGCAGACTGCTTTTATCGGGCGAAGCGGCTCGGCATCTCCGCCATCCATGGGCAAGAACGGTGGTTCTAGGGTTCCGATCATCACCAGCGCATTTCGTCTTGTGCCAAGTGCGATCTTCAACATGCGGATTGCCAAGACCCATGGATATTCTTTCGGCAGCGCCTACATACCGGTGATCTTCCTTTGTTGTGGGCATACATGTGACCACTAGCTTCGACGGACCGAAGACACGACGGACTGCTTTCTCTTCCATGTGAGTGACAAGGAGAGGTCCTCTTGACCATTGGGATGGGTATTCTTGCTACGCAATGTACGTTTTGTCACTTTCCGATGAGTTTGAACCGTGTCGGACTCTGGGCCAGGGATCTCCGACGAGTTCAACGCGGAATCCACAGCGATCGGCCCGAAAGGCCCTGTATAGCGCTATTTGTAGTGCTTTTTATTCTAATAGACCGCGAGAGGCGTTCTGATTGGTTATTTCTGCGCTCGAAGTTTTTTTTTATTTCATTTTTCTTGTTAAAATACGGCTGTCATTTTGGCGGCAGATGTGTGCTGCAGTAAAAAGTCCTCCAGGTATGTCCAAAGCCGAATACTACAAAGCGTTGAGTAGTGCTTATTTGACAAGGTTCGGCTTGTTGGGTGCAAGTTGAGTGTCAGCTATGTCACCGCGCTCTGCGAGTGTAATTGCCACTAATTGTCTTTACACGGCAAGCTATTTTATATGTGTGATTTTTTTTTGAATTCTTGATTGATTCAAGCATAACATTTTGTTGAACTGTCATGTTCTTACGTGTAGAAATATCGGTGTAAACTTAGATGGCGAGATTATAATTCTTAAAACTTCTTATAGCTAGATGAAAGGTTAAGGGACGCCATGATGTTGCAAGATTAGAGCTAAGCAATTGATAAAATAACCTTCGTACTATTCGAATATTTTTTTTTAAAATCACTATAAATATCTGAATCTAGATCGATCGAACTTTGAGTAAGGACAAGTCGGACGAACAAAACAATAGTAAGCGCCTGGGCCGTCTTGGTAGAAACAGCGTCTCAGCCGAGACGGGGGAAGAGAAAGCACTGTCAAAGACAGCGTACGAGCTGAACGGGACTCAAACCTCGACTCAAGACGCTCGCGCGTTCCAGCCTTTACAGTGCTTTCTTTCACCCAGTCTGAGCTGAGACAGTGATTTCAGCAAGCTGGCCCCGGTGTCTTTCCTGCGCATCTATTTATTTTAGAAGGCAGTACTAAGTTTTTTATATACTAAATAATGAAAAATAATTCACTGCAAAATAAAGTTTATCATATAGAAATGTAAACATAAAAAAGTCGGTAGGCTTTTCCGAGATTTTATACTTGAAGAGCAACTGAACCGAATAATCGAATATTTAATTAAACGGCAGCGATTGCTAATGAAGCTCTTTTATTTTGATATTACTTATTGACAGGCGTAAGAGAACTGAGAGCCTCTGAAACCCTTCAACTGAATCCAACCCCCGCTTCTGTCTCTTTCAGAATCCTGTGGTCATGCCCCTGTGTGGTATCCCCTTCCTTGCCCAGCCCTCTGCCCTGTCCACTACCGATCCTGCCGCCGACCCTGCCACCGAGTCTGTCCAGGCCCCCGTGGTTGCACAATGTTTTAAATATATTTATTCGATCTAAATAAATTATGAACTGTCAAACGTTATGAACAATTCATTTGCATGCTTTAATGATTTCTAATGTGCCCAAATATGGTCAAATTGCCGCATTTATTAGATTTTAGTATAAGAAAGAAAACGGTGCTTCAGGAAAAAGGGAAAGATACTTGCTTGGTTCTCTGCACTGTTTTTGTGACACTGGTTAGAACACTGGCTGAAAAATAGCATCTGATAATGTCATAGACAATAGATGCAAAAATTTGCCAGTGTATTAAACTGGATGCCAATATTAGAATAGCCGATATTTAAGCCAATGTTGGAAGAGCCAGTGTGTAAGGCGTTGGATGCCAATGTTGGTTCAGCCAACGGTGAAACTTCTATGCCAATATTGGATAAAAAAGCGGAAACCACGTTGGTCCAACGTGGGCTAGAACGTTGGCAAACCAGTGGTCCAACATTGGCATCAATGTTGGACCACCATTGGATCGGGTAGCGTTTTTCAAAAATGCCAACGTCAGACCAATATTGGAACCATTTTTTGCCAACATTGTGCCAACGGGGGTCCAACAATGGTGTGCTGCCTGGGAAGGTTCTGAAGGATTAGTGAAAAGACGGTGAGAGTGCAGGCGAGCTGGTGGTAGCTAATCATGTCGTATTACACCTGAGACTGCGGTGGAAGAAATCGGAAGAACTTTCAGTAGAAGGAACAGACACAGAGAACGTCTCAAAAGAGTTCTTTTGAGACGTTCTCTGTATCTGTTCCTTCTACTGAAAGTTCTTCCGATTTCTTCCACCGCAGTCTCAGGTGTAATACGACATGATGAGGTTCTGAATGACTAAAGGTGTACCTAGTGTGTGCGTCATTGCACACGTCTCGTCGCAGTCATTTGGCTGACTGAAGGTGTTGCCTTGTGCGTGAGTCATTGGGCATGTAACGGCGCAGACAATGGGGAGGAGGTGGCACCACGTCACGAGTCTATAAAATGAGCGCGCTGCATCCCGCACGTAACACACCGAATCAGCGGAAAGAACTTTAATGCATGTCTAAAACATAAATCGAAAGCATTTGCCTAAGGCACTACAATGCTTTCGCATTCCCATACCTAAGCAGTCTAATCTGCCCGTGCCGATTTTTATTTTGTGTTCTTTTGCCGCATCCCCTCAGACACATGCATGTCTGGAAATAAAGATTATTATTAACTCACGCAGACGTGTTGTTGTAATATTTCTTTGTATTTTTACAACATGTACACGGAGGAACCGACAAGCGGTCCGGATCATCCAAAGTTCAGTGTGTCTTCACGATCCTATGGCCGTCTGCATGTTCACGTACAAATGGAAAAACACCGTAGACGGCGTTCTCTTTTCAAATGACAGCGAACCGTAGACCACATGAAGGTATACGCACGCTGCCTTCCCGATAATTGCAATATAAAATAATAATAAGCCTCTAAAAACTTATGAACTTAATGGTTATTCAGGCTCAACTGACTCAGTGTAAACAGGAGATACAAGGTGATGTTGAACATTGTAACCGGTAGGAAACGCCTGTTTACATAATCCGATTCTGCTTGAACTATACTTCGTCTCACCCTACGATGGACTGAAGGAAAAAGCCACGGACTGCCAGATACAATCACGAGCCACTTCGAAATTGTGCGGTTTTTCGCATCGATGCATGTATCGGTGCCCGCGTCTCGGATCTTTATGAGGGGACGGGTGAACAGTGGTTCGAATCGAAGACAACTGAGTGACTCAACAATTTTACATCACAAAGAAAGCCACGACATATAGGCTCTTTGAAGCGTCGAAGCTATAGAAATGGTGCGGCGCTTTTGGATTCGAGCATTATTCGTCCACTCCTAATCAATGTTAAGCGTGTCATAGTATAGCGTGGAACGTGATTGGACCTGGCGGCCCGTGGCTTTGGCCTTTAGTCTATCGTAGGATGAGACAAAGTATAGCAGTTTCGATGCCGCAGGGTTAGATGACCGCAGGGTTAGACGACAGATCGAAACAGGTAGGACGAGCGAAGTTCGAACTGCAACTGAAAACAAGCAGACAAAGAAAAAAGCGGCTGCCAGGAGCGCCCTTCCGGATCTCGATGCTTATCAGCGTGTAGCTCTCGCGCTGTTGCGGGTCACGTGACAGAGCTGACCAGAGAGGAGGGAGGGGGTGAGGTCAAACCGCAGGACTACGGGACACACCCCACCCATCTATAAAAAAAAAAAAAGAAAACTCGCGGTTAGTTCCTTTTTTTTTTTTTTTTTTTTTTTTGCAGTCAATGTTAGGGGAGGGGGTGCACCAACCGCTCTACCGCTGTACACGCGCTTTCCTCCTCTCTTCGAATTGCCACAGAAAGTTGACTACGCTGCGTTTGCAGCCTCGAAAAACAGACGATTTTTTTCAGCACGCTTGAGCGCTGGAAATTGCGCGAAATAGCGCGCGCCGGCCTGAAGCTCGGCTTGCGCCCGAGCGAAAAAAGCACCCAGCGTGAGCTCGTAATTTTACTGCTGCAACAGCAAATGCGCGATGTTCGTGCAGCCACGTGTTCGCGCATTACCTTCGCTGAGTCTTCAATTGAGGCGAAACGGAGTCAAGAAGTATATTCTTTCACTCGGTCGCGTCCCCTGCGAGAGATTCGAGCTGAATAATAAATTGAGGCAACAAAGAACGCCAAAGTTTTAAAATTTGGTCAAAAATATCGGCTCGGCAACGTCGCATGTTTGCGTAAAAAAAAAAATGTTTATTGTTGTTGCAGTATAAGCGAACATCAGCGCAATCAAAATATAAATATAATTACTTGCATTACGCGGACGATTGTAAATCGATGAACCGGCGCTTCCGGCTTTCTCGAAACAGGCTGCCACTGCTGAAACTGGCATGCCCATGCCCCCGATCTGTACCTTCAGCACTAAACGGGCTCCGGAGAGCAGTTTGATTAAACTGGTACAGCTTGCCCGTCGCCGGTCACCCGTCCGTGGAACACGGTCACCGGTTTGAGCAATAGTGAGACAACTTTGCCCAAACGAGTGACCCATTTGGCCAGACAACTGACCCGTTTGACAAAGAAGTGACCTGTTTGCCCAAATTAGTGACCGTTATGTCTAATACGCGCGACCCCTTTGAGAAATACGGGCGACCCCTTTGCCAAACTGGTGGCCGGTATGGCTAAACTGTTAACGGTATGAACCCGTTTACTTTCATATAGGCGTCAAATGGTTTTTTTTCTTCAGGGGTAGGCCCCCATTCCGCAGCTTAGGATCTACAGAAAGGCCCTATTAGGGCCTTTTGGTAGATCGCGCACTGCGGATGGCGAGCAGACATTTTCGCAACGCGTTACAAGTTACTTGTAGTCAAGTACATTTTAGAGGCCTTTTGTAACGCCTCCATTACATTTATTCAGCTGTAACGATTTTGTAATTCACACACTTTTTTGAGTATTGAGTTACTAGTAATCCATTACTTTTCCACTTCAGCTGAGGGTTCTGAACTCAAAGAAATATTGTTCTTCTAGAGCCACCAAACAGGCATGCTTGTGAGGTTCAGTTTCAGAAGACGATTATTGAATTAGTCACCCAGGCGTACAGCGAGAGGTTTCTTTTTAATTGAATTTTCGGAAGCATGAAGCAGCGCTCGCAAGACCTAGAAGGTCAAGTTGCTGCGAAGAAATTGGTGTTATAAAAGCGCTACTGCGGTTATTTCAATTAAAGAAACAAAAAATAATCAGCAGGAAAACGTCACAATGAGCGTTTGGCTTACCTTTACAGCACGTCGCGGGAAGCGGGTTATTCTACCCTTTTTCTGAGTGCCAAACATGAGCCACAATGACTGGCTTTTTTGGCTCACCGTAACGCCCAGTCATTGAGTTTTAGACATAACACTCTCCAAGAGTTGTCTACGAGTAGAGTAAGGATGAAAGCTGAAGAATCCCTGCACGATGGCGGACAGAACAGAACCGGCGCAGTTTGGAAGCTGGAACTTTAAAAAAATGCCTGTTTATTTAGCTTAGAGTGACGGGAACTAAATTCTACTTCGTCGTTGCTATCGTATGTAGTTCAAGGTTTGTACCCTTTGTGGTTACGGAACATGGCGGCGGCATGTAAAGGAAGATGGCGTTGAACGATGCGTTCGATTAATTTGTTGATGTTTGTGAAAAGCATGGTGGATGCTTGAAGTCGCTGCATTCTCAATAAACAACATCGAAGTTGACAGTTCGACGGTGCTCCTACTTACGTCAATGAAGGGCAAATGAATCCAAAATCGGACTGTCAACCTTGTCTCCGTTGGTGCGAGATGGCGACGACTTCAAACTTCCATCATTATTTTTATACAGAACATCGAATTTTCTTTCGACGCCATATTATTTTCTCGCCAGAACAGCGTTACAATCCCCAGCTCCCGGCGAAGTGGCGAACTACGGGGATTAGCAAGCATTCGTGATCTGGCGCATGTTACTTAGAAACGCGATAACGTCTATTTTTCTCTAGAAAACGTTTGTGCAAACACACCGTAACTAATTTGTTGTTAGATGTTTAGGCAATAGAAAGTTAAACTATCCTAAGAGGCACCTATACCCGTTTGCACCCCAAGAAAAAAGGACGTTTTCCTCAATGTTCATACGCCGCGCGAAGTAGTTCTTACTAGATTTGGGTGTCAGAGGCAGAAGCGATGTTTTTGGCGTTTGAAACGTGTACGTCTTGATGAGGTAACAGGTATCTAATCTAAAATGCACCAACATTTATCTCAATTCTCAGCATAAAGAGGAAAATTAGTAATGCTCCGCGAAAAACCGTACTTTTTTTAATACGGTTCTTGAGTTAAAAACGAGTATAGTTTCTCCGACGTGAGTGAGAAATTTAGCACACCGGTACGATGCTCGTCCAGATCGAAATGGGCGGCGGCGTGGTTTCAGTCGATGATTCCTGGATTCTGCAGCGCAAGTTTTTCCTCTGCATTATTCTCCTGACATGTTTAGGCTTGAAGCCGAATGCACTAATGAACATGCGTTTGCCTCATTCAGCAATTAGAAGAACAATGTCCGGGCTAGAGTGAACAGGCACAATCTCTTACGGCCTTTGCACGGGGAGTAGTTGCTCCCTACGACGGGAGCTCGAAGGGGTCGCTGTAACCCTACCGCACCTACAACACGTTAATTCCTTCTGAAAGGCACCTCCTCCTCACCATATAGTCCTCTTAAGGTTTATTCACACAATGTGTCTTGTTGGTGAATCTTGTGTCGCGAAACTAGGTTTAACAGATTCCTTGTCTGAACGCTACCGAAAATGTGGCGCGCCTCCGAAAAAAGTGGCGCGTCTTCTTCGCTACTGGAGCAATATTTCGCTGAAACCTCACCGAGGCCTGTCAATCACCTGAAGGAGAATCGCGCACACTGCCAATGGCCGCTCGACTTCGCTATGATGTCTGACCTTCAAGGAGGAGCGAGCTTTTGGAGGAGTCTGATTTTTGGCCGATTCCGTATCCGGTCCAAAACCGAAAGAAAACAAACATGGCGAGCGACAGGCGGAGAAGAGGTGCGTATGAGCGATGAGTCTTGGTCCTACTCGGTTGCAGGTGTGTGAACGGCGGGTTGGTGTCGCGGTGCAGATTCATCAACAGTCGCGACGAGTGCAAGCACCGCATATAAACATGATCGCTGGAGAAAACTTTGTTTATTAGTGGTGCAAAAATGTCCGAAATGCTTCGAGATCATCCGCCTGTTCTTTCACGTTCGCGGGCTTTCCCGGGTTTGGCAGGACTAGTATACCCAGTGAGCCGCATTTGACGGAGTTCATTGAGTGGTATTAATAAAACAGACTGTCTCTTCACATTGTGCGTACTTCATATCATTTTGAAACAAAACGCTAGGTATTCCTGGTGCAGATGACAAGGTTTGGCAAAATTCTCGTGAGTCAATACGTCACAGGTTTCGCGCGTCAAACTCCATGTATGAACAGGCCGATTTCGCGAAATCTTGGTCTCTCTAAACTGTGGCGCGTTCAAAAGATGCATCGTGTGAATAGGCCTTTAGGTCCATGTTTGAGTTAGAGAAGTTTCTAGAGTTATTAGACCCACAGGTTATGAGGCCGTCTACCTACAGGGACTTATGCGGAACATATCTTTCTCTCGTTTCCTCAAGAAACGAGTTTGTATTAACAAGCATTTAATTATCGTAAGCCGAAACTTATTTCAATCGGCTCACCACAGTTATTTCAAGCAAGTATAATTGCACACATTTTCAATCACAGTGGTCGGGGAACAGTTTTTCGGGATGGCTCAGGCGGTGTTGGGCACGATCGCACCCCCACGCGGCGAAATACTTTCCATTGTTCCTAGGCGAGAGTGAATGGCCATGGGGAAAACCGCTATCCAGCCCGGTCATTGAACAACATGGGTGGGCAGCAGTGAGCATCTCGCTTGATTTTATTTTGCAACACTGATTGCGGGGACTCCCAAAAACGAAAGCGAAGCGCGAGGAAACTTCACAAGTTGTGATCGTGGACCGGCTTCCTAGAACAGCGTCTCAGCTGAGACTGAGTGAAAGAAAGCCCTGCAAAGGGTGGAGGCGCGCGAGTGTCTTGAGACGCTGCTTGTGACCCGCTCAGCTCGTGCGCTGGCTTTGGCAGTGCTTTCTTTCCCCAGTTTCAGCTGAGACGCGCTATTCTAAGCAAGTCGGTCCTGGCTGCTTATCATTAGTTGCAAAGGGCAAGAGTCATGGTTGGTGTAAAGCGCAAAGTGGAAGCTTCGAGTCGTTGCATTATTGAACCAACACCATGAAAGTTGATCGTCTGACATTATTCTTATTTCAATAAATTAATAAAAAGAAATCCAAAGAAAGACGACCTAAGGAGGGTTTTGCCAATGTGCAACGCCTTTGATAACGCACTTCATGGGAAAGGGGTTTATTAGACCCTTTTCCTGAGCCTCAAATTTGAGCCACGATGACCAGCTGTTTGTTGCCTTTCCGTGAGACCCAGTCACTTCGGTTTGGACATAACGCTCTCCCTAAGTTGTCTACGAGTAGAGTAACGTTAAAACTGAAAACCTCAAATCCCTGCACGATGGCGAAGAAAATAGAACCGGCGCGGTTCGAAAGCTGGAAACTTAAAAAGTATGTTCGTTTTTTGTTTTTTGTTTTAAAGTGAAGGAAAAATTATTCCCCTACGTCGTCGCTATCATATGTAGTTCAATATTTGCACCTTTCGTGGTGTCGGAACATGGCCGGCAGCATTGAAAAGATGTTTTCGAGAGCTTGCTCGTGACCCTTGTGACGCGCTTCTCATTTTTTTTCTTTCTCGCAAGACACTGCAAGAACGAGGAAGAAGCGCGAGGAAATATTTGGGACAAGAATCCTCTGCGTCAGGGACAGAATCAGCGCCACTTTGCCTGAACTACTCAACCTCGAATTTCAGCCACCTTTCAAAAGATGGCGCGATTGCGCGCCATCTGCTACTACAAAAGGCTTTTTTTTCTTAATATTTAAGACATTTAGTATGCTTTAAAAGAATTACAATCAAAGAAAGTGATTTCAATTACAAAGAGAAAAGCTCTAATTAAAGAATCGTTGCTTAAATAGCTTTCCTCTTCTCTGAAACCGGTTTCTTGCGTAAAGAGTCGTGCTTGAAGGTAGTCCCACGATTTAAAATTGTTTAAACAAATCTGAATATAAATACAGCAAAACCAGCCTTACAGAGAACCAGCCCAATTCCTCTAGCATACAATAATAAAAAAAACTGAGATCAGATGCCAGAACGATATCTGAGAAATTCAAGAACGCGTCAAGGGAATTCTTTGAAATGTTATTACAATCAAGTGGTGTTTACAAAGAAAACTGCTGGAGTGGACCTTCTAATATTTTTGTGCTAAGTTCCTATGTTTACCGGAAGCATTCCCTTAAATGTCATGGCTGCCTTATGACGTGAAAATGAGTTACGACAGTTCGAAATATAAAAAAAAGGCTCTTTTTGAATAAATATTAAAAACTTTGAGTGTGCTAATTAAAAAAAAACACGCATTCACGAAAATACACGAGTCCCTCCTTTATTCCATAAAAAAATAAGAACGCGTATTGGATGCATTACAAGTCTACAAGCTTGGAATCCATAGAGGTATGTCTTTAAAAATGTCAGAACTCGCACTTCTCAATTTCTTATTTTACTTAAGTTTTGAAAGAATCATATCACATTCTACACTAAAAGAGTGACAATAAATTGGTAATTTATATGCAAAAGAACAAAACACGTGGCACGCGCACAGACGCGACATTTGCACCGCAAACAGGAGCATAGCAGAGCTGCCACCGGTATTATGGTTGGGGCCGTGGGACCGCCACCTTAAAGGACACATGCAAAGGAAAAAAAAAATTTTTTTAAACGGCTTAGATGGAAAAAGGACGCCATAAAACGATTTTACAACGAAGAAAAAAAATTTTAGAGCTATATTTACGGCGCTATAGGAATTTGTAGTTGGCGCCCGCGGGCACCGCGGAAAGTGGTCTGTATTTATCACGTGACTGGTCTTTGTTTATCACGTGGTGCTTGCGTTCTTTCGGAAGCTTCCTATGGCCTCTAAAAGTAACTTATTCATCTTTGTTTGAAGTATAACAAAAAACTAAGATGAATAAGTAACTTTTAGAGCCCAAAGGAAACTCCTGAAAAAGCGCAAGCAGACGCGATAGACCTGTGCGCCGGTCAGACGACGGTGGCGGCGCCCCGAAGCAGACGGACTTGTGCGGCGGCGGCGACGGCGGCGTGGAGAAACGCGTTGAAGCGGCGTTCGCACAACGCTCAGCGTGCGGCGGCGACGCAGCGCGGCGGCGCGCGGGCCTACCACGTGACCAGCGGCGGCTCCCGCGAGCGCCAACTACGAATTCGTATAGCGCCGTAAATACAGCTCTAAAAATTTTTTTTCTTCGTTGTAAAATCGTTTTATGACATCCTTTTTCCATCTAAGCTGTCTAAAAAAAAATGTTTTTTTCCTTTGCATGTGTCCTTTAACACTTTCTAAATCTTTAGTAGACACCCCATGCGACTGAAACTCCGTTCTTGTCAGCGCTTCTAAATCAGCATTTAAGTTGCGTTGGCACGGCGCGCCAGTTAGGCGAAAAAAGACAACCTTTCGATGATCACCAGCATCTCAGCCTTCTGGTTGAAAGTCTTCCACCACTCAACAATATCGCCGCCCGCGTTTTTAAAATGCGATCTAAAACCTTCCTCCAACGCGCTCAGAAATGTTCCGTCAGCAAGTAGCTTCAAGTTCAGCTTCCACAGCTTCCAGCCGAACTTCGCCTTCAATGGCGCATTTCCGCCAATCGACGTTAAAGTAAAACAATGGTCAGAAAAAAAGAAAAAAAAAAACTGGACCGACAGGATAACTCTTTAGCGTAGTAGCCACGGAGGCTGAAACGTAAATCCTAAGCCCGCGCTGCGATGACGCCTGAAAATGCGTAAGCCGGATCTCGCACGTATCATTCTTCACGGTTCTGGCGTCTATCAGATCAAAAATTTCAACCAATTTGCCTAGATCTGTCTCGCTCCTATCGCTGCGTTGTCAGCATGGCGTCCAATCTATTGCTCTAGCAACGCAGTTGAAATCGTCAAGCAGTACGATTGTCCTATCACAATCCTGGAAACGGCATAAGCCATAAAAAAAGCAAACCCGGTCTTTCACTGTACTGGGGGCATGTGTGCAAATAAGCCGCCAGTGAACTGCTGAAAATAAGAAATCACGCAAAAGAGAACGTCCTTTCATATCGATGGTCGCAGTTTATTCCGACAAAGGAAATTACTTTCTAATAAACGAAAAACAGCCCCCCGACAGCGTGGGTAACACAAACTTCGTACGTAAGAAAAAAGGACTTAGCGCGCTAGATACCCGTTCCTCTTCAGACATCTTGGTTTCTTGCACAGCTAAGGAATCGGGTTTCTCGTGACTCAGCAAACGCTGTACTTGGTATTATTTTTTCCGTGCACTGAAACCATAGAGTACACAAGGTAAAGAGCGGACACTGCCATAGGCCCCAGCGGCCCAGATAGGCCAGTGACAGGTAGCGCTCCTAGCGAGCGGAATTAAACATAATCTGATTTCAGTTCCGGTCAAGTTAGTTTCGGTTTCGGTTTGGGCGTTTCTGCTCCGGTTCTCTCTCTCTTTCCTCCCCGCCTCGCTCCGCTCTCGGGAGCTCGACTCCCAAAGCCGCTGTTTTTCGGGTGTTTTTTTTTTCTAATATTGACGCACTTTTATTTTAATTTTTACGATAGAATCCATGCAAAATGTGTCAAACAATGTTTTAACTTACTTCACAAATCAGGGATGTAGTTTTTTTTTTTTTTTTTTTTTCAATTGTAAAACATTGAAGTTACACAATTGCCACATTGACTCCTGGCTGGGGGAGCATTTTGGAGTCAACAACAGTAAATGGTTCGAAAGCACTTTATTGGACCACAACCATGTATACATGATTTGATTCAGAAGCTCTGTATGTTTTATACGAAACAGATACTTCCAAAAATAAATTAGTATGAAGGAGCTCGGCATATCGTACACTTCGTAGTAGATTCTTTGCGGAACCAATTTAACAAAAACTTTCCAAAGAGAACATGCTGAATGATCCATTCACTTTCATGCCGACTCGGGCACGGGAAGTAAGTTCAGAAATAAATAAGGCATCGCTATCATGACCACTCATAAGAGTATAATAATAGTGCGAAGCACATACCGGATAGTACATATTCCCCATTTCCGGCTAATATGACAACACCAATTTGCATAGCCTCAAACTCACTGCGGGCAAGCTATTACCAAACAATGAGAGCTCTATTTGAAGTCTGACAAGGTTCAATGTCCCTAAACATTCCCCAAAATTGTGAAGGAAATAAGTATTGCTTTAGAAAAAGCGGCTAAAAAACTATCAACAGTGGATACAAAAGTGGATACATTTTTGTTTCGAATATTGTTAGCCTCTATACACTATTTTCTATAAAAATTCTGCAGAAAGTGACTAAGTATTTTTGTTAGGGAGATGTGAAACACATTTGCTGGAAAAAGGGGAAACAAATGTTTGGAGTGCAAGCAGCACCGCCCAATTAATAAGCGCTTTCTGTTTTTTGTTTGGCAACCACCTCCGCTAATACACTATTAACAGTTAAACCTGTGTAGGTGCTTGCCAGCCACTGAAGAGTGCAAACGAACTTTGTCTAAATTCCGGTTAAGTAATCGAACATGCCAACACAAGCGTATTCTGCAAAACGTTTTTAAAAACCTTTTGTGGCACTCGTCTGTACAAAGGCTAAAACCACCCAGACCTCAAAGTGTGCGATACAAGGCGGCATACACTCCTCGAACATACGCCACGCTCTCTATTATATGAAGAAAATGATTTTCTAGTTGCTGAATGAAATTAAAGGCAGCCTTTGATGGTACTATTAAGTTCCCGAAGAGCTTTCCTGGCACGTGGTACGCCTAAGCACAAGAAAGTCCTGGTGAGGCCTGGTCAAGTTATCAGACTCAACCCATAGCAGCTAAGAACAGCCACGGCTGTGGGTGGTCTGTTCAAACACAAGCTTGATTAAATAGCCCGAAACCTAACAAGTGGACGAGTCATCAATTACGTTAGACCTGATGTCTGATGCCAGCTCAGAAATATCCTCTAGTGGCGGGAAGTTATCAAATGGGAGACATTCCACATTGTTTGAAATTGAACTTTCATGGTACGAAGATATTGGCAACTCCTTGAGGAGGTCAGCCTTGTCACCCTCTACGTTTTCATTGTTCGACAGTTTGAACAGTTTATTTATCCCTATGTGTTTTAGTCCTAAGGTGAACTAATGCACATTCAGGCTTGTGTTGCAGCCCAGCATTTGTCGTATATAGCTCCAAAAATGTTCTCAAGTGGGTCTTGCTGCAGGCGTCGTGTAAGTAATGTTTTGACGTCATGGCTGTTTCAAAGCTCATCCCAGAGCGTGAGGATACTTTTAATAGAAACTTGCCACCCTATGATGGCTTGTGGCTGCCTCCTACTTTGGAACTGCCATGCTGAAATTCATCCGAGTTGCTGATGAAGGAAATCGTGTATTTCATATTCTCCCTTCAGACTGGCATGACGCAAACTTCTGCCCTGTCTTCTTGAATTGTGAGCTATTTAGACAATCAAAAAGTATGTACATGGTATCACAGAAATAGGCTGTAGCCATGGCTGCCTCAGGAAGCTCCTTGGCATAAACAATGGATATGATTGCAATAAAGAGTGAGGCACTCAGTCCCTGTGCGGCACGATTTACTTCCATGTTACTGAAAGGTATTTTAAAAAAATGTGTGTCTCTGTAAGCTTCGGAGCCAATTGCACGCTCATCTCATGGGTAGAACGATAAAGTTCAACAATATGGGACCACTCAATGCCCTCATTTCCACTGCAAAGTTTGTGTTCTTGGAGATAGCTCTTGGTTGTTTCGGAAAGGTGCAGAACATCAAAGATAAAGTAAACATATTCGTTGTCAACCTCAAAAAATGGCACATCAACACGCACACCAAGTTGGTTGGCCAAGCTTACGTTTGAAGCCCCCTAATTACAGACCACAGCTTTTACTGTGAAGCCAACTGTCTTAAGCTCCCGAATGAGAGAACTGAGGAGACTGCGTTTAACAGAAGGCGTTGTTGAAGTGTGCCCAACAGTGCATGCAAGGGGCTAAGCCCACCCCACCTCCTGGAAATTCCAAAGAGCACAACAACCAAGGCTCTATCTGCAATGTTAGAGATTCGTTCAACACCGTCATCCGTAAGTCCATGGACAATGTCGTGTGCAGGGTCGCGAGTTAAGTTCTTTTTTAAAACAATCTTATTGAAAATCAAGATGCACACACGATCAAGTGCAGCAAGGCAGCACGGCGGAAACAACAGCGCGAGAAACTCAAACCGATCGGCTCCACTAATTCACGCCGAGCATGCGAGCACGCGGGCAGTCATGCGTCACCTTGATTGATGCAAAGTCGACCGTACATAACGCTTATCCCACAGAACCACCGGTATCACCAAATCATACATGCAGAAAGGCGACCGCAATGTTCCAACAAAACGTCCATCATTTACCACCGGAATCATTCCATATACCATACATGTTGAAACGGAAGATAGACCGACGTTGAGCTCACACAAATTCCTCAGTGAACTCTTCACGGCGACGTCTTGGGGCGACTGTCTCCAAGTATTCGACAACCGCACCAGCCGTACCGCATAGCAAAGCCAACGTGCACGGCAACAAACCGATCGTGACACCAAGCAGCGGATAATGCATCACCGGTCGACAGCGGCAACGGCCCGTTGCTCGTACCGTGGGCCGTGACTCGTACTCGGCCAACTCGGCGTATTTTTGTGGCTCCTCTCGTTGTCGCAACCAGCCGCAAACCCACCACCGCCACCACCCCGCAACCCATAGCCGGCGTCGGCCTAAACCGAAACGTAAAGCTTTCGTCCAGTGGCCTCCGCTGCCGCGGCTCCCCTAGCATCCCGGCAAGCAACACTCCCAGCTTCCCCGCTTCCCGTCGTCGTGGAGATGACGGAGACGTAGCGGCATGGGTGTCGTCGGCTCGTTCTACGTTTTACGGGACAGATGTTTGGAAGTCCGGTTCTACAGCGACTCTTGCTTTCAACTCGATGGCGCCTCTCATAGTTCAACCAAGCGTGGTAAGCCTGGGTCAGCGCAGCGCGGCCAGCTCGCCTCGTCCGATCGTCGGACCGCCGACGACTTCGAAGTTCGGCCGTTAGACCTTGAATAAGAATGCGTCTATCTTTCCGTGAAGCGGTAAGGGAATCTCGTCCCCTTTTCGTTTTACTTTTAAATTGTTAGATGCGCTTCAGTGTAAACATGTGTGCCACGTCTTCGTGTCAATTTTCAGCTAGAATAATTGTGCTTAATCGTGGTTTTTCATTTCCCGCAAATGTAAATTGAGCCGATGACCGAGGAGCCATGCTTAAAAACGATGTACGATGTTAAATTCTACTTAAGCAACTTAAAAAAAATCTGGTTATGGCTGGATGCGACGCTGGTCCCAATGCAATGGTAAGCACTCAGAGCACCTTTCTGAACTGCATGTAAACATTATAACGATCAACGAGACGAGCGACGGCGACAAGCTACAAGTGCCGGCGACGAGCGACGAAGATTTCTCACTGTCACTGCTTGCGTCGCTCCGTTTTGGGGTTTCTATAAACCGTCACTCATAGCCTTGGTCGCTTGCATCAATCGCTTCCATAAGGTGTGTCTCGTCTCGCGGCTGACTGAGCGACAGCGGGTCCTCGTCGCTTCCGCTTTCTCATCGCTCGCCAAATCGCTTACATGAAGTACACCGCACTACACTTTTCTGCACCGGTGCAGGAAGTGCATGTAAATTGCATGAAGCTTTTATAAACCACGAGCGTTCTCTTGACCAACTCATACTATCGATTGTTTTCACCCTGTCGATTACATTTATGCAAAACGGGGGCTGCTGGTTCATCACATAAACCAACCATTTCTGTGTTCAATTAAAAGACATCACTGACCTGAAAAATCCTGCTATCCGATATCGCTTCAGATAAATTTGTTAATTTCTATTTTTAGCCCCTTGCCCCGCTAGATACAACATCTGGCCTAAAGCGGTGTTCCGTATCTCCTTCCCATACCTGAGGTGGGTCGTCATTCAATCCAGGAGCCGGCGGTGTCTCATAGACGTGTTGCTGGTGTGTCTTACTGAATGGTGCTACCGAGAGGCAAGTGATCATGCTTGATAAAGGCAAATATGGCAAGTAGAGTCGCCGTTAGGTACACATATTGTTTTTACCCTTGCTCGAATCCACTTCTTTTAAGAAATGCATAGTTCGCATGTGCGCATAACTCAATGCTTTTATAGTTGGCGTGTTATTATTCCGGAGTGCTCTTACTCGTCAGCGCTAGTTTCTCTAGATCATGCAAATGAGATGCAACACTAAACCACATGCTCTCGCAACATTGCTCGGCTGGAGCACTGTAGAAGCTACCCTAGCCTTTACAATGCAGCCCAAAATAGTAAACGCAGATTATAGCTAGTTTTGAGACTCCGTTTTACCAAAAGCTCTGTCGAAACAAATCTGCCACCTTATAGGTAGTGCCAAAGAACATCGCGTGCCTAACCTAGAGAAGGGCGTTTTTTTTTGTTTTTTTCTTTTTGCATAGGTTAATTTTTTTTAACACAATACCTTCAGCCTTCTTGAAATGTTATCATGTGACACACGGAACTACTGTAAAACCCTTAATGTTGGAGAGCCCTTAATTTTCGCGGACTTTAGTTTTGCATAATTTTCTGGCCGCGATCATGTCCTCTGTGAACGATTCGAGAAGAAATATGGGCCACGAAAATAAGGGGTTTTACTGTACATCGCAGAAAAGAGGAGGTCATTTTTTTTCGTACGCAAGAGTAACACCAGCAACAACAATCATGGTGTCGTCATTTTGTGAGTCTATCTGTGTCTATTTAATGATATGATTTTTATTTTAGTTCATTAAACATTGTTGTCTGTACGTTGTGGGATGTCGTCTTCAACACAAACAGTGATTTTCCTCTGAAGGAAGCAGCATGGACGCATGCCGCAGCACAACAAAGTTAATTTTCAGGTTGTACCGCAGTTTGAAGGAGGATTCGCACAATCTGGGGGAATCACATTTCAGTGGTCTACCTCGGGCGTGGACAAGACTTGCTCATTCTAAAACAAATGGTTAGAAATCAGGGATTTGCGAAGAATTTACCCGCATTGTTTAAAGGGCCAGACAAGCCTTGTGAGCCCTTTGTTTTCTTGCCTCTTAGTACTAAACCCACTCACGCACCACATGTGTGGATGTTCCTACAGGCGGGAGCACTTATTAGGAAAATGGTGGAGGGGAATATGCATACACTGTTGTTATCTTCATCAGAATTCTGTATTATGGTCAAAGGTGGACTGCATATTTGCAATACTTTTTCTAACTTAAAAATATGTCCTACTAAAAATATGTAGTATAGCCAACGACAAAAAAGGAATGGCTGGGCGTCCCCAAGCACGCGCTTGTACTTTTCATCTCGCTTTGGACGAATGTGCTTTCTCGAGGCACATGAGACGCTGAAACGTCATCGAAGGTAGCAGGGGGGCTGGTGGCGGAACAACTGAGACTTCTCCCTGCCTTTCTCATTCTGTCAGTGAGCGTGTACTTCTGTGCTCTAAATTGGCTTAACCTAGATAGAGCTGAGGAGAATAGGCTTGGCAAGTGCCCTTACTGCGTATGCATTTGTACAACTGAGGCACTTTCTCAATCAAGTACCTTGTATCTTGCCTTCAAAAACACGTCATTTGGGGGTGCAAAAGAAATTCTAAAACATCTGTTTGTTTGTATTGTCCTATTACGCAAGACTTCTTCGACTAAATGAGAAGTTGACTCAGCCTGTTAAAAAATATAATGCCTGCCAGATAATTGTTTTGCATTCAGTTAGTATATTATTATTCAGCTAGGTATCCCAAGTCATTAGTGGTTGAGACGCAGTCTCTCCGTAAGTCAGTCATTTTTAACATTCATAAAATTGCTTGTCAAATAACAGCACTGTCGAGGTCTTGTACCAGGGCAAACAATCGCTGGGCACAAGCTGGTCGTGTAGTTACAGGCAGCAAACATTCCGGTTCGAACGTCTGAGTACCTACCTCGCAATGTAGCAGAAGACTAGGCCAGGGCCCCACTCACAAACGTCTATACTTTGTATCTCCTTAAGCTGGACCACTTTGGACACTACAAGCCATTGCAGCAAAAACAACGTGACACGTGATTATAAGCTTCACGTACCATGGCGTCCAACTACAATGTCACATGGCTTGCCTTCTGCACTGAATTCGCAAGGATGGCTTGAAGCTTCTGCCTTAGTTAACTTTAAGCTTAGATAGTTTGGAATAATGCTTCTGGTGCTTAGTGGTGTCTGGCACGGTTAACAATTCGGTGATATAGTGCTGCATTGAAAAGTCGGCGCATTCATGACAGTCGCACCTAATAAATGTATGCTAGCTACTAAACTCTCCGTTCTGCAGAGAAATGAAATGCACTTTACTTCCAATTGCAGCTGCTTCTTGAACTTTAGGGTTTGAAGTACCTTATGGCTGCAAGCTCTCACCGGATCTTGTTCTGTGGTCTGCGCAGGCCCATTGCAGGGAGTTACTCCGAGAGCCTCACCAGAGTTTCCTGCCCATGGTCGTTCTAATTTTTTTTTTTTTTTGTAACTATGCATCCTTTCTGCCTTCCCCTTAATGGTTCTCGGGCGTTTTGGTTTCATTGTCGCCGATTTGCCTCAAACTTCTTTAAGCACACAAATAAACACTGTATAACTGAATCCCACATATTTTTGTCAAGAAAACTTTTCTTTCCAAAGTTACGGATTGTTTTATGAGGGTTGGTCTTGCTTGTTTTCATTTACCAATTTATTTGAATCACCACGGGCAACACTAAAACGTTATGCCAGTGGAGAGGACAAATTCACTGCTCAAAGTTGTTCTCAACCGATTGCAAGAAATTGGGTTGTGAAAAATGAATGCCGTGAAACCTCCTTCCAGCACTTGTTCTGCAGCACATATATATACATACATAGGACATACCCTGTTTTTTAGACTGCTTGCTCAATCTGCAATTCCGCCTGCCATAGATGTCGTGCTATGGAGAGCAGGAAAACTCGATTAATGGTCTTGCCATTCCTTTTTTTAGCCGTTGTCTTAATAATTGTTGTAGATTTAGATATTTTTCTAAAAAACAAGCCGGGAAGAATATTTAGTTTGATTACGTAGCTGAAAATAATGATTGAGTACCCTTTATTCAGTAAAGTAGATACTGTGTGCCACGTTAGTGCCAAGTCGAGATCGGCGCTTTTTTGGCATTTTGCTCAGAGTAGTATTCATTTTTATCGGTTAGCAGCTTGGTGCGTCAACTAAAAGCTTTATATGCAGACACCTGCCCTCTGCTGGTACAATGTACCCTCATGCTCAGTGAGTGTATGAACTGGAGTTGTATCCCCAGTCGAAAGTCGTTGAGCATGAGGGTAGAAAAATCTTTCCATTGCAGTAGAAGTTGTTTTATAGTCTTTACAGTTGAATGTGAAAATTCTACAGAAATCTCTCAGATTGGCGCGAAAGAGAGTTAAACGAACGCGTTTAATCATTTGCCTTAATTAGGTATCCATCATTTCAAGGCCAACATGACCTGGTACTCGGGGGAGACTATGGCTGTGGAAGTAAGGGAGCAGTTTCTTTTCTTTTTTTTTTTCAAGTACAAGTACAAAGTATAAAAAATAAAGAGATCTATGTGCTGATCACGAAAGAATATGCTATTCATTTCAATGCATCCCTGATTTGTTTTTATTTTCAGCTACCATTGTGCCTCAAGATCTTGATATCCTAGTGGCCACAAGCTTGGACTCAAACTTCTTCGGTCTGGCCAGGACCATGGGGGAGGTAATCTCAGCAACAAGAGCACCGCAGCATCTCCCTGCCGGTGACTTTTGAGTAGCGTCACGACAGGGGAGTCCTCGTGCGACCAGGGGTTAGGTACGCCACTCGAAATCAGCATTATTTTTACCTATTCCTTAAGTGAAACAGCAAAACCACTACTAAGCCTAAAATGCAAAAGACATATTCAAATCTTGGGTTGGATGGAGTTCCAATTACAAAAAAAGTTTGCAGACATGATTCACATGTGAATTTAAAGCCCGCGGATGTAGGTTCGACGGAGTCACAGAAATAACTTCCCGCAGATGGCTTCGCTAGTGCTATGCCCAAACAAATTCTTAAAATAATCATTGTGTTACGTTGGTGTCATCAATCTTATGTACCTACCCCACCCAGCAGTCGGGAGATGTGAAATATAAAAAAAGAAACAGGAACTTGCACATTGTCAGCTCTGCAAAGATTTATATAGTGAACAGAGCATAGCACGTTCAACTTAAGAAAACAATTCAGTGCAGGCCTATATTCATGGTTCACATATATGTAATTGCTCTTCATAATCAAGTTAAAACTGCTGAAGTTGTGGCCCACAACAGGCTTTCTATTAGTGTTAAAAACCCAGGGAGCACACCAATGTTGGACCTACATTGGGCCAATAATGGCAAACACTGGCTCCAGAGGTTGGTCCAAAATTGGTATTCTGGCCAAGCGCAACTTCTTCCAATGTTGGCCCAAAACCACCGTTGGGCCATCGTTCAACCAATGTTCCAGCCATCATTGGCACCAACGTTGGGCCATCGTTCAACCAACGTTCCAGCCATCATTGGCACCAACGTTGGGCCATCGTTCAACCAATGATCCAGCCATCATTGGCACCAACGTTGGGCCATCGTTCAACCAATGTTCCAGCCATCATTGGCACCAACGTTGGCCCATCGTTCAACCAATGTAAGGCCATTCTTTAACCAACTTTACAGCCATCATTGGCAGCTTTGTTGGGCCATCGTTAAACCAATATTTCAGCCATCGTTGGCATCCACACTATGTCATTGGCTATGCCGTCATTGCAATACAAGGTCATTCATTGAATAGGCCGTTATTGGCAGTCAAGCTAATTCATTGTCATGTCGCAATTTTAATACCATATCTTTAATGCTGGCTATGCAATGACGGCAATGCGTTCAAATCCTGGTTATTCCAACATTGGGTTTTAAGAACCCCTGGCCTGTTCCGTATTAGCAGCCCACTGCAAAAAAAAAAAAACATTCTGGGCAAAAATGGCAAGGTCCTCCTATGCTTTGTCTATTCACTATTTCATCTGGCGAGCAAATGACTAATTCAAGATCAATTAATACTTTTTTCGGAACCTTTATTGAAAGGGGCTAGGGAGGAAGCTCAGCGGGGAGCCTATGCCTGGTCCTGAGGAGGGTCCTGGGGAGGGTCCTGGGGCGAGTCCTGGGGCGAGTCCTGGGGCTGGAGAGCCATTACGGCTTCCGAACGCCTCTTCCTGCCGCCTCCCCTGTCGCAAGACCTTGGCAGCCACTTCAGCTCCATTTTTAAGCTGCCGATTCTTCAATTGCTAGCTTCGCACTGATGGCATCTACAAAAAGATCTAAAGGTAGAAGATCAACGCTTTCAAACCCACATTGCTCTTAGTAAAGCACACTCCAATGCAGCACGTTGTGAATGGGCCAAGGCTCTAAATAAGTTCACTTGATTCTGTAGCATCGCGATCTACTGAAGAGCTTGGCTCACAATGGACTAAAAGTTCTTCCGCAACCTCAACAAAGTCGTCATGAAGTTAAGGATGACTGGCTACGATTACCTCTTTCTGAACTATGTAACTGAATCTATCATGCACAAGCAAATGAACAGACGCGATCGAGCCGCGAAAGGCAGTGCTGGCTCACTTGCTCTAGTAGAAGCCTAGCCGCGGCATCCCTCCACTGACAAATGCTTGCTGAAATAAATCGCTCTCGAGCTAGCATCTGGCACCCATGTGAATTACTCGTTATCTCTGAATGGGTATCGTCTGGAAGGTTGGATATCTCAAACCTATTTAAAACGTCCCGAACTGATTTAACCTACTTAATACACGATGGAAACGCGTAAAGAAAAAGTACTCGCACATGAGTTCGTAAACAGGTAACAAAACGGACACAAAATGTTCTCTTAAAATTTCCCAGAAGTTTATTACACACAGCATGTTCTGTAGAGCAGTACAAACGTGCAAGCGATCTGCGAAATGCAAGGAGGTATGGAGTAATTCTAGGCCACATTGTCTGTTCTTCCGGCAGCTAGAAAAAATATTTTCCCCAAAATTCTCCTGACAGACGACTCTCATTGGCGGTGGCAATCAGTTCATCGAATGACGTTTCATTGACAGATCGTTTTATAGAGACGCTGTTTCATCAGCAGATGGTTTTACACAATATGATTAGCTTCTTTTTTTCTTTTTTCTGGTAACAAGTTACCCCAGATCGTCACCGCAAATGGCATGTAGGGGGGGACGCGTGGGTTAACGTTCTTGTAATGAGCCGTCGCAGAACGTCGCCCGCGAAGCTGCGTGGACGGGTCTGCCGGCCGTGACACTCACGCGGAAAAAGGAAGTGGATATTTTGCCGCCGGCACAATAGCCCGGGGAAACAAATGTCGGCAGTTGCCTCCTTTTAGGTCTCGTATAAAACGAATTGTAAAAACAACTATTTTAAGCTGTAGAGTAACTCCCTGGTAAGGTCCCCGTCTCTTATGCGGCGGGACCCTAGTATAATCGTCAGTGTGGGATTACTTTTTTTTTCTAGGCATATGGCAGCACCTACGGCATTTCTTTTTTACAATTAACACTGAAAAAAAAATTAATGTTGTCAACGAAACTTTATGAGACTGCCTTGGCCTTTTGGGGCGGTGTATGAAGGACAGCGAGGCTTGGGCCGCCGGCGGGCCGCTGGGAAGCGGCGTGTACAGGTGGGGCAATTGGGTTTATATATTTCTAATCAGCAGCCGCAGACTGTGATACAAGCGCCGTCCAAAACTGGCGGAATTTGTTTCCCCCGGGCTATGTCCTCCATTCACCCCCGGGAAGGGCGCAGTCCCATACCATCTAATTCAGCGAAATTTCGTGCACAACATTCGGTTTTTTTTTTTGGTTTTTTTTCGGTGTTAACCATAAAGAAAAAGAAAACAAACATGTTGTAAATATCGTAACATGCTTAAAAAATGTTCGAGAGAAAAAAAAAATAAGCCCGCACAGGTGGATCAAATCAGGGTCCCGCTGTGTATGAGACACACTTTACCAGTGAGCTACTCTCCAGCTTCAAACATTATTTTCCCGGGCTGCCGGCAGAATATCCCCTTCCGCGGAAAAATTTCCCCGCAGCGTGCGATTCGCGTAGCGAGTGTCGGTGATATGTTAGCGTCGACGAAGCGTGTTCATGAAACGTGTGTCCTTGGAAAGTTGTCTCTGAAACGTGCTTCCACGAACAGGCCGGGAGAACAAGAAATTCCGTATTCTACCGGGAGTTGCATAATTTCACGCAGCTAATGGGAGGCAACTCTCCATAGAATTTCGGAAATATTATTGTCCCGGCTGCCGGGAGAATAGACACTGCCTAATTCTATAAATAATCTGGAAGAGTACCCGTAGAACAGCGGCCACTCGTTGCCATCAAGCAGGTTGCCGCGCACTTACCGAAAAATTAGCGGACTTGAAAGATGTATTCCGACATTTTCGTTGATATGGGCACTGGAGAACAACCACGTACACACACAAACGAGATGGTAGGGCTCCGTGAAGATTCAACACGATGCGGTTCAAGCTGTCATTTGCCGAACTAAGCCACACCACGAGAATTTCTGTCACTTGTTCGAAGAAATCGCTTGTTGCCGATATACGCGTGGGACTTTTCAAACACTGAGCCACGCAGGCCCCAGCTAAGAGTTCAGTCAGGGCCAGGGAAAGAAATGCTGGTAGGGGGAAGCAGATGGGTTGCTGGAGAGGTGAGGAGGAAACATTCCCCTCCCTCCAGCATTTCGCCTGCATCCCGCTTCTTCAAGGTCCCCAGGCGGGTGCGCCCACAAAAGGCTTATCTTCGAGGGTCATCCGAACAATGAACACAGCGAGAGGACTTGTCAGTGGATACTTTTGTGAGTTCGTCCCAAAGTTGATAGTGCAGTGGATGTTATGTGAGTGGTCTACCAAGCGGTGTCCTTCAGGCAGGTTCCCTTCTCTGCCTTGCCTTGGAGACTATAGTCACGTGACCGTAACCCGAGACACGCTTGGCCTAAAATACGCATAGCGTCTACACTGCTGTCAATACCGAGTGAACAGGACAGCAGTACGAAGGCTACTCGGGGACAACTTTTCTTGGCAATGCAGTGGAAGGTACAGGCCCGCCCTCCCTCTCCCATTTTGAGCGCTGAATAAGGCTGGGCTAGGGCTCTCCTCCTTTTCTCTGCATTGCCAAGAACAGTTCTTGCCGAGATGGTTTTTGGAGTCCCGAAGGAACTGCCCTTCCCAAATGTTAACCAAAAACGAGCGGTATGAGGATGCCTATGTTTTACGCCGTAAAACCCACTCTCAACTACAATGCGAAAATAACAGCGTCTTCTTTCTGCGCACGATGTCCCCAAATAAACTGAAATTACAAAGAAAATAATAATACTCAGAAATAACCTGTGCCGTATATTTTGCAGCACGGTAATAGATTTTTTTTTTTTTTTTTTTTCGCGAGGCTTGTGTACATGTAACGAAAACTGTACAATTTCTTAAACTATGTAATCATAAATGCAACACAGGTGCAAAAATCCCCGAAGCTGAAGTTAAAAAAAAAACAAAAAAAAAACACGAATCTAACAAAACGATGACAACATATGGAGGGGTTCTGTGCTCGAAAGTGCTAACGACTTATCATATCGCAGAATAATAAAAAAATGTAATATATCAGCAATAGTGTCTGCATATTTGAGGAATTTGCAGAACAGTAAGGTAATAAGACGCCCCTAAGGTGGCGCAAAATTCACGATTAAGTAATTAAACATTTGTTTCGGGTGTTAAAAGGTGTTTTTAATGTATATTTCGTCGTTCTCAACGTGGGCGTCGACGGACATAGCGCCACTGCTTGCGCCCCTGTCGAGGTGAGGACTAGTTTTTATACGTTGTAACGACACTATATCGCGTTATAGACTCGTATATTTGGCCCGCATGCAGCCCCGAGCGAGTTGTTTCGAATGTCGGTGCAAGACAGAGCAACGGCGTAGCAATCGCGGCATGAGAAGCGACTGCGCCTCGATCTAGCCGACCGCGCTCGCTCTGCTGTAAAGTGAGCGTGGGAATTCCGAGCACCGTTAGCTCACTGGTGTTACAAGAGGCTGCTCCGTCGTTGAAACCTTGCAAACGCCTGCAGAGCCATTCCAGTGCTTGGCGCATCTCCCGCACAGCATCGCAACCTTTTTGGCGCCTGATAGGCCAAGAGAGCCCGTAGCATGGGCTGCGGTTCATACTAAGTTGAAGCAGAGTAGCCGCGAAGTACGTGAACCGTTGCGACGACGCGTGATGTTGAAAAATAAACAGAAAAAAGATTCTCTTGTGGTTTTTCCACTTTCAGATGTGGCGATTTGAGACATGAATGCTATAAATGTCATCGAGGGATGAATTTTTTTGACACTATTGCGTTCATTCGGCTCGCACTCCACACTAATGAACTGATCTTTTGATTTTCGAGACTTGCATTTTCTAGAGAGCTTCGTGACAACGGCAGTAGTTCCTTGGCGCACCGAATCATGCAAAGCCAATAAACTCCACCCAAAACCACTCCGTTGTACCGTATTTTCCGGGCTATAGTCCGCGGACTATAGATGTTTAAAAGTTGAAATTTCTGGCTGTGCGGACTATCTACGCGTGCGGACTATACAGGAATTATGTGTTTCAAGATCGTTTATTATGGCGAGACGTGATGAATTTTGTGCTTGGAAGTGTATGTTAATGATGATTTATGCACATTATAGGCTTTATAGTGAGCTAAAAAGCAGACATTTGTAAACGTGTACCGTCTATGAGAAGATTTTCGTGTCGACTAAGCAACAGGTGCGGACTACGCACCGGGTGCGGGCTATGCACCGGGTGCGGGATATCTAAGCAAAATCTTTTATTTTTGACCCCAAATTTCCCCCTGCGGACTATACACCGAGTGCGGACTATAATCCGGAAAATGCGGTAGTTCCGTGGAATCCTGAGGCCAGTGAATACAGTAAAGCGTTACAAATATTTTAATTTTTGGTGGCCGCCCGCCTGTCTACCGGTCGGCTCGAACCAAAAAGAGACAAAAGGCGCCAAGAAAATTCCTTCCCTCGCAGTTCTGTGTAATTCCGGTGCCCGGGAAATACAGTGAGACGCCATGCTGGCATTTCACCGAATTCCCTGGGCAGTCCCGGTCCAGTCTAGTATGGCCAAGGCCAAATCTTGTCCCCATCGGTAGTCTAAGCAAGTGTGCTGTCTGGGGTGTACCATGTTGTAAACTCCTTCATCAAGAATCTATTCAAAATACAACTTTCAAATTGACAGCTTTCCCTCAAATAAGTAGTTAATGAAGTTTGCCAATTAGTTTTAATTCATGAATAACTTATTTAAATACAGCGTCTTGCTACCAGCCTTTTTATCAAGACGGCTTCTGGAAACAGTGATCGTCATTGCCTAAAGTACTTCATTCGTTTTTAAAGCTCGGTCGCAGAAAACGAGGCACCCTGATACCTTGCGCCCTCACATTTTCAATGTTGGTAACCCATTGGCTAAGACAGGCCAACGTTGGTCAGCCTAAGCCAATCGATTACGAATGTTGGTAAGCCATTGGCTAAGACAGGCTACTGTTGGCCAGACTGAGCCAATCAATTAGCAACGTTGGTAGGCCACTGGCTAAGACGGGCAAATGGTGGCCAGCTTAAACCAATCGATTGCCAACGTTGGTAACCCATTGGCTCTATTACAGTTTATATTTCTGCGGCCGTTGTCACTACCGTAGTGATTACTGCAGTTGCCGTATTTCGTACGCACATTGAAGTCATTTTTGGGCAAGCAGACCGAATGCCCCAGCTTCTTCTGTTATATGTTGCGTGATAACCATTGTTTGCAGATTGAACTGCGCATCAACTTTATGTAACCTCCTACCTCAAACATAGGGTGTTCGAGATGTTAATTCAACGTGATTTTTTATTTGTGAAGACATGAAATGGCTTAATCAATCGCTGGATTTTTGTTTAAGGTTTTTATTTTTTGCTAAAAATAGTGCTTTTTATTTATTTTTAAATTTGTCCGGTTCAGTTTAAATTATAGGCTGTGTTTTGCGGCACAGCATAGCGGGTTGCTTTGAGATTTCCAAGATCACATACAGCTGACAATACACCCGTGTCGTAGGTACTGGGGAGGCGGGTGGAGCTTTGGGGGTTGAACCCTGCCTCCCCCCCTATGGAAAGGTTTCCCGGCTGCGCCGCTAAATGGGCATAAGAGAAGAGGCACTATGCTTTTTTGCCGTATAAACATATACACACATCGAAGGAAGCGTGCATTTTGTATTACGTGTGGAATTTACTGGGCATAACTATGAGTTTTGGGAGGACGCGTGTGACCGGTGGTAGAAGCTCCTCCCATCTCTTTCCATATTTGCAGAGCGAAAGATCGGGAGGAGGCGACCTTCTCCCCAGCGTTTACTTTTAACCTATCACCGACTACGGTTTTTTTCTTCGTGGGCGTTCAAAATTGCTACAGCTCGCAATGCCTACAGCGTTCTAATTCAGTTGCTAACCTGCTGTGAGTGTGAAAACAAAAGAATCGTTTCCCCCGGAGCCATAGCTCCAGACTGTTCTCAGCGTGCGCGATCAGCACATAAAAAAACTAAGCCCATTAAATATAACCAGTGTGTCGAACCGAAAAAATACGGGTTCGGTTACGGTTCAGGTTCAGGTAAATTTATTTTGTTCCGGTTCAGTTCCGGTTCGATTAATTCGATCCGCGAACCGGTTCGCGAACCGGTTCGGGGCGCTGAACCGGTTCGCGAACCGGTTCGGAAATTATGAATGACAAATTGCAACATCAAAATAAATTACAAATAGGACATCTGAAATCAGCACATACGAAACGGGATACATCGTAGTGTAAGGCTCAGGGATTTCTACCAGGAATGGTTTCTTTATGTGCACTCAAAGGTTACCTCACCGACGTTTACGCATTCGGACTTCACCTAATTGGGTCCGACGCAGTAGCTGTAAAATCCGCGACCTCCTTACAAACCCACTTACAAGTAGAACTCGCTAACTATCCCGCCACCTCGGCGTGTAAGCAATTGAAGGAACAGTGGGGAGAAAATACAGCTTTCTTTATTTGAACTAGCCTTCGGTAACTCAAATTAGACCCTTAAAGGGGTACTCCACCGATTTTTTGAGCTACCTCAACTAACTATATTTTCTGACTCCCCGGCCTTTACTCTCTCCGGTATGCTATTTAGAATCGCGAAATTCATAATAGTTATTGCGAAATCGGCAAATGAAAATGATGCAAAAACCAACATTCAAATATACGCGCGCTTTTCAGGGCCGTGACGTCAGTGGCAGGCAGGCTTGTCAGTCCAGCAAGCAGCCAAAAAATAGAATATGCCAATCATTTGTTCCGTGCTGGAGCGCGGGTACTGCAGCGAGCTTCCCAAGCATTCTTTTGACACCATGAAACTGCTTCGAATCAGTTTAAAACAAAATGTACAGCCCAAAGAGTGAACCCCTGCCTTCCACTGACGTCACTTTTTCATTGTTGCCAGTAGAGACTTCGATCTTGAAAAACACGGTGAGGACCAAAACTGTAAATTCAATAACTTCGCGAAAAAACAATATTTCGACCTAATATTTGGGATACTATTTTCGCGATGTTTGTTGGTTAGTTTAGCAAAATTTCAAGCAAATCGGAGACAATGAAAAAATCGGTGGAGTAGCCCTTTAAAGAAGTTTTCATTAAACAAGATACGGAATATGAAAAGCACTTCACCGAACGCAACGCTAGAAGGACGTAATAGGGTAAATATTAAAATAGAAGAGTTCGCTGTCTCACAAATATGTTAGCTTCTAAGTGCCTATACGAAACCGGATGCATTATTAGAGAGTTTTAGTAGATCGTACCCATAACTCCGATAACGATACCCGATACTCCGCCACCGCCTCCCTTGCGCATGCATAGTATCGTTATCGGGGCTATCGGAGGTATCGGAACGATCTACTAAAACTCTCTAATATCAAACTCCACAGCCTTTTCTTTTCTCATTCCGATAAAAGCAAGCTTCAAGAACTCGCGCGTTCTAGAAACCTGTTATGAAATGAGCACACAGCAGCATTTAGGATTTACGAGATTGTAGAAAAATGAAATCCCGTGACGCGATTGTTTTTTTTTTTTGTTTTTGTTTTTTTGCACAGCCTTCCAATTTGCTTTCTTTCGTGCAAGCCGCGACCAGCGCAATACTGGTTCCTATGTCAAGATTCATGGATGCAGCGTTTGTCAAGATTCATGGATGCAGCGTTTATATTCCTCAGACTGAGTGGAGAAGAAAAATATGTAAGCGAATGTGTGTCAGTTGACGGCACTTAAAAAACAAATGGCATTGATAGCACATTCATTGTCGACAGCGCGTGGCCAAACCGTTTTGACATGAGCCGGTAACCGTTATTTTTTTTCCGGTTCAGTTCCGGTTCGGGTTCATCGCGATAACAATATAACGGTTCGGGTTCGGGTTCAGTTCCGGAAAAAATACCGGTTCGGTTCCGGTTTTCGGTTCGGTTCGGTTCCGGTTCGACACCCTGATTATAACGTTGGTAAGCCACTGGCTAAGACAGGCCAATGTTGCCCAGCCTAAGTCAATCGATTACCAATGTTGGTAATCGATTGGCTTAGGCTGGCCAACATTGTCCTGTCTTAGCCAATTGATTACCAATGCTGGCAACTCATTGGCTAACATAGACCAATGTTGGCCAGCCTAAGCCAATTAATTACCAATGTTCGTAACCAATTGGCTAAGGCAGGCCAATGTTGGCCAGCATAAGCCAACCGATTGCCAACGTTGCTAAGCCAGTGGCTGAGATTGGCCAATGTTGGCCAGTCTAATCCAGTCGATTACGAACGTTGGTAAGCCATTGGCTGAGATAGGTCAATGTTGGCCAGCCTAAGCCAATCAATTACCAACGTCGGTAAGCCGTTGGTCAAGTCAGGCCAACGCTGGCCACTATATGCCAGCGTACCGCCAATATTGGTGGACAACGTCCACATTGGGCCATTGTTTGACAATTAAATGCCACTGTTGGCCCGACTTCGTGTGCTGTCTGGGAAGTGTTATTGTGTTTTAAACAGCTCGCACCAAGTATTTTCTTCAAATACATAGGTTCATGGAAAGTATTATGTGGATGATTGTAGACAGTCATGGTGAGACCAGTCTTTCAAGGGACCATGAAGGTAATTTTTTTTTTTTTTTAAAGAAGGTGTTTTCGGAAGCATTGGGGTCCTGGCATGCCACACAATTTTTTCTAGAACGTTGTGACTCTTATTTCTGTACCTGCAAATAAATTTGCGAAACCGAAGCAAACATTCAGATTTCTTCCCTTTTTCGCCTCTGGAAAGAGAAGTGACGTCAGGGAGCACTGTCGGCATCGGTAGGATTTAGTGCACACTCAGTGTGGTTCCCGTGCTTCGCTCTAGTGCACGGCGGTCTGTGAAGAAAACCTGGAAGAAATGGACGACAACGCCGACCCAGACTCCGGCTGACGTGAAGGTGCTGCTCAAAGTCTTCTGGTCGGAAATGCAATGAACAAATCCTGACACCGCTGTCCACAGCTCTACGCAAGACGACGGCGCGCAACCAAATGCTGCACATTGCTGCATTAGTCGGCCGTTTATGCAAACTAACGTCGCCGGAACGACCGCACGTCTTTAGCCGACCTTTCGCGCAACCTACTACTGCACATAAACGCGGCATGATTGGTGCGACACCAGTTCGCAAAGCGAACACCAGACGACGCACGAAACCAAAACCAAAAGTCCGCCGCCCCCGGCGCTCGTACCTTTTTCTTTTTTTTTTTTGTCCATGGTTGCTCGATGCTTGTTACGCGCCCGAGGTAGCAGTGCGGAATGCGTTCAACCGGTGACAAACGGAGGGATCACTTCAGATTATGCTTTTATACACGGTTTGAAACCTATTAATTCCCAACTACAACTTCAAAAGATTATCCAACGTTCAAACAAAAGTTTTTCGTCACATCTCACCACCGAAATCAAACCAAGAGCGCGTCTATCATTTGAACCAATCGCCAGACGAGGAGCCCGTTGTCGTCACGCTTCGTCGGCGCACTTTAATTCACCTTTCTGCCGACGCCTCGGTGGGGTCTCAGGCATCGTTCCCGGCGCTATTATTACCGCGCCTGTTTGCTCGATTGGTGCGGCACCCAAACTTCTGTTCGGGCTAGAACTTATGTCAACAGTATCTGAGACGTGCCTGACATCCATTTCAATCGTCGAATAATACTTCGAAACTGCCTTCATGGTCCCTTTAATGTAAACTGCTCCACTTATTCAGAGTTCGTTGAACTTGTAAATATTGTAGGTAGCAAATTAATTTTTTATGCGGTGCAATGGACACAATCATCCGTAATGACTAGCTCTACCTAGGGGAACTTTATACGTTTACTACGGCAAGATGGTTTTGCAAAACTAAGTATTTCTTTTATTGAACTCCTGCACTAACCTTGTGTCTAGGAAGATTTCATATTCTTTACGATGCTGAGGTAAGAATCTGGAAATAGTTTTTCTACAACTAAGCTAGATATTTCCAGTTCATCAACTTTCTCGCAAAGCATTCGAGAGAGTCAAACCCTGTAATGTACGAAGGGAACTCACCGAATGACGCGGCTGACAGTTTGTTTAAATTTATAAGAAACAGTCGGCACTGTAACAGTAATAATGACATGTAACTTGCTTATGTAATGCTCATTGTTGCAGAGTAAACTGCTTTTTCCGTCTACACTCATTTGCGGTTGACACATTCACTTAACTCCTAACCCCCCCCCCCCCCCCCCCTCCCCCGAGGCTGCAGCGCTTGGTTCTCTGAAGCAATTTGCATGAACGTAGATGCAACAGGTTTCTTTGTGTGTGCGTCTAACACATATTCTTTATATTGAATGTGCTAACTATTTTCATGACCATATCCATAATTGTATCCGCATTCTGCCTAATGATTTTCACTTTGACATTTGAGTTTTCGATAGTACTTTTCTTCACATTTGTGCTTGTTAAGCCGCACTCAAGCCCATATATCTTGTATTTAACTATTACGTCAATATATAAAAGTGTTGATGCCGAGTGAGAATTCAAGGTACCGAATCTGTCATGTGAGTTAAGAGCGAAGAAAAAGCTCTCTATAAGAAATTTTGTTAAAGAGGGCTGTATGGGCATCAGAATAGCACATACAATGCTAAAAAAAAATTGCAAACTCTTTCAGGTATGCAAAGATGTAAGTGCTGCACCACTTCTGATGTGTCACAAAAGCGTCAGTGGCATACAGTGTCCCTTATGGATGTTTTAACTGTCGAATTCAAAACCTTAAAGTTTTTTCAAGAACGTTCCTCACTACAAATGTATTTAGAGATTTGAGGCACCGGCGCATGCATGACTATCTGGCAAACATTAATTTTCATGTGTATTATGGTTTACAAGGTCCAGTCTACACTGATTTATTGCATTCATGCTGAAACTGGGAGGGGTTCTCTGGGTATGAATAAAGAGATAAAAATTTCTTGAAATCAAAATATTTCAGAACGAACGAATGGACTGATATTAAAGCCGCATCTTAGATTCTCATTTCTTTGTCTTATTTTTTTATTTTCAATTTAATTCATGTCAGGCATTTAGTTCTTAGGGCGCAGCTCTTAGGTGCCCGTTTCGCGGCGTCGCCGAGCTTTCTAGGTATATGCTCCCGCACTGGCACCAGTCGTGACGTCTTTTTCTTCCCCTTTTAAAAATAGCGTGTGCGTGCATAGCTTTGATACGCACTGAGGATGCGTGAGCGAAGATTTGGAAAGCTCCTTTTGTGACGTCAGACTCCGGGAAAGTGTGCCTTAGTGGTACTTTGAAAGTGATTCCATGCAGCCTCGATTCACCAAATTACGAAATAACTTTGATATTTGAGATCCTGGCGGTCAGATGAAGAAGCTTGAAATGTGTTTCCTCAAACACAAAACCGCTTCAGCTTCCCTTTAAGCATAATATGTTCCTTAAACGTTTAATTAGTGAAAATAGACCCAAGGTTCTAATTAGAAACTTGCTAACCATCATCGAAAAACACTAAACCATCTCTTTTTGTAAATATGCAACACAGAAGCAGCATTTTACGGCGTTCTCAAAGAATGCTCAATTTGGATGCGTTTTCAGACTTCGGTTTCTTATCAGAGGGCATCTTTGTGCCCGCGATCCTGCTGCCCGGCGGCTGCAGTGCGAAGCCGCCCCCTCGCCTCCCTCGTAGTATGGAAGCAAGGCGCACGTGTGTTGCGCGTTTAAACCCCTGGGGAACAGGAGCGTGGGCGCAGAAATGCACTCCGATGAGAAATTGAAACCTAGAAACGGATCCAAATCAAGAGTTCTTACAGAACGCGTAAAATTCTACCCCTGGGTCATATCCTTCTAAAAAGATTTGATTTAGTGGTTTTCGATGATGCTCAGCAAGTTCTTAATTGAACCCATGTGTTCATTTTTACTAGTTAAAAAGTTATTTAACAAATTTTATTTAATTATCCGACTGATCTTAACGATTAGGCCCCTATACTACGTACCCTTTGCCGTACAACTCACCTGCAAAAACCACATAAGTGTAGCTCTCGCGACCTTTTTAAAAAGATATGTAACGCTTAAAAAAATCGCCCCGCATAACAGTGAAAAGGCGACACCAGCATCGAGGAGCCATATGGTTCCACCATGGTGTTATCGTATTTTTGCTGGTATAGGTTGTCCCATATTACGTTATGCTTGAATTGTTCCAAACGCCTGCATGGTTCATGCGGCTGCATAGTTCCGACATTATCCACTCCGCTGCTATAGGATGTCCCATAATACGACACGCCTGTATGGTTCTGACATAATCCTCTATGCTGGAGCCGCCTTTTCGCTGGTATACGACGTCCCATATTACGGTTACGCTTGTATGGGGTTTTTTCATCATCTTTCCGACCTCAAGAATTTCCAACAGGGTGTGACATCGATGGTCTTGGTTAATAAGAGTGGAAAGACGCTTCTGAACATGTACAGAGCGCGACACTGTTAGCACGAACAAGTGATCGCCGGTTTTCTAGATTTTTTTTTAAACCAATGAATTTTATTCAAGTTATTATTGCTACGGACAGAGCTTGTTTAGTTCTATAATGTAAGCGATGAAATTTCGTGCTCGCTAATAATACTTAGACGTAAAATGCGAAAATGCGCCTATGTCATGTTGGCGCTAACAGTGTCGCGATGTGTACAAGCATTGAAGCCATTGTTTTACGCCACTGTTATCGCCAGTGCTGAGAAGTATACGTCTTTGTTTTCCCGATTCCCTATGATTCTTGGTGTGCTCCACTGTCTGTCTAGGTAACTGTGCTTGGGCTACAGAATATGCCGCAGAACTGATAAGATCTATCAAGGCAAGGTTCACTCTGTATGAGGAGTACAAGGGAGCATGTCTTGCTATGTTCTTGGACACACGCTTCAAATCCACTATTTTTAAAGCCGAAAAGGAAAAGTTATTATCGCTAAAAGCATTGGTGCTGCAAGAGCTAGCCTCATGTGATGCTACTGAAGAAACCCAGCCGGAAGCTGCAACGTAGTCATAAGAGCAAAGCTCAATGCCATCGGCAGATGTTTGGCAAGCGTTTGACCAATTAGCCGAAAGTGCAGTGGAAAGCAAAGTGATTTCAGCTTCGGAAGGCGAAGTTGTAGCGTTTAAGGAGGGTCTGAGTTCATGCAGCAGACGCCCCTTCTAGAGACGACCAAAACAATACAGGAATGCCTCCGGTGCATTGGCCTTAGCTCATGACATGAAATCCTAATTACGTTTCTCTGCAGAGGCACTACAAACGGAGCCCTACGCCAAGGCTCGTCCTCGTTACCTGAAAAATGTAATGGGTTACAATTAAAAATTACCGAGCCTCAAATCTAATAAATTACCGTTACAAATTACTTCACCTAAAAGTAACGAATTACTTTACTCCTTACGTTACAAATAACTTTCCCGTTACTTTTCCTGTACACTTATCCAATAAACAATAAAACAATTTTGAAAATTTTCTAAAAAATTCTGCAACACTACTTTTAATTTCTCATACGCCCGTATTATTGTAGTCCTTGGAAAAATAAAATATTGCATTTAAGAGAAAGAGTGTAGGCGCACTTCGTACTCCTGTAAGCTGATAAGGAACCGAAAGCTGCAAATAAACCTGCCATCCCGCTAGCTTCCGGCTTCCGGAAATGATCCCTGGAATAGCGCAGACAAAGCTAGCGGTGCGTATGCTCAGTAGCAGCGTCTACCTCCGCTACAAGATTCGAAGCTAAAAACGAGATCTACAAAAGCTCCTTTTTAACTCGGGTGTTTCGTCTTTTATTCGCAAGAAAAAAAGCTTGGTTATAATTTTACAATGTAATGCCAATGCAGAAGGCAGGTGTCCCAGCCTACCTTGATGTGTTTCCGTAGAGTAGAGTTTGTTGTTCAAGGGCAATGTATGTTTTTTTTTGTGTGTTTTTTGGCAAGCAAAGTATGCACTGAAGCTCTTGGTTCACGTTCTCCATAATACCCTGTATTTTCAACATCGCATTGAGAGATAGCCATAGAGACGGCGGACACTCCATGACCGAAAACTCGACCAGTCAGAAAAAAGTGGCGGTTATGAGTTATCGATCGTTCATCGGGTGTCACTTTCATACCAGTATTCTGGAGGCCAGGGGAGGTGAGGGCATAGAGAGCGAGAGCGAAGTTGGAAAAGGGTGAAACGGTGTAAAAGACAAAATCAAACAAATACGAAGAGCTTTCTCCTGCACGGGAAAAGAAGAAACACACGATGGAAGGCGACGGAGAGCCTACTCGGCGTCGTCTTACTTGGTCTTTTTCTTTCGTATATTTGTACATGCCTTGCCCTTTTTTCTAGTGGTTCTAGTGACTGGTCATACAAACAGATCGTGATTTATTTTCGGCTATTCTTTCATTTCTGATGTTTTCTATTTTGTTGAACTTTCTCATTTTATGCTGCTGAATGTTCTGCTCATATAGCCCGAGTTACTGTATTATGCTTACATTTTTAAAAAGTAGCCAGTAATTAAAGTAATCCGTTAACAATATTTTGTTTCAAAATTAGATTACAAATGACTTGCGAAAAAAAGTAACGTGGCAATTACAAAAATGCTTATAGAAGTAACGTATTATAAAGAATTCGTTACTGGTAAGAGATTACTTCCTAAATCTGCCTACACCTCACTTTTACTGTGAAGTTTATCGACAGGACCAACGCAACCCCGGCCAAGCAGATTGGCTGCAAAGTACTACAAACACCTAAAAACTAGGTGTTCAACTCATTTGATGTATGGTTCATGGCATGGGTGGAGCAAGCGAACATGTCGCCAAACTCCCGGTTCAGTTCGTCTGACTTCTCACTATCAATGAAAGTGTTTCATTAGTAGGCAAAGATGAGATGTACTACCCTGCGGTTACGCTACTAGATATTATGAATCGTTTAAGACGAAGAAAATGAAATCTTGTCTTAATGAAAAACATCATCACATCCCCAAGGGCTTCAAACGACACTAAATAGTCCTGCTACTACGCGGTACTTGAAATAGATTATTGAGACTGGGCATGGACGAGGAGGAGCAGAAGGCAAGGCGCGAAATAAAATGTGGCAAGTTCAAAAGACTATGCTGGCCATTCCTTGAAGACCTTACTGCAGGAGGTGTACTCAAACAAGAAGTTATGGTGATCTACACTGCACAACTGCACGCCCCCCCCCCCCCCAAAAAAAAAAACAAATAAAAAAAAAACACAGTGTTTCAAGGCCGTAGAATGACCGCTGGCTGACGGACACTAACCACTAAAAAGCTACAGCGAATGCCCTGCAGCGGGTTTTGCCCGTTCTAAAATAGAAACCAGCTTTACATATATTTTCACCTATGATGTTGATTATAAAACTGATAATCACATCAAAGCTGCCTTCTTTAGGATTTTGCGCCATGTACACTTCATCTTTGTCTTTTATTTGTTCACTGTTTCGGGCACCACATCGCATCAAGAGAATTGTAACCAGCATGCCTTTGATGCAGTCATTCATAAATATAGAAGGAAATTACTTTTGCACGCTAAAACAAAAAAAAAAGTTATGTTTTTTTTTTAATTTTAGCCCTCGATTCCTAGGGCAATTTTTCTCATACAATACTGTAGAAACTGTAGGCCAGTCTATTGAACAGGGCATGCCTCTTAAGGAATATCTTATCCATTAATAAATCTTCTGCTGTCCAAGGTATAATCTGTACTTTCAACTTTCCGAGTGGTTTTTTTTATTTTCCTATAAAGGAAAGCAAATATTTTAAAGGTCTATTTTCTTTTACTTTACAGTTTCTTCGGACCATGCAGCGTCACCGACTTCATTACCCCAAGATGTGTCAAGTAATTGTTAATGTACTGGTGTTTCTTTGCGCCATAACCACTGAGCGGCAAAATAGAGATCGCTCTGAAAATCCTAGAGATGTTGTGGTTGGTTCTGGTAACCAAAATGAGAAGAAACGGAGGCAGGAGCCTATGCAGAAGAAATTCCTCGACTCAGCTGGATTACTTGGTCATGATCGTCTCTGCTCCTATAAAATTTGATCGGAGGAATGCCTTTCGTGAAACTTGGGCCTCTGAAACTACGGAGAAGTCAAATAGTCGTTCAGCGTTTCTTCTGGCGAAGACAGAAAATGACAAGGTGAAGCACGCAATTGAGAGTGAGTCTTATCTGCACGCCGACATTATCCAGGGGACGCACATCGACCACACACTAAACATCGTAACACCCTTGTGGGTGTAAATGGCTTGTCCTATAACTAACACCCATTTGGGTGTAGCAAAGCACCCTACAAAGGGCGTTATTACTGACACCCCTAAAATGGGGTGCTTTCGCTAACACCCTCAAAGGACGGCGTTATTCTGAACACCCTTAAATTAGGGTGTGATTCCACTGTACACATTTTTATTGGGGTGTTATCACTGCGCAGTACGCCCTCTAAATTGGGTGTATCACCGCCAGAAAGGGAAAGAGAAAAAGGCGCAATTACCAACACCCATAAAATAGGGCGTAATAACCCAAAACAGTGCACGAAAAAAATTACTGCAAATGCCTGGTTCACTTTTTATTTCTTCATCAAGGTCCTAACAGATTCTACAAAGTTCTCTATAGACGATTGCAAGCAGGTCATCTGGCCGCAGCCATGTCTCTGCTTATGCGGGCAAGTGCGTGCAATTACAAGCGTGCCAAAGGGCAAAGCTACGTTCACGCGCACGTCATCAAACTTGGCGAAGGCAAGACTGAAAGAAATATTTCTCTTTTATCCTCGCAATTCCACCACGACCAAGACGCTTCTAAACCAGTGGCGGTACGTGCGCCTAAGGTAATGAATATTTCAACCGGATATTGTTTCATAACCCCTTCAAATTGTACAACCGAAGGTCCTAGTTGAATCTCCAACTGTACTTTTCTTGTGACGTTTATGCTTTCTAGCACTGGTGACCTGAACAAAACTGGCAGGCTTGCAAAGACGGTACGACCGGAAGTTGCTTGGGACGTAAACGGCAGTTCATGTTTGTAAACCGTAAAATGGTCTATTGAAACGGAAGCAGGGAAGCTATTCGACAAATGTTTTGTTTTGACGGAAGTGACGATATTGCGTTTGATTGGTTAGAGGTTCAAATGACGAAAGTTACCTATTTTCGCCATTTGACCTTCTAACCAATCGAACGCGATATCGTCGCTTCCGTCACTTCCGTTTCTTTTTAGGAGAAACGAAACACTTGTCGAACATAGCCCCCTTGGACTACTATCAGAAGCATACTTGCAGAGTACTTACAAATAAAACAGCGATCTCATGTAATCCGTGATAGATGCATAATCCGATTCGGGCAGCATAGAACTATCCACAAACACAATGTCGAGGATGAAGGCGGTCGCTCAATTCAGCGGAAGTTTCGCGGTCGCCGATGAGCACCTCTCTGTCGCGATAGATGCGTAATCCGATTCGGGCAGCACAAAATAACGCAAACACAATGCCGAGGTTGAAGGCGGTCGATCACATTCAACGGACGTCTCGCGGCCGCCGATGAGCAGCTCTTTGTCCGAAACGCGTCCAAGAAATACAGCACAATAATTCCATGGACTCCGACGAAATAAACGACCATTTCCGAAAAGTTGGCAAGGATGTATTCCGGCCGCTCACGATGAAAAATCACGGCCGCGACTGAAACGCACGAAAAACAGGAATACACTGACGGGCGCCCCCCTTTTTGTAAACCGGACCTACGTGGCCCTACAACTCACCATAACTTGGCTAACGGCAAAGACTACGACCCCAGTAGCCCATCGGCGCGTCAGAGCGAGTCACGTGACAAATTTTCATCCAAGCGTCCTTGTCCTACGGAGAGCGGTCACGTGTTTCGCGCCACCCCTCTGATTTGCTAGAAGCGGCCATCGCACTCGCTCACAGCAACACGAAGATACAAAAGAAGGTTTGGAGGCTTATCAGAAGACGAGGTCAAAGGGGGTTGGACAAAGCAGCTAATCTCCCTCTGCTGCTTTGTATGGCCACCTGCCCTGCCCAGGGAAGGTCGCGAAATCGGACTCGTCAGGACCTGCTTTGCGTAGTACAATCTGGTGCGGACCGCGAGATCACAAAATAAATACAAAAAACAATTTTGAACGCCGTCGAAGACGCGGTTTCACGTGTACCAAAGAAAAACCGAAAAAAAAAAAAAGCATCGGGAAGCTAGATATTTTGATGTCATTACGCAGAGATAAGAGTCGCGTCCCTGGGGGTGTCATTAATCCGACACTTTCGATCGTCTTGCTACATTGTTTCTTCAGAGCTACACTCCAAAATAAAGTCTCAGTGAAGGTGCTATAAGTAGTGCGAAACCCAGTCAGCTGAGTTTGTAATATCAGAAATGAGGGCGCCACAGTTCGTTCAAGTCTTCAGCTTAAAAGGTCTTTCTCAGGTTAAAAGTAAGCAGATTCTATTTCGCTTAATCTTGCTTTGTTTTGTTTGTTTAACGTCGAATTTTAAGCAGTCAATAAATAGAAATACCTCGCCGGCATAGCCGATTCACGCAGGACACTCTTGACAGTCAACCAAAAACGGCGCCACGTACGGTATGTCAGGATAGCGTCGGCGCGACCCATCCCCTTTTTCACAGATGTTGGCTAGACCAAAATAATATAGGCACAATCTTTCTGATTTAATTCCACAACATCGCAATGCTGTTTGCTGCCTAGGTTGTATATTTACACGTCTTCGTTCTTTTTTTTTTTTTTTTTTTTGCGAGCGGAGTTGATTTTTTTTTTTTTTTTTTATCAAGGTTGAACCGATAAAACTGATGCACGCGCGAAACGTAATTTTAGGCTCGTGTCGGACGAAGAGTTCAATAGGAGTTGCAAAAACTATTCTCTAGCTCTTCCTAATTATATGCGACTCCGTGTGACGATTAATTATACTCGATGTTTGTACCGCCGTACATCAACAAGTTTCACCAAAGCAATAATTATGAACGGCTATGAAATCATTGGTGTATTTGACAGCATCACCATTACGCCCCTTTCACACCGTGTGGATGAAGGGCGTAAAATTCGCCCATACACCCTTTTTACACAATTTCAGGCACCACCGCTGCAAGTGGGGCGTGTAAAGGATGTAAAACGTCAGCACACCCTTTTTACACCCACCGATATTCAGAAATTGTGTAAACAGCGTGTAAAAAGTATGTTTTTCCTAACCTACACCCTTCTTACACCATTTTTACACAAATATGGGTGTTACAATGTTTAGTGTGCACTGTCGAAATCTAACTTTGAAGGCAAAGATGATGATGAGGTGGGCTCTGAGACATTGTCCCAAAGTTGCGTTCCTTATCAAGTGTGACGACGATACGTTCGTGAACGTTGAAAACCTTATAAAAGCAATGAAAGGAAAGCGTAGCGATGCCATTGACGGCCATTTATATGTGAATTCACGAGCCTATAGGGAGCCGTCTTCCAAGTACTACGTGTCCAAGGAAGAATACAACGGAGCCGAATACCCGCCCTATCTGGCTGAAGCCTTCTATATGCTGGGCGGCGGCATCTTGCGCCGTCTGTATGACGCGTCGGAACAGGAGCCGTTCTTCTGGTTGGAAGACGTATTTCTGACGGGATTCGTCGCCGAGAAAGCCGGTGTGAACCGCAACAGCGAAAACTCGATAACAGATGACGAATTCAGTTGCATGTCTCTTACTTTGACAAAGACAGTCTCATAACATTACAGCTAAAGCGATGAGACTGTCCTGGTACCAGATACATTATTCTATATTAAAATGTTAGTGAACTTTATTTTATTGGTTTTCATTAAGTACCGGAGCTATATAATTCTTTTAACGTATCAGCTTCATACTTGTCGTGACTCTGGAGTGCGAGGGTTCTACCACAAGTAATGTGCCGTAAATACCCTTACGATCTTGCACCTGTACGTCGTTTAGCATGCGGCCGAAACTTTGAACATATTGAGTCGGAAATATTTGCTTCTCCTACTATATTATAAATGATAACGGTTTTGTAGAAACTTTTGTTCCAAGAGCTTACTTTTTTTTTCTTGTTTTTTTTTTAACAAGAAGCAAATAAAACAGAATCAAACAAAGAAGCTTCCCATCTCTAACGGACGACTCCCTAATGAGTGGGAAGCGCTAACGCCACCTTTAAAAGGTTACTGCGCTATGGGCTCGTTTATAAATTCGAACCGCCGGAGGACACCTGATTATGCCCGTCGGAAGATGCAATGCGCGAGTCGAGATCCATGATGAGATGTGCCTTATAAAATTTGTCTCACTACAAGATTGTACGAAAGACGTCATTCTCGGGATGGGCATTCTGTGTGAACACAGCACACTCATCGGCCCCGGAGCGAACCGTCTGACGCTGCAAGAACCTGTCCTCACGCTATTTTTACACCCGTATTCAAGTAAAATTTGAGTTTCTTTTAACGACCACCTCTTGTACACACTTTTAACACGAGATTGGTTTCTGTAAGGAGCACCACGGGTGTAACTAGGCTGTAGATAAACACAACGTCCTCAGTACACCCTTCGAATACCCTCCAGGAATCGAAATCGTGTTAAAAGGGTTTTTTTGTTGTTGTTTTTTGCTACACACTGCACTCTGACCGTGGAAAGAGGGCGTGACGGTGAAAGTACCCAACGCACCCACAATGCAAACGTTTAATGGTTTGACCAAATTTTGTAATGACGGCGGATAGCAAGCGAAGCATCAACGTAAATTGTCTCGCACCGTCACGTTCCAGTAGGTGCTTCCCCCGACTTTGTTAACGTAAGCTAGCCATCGCCGTATTTTTTTCTGTTTGATTGCGAAAGTATTAACTGTTTCATGGAGTGAACCGGTTTTATCAGCTTTTGAAGCCGCGCCAAAGGGCACCTCAATTCTCGACAAATATTTTGAGGCATAAATTCCCATTGGCTGCCGAGCGTCATAGTTGCAAGGAACGCCACCCCACAGAGAAGCCCGCTCCTTGGCGCTACGGCGCGGTCGTTGGTAAGAGAGAGAGAGAGAGTGGCGCGCGCTCGGCAGCCCCTTTCTCCCCCCTCTCGGGTTACGTGACCGGCGTGGCCGGAAACCCGCACGAAGGGAGGGGGAGCAAAGGGGAGATGGAAATTCCCGCTTGCTCACGTGTTCTACGCTCTGCTTTGAACCATGTCGCGCCGCGGAGGAGCGTGGCGCGCTGGCCCCCGGAGCACTCAGCGGCGTTCAATTCAACATTCATGCCTTCGCATTCACAGCTCATAAGAAGTCCTTAGGTGTCCTCCGAATTTTTTTTTTTCTTTTAGCTACGAAAGGCTGTTTTCTAAACTATCACAGGAGATTTGGAACATTAACAGATGGGCTAAAATATGGCGCCCACCATTGTCCTCTAAAATTAAAACACAAAAACAGCTCCGATGTCATTTCCGCGCTAACAATGTCGTGCAGTCACTGCGCAACACTGTTAGCGCGAGTACGACCTCGCCGATCTTCTGCCTTAGTGCTCACTACGAACACTTTCCACCTGGCTGCGAGGTCTTATTAAAGATTTTTCTTTAAGTTTTATTTGAAGGGACATCAAGCACCCTGGTCATTGACAGACTGAAAACAGCAGGCGTGTCTTTTGAACGCCATGCTTCCAGCCCGTGCTGAATTCCTTCCGCAGCGCTTCAGCAGCTCACGCACACTCAAGGTGCACGAGGCGCCATATTGTTGTCAAAGGTACGACAAAATACCTTCGGGACTAATACAGGAAACTCCGGAGTAAAATAGCAGACGAAATCAGAAAGCAATCCTAGTGTCAGGGAGTGGACGACTAGCAATTTTCACCGGAAATGCAGCAAGTGGAGCAGACTCGGTAGAGAAATTCATAATCTATGAAATATTTATTTCTTTGATGAAGCCACAGTGGAAGAAACATTTATGTGATGACTCTCTGTCCGACCCAGCGACCACATTATGTTCGGCGCACCGAGCGGTTCACTCGCACGGGGATAGATGGCCCCCAAGTGTCGGGTTTCTCCCAAACCGACCGCTCCGGCTGTTTCTCCCAGCGGTGGTCCCACATTGCCTCGCCCACCGCTTCCCGTTGTACCCATGGTGGAAGGAACACACTCTAAGAAAAAGTTGGCCTCAAGGGACTAACGGCTGCATTTGGTCCTCTGAACTGCCAGTTGCTCCCCGAGAGGGCCTTCTGGTTCAAGCTAGGTACCGTGTACAAAAGCTGGGGACTAATTGTGCTCGACTGGGACTAACTGATAGGCGCGCGCGAGCAAAATCAGCCATTAGCCCCCTTAGACAGGGTGCATCTGTATGATTTAGTCACCGAAGGCAAATGGCATGTTTGCTAGGAGGACGGATGATATTTCGCTCGTCTTGGGGATCGGCGAGACAGCCCGGCACGGCTGAAATCGTTAACAAAGCTCGGACGAAACTAGCTAATATGTTTAATGTGCAACGAACGTTCAGACATTACATGGTGGAGATTCGCGCGGTGTGCGAATGCGAGTTAACGAATGTGTTGACTCTAGTTCACCCAACTATCTCGTCAAAAAGGGTGTGTTGACATTTCACAAGTCCCATTCACGTAATTTGCCTTCGCGCAAAAAATGAGCATTTATCCAAACGCAACACCTCCAAATACTAACACTTCTTTTTTCTTAAATAAAACTTAAGAGTTTGTAGAAGACGCGCTTTCAACACCGGAGTCTCGCAGTCAGAATAAATGGTCACTTCAAACGCTAAAACTGAGTTACTCAGAACAAGTCGAGCCTCGTCTCTGCGTCTCCCCGTAACCAACCTTTCTGGGTAGCCCAATGTCGAACTCAAAATCCGCAACGACACACTTGATGCACGGCACGTTCCACTGAAAAAGCACATTCAGGGGCAGTGTCTAGACGCCTTCATACGATCGTCGTCGCTGTTTCAGATAACATTTGAGATGAACAACGAAGAACGAACCGCGCCCGGATAGTCACCCATGGCAACACCCTGCTAATACAAAACAAACGCGAACTAAAAAAAAGGCCCCCGAGAAAACTGAAAATGAAGAGAGAGAGAAGAAAAAAAAAGAGAGAACAAAAAAACAACGAAAAAAAAAGTGTTTGCTTGAACATCACTTGACCGGCGTGTTGAAAATAGCGACCTTCGACCTTCTCCCGTCCTTGGGAGCGTCCGTGTGTCCGCGTGTCGTGTGTAGTGGGGAGGGGGCGGAGGAAGAGATCTTCGTGTACGCACCTTTCGCCTCCCACCAACCCCCTACCCCGCATTCCTTGCTCACGCGGAGGGTTGGGCAGATGAGGCAGAGAGGGTCCGTCGGGAAAAAGGGAAGGGGTCTTTGTTTGAAAAGGACCTGTTTTGCCTTCGTCAGAACTTGAAGCTGGTCGTCTCCGATCATTGCGGGATCCGGTTTGGATTCGCGATGTTGTAACACTGCACTTGATCTGTTCTGAAGTCACAAGACGAGGGAACTCTGTTAAGGTATGTCGAAGTACTTCTGTTTATGGTATATTCATTAACTGCGGCTTCAGAAAGTGTTTTATTTTGAGCGCGTTCTCTAGCCTTCAAAGCGCGCGCCATGCTCTATTCTTTTTGGCACCATGGTTGTTTATTTTGTTATGCAGCACAGAGACCTGATATTCAATCGTATCGAGCAAAACGCCAGTTCTACCGATGGCTTATTGTTTTGTGTTTTGCAGACCCTGGTACGATCGCTTTACCATAAAAGCCTGGTCAGACATGCAGCAGAGAGCTACAAGCATAGCGCTCACCTAGCGCTAAGCGCGTGCTGACGGGAGCTTTCATCAGCTTTGCATCGCACCGTCAAAACTGCTTCTCATGGCAGCCGAAAAGCAGCTCATTACACGTGAGCAGCGCTACTTCAGCGGTTCGCTGCGTGTTAGAACCGGCCTTACCGCTCATTCACACTGGAAGCGGATCGGCGTTCGCAAAGCGGTTGCGAACGCGGTTGCATAAAGATCCAGTACAATTTAGCGCGCCTTTGATGTCATCAGATGCGCGTGAAATTGTACTGGACCTTTATACAACGGCGTTCGCAACCGCTTTGCGAACGCGGATCCGCTTCCAGTGTGAATCAGCGCTTAATGGAGACACTTATTCGATTGCACAGACTTTTGCGTTGATGGCGGGAGCTCGTTCCGTCACTTTGAAGCATAGTTTGAGCACGCACACGCTGTGTCTGTTATTCACAGCGAACGGTCTACTAAAAATATAATATTGCGCTGGTCTCCTGTCAACAGATCGCATGTTAGATGTGAAACACTGTAGCACTTTTGTAGCCTATTTGTTATTTTATTATGTGTGGGTTATATCTCATACTTTTGTTGAGCGATCGGGTATTTCACGCTGCCCTGTTACTAATAATCCAAATTCCTCGCAAACAGGCAAGAAGCTGCCGGTGCCCCAATAAACGGTGCTTTGGCCATGACCGGTTTGGACAGCCGTCCCAGTCTTCTAGCCATCGTCGACACAAGCGCACTCTTCGGGAGTTGGCCTTATCGTGGAGTCTACCACTCAGGAACTTAGATTTCAGTCATCCTTGAATGCGATGTGTATCTACGAGGCAATAAAACTACGTTTAACCTGAACTGCACAATTTCGTTTCGGAGACTTGTGGCTCGGGACCAAATGTACAGAATAAAGCTTTACCGCCGAATTCAGAAACCTCACTCAAACTACACTCGAACTGAAGGGCCCCTTCACTTCCTCGAGGAAGGCACGAGGGCCGGCGCTGGCCAATCGCGAGGACGGATCCGCCGTCGCGATTGGCCAGCGCCGGCCCTCGCGCCTTCCTCGAGGAAGTCAAGGGGCCCTTTAGTTCGAGTCAGAGCCTTTTATACTGGGAGAGTTCGGCGGTTCTTTGATCCAGCCGCCAGACTGGCAGCACTGATCAAACAGTCTGGCAACTGTGCGCATCCGCCATGATGTGCCTTGCCGTCTAGCTTGATTGCACCTTTGCATTTAATTGCATTATAATTATAACCTTAAATTGCAAGCTTCACCCTTGTTTGGTGTAAGGCTGGTGGCGGCTGATAAAACCCGTTTGCCCTACTGACTCGAGCCGGCAGTCGGCTCGCTAGAGTCCATGGAGCGAGAGACGACGATGAAAATGATCGTTCTGCGCTGCGCTCTGCCAGACGTTAGATGAAAAAGAAATGGGGGGCTGCAGTGCTGTTGGGTGCTCGAACAACGCGAAAAAGGGGTTCAGGATGTACCGGTTCCCGCAAGGAAAAGAAAACCGCGCAAGGCACAAGATCTGGGAAACCAAACCAAGAAGGGCTGACTGGAAGCCGAGTCCTCGATTGTGCTAGGTAAGTTTAGATTAATGTATGATTAACGTCCCAAAATGCTTGATTTTTCGACTTTCTCCTTACGCCAACAAAAGCGCAAACGGCAAAACCTTCACGCTTATACATCGCATGTCAATGGGGACCCATCGCCGGGAGGCACATCATGGCGGAAGCGGCGCCCGCTGAGTCCGCTAGACCTAGCGGGCCGTAAGCCCCTCCCACCCGCCGAACTCTCCCAGTATAAAAGGCTCTGGTTCGAGTGTAGTTTGAGTGAGGTTTCTGAATTCGGCGGTTAGTCCCAGGGGTCTAAATCCAAGGGCGCAACGTTTAGACCCAGGGGTCCAAGTGCAAGGGCCTAACAGTTGGTCCTCGGGGTTCATTTGAAACTGTGTAACAGTTAGTACCAGGGGTCCAAGTGCAGGGGCCTAACAGATCGTCCTCGGGGTTCAATTGAAACGGTGCAACAGTTGGTCCCAGGGGACCAAGTGCAAGGGCCTAAGAGTTGGTCCCCGAGGTGCAATTGAAACGGTGTAACAGTTAGTCCCATCGGTGCTAGTGCGAGAGTCTAATGGAGGGGCGCAACTGTTACTCCCCTTCCCGTTAGTCCCCGAGGGGACTAATGGTTGTGGCAACGCACTTGCTCCCCTCGGGGACTAAGTCGCGCTCCCCTTTTTCCTAGAGTGCACAGTTTGATGATGATTCTCTGTCCGACGTGGCGGCCATATTATGTTCGGCGCACCGAGCGCGCTTCACTCGCACGGGGATAGATGACCGCCCAAATACCGGGTCCCTTCCTAACCGACCGCTCCGGTTGTTTCTCCCAGCAGTGGTCCCGCGTTCCATCTCTCACCGCGTCTTGTTCTACCTCACCGCCACCACGCTGCCACCAAGTCGCCAGAGTCCGTAAATCTCTGTTCTCTTCCTTCTTCTTCTTCATCATCTTCTTTTTCGGGTAAAGCTCACCTTCGTGCACGACGGTGGCACCTGTGAGCAACATAGCACCAAATCAAAACACGAGGCCAGCCACTGGCCACACACCACCACCACACCGCCACACCGCGAAAAAGGCGCGCACGCTACGCCGCCAACACCGTGGTCGCCCGAGGAGGGACCTCACACTTCAGCGCCCTCCGCGGCGGCGCGGAGCTAACTACTCCTGGTTCGAGGCTAGCTTTGAACACACGATCTGGTCGCTTGCTCCCCGAGGGAAGAGCGGCCAGGGTCATCACCTAAATGCGTTTCCTCCACCGTGGATGGAGCATAGGGAGCATAAGCTCGTGATATTGGACGTCTTGGTCTTTTGGAGTCAAAATGCAGTGTGTTGTATAGGGAGTATTCACTGGCGGCCATAGCTGTCTGCGCGAATGCTGAGCGCGTGCTGATGCCGAGCTTCTAGAGTTATTTTGCTACGTGCATTCCGCACCATCAAGGTAACCGGTCTTAGAAGCCTATTAATGCGATCTCGTTATGAGCATGCGCTCTAAACAGCACCCTCAAAGATGGCGTCCAGTGAATACCCCCTATATACCCGTCAGATTTTGTAGCGATTTTGTACATTCTAAATAAGTATTTACCATCCCTGAGCTCGTCGATTTATTCCTTTTATTTCTACGGAGACATGTCTCATTAGATTCCATTGGCTCCAAGTGGTCGTAATTCGCAATATGCACCACTTTTTGATGAGATCGACTTGATATGGGCTCCAAAGACTAGAAGTGGTTGTTATTGATAATTATGGGATTTTTTATTTGTCTAGATGTATGAACGGCTTCAAGTAGCTTTCGTTGGCTATTAGCATTTTTTTTGACCAGATGACCTTAAATTGCAGACAATGGCTTTTGATGAGATAATTGACAATTATCTATTTTGGTGTTTTTGAATTAGCATGGCTTTAACTGGCTATTATTGGCTATAAGCCCTCAGTTCTATAATTATTTGCTAGATATGACTAATGGCTATTAATGACAGTGAAGACTTTGAGCTATTTCTGTTTATGATCTGGAATGGCTTCAGGTGGCTATTCTTGGCTATTAGAATCTATTTCTGACGAGAATGAATTCAAAGGTCTACTACTGGCAATCTTTACATTTCGAGACATAAGCATCCAGTGAGCATTCATGGACTCAAGTGAAACGCCGACTTCATTAAAAGCAAAAGCCTCGCTCAAAATTCGTTCACTACACCTTGACCGGACGCCGGCTCCATCGGTAAGCCGCTATGAATTCTCTCGGTGACTGTTCGGTGTGCTTGAAACCTGTCCCATCTGATGGTAAATTCATGACGCGCGGTGCCTGCAAAAGCCTTTACCACTTGGTGTCTTGTGCCGGAATAAAAGAATCAACATTCGGCACGATGGGCCAAGTGAAAAGAGAGAAGTGGCGCTGCCGCTCTTGCCGTTCTGCCGACTCCAGTTCGACGCAGGGAAGTGTGTCTGAGGAACCTCAAGGCATCTGTGCATCCGATGAACTTCTCAGAGTGGTCAATACCAAGTTGGACTTATTGGTCTCTCTCAAGGCGAACGTCGACACTCTGCTCACACTCCCTGCCAAGGTCGATGAGCGGCTAACTTTGAAGCCGGCAGTTCAATGCCTACAAGAAACAGTCAAGACACTTCAACAATCTATTGACGACCTTTCAAGGAGGTATGACTCGGCGCTTGCTAAGGCAACCGACACCGAAAAGAACACCGAAGCACTGCAGGTCGGGTTGGCTGAGGTGTGCAGTGTTGTGGACGAACAATCGCGTACTATCCAGCGACTGCAGGGAGACCTGAACTACTTGGAGCAGCGGAGTCGGTCGACAAACCTGGAAATCAAAGGACTGCCATGCGACAAGGATGAAAACTTGGAACGAATCATCGCCGATCCTGGAGACAAATTAGAGTTGCCTCAACTCCAAGCAGGAGACGTCCTTGCCATCTACCGTCTTGCAGCGAAGCCCGGCCCTGCGCCCCCAGTTTAGACAAGGTTTGCGTCCGTGAAGGTGTACGAGGAATGGATGAGCCGACGCGTACGATTGAGCTCACTTCATAATTCAGGTAAACTGCCGAAGGTTTACCTTAACGAAAACCTGACTCGAGCAAACAGAGAATTATTCTGACTGGCCAGGTCAAAAGCCAAGGAAGTGCAATTTAAATATGTCTGTGTAAAGGGAGGGCACATTTTTGCGAAAAAAGAACAAGGCTCAGCGCTAGTCCGGGTAAACGCAGTCAACGACCTTGAGAATATAAGCTAAATTAATGTCGACAAATTTTCAAGAATGTGGAGATTTCAAGGTTTTCAAACAGAGGCTCAATATAAAAAAACAACTTTTCTTGGTATTACACGTGAACATTAGAAGCATAAGAAACTATTGGAGCCTCTTCAACCTTCTTGTTAGGAACGTGACAGCAAACACGTACATTTTTGTACTTACCCAGAGTAATGTGTATAAGGATTGGTGGGATCTGTTTAAATTAGCTGGCTATAATTCCTTCTGGTTTGCGCGGTCAAATATGGAGGGGGGGGGGTGGGGGGGGGATCGCGGTTTTCATTAAGGACAAATGGCTGGTTTCTAAACTCGACATCTCGTTTTCCCATGCAAAAACGATTGCGCTTAAAATTGAGAATTCCAATTTTATTATTTTTATGTTAGCTTGTTACAGGCCTCCTTCACAAAGCGTTAGAAGTTTTCTAGAAGAATAGAAAAAAAAACACTTAATGAAGTGCATAACAGGGGCTTATTTTGCTTGGTTGGCGATATTAACATCAATGTAGCGAAACAGGATCGATCTGACCTGTGTGATTATTTGAACATTCTTGCAAACGAGGGCATTGGAAGCACCATTAAAGCTCCAACGAGAGAAGAAATAATATCAGGTAAACTAGTCACGTCCCGCATCGATCATATCTGTGTTCGAGCTGGGAATACCGTTACAATATCATCGGTTATCACGGAAAAACTGGCCGATCATTATTTTTTAGGACGTCAGTTTGTAAACTCTGGGGAAACAAAGCCTGAAGCCGAAACAAAGCAAATAGAAATTATCGATAATGTAAAACTAGATCGCCTCATTTCGACATTTGAGTGGATCTCGTTTAGTGAGTCCACATCCCAATCTGACCTGTACACTTAGTTTACACAGATAATTAATTCTTTCACAGAGAAATGTAAACGAACAGTTAGAATTAAAAAAACGAAGACCGGATCATGCATGGCTGAACACGGAGGTACTTACCGCCATAAAGGCAAAAGAACTCGCTTGGGCACGGAGTCGGCGAGCACCAGACAATAATAAACTTCGTTCTGAATTTAGAATCGCGAGGAACGGAGCTAATGCTATGCTTCGATTTGCGAAAAGAAAGCACTTCAAGAACAAGTTTGAAAAGGCGCGATTTAGCTCTTCAGAGACATGGTCACTTGTTAATACTGTTCGTAGTCATCACCGAAAGCCATCTGTGGATGACGTTGTAAAAAACATTTTGGTAACCAGTTGAGACATACTGTTGAACAGTTCAATTACTACTTTGTTAGATCCACTTGCGCTCCACAAAGAGTTGGTATTTCGGAAGCAGTAATAGAGATGAACGCAACCTCCGCTTTTCTTTATCCCATGAGCTTGGACGATTTACGTTCCATTCTCTTCAGCATTAAGCCTACTAGGTCTCCAGGCGTGGACGGTATAACTCTTGGTTGTCTTCAAAGAAACTTCAAATATCTGCAGGATATACTTCATTTCATGTTGAACGGATTTGTCGAATCGGGCGTGAACCCTAATGAGCTTAAGACTGCTATAGTGCGACCGATTTTCAAAGGCGGGGATCCTAAAAAGGCAGAAAACTACCGCCCGATTTCAGTTTTGCCCGTGCTAAAACATGCTTTTGAGAAACACATTTTTCATATAATGACAAATTTCATTGATCAGTGTTCGCTGTTTTTTTCTAGGCAGTATGGGTTTGTTTAAGGGTGTGGTACGCAGTTACTTTAGAGGATGTAGCTGACGAAATTTACACTGGTTTTGAGGGCAACATCTTATCTTGTGCCGTTTTTCTAGACGTCAGCAAGGCCTTCGACACGGTAAATCACGAGATTCTATTAGGGAAGCTTTGGAGGTTCGGTTTCCGTGGACCTTTTCACTCGCTCTTCACAAATCTGTTAGAAGGTAGGGCCCAGGGCCGCTTTTCTCAAAGCGATGGTAAACCCATTTTGGTAAACCACAGTGCCTAGGAAGGAAAAAGTACCTACGCACACAGCGAAAAAGTACACCCCTGGACGTGTAAACCGTTAACCCAGGGCGGACTCCCCAAATGGTGTTCTTTTTACACGCGAGGTTCGGTGTATTTCGTTTGCACCCGAGGTCTCGTGTAAAATGAACATCTTTGAACGCGTACTTCGTTCTGCGACCACACGTCTAGGGGTGTTTTTTTACAATGGCGGCCGTTTGGCGTAAGACGGGTTTTACGAGCGAGGCCCAGCGCTTTACACGGCTTTTCGCCGCAGCGAAAGCGTAGTTTGCACGTGTTCGTTCGTAATCGTCCATACGTGCTGAACTACCGCAAGCATTCACCCCCAAGCGCCGACGCCGTATCCATTACGGCGATTACGCGACAGTGGTAGCGACCATCGACTGCATCCAGCAGCGTGCTTCCCCATCGTGCAGGTCTCGTTCGCGTGGCGGTTCAGCCGATCGCCGAGGCCTCAAGCCGGTTGCATTGTCACCGACGCCGGGTAATTTCCACAGCAGTTATCTTTTCGCGACCACAGACATGAACTTTATTGAAAAAGCCCGTTTGCCGCGAGCGCCGACGAATAGCTCCGACACCGACCCTACCCGACCGGCGTTACCGACGTCCCGCTCACCTCTTTACCGCGAGCAAAGTTGTACGCGACGTTTCGACGTATCCACTCATATCTCGTGTGTACGCAAATTTTGCGGCTTTCCGGGTACGAATCGGCTACCGAAACGGCCAGCGAACGAAGACGAACTGAACGCCGGCGCTATGCGCCATTTAAACACGCGGTTACTTTTCTACTAGACTGTAGCTCTGTGGTGTGGTTCCTTACACATAAATGGACTATGTACAAACAAAGCTAAAATAAAATTGGGCGGCTGCTTGCGCCACCTAGTGAGTATGCGGAAAACTACAAAAATGAAGGACATTACGGCACTTGAGGAAGTGACACGCTCGAACACGGACGGCAGCATACCAACACATCCATCACAGCACTTACCACAAGATCAACATACAAGCATCTACATACACACACAACGAACAGAGACACTGACAACCCGACACTCCTACTCGATTACGAGACAAACCCACTCGGTATATATAGCAGACTTTTTGTTTCAAACGAAGGTCCGGTGACCCCCCCTGTATTTTACATGAACGTAACGATATTACACAATTATTACTTATATAGTACAGCGACATAAATATAATTTGGGAAGGTACACATTTCTCTTAGTCTAGATTATAGCTAAAAGACACCCTATATTTAAAAAAAAAATGTTTCGAGCTAGCCAAAATGTAGCAAAATCTGGTTTCGTTTTCGAAGTTCGAGCGCTCAAGGCTGGAATGCGCTAGCGAAGTGTGTGCTTGCTTCTGTCAAACTATAATCCGTTGTATGACGCTCTCAAAGCTGCTGGCTGCAGCCCCCGTCTTGGTTTAGGGTTTGATTTCCACGCGCTCCCGTGGAAATGAAATTATGCGCGCTCGAGTCGATATTATTGACAGCGTGAAGTATAAACCGAATGTAAACGATTTTGCGAGCGACGAGAACAGCGACGGCGACCCGCTTCGCTGACGCTCGGTCACTCGCGCGACGACGCAAGCCGCATGAAAGCGGAACGATGTTTTCTAGAAATCCAAAAACCGAGTGACGCGACGAGCTATAGTAAGAAATCTTCGTAATAAGTCGCTGACTCGTCGCTGTCGCCGTCGCTCGCTAAATCGCTTTATGCAGTTCAGCCTTTATACTCACGCTAGTGCCGACCTGCATTACCCGCTGACCCCAAGCAAGCGATAAGGATATTCAAATATGTCACAACAGTGGCGTGCATTCGCTAAGAAAACATATATCTCAAATTCCTGTAGTTTGACGTCGGGATCCGTTACTTGTTCTGCTGTCACCTTGGCGAAACGGTCACTAAAGAGAAGCTAGTCAGTTTGTTTTATCAGAAATTATAAAAACCTTATCTAGCCACTGTTATGCACAAAAGCACTCTGGAATTTCATATAAATAGTTTAGAATAAACTGAACACAATCGGTAACTTCATTTTCCAAGCATAATAATTAAAAAAAATCTTAGAAAACAATGTATTTTTAAGGTGTTTCAAATAAAAAAAATTGAAAAAGGAGCCTTATTTCAGCTGTACTATCACGTAAATACTTTGGGAAAAAATATCTATTGAGAAGTAGGTTTTGCAATCTCTAATTTGCTTCTTTCAACTTTCCAGTTACTTTATGCATACTTGCAGATTGTATCCTGACAAATCTAGACAAAATTGTATAAAAAGTAACAGTCTATATAAAATTTATAGCTTAATTAAATTCACTATTGTTTGATAATGTTCAATCTTAAATATGAGTTTTAAATTTCACATCTATTATTACAAATGATTGAATTACATGCTGCTTGATGCATGCTGTGCCGCCCCCCCCCCCCCCTTTTAAATATATATATCCTGTATATTTGCTGGTTAGTTGTTGTAAACCTCTTAATGTCGTGTTATTTGTTTGTTGTTGTAGGTGTGTGAATGCATATGTTGTACCCCACTCCTACTTGGGCCTTCAATGGCCAGTAGTATCCTCTAAATAAAATTAAAAAAAACAAGTGAGCAGTAAAAATCTGGAAGACAAAAGTAAACACAGAGCCGTGCAAAAAGGCATTCAGTATATGAAACAGATACAGATATGGGCCTCTGGCGGTCCTTCGGTTCAGCCTCCACACCGCCTAAAGACGGCAGTGTTCCAATATTACGAACCAGCGCACAGGTAGACAGTTACCAAAAATCCAAACACAAAAAACTCACATCAGCGCTGTGCGAGTGCATATTTTTTTGTATTTGGATTTTGAGTAACTGGTCTACCTGTGCGCTGGTTCGTAATTATGCCGTACCAACTCGCCCAATCTGCCGTATTAATAGTGTTGCAAAATACTTAGATCAACTATAATGCTAATGACTGCAGTGTATAAAAGCAAGCTACTCGTCGGAACGAGCTTGACGGTACGAGAATAAAGAGAATGTTTTCACAGTTAAACTCAGAGTCTGTTGCACCGTCTCTTCCGTCCTCAAGATCGAAAGTGCTACAGATTGGTGACCTGGACATGATGATTGACTCCGAGCACCTGCTATCCAGGGGAATGTTCTTCGTGGCCAAGGGCACGGCAATGGCTCTGCCTTTTCGGACGAAAATGCAGTAGGCACATATTCAACTTTCTCAGCCTCCACATCTGCAGCGCCTCCGCAACCACCTCTGCTCTGTCGCATCTAGCACCGGCATCTCCCAGCAATGGGCTGCGACCACCTTGCTTGCCCCACCGGCTTGGCAAGTGAATATTCATCGACATCTTCACACTGTTCACAAGGCATGTTGCTAGCCGACCAGGGTCTCCTCATCGTTGCCATGTCAGGCATTCGCTCTCAGTTCGGTTCCTCATCTTAGGGGATGTTGCATCGGCCCCGCAGTCGGCCGGCATCCCCCTTTCAGTCCGAGGCTGTACACTCCAAACTGATCGAGCCGGACTGAAAGCACGACAGGGTCGATTTCCCCCGTCTGCTGCCTCATTTCCCTACCTCGGCGTCAACCACCATGCACGGCTTCCAAACGCTCTCTTTCCTGCTCTCTAGTATGTCATCCTGCTTGCGGTACATGTCAACAGCAACGACACCTCTCTGGAGCCGCAATCACTTCAACAAAATCGTGCCATTCCTCACAGTGCAGAGCTGAGGGCGATAGCTCTGCGGCAGCCTACTGGTTCAGCCTTGGCATCGCCAAAGATGACAGTGCTACTCATACTCGTCACCACGAGCTCAGTAAACATAATGTTTTTATTGCTCGGAGTCGGTCGCAGCATCTTTTCCGTCCACAACATTATATACTCTCTAGGTAGTAAGCAAGAGACGCACTTCAGATGAAAAGAACAAATGCTCAGATCACACATGCCGCGGGTGTCCAAAATTATCCATCATGTTGAATATTGTTTTGGTTTTTTTAATTCTAACAGAAGGCAAACATCATTATCGCGCAATCAAAATGAGTACTTACGAAACACCTAAGTCGCAGTGTAAGTGCTCATCGCTGAGCTCCGGCTGTGGCATATATGTATTTATTTAAAAGTGCACCGATGATAAAACCTTCAGGTTTGGCAACAATACCGAGATTACAACGGTTGTTGTCCATTATAAAATACAAAAGAAATAAAAAATACCGGAAACAATGCAAGGTACAAATCTGCACAACAGGCTTCCGAATTCAACTACTTCGTCGTACTGGAGTTTGTTACAGTAATAACAGCTTTGGATGGGCTGTGAGGACAGCATTCACACTGAACTGGGTGCCTTGGTGACTATCACCAGTGTTGAGGAGTTGCCACTCCAGAGTTGGAACGATTCCGCACTTCCACAACCCTGGAATCGAATGCAAATAAAATGGTGGCAGCACTGGAATGGAATGGGAATGAAATTAGTAGTTACATTTTGCCCAGAATAGAGTAGGAATGGAATAGGCTTTGTTCTAATGCGAGCTGCTTAGATGCCGTCAAAGGGGCTTTTGAAACGGCATTATTGCACTTAGGTAACTGACGGTTTGGTTATCTGACTGCTTATGTTCTTTTGAGGATGAAAGTGGCAACCCCAGTGAAGCAACCCAAACTGTAGAGTTGTAGGCTGACAAGGGCAATTTACTCGATCTTAATCCAGGGTAAGGGTTTTGCACCTCAGCGTTCCAAAAACTACCCGTGCCCAGCACTTTTCAATCTGTGTTGTCACGTGACACGACCCACCGGAGTAACTCGGATCTATTTGGGTAAGATTTGGAACACAGCCAAAGTGTCGTTCCTGGTGCTGCGAGATGCAACCATAAGGCTGTTGGGACCATGTGTGATTACAGCACCAGTTGCAGGCCACCAGGCAGGGACAATGTCACACTGCCCGCACTTCGTTAATACACGTGACTCCTCACTTATTATGTATCTCGTAAAAGTGGAGGACATATACGGTTCTTTTGTGGAAAAGATGGGCGACTTAGTTTTCCTCTGTTACGAGGCTTTTACACCTGGTGGTGCGATCAATATCTGCAGTGCCCCCATACCAATTGCCACTAGTGCTATGTGCGACCAAAGCTCAACTTAGTAAAATCAATGATTGTGGGTAGGGTTTTGAATTTTGCAGTTGTCTACGCATTTCACAACGCCAGCTTTACGCCGACGTTATTTTCCGGTAACTTAGTACTAGCTGTCAAGTGCCATTTTCACAATTGGGAGGGATTGAGAGGAATGGAATGCAGCAGTTCAGCCATTCCAGGAGTGAGAATGGGCCCAGTTTTTCCTTTTCAGGAGTTCAAAGGAATGGAATTAGTATTAGAAAATTCCAATTCTCTGCAATGGAGTTGGGTGGAATGGGGAATCTTTTGTTTGTTTGCACGCCTAGAATGTTTGAGATGACTCGAGAATCTTGTTTGTTCGAGCTCGGAACCTTCTAGATACCTACGGGCTTACAAAAAGAGCTTTGCATGGCTGCTCGAGTCAGTCGTCCTTTTGTCGCTGTCAAAGTATGTGCGGTCTTTGTTACTTTATGTTTCTCGGCACAAGTTCGCTGCATTTAACATTGATCTGAAGTTTTATTAATCAAGTTTGTTTTTGTTCATGACATATTGGTGGATGTGCAGGGTAACGCAGTCTATGCCCATAAAGCGTACCATCTGTGAACACGATAACTCTGAAGACGACGATCGTGAAGGCGACGTCCTTGAAATCATCTGAGGACGACTCCAACTCTGACACCAACGACGACCTCAACTATGGCCTCGGAAGCGACCCGGACAATGAACTTGACAAAGCCCCTGGCTACCACACTTAGACGAAAACATCATGACGACTTCTACGCTGATGATGAAACGGACGACAACTCCAAAGACCAAACCAGGCTACAATGTCAACAACCAACCTGACAACGGCCTCGATGACAAACAGTCTTCAACCGTGGTGACGAGACTGATGACGACACTGATGATGACCCAGGCGAAGACTCAAACAATTTCATGGAAGACGATCCCGACTACGGCTTTGACAGTTATCCAAGGGCAATCCGGACGATGACTTTAAAGGGCAACTCCGGCCAAAACTCGAAATTAAAGAAATTACTGGTATCGCTGTAGTGACACAAAATACGACCCCAGCCAAAATATTACGTCCGTGGGATGCCGCATTCTCAACTAATGCCGATAATAAAAATGTGACCCGCCGCGAGCCGCTGCACCTTAGCGGTCGGCGAGCGGGTTGCCGACCACTAAAGCAACATTGGGCCGTGACGTCAGTATCGTTCTTTTTTTCCTCCAAGCGTTACGCGGAGTGCGCTTCTTTGAGCCGCTACCACCGCTACTTGGACTTGTGATTGTCATGTTTAGCCATTGCTTTTATCTGTAGCCCGTGTAGCTTCGGTATAGCCTTTTGTTTATTTGCTTGTGAGGACTCAGACTGGTTTTAGCGAGCAACTCGTAGCGCCCAAGACTGCCCAGCTGTTCCTCGAAGGATGCCGAGTAGAACTTGTAGTGCTGTGGGCTGCTCAAACAACCCGCTGCAAAACCCGGAGGTGCTTTTTCACAAGTTTCCAACGTACCAGAAATTGAAGAAGGTGTGGGTAAACGCTGTTCGACGAGTAGACTTTGGCTTTTACGCGCCCAAGGAAAAAAGAATGCAAAAACAGACATGTACAGCCCTAACGCAGCAGCCCGTGCCGGAAAGCCTCAAAGCTTCGTCTCTGTTACTGACCCGCAGCGCGAAAGCGAGAGGGCACCCAGTACTGTACTTCACTGGCAGCGCGTCGTAGAGCAACGCCGCTCCATCCACGGAGCCCCGATGACAATTTAGGCCTAGCGACAGAGTATGGAAGACTGCACACACGGCGACAGCCGCTGAGTACGGTACTGAACGAGTTCACTCGTTTTTCAGTCGCTACCTTTTGGGTATACTAGCGACAAGTACGGCATGGCACACGCACGGCGGCAGCGGCCGCCGAGTACGGCACTGTACGAGTTTACGGGTTTTCGAGTCACTAGCTTTTGGGTATACGCACTAACTCTTCCTACATGTGCTGGATAACTACCACATATACAGAATTAAAATAAAATCAGCTTACCTCCTACCTTTAGACGGCTAGCGCAACAGAAGTAGCTGCTGATCAACCTGCATACTCGTTGAACAAGAACGATCCTGACGTCACGTTCACATAGCGGCTGATTTCTAGTGCTGACAGGGCCTCGAGCGGCTAGTTTCGGTTTTGTTGGCCGTGCCCCAAACAAAACTTTGAGGCGTCCATATCTTTAAAACTACGCACAATAACGAGGAAAAAATTGCACCTTGCAATTCAGGGACGCTGACTGCACTAAAAACAGTCATAATCCCAAAATTGAAAGAATGGTCCGGAGTTGCCCTTTAACGACAACCACGACTACAAACTTGACGGCGACCTTGATGATGAACCCGATGACAATACCTACGGCAAGTGTGGTATCTGTCACGAAGACGAACAGGACGACGACGCCTGGTATGTCACTCAACGAACGGAGGAAGTTTGCCAGCTTGGTAGCATTTTGATGCAAGCCAAAACTTCCTGACGATAACTGCTACAATCTTTGTCACCACGACGCCCAGTTTCAGCCTGGCTACCCACTGTGAATCTAAACACCAATTCATCGTCGCAGCAAGGAACTGTTAAAGTGGTGCTTCGACCTCAAGGTTATTCGCTACATGAGACCCAAGTTGTAAGTCGTTGGCCAATGGCACATCAACATTGTCACGCTGCCCTCTGCGACCCGTAGGCGATTCACGTCTTCCGACTCAACTGAACTAGGTATGCTCGGTAGGACTGTGAAAATCTGCTATTTACGAGACTGTATTTTGACCTAGTCTTGTTTAAGCTGTTAATTTAATTTTGTGTTGCATAAAGACGATGAGTCTTTCACGAGAGGGGAGTAATGCCACGTGCAAATAGCCGAGTCAGCAGCGTGATCGACTCACATGCCGCTGACCCCGCCAGCGCATGTCCTTCTTTCTATTGTTTGCGTAACTGGAATGATGAGACGACTCTAAATTTTTTTTGTTCGAGCTCAGAAACTTCTAGATACCCACGCGCTTACAAAAGTACCTTCGCTTGGCTGCGTGAGGCAGTTGTCCTTTCGACACCATCAAAAGTCTTTGTTAATTTATGTTTCTCAGCACAAGTTCGGCGCATTACACACTGATTTTAAGTTTAATAAAGAAGTATGTTTTTATTTGTGACAATATTTAGATGAATTTTGATAATTCAATCTTCTGATATTTCAAACTAAAGTGTGTGGCTTCCAGGGCCCGTTTGCTCAAGCGCTAACCGCGGCTAAAGTTAACCGCAGTACCTAGGAGAGGGATTTTGAAATCACGTGACTGGCTCGGCAGGAATGCAGAGAAACATGGCGGTGCCCAGGTGAGTGAGCGCCGCTCGCTTTGAAACTAATATGTCGTTGTAGCTGCAATATTGGGCGCGTTAGTCAGCAATGAATGGTGCCAGAGGCTTTCGCCTTGCCTTACCTCATTTAAATCGCAAAGCATGAGCATATGACCTCGCCACATTTTTTAGATAGTCTTTCGATTCTGGCCATTCCTAAGCCTAAATGAACGCGATAAATGTTAGCATGGCAATGTCTTTGGAAAGTGGATTGCCTTGACTCAATCGGCCGGGTATTAATAGCACACAAAAGCAGACAGCGTCCCAATAGACCATATTATACCTTTCTCTAAATTTCCCAAGCACCGAGGTGCATGCTACAAGTGTAGTTACACGCGTTGCACGTGCTGGCGTCTGAAGTAGTAACTGTTCTAAAGAAAAATGTCTAAAACAAATTTTGTCTTGCACGTGCGTTGGTCAAATATTTATTATGATTATTTACTTCGAATCTTTTATAAGGGGAAGGCCAGTGCGCGCAGACCGCAGAATTATACTTCCAGCGTTCTCTCGATGCTTGGGTAATTTAGAAAAAGGTCTATAGGGATACTGTTTGCTTTTGTGTGCAATCAATACCCGACCGATAGAGTCAAGACAATCCGCTTTCCAAAGATGTTGCTAAGCCGACAATTACCACATTCATTTAGGCTTAGGAATGGCCAGAGTCGAAAGACTATCTAAAAAATGCGGCAAGAGCCTTGCTCATGCTTTGTGATGAAGTGAGGTAAGGCAAAGCGAAAGCCTCCTGCACCATTCGTTGCTGACCAACGCGCCCGGTATTGCAGCTACAACGACATATTAGTTCCAAAGCGTGCGGCGCTCACTCACCGGGGCACCGCCACGCTTCCCCGCATGCCTACCGAGCCAGTCACGTGATTTGAAAATCCCTCTCCTAGGTACTGCGGCTAACTTCAGCCGCGGTTAGCGCTTCGAGCAAACGGGCCCTGGAGTTTGAAATAATGAGAGTCGACTGTAAAACGCCATTTTTGCTACCCCAAGTAGCAATTTATTTTAGTGTAATTTCTGGAATCTTTTATTCAGACCGAACACTTCTTTTTCAATAAGCTTGTCGGCATAAAATTTAGACTATTTTTTATAGCCTAAACGTAGCAAGCGTTCAAAACAAATACAACCTAGTGCATCAGATACACAGGAAACACAATATTAGCAAATGCTACTTTTATTGAACACATCTGGAGTTTCTTTTGGATACACACAGCGCTGTAAAGAAGTACACCATTCTTATATGAAAATAAGCTTCCCACCAGTGAAATTTCTCAAGTTGGACAGCCTTGTTGTAAGTCAGGCACGTTAAAGAGAACCCTGCCCAAGTTTTCATAGACACTCTTACGAAGTTGTTTCATCCGTACAATAGCGACTTCAAGGTATATGTGTAGAAACTTCCCAAAGTGCAAACATTATGTGAAGAAACTGCATTTCAAAGTTGACGTCCTCGCAACCCCCCCTATCGGTAGCTGCTCTACCGGCAACAATGAAAAGAACTATAGAAAGACCGCTGAGGCCACATAACGTAAGACATGGTGTCCAAGATTCGCCATGGACAGCATTGTTGGTAGTTGGACTTGTTTGTGCTCACTCTTTTACCCAGTCTGTCGATTGACAGCTATTTAGAGTGCATGATAGGAACTATTTGTGCTGTAGACATAAAAACATGTACATGTTGCCCCCCCCCCCCCCCCCCTTTGAATCTGGCAGGCGAGACCACTCGAAAATGTTTGAGAGTAGCTGTGTAGAACTGACATGTTCTAACATTCTGATGACACAATTATTCATATTAAAAGGTATGCTTAACCGAAATTCGAAGCTTGCAAAACAACACTGGGGCGGTAGGCGCGACGCTGCAAAACCCCCAAAACATCACACATAGAGCATTATTTCTAACGGATGGCCGTATTTTTGGAAACATGTGGGATTCAACAAGGCCGACGAGACATGTGATGTCGCGATTCTCATTCCCTCTCCTCTAGGCTTCATCCCCTTAAGCAGGTGAACCGAAGCGGGAATGAGAGTAGCGAGGCCGCTTCCCCTCATTCTAAAGTGTACCAGGAGAAGTATGATGTCACATTTCTTGTTTGATTGTGCCTTTTCCTTTCTAAGAATACGGCCATCCGTTTGAGATATTAATGTATGAGTGATGTTTCGGAGTTTGTAGAGCTCCCATTCAAAGCTTCCGCGGCCTTATTTTATGAAATCCAAATTTTGGTCCAGCATCCTTTTAAACAAGCTTTTTCAAATATTAGCATAATGAACATACAATTGGACAACTTGCTAACTCACAACAGCATCCTCCCGATGATGCCGTACAAAGGTTCTGTCACACGCACCAACCGAGGGGATTGCTGCAAGTCCATCCACCCTCAACTTTTAGTCACCTTTGAGACTGAAGAACTGCTGTATGAGGCCCGTCCAGCCACTGCACACACAAAGAGAAACACGGGAAATAACACTCAGTGACGAGCAAAGTCTCTGGGCGGAAAGCCCTCCATGACAAATGAGCACTGTTGGGTTACGGCAACGGCGCAATACACAGGTTCTGCTTCTTGGATGCCTTCACCGCTGCTGTGGGTGGTCGTAGCTAGTCGTAGCAGATAGTGTCACGTTTGTTGCTCGTACCAAAACACCAAAGCCGTGTAGTATTCTTGTTGCCGAAGTTCATAAGCCTACGTTTCCGGTCTACACACACTACACAAAGCCAGCCACGAGCAAAGCTAGCTAACCCCGTTTCTGCTTCGGCGACAAGCCGCCAGGGCGGTGACACCGCCGCTGAAACTTCTGCCTCGGCTCTTCAAACCAGGGCCCCTCAGTGCACAAGCATGGCACTTGCTAGGCTGCTCTGCCTGTACCAAGTGACACGCGCCCGCATGTTCCCTCTCATAATTCTTCTGACTGTACGTGCCCCGTATTGTACACGGCCATTCTGTGCACATGGCGAAAGTTCCCTTTTGAAAGTGCTCCGCGGTCGGCTTACAATGCTGCGAACACATAGCACATGACCACTATAGGTGACGACACTTGGGACACTTGCCATCCGTCGTTGTGGCGCAAAGTCGCTTTCTCAGTCGTCCTTACAAGGGGCGAGGAAAGGCAGGCACTGCATAAAAAATCAATACATATTATAACACTGGCTGTGGCAAACTAGTTTCAAAGATGATACAGTCATGTCTTCTTAATATGGACACCTCCGTACTATAAAGATTTTTTTTCTATAATGTAAGGTGTTTATATGAGAAAATTAAATTTAAAACAAAAATTGGATAACAAGCATAACCAAACAAACAGTTTATTCAGCTAAAAGATAATGAGATGTGAGTTTGCTCTATCGCTTTAGAGCCGTTTAACATGTAGCACTACTGTCGTTTACAAGAACAGATACCCAGGCTGTAAAGTCATGATCGGCTGAATAGCAAATATGTTGCACTGTATGCACAAGCCGGATGTAATTGACACTTAGCTGCCGGCAGTTAGGATCCTATAATCTTATGATCGCAGACGGGAATTACATCTGGTGCCTACGGCTGGAATAATGTCTCGCTTCGTAACAGAAAAAGCACAAGAAAAACACAGGATGGAGAAACCGGGTGTCACAAATTCAGGCTTCTCTTCATTTTTTTAAAATACTTTTATGATCTTTTTTTTGGACCACTTTAAGTGCTGGTACGGTCAAAAAGGGGGAGTGTGGTGCCACTTTTAATCTCAGTTCGTCCCGTCGTAGTTCCTTTCTAAGTCCCCAACGAATTTGCTCGTTTGCGGAATGGGTTTTTGTTAACGGGCGACGTAGATCATCCCAGGTCACAGTTTGTGGCTTTGACCTCGCGGACGGAGGGGTGCGTATGCTGGCTCGCGTATGGTGCCGATTTGACATGCAGGGCCGCCGCCGGGATACAAAGATGTTTACGCTGGCTAGCACGCTTTTTGAAGGCGGCGGCTTTGCTCAGTCTGCCGCCTGTCGTGTTCTATGTATCGGCGATAATTGATGTTTTTGGACTCGTACGGGGGAATGGATGGGCACATATGTTTGGTTGTCTGAAAAATGTAATAGGTTTTGCCATTTGGGTCGTTGCTGTGTAGCTTTGTTTTTCTTGAAAGTTGACTGACCCGAAAGGCGGGGAAACGGGAGGTTGGTCGGCAGACGAGCCTATAAAAGGGGGTTCGGGAACAAAGAAGGTAGTCCAACCCCAGAGCTGGCCGGGTCGCTACTCAACGTGGTTACTCCCTGCAGATGAGTCTTGGAACGTGTAATTTTTGGCTTCTGCCCTGCCTGTCGGACAAGTGTTTGAGTTTGTTGTGCTGAAGCGTGTGTGGCTGTGTGGTGCGCGGTGTCGACCTCATCAAGCCTTTAATTGGACCGCTGGACTTCGAGACGCCGTTCTTCGGCCGACAACTCCAGACTACGGACTGCTCTGGACTCGGAACCTACCGGAAAGCTAAGCCTGGTTTTCTAGGACTTGTCTACTGCATTCTCTGGCTCTGAAGTACGAATTGTTGAATGTTGGGAAGATTTTTACACAGTGCTACTTTCTGTCGCGACTGTTTTGGGGGATTATCCCATGTGTGTAGCGGTAACGTTCGAGCTCCATCTCGGTTTGCTCTCGTTGTTAGTGTCGGGTTTTCGTCACTGTTTTGTTGGCTTCTTCCGGTTTTATGAGCGTCGAGTCTTTTTAGTATTAGTTTCTGGCTCGCAGGGCTCCATAGCTTTGAGCTGGAGTGTGGTTTGTGTTGAGTGCTCTATTGCCGTGTACAGCTTAGTTTTTCACTTTATTAAATCTAATCTTTTGTTTGCTTATCCTCCCTGTGTCATCATCTTTCTCTACTGATTATACACCAGGCGTGGACCTAGCGCTAGTCAATGGTCGAACTTAGCTCTCTTGTTCTTTTCCCGTAATTTCTCGTTTATTCTCAGAGTGGATCATTGAATTATTTTTATTAATTTGAACCCCACTCCGTGACACCGAAACAGATGGGAAAGCACCACAACGTATTAAACTCGTCGAACATTAAATGTTCTTGAATTATACCTCACCCATGCTTGCTACGTGATGAAGCCCAAAGGTTAGTTCAATGCCAATCAATATTAAATGTCTTTAGATGGGCACCTGCTGCCCGATCATGGCCTTTATTGCAAAGCACTGTTCACACATTTGCGAGTCCTGCAGTGCCTTGTGGAATGGTGGGCGATACTTGCCGTTCCGCAAGGCACTGCAAGACAGATCAGGCTCAACTTTTGAATGTCGACGTGCTTACGGAATGCTGCAGCAAACCAATCATTCGCCGAGGGAAAAAGAAAGGAAGCTGCATGCCTCCGTGTGCTCATTGCCAGTGTTTTCTGCTCTGCTATGTACCCTGCTTGTGTGCTGTGATTTGCAAGCCAGCGCGGGATATATTTCCTTGATTTGTTTGTCTGTTCAGCTGTGCGAGGTTGTGATTGAAACAACCAAGAAGTATAGACCGCCATTCTTTTCATCAAGCTAAGGCTTCGCTCATCCGAACCGGGGACGATGACTGCTGTTGTTTACACGATTTTCGACAGCTATGTGGAGTGGCTTTGTGTTTAAAATTGCAATCCTAAGTGCAAAAAGAAGTTACCGCAGACTATATTGTTAAAGGTTGATTTCAACTGGCAGGCTCTGGCTACAACCACCTTAATATTCATTCAACATTGTTCGCATTTCTACTTACCCGTGATCGCTTCATTTGCCAAACACGTTAGTGGCCGGTCACCTTACCAATGAAACTAATGTGCTGGTGTCTCCGGCGAAGAATTCCCTCAGGGCTACATGCAATGCACAACCCAGTTTGTAGCCCGTTGTGACTGAAAGCTTTCACACTGAGGAAACGTTGTTGTCACAAACGCAGTCAAAGAATGCGATAGGATTGAGGGAACAGGGGGATCGTCCAAGTTGACTGACTGCATGAGCATATGTTTCTATCGCCACCGTGTTTCCTCCACGCAGGCGACGGAGAAAACGATATAGAGACTCCTCGCGCTTGCCAATGCCAAGTTTCTCTAAAACGTCGAAATACGAGACACCCAGCAGCGAAGTGTCGATATAGCCGGAGAGAGCGGCGGGACGACGATCAGCGCAGGATCGCGGCTTCGCCACTCTTATGCGACGGTGTTCTTTATTCTTTATTCAGGGAACTCCTGCAGCGCCTAGAAGGCATTATTGCAGGGGGCGAATAATAACGAAAAGAACATGTCAACATTTGCAGCACAAACTATACATTCCTGTAAAGCGTTCCAGTCCTTGACCGTCCTCACAAAAAACGAATTTTTGCAGAGCTCCGTCCTAGTACAGTATTCGCGTATCTTGTGCACATGATCATTACGTATGATGAGCTATTAATACCAGTAGCTTCATGATAAATGTTGTATAAAAATGTCAACCGTAAATTGTTTCGCCGAAGATCCAATGACGCCCATCCTAGTGATTGTTTCATGTTATTACACTAGAAAAACGGTCGTACTGGCCCAGGACGAAGCGTGCGGCACGATTTTGTATTTTTTCCAAGCCATCAATGCGATTTTTTTTGGAAGGGTCCCACACAGTGCATGCGTAATCTAGAAGTGGCCTTACATAGGCAAGAAATGCTAGTTCTTTTATTTTTTGTGTAGCGTTTTTTAGGTTTCTTTGGACAAAGCCCAGTGCGCGACCCGCCCTCATAATGACATCATCAATTTGCGAATCCCACGTGCAGTCGGATGACAAAATGACTCCGAGGTATTTTACTTTATTCTCATTCGTTACTAGCTCATTGCTTAAATAATACTGTGTGTCAAATTTATTTTTTTTACGTGTGAAGCTAACATGAACACATTTCTTTACGTTAAGTTGCATCCCCCATTCACCGCACCATTGTTCTATTCGATCTAGGTCAGCCTGCAGTTGTCCGGAACCCTCCCCGTTCTTTATACGCGTATACACAGCGCAATCATCAGCAAATAATCTCAGCTGGGAAGTTACATTGACATGAATATCATTGATAAATATTAAGAATAACAATGGCCCCAGAACCGACCCCTGTGGTACACCAGACGTAACTTCAACAAAATGAGACGCCTCGCCGTTTAAAATTACACATTGCTGACGCGAACTCAGGTATGACTGAATCCATTTTAGTGTGGTAATATCTATGCTCAAACAATTCAATTTGTGAAGTAAGAACGAGTGCGACACTGTGTCAAACGCTTTCCTATAATCAAGAAAAACCCAATCAGTCTGTTCACCCTTATCTACGGACATGACAAGATCATGATAGAGCTCGGTTAGTTGCGTGACACAAGAATAACCTCTCCTAAATCCATGTTGTGAATCTATGAAAAAATTATGGTAACTAAGATGTTGCATTATCTGGCTGTACAAAATGTGCTCAAGTAGTTTGCAACAAATTGATGTTAAAGAAATCGGCCTGTAATTTGTAACATCTTTTTTGGGTCCCTTCTTGTGTATTGGTATTACATGAGCTACTTTCCAATCATTCGGTAATGACCCCTCACGCAAAGACTGGTTGAAGATTATAAAAAGATATGGGGCAATGGCGTGAGCACAGCGCTTCAGAACCCTAGGCGAAATTTGATCAGGGCCAATCGCTTTAGTTTCGTCTAAATTTTTTAGTAGCTTTAGGACTCCCTCGACACCTACCTCAACTGGAGGCATATCATCGTATCTGTTTGTAAGCGTTACTGGCGTTATATTGTTCGCAGGCAAAAATACCGCTTGAAAATATTCATTAAAGATGCAAGCTTTTTGACGGGCATCTGTAATTAGTTCGTTATTTACTAATAGGTCAGGTATTCCCATCTGGTCATTTCCGCAACGTTTCATAAACTTCCAGAACTGTTTATTGTTATTTTTCATTCCGTCTTCGAGCCGCTGTAGGTAATCGCCTTTTGCTTTCCTCACGGTGACTTTGTACTTTGTCGTCAGTTCTTTCAGTTTCCCATGGTTTACTGCTGACTTTTTCTTTTTGTACCGTGCGTAAGCACGCTTTCGTTTTTTTGTTAATCGTAGAACACTTCCGTTGATCCATGGTTTGGCTCTATTTTTTAATTTGGATGCATCAATACATGGTATGTATTTCTCTGTTAGCTTTATCACTCTCTGCCTGAACAGTAACCACGTGTTGTGCACATCTGTTTCTTCGGCAACGCATTCAAACGAAAGAAAGCCACTAGAAAGCTCAGAGCCAATGCCTTCATAATTTCCCTTTTCATACAAAAACACCTTTCGATCTGAACTCAACTTTACACGTGCATATTGAAAACGAAGCGTCGCGACTACAGCGTCATGGTCGCTTATGCTCGGTATGACATCGATTCGTTTAACAATGTCGGGATGATTGCACAACAACAAGTCGAGTATGTTGTGTCCGCGCGTAGGTACAAGTACATGCTGGGTAAAACCTAGACTATCAACCATGCACTTCATATCAATATTAAGTCGAGTCATTGTTTTACAGGCACACCCGTCATCGCTCCATGTCAAGTCTGGCAGATTAAAATCGCCACCAAGTACCACACATTCATTGGTAACACTAGAAACTATTTCGTTTAGGGTGTCTATACAAGTAGAATCAGAATTTGGAGGCCTGTAGAAAACTCCTATGGTAAAACATAGGTTATTGGGCAGCCTGACCCGACACCATACGGATTCTATGTTTTCAGCTAGATCGAGTTGGTGGCTTTGCAAATTATTGTTAACCAACAGAAAAACCCCTCCCCCGTGTAACGACCTATCCTTTCTGTAGACGTTAAAGCATCTAGGGAATACTTCATGATCCAAGATAGAGTCGTCAAGCCATGATTCAGTGCCGAGAATGATATCGGCTTGAACAGATAGGATTAAACCCGATAATTCTTCTACTTTATTTTTTACGCGTCTGCAATTCACGACCATCACAGTGATATCCTTTTGCACCGCTTTCTTTGAATTCGTTTGACGTCAGTTACGTTGCACAGGTACAACCTCCTCTCTTTCACTGTTCCAAGTAAACATTTTCCCATTAATTACAAGCTTATCGTTCGTTAGATTTACTTTGCTGATACCTTCTTCCCTTCTAGCTTTTGCGTATGTCCAAAGATGGCGGCGCTTTTCTCTTACTTCTATTCAGTAGTCGTTCGACAGAGACACCGTTGTACCCTTTAATTTAAACGCGTTCTTCAAAAGTGCAGCTTTCTCGTCTAGAGAAGAAAAGCGTATTAATATTGGTCGTGTTTTATTGTCCAGATGCCTTCCGAGCCTGTGTATTTTTTCTATCGTTGATACCTTCACGCCTAGCTTCTTGTCAAAAATTTCGGTAACCACTTTCTGGTTCAACGAAACGGGTGATTCAGTAGAGTCTTCCGCCACACCGTAAATAATGAGGTTGTTATGCCGGCTCCGGTTTTCAAGGGCGTCAACCCTTGCAGCCATTGCAGTGACGTTTCTTCCTAAATGCTGGACATATTTCTCGCATCTCTTAAGGTCAGGCTCTAATTTTGAGAGACACTCAACTTTAGTTTCTATTGAGGATAGCCTTGATTCTGTTTGTCTAATGTGTTCGTCAAGTTTACTTTTAATTTCTGATATGCTGTTGTTTAGCGTCCTCTGGCCATCAAGAATCGCTGCCAACTGAACTTCCGTCAGCGGGCCAGGGTTGAGTTCCACATCCCCGCTCAAAAGAAGAACGAGGAAGCAGAGTGAATCAAAACAGGCGGCAACACACTCCAATAAAGCTCCTGGGCGAGGCAGCACTACAAGACAGACATAATTGCTTTTCACACTAGTAAAGGAAGGAGTTTTACCAACCTGGATTGCAAACAAGAGCTGGTTTAGCCGTGGCCGCATCGTTGCAGTGCTGTCTCGCCCACTGAGTACGACGACGAAAGGGGCGGTGCAGGAAAACTTTGCCCCTGTCGATGACGATGGTGCTTCATACAAAGTTGTAGATAACACCGGCGGAAACGTTCCAGCGGCCGCCAAAACACACGGGAGCTCGCTGTCATCGGCGTAGTTCTTGAAGGACGTTGCGTTGAAAATGCGATGACTGTCACATGATGATTCCCCGCATTCGTTGACGGGCCACACAGTCCAGGATGCAAGGACCTGGATAGCAAACAAGAGCTGGTTTAGCCGTGGCCGCATCGTTGCAGTGCTGTCTCGCCCACTTCGGTTTCCGCTCTCTGCAGCTTCCACCGGGACGCTAGCCGTGCCTAATTGTGCTAGCTTTGAGCACCACAGTTCACAGGGTTCACAGCGCCCGAGCGAAAGCTGGCGCAAAAGAACCGGCGAGCAGTCGAGTCGTTTCCAATCGACGGGGTGGCTAAACGCCGGTTGTGTGAATCGGGCTTAACGCCTGAGCCGGCTTGCTCAAAGCAAATCTAACGTTCTTAAATGTCATGTAATAAAAATCTGAGACGTGCTACATTCTATACAAACTTGATAAAAAAAAAATCAAACACTCACCTTCGGCTGCTACGTCCGCCGTACCGCTTCAAGGCAGAAGCAACATGGCGCTCGACGTTTTGGGGTGTAGGGCTGGGGTGTTTTCAGTGTTGCTTACACGCCTAGTCGTGTAAACCGAAACCTAAACACCAATTTTTACTACCCCAAGTAATTTTTTGACGATTTATCACTAGCAGAGCGTGTAAAAGTATGCTAACGAGTGAAAATGGGGTGTAAACAGGCGAAATATTACATTTTCGCTAACAGTGTACCCGACCGGCGTTTCCGACGTCCCGCTCACCTCTTTACAGCGAGCAAAGTAGTACTCGACGTTTCCACTCATATCTCGTGTGTACGCAAATTTTGCGGCTTTCCGGGTACGAATCGGCTACTGAAACGGCCAGCGAACGTAGACGAACTGAACGCCGGCGATGTGCGCCATTTAAACACGCGCTTACTTTTCTACTAGACTGTAGCTATAGTGGTGTGGTTCCTTGCACACTACGTGGACTATGTACGAACAAAGCTAAAATAAAATTGGGCGGCTGCTTGCGCCACCTTGTGAGTATGCGGAAAACTGCAAAAATGAAAGGCATTTTGGCATTTCTGGAAGTGACTCGCTCGAACGGACGGCGCCATACATACACATACATCACAGCACATACCACAAGATCAACATACAAGCATACACATCCACAAACAACGAACAGAGGCACTAACAACCCGACACTCCTACTCAATTCCAGCAGTAACCCACTCGGTATATATGGCAGACGTTTTGTTTCAGACGAAGGTCCGGTGACCCCCACCGTATTTACATGAACGTAACCATACTACACAATTATTACTTTTATAGTACGGTGACATAAATATAATTTGGAAAGGTACACATTTTTCTTAGTCTAGATTATGGCTAAAAGACACCTTATATTTAAAAAAAATTGTTTCCAGCTAGCCAAAATGTAGCAAAATCTGGTTTCGCTTTCGGAAGTTCGAGCGCTCAAGGCTGGAATGCGCTAGCGAAGTGTGTGCTTGCTTCTGTCAACCTGTACTCCATTGTATGACGCTTTCAAAGCTGCTCGCTGCAGCCCCCGTCTTGGTTTAGGGTTTGATTTACACGCGCTTCCGTGGAAATGAAATTATGCGCGCTCGAGTCGGTATTCTTGATAGCGTGAAGTATAAACCGCATGTAAGCGATTTTGCGAGCGACGAGAAAAGCGACGGCGACCAGCTTCGCTGACGCTCGATCGGTCACTCGCGCGACGACGCAAGCCGCATGAAAGCGGAACGATGTTTTCTAGATATTCAAAAACCGAGTGACGTGACGAGCGATAGTAAGAAATCTTTGTCATTCGTCGCTGGCTCTCGTCGCTGCCGCCGTCGCTCGCTAAATCGCTTTATGCAGTTCAACCTTTATACTCACGCTAGTGCCGACTTGCATTACCCGCTGAGCCCAAGCAAGCGATAAGGATATTCATATATGTCACAACAGTGACGTGCATTCACTAAGAAAACATATATCTCAAATTCCTGCAGTTTGACGTCGGGATCCGTTACTTCTTCTGCTGTCACTTTGGCGACACGGTCACTAAAGAGAAACTAGTCAGTTTGTTTTATCAGAAATTATGAAAACCTTATCTAGCCACTGTTAGCACAAGCGCTCTGGCATTTCGTATAAACAGTTTAGAATAAGCTGAACACAAACAGGTAACTTAATTTTCCAAGCATAATAATAATAAAAAAATCTTAGAAAATACATGTATATTTTTTAAGTTTGTTTCAAGTAAAAAACTGAAAAAGGAGCCTTCAGTTGCACTATCACGTAAATACTTTGATAAAAAAATATCTATTAAGAAGCAGGTTTTGCAATCTCTAATTTGCTTTTTTCAACATTCCAGTTACTTTATGCGTACTTGCAGATTGTATCCTGACAAATTTAGACACAATTAATTGTATGAAAAGTAAGTCTATATAAAAGTTATAGCTTAATTCAATTCACATTTGTTTGATAATGTTCAATCTTAAATATGACAGTTTTAAATTTCACGTCTATTATTACACGTGATTGAATTACATGCTGCTTGATGCTTGCTGTGCCACCCCCCCCCCCCCCTTTTAAATATATATATCCTGTATATTTGCTGATTAGTTGTTGTAAACATTTTAATGTCGTGTTATTTGTTTGTTGTAGGTGTGTGAATGCATATGTTGTACCCCACTCCTACTTGGGCCTTCAATGGCCTGTGTCCTCTAAATAAAATTAAAAAAAAACAAGTGAGCAGTAAAAATCTGGAAGACAAAGGTAAACACAGAGTCGTGCAAAAAGGCATTCAGTATATGAAACAGATACAGATATGGGCCTCTGGCGGTCCATTGGTTCAGCCTCCACACCGCCTAAAGACGGCAGTGTTGCAATATTACGAACCAGCGCACAGGTAGACAGTTACCCGAAATCCAAACACAAAAAACTCACATCAGCGCTGTGCGAGTGTATATTTTTGTGTATTTGGATTTTGAGTAACTGTCTACCTGTGCGATGGTTCGTAATTATGCCTTACCAACTCGCCACATCTGCCGTATTAAGTGTTGCAAAACACTTAGATCAACTATAATGCTAATGACTGCAGTGTATAAAAGCAAGCTACTCGTCAGAACGAGCTCGACGGTACGAGAATAAAGAGAATGTTATCACAGTTAAATTCAGAGTCTGTTGCACCATCTCTTATGTTCTCAACATCGAAAGTGCTACAAATTGGTGACCTGGACATGATGATCGACTCCGAGCAGCTGCTATCCAGGGGAATGTTCTTCGTGGCCAAGGACACGGCAACGGCTCTGCCTTTTTGGACGAAAATGCAGTAGGCGCATCTTCAACTTTCAGTCTCCACATCTGCAGCGCCTTTGCCACCGCCTCTGCTCTGTCGCATCTAGCGCCGGCATCTCCCAGCAATGGGCTGTGAACACCTTGCTTGCCCCACCGGCTCGGCAAGTGAATATTCATCGACATTTTCACACTGTTCACAAGGCATGTTGCTAGCCGACCAGGGTCTCCTCATCGTTGACACGTCAGGCATTCGCTCTCAGCTCGGTTCCTCATCTTAGGGGATGTTGCATCGGCCCCGCAGTCGGCCGGCATCCCCCTTTCAGTCCGAGGCTGTACACTCCAAACTGATCGAGCCGGACTGAAAGCACAACAGGGTCGATTTCCCCCGTCTGCTGCCTCATTTCCTGACCTCGGCGTCGACTACCATGCACGGCTTCCGAACGCTCTCTTTCCTGCTCTCTTGTATGTCATCCTGCTTGCGGTACATGTCAACAGCAACAACACATCTCTGGAGCCGCAATCACTTGAACGAAATCGTGCCATTCCTCACAGTGCAGAGCTGAGGGCGATAGCTCTGCGGCAGTCTATAGGTTCAGCCTCGGCACCGCCAGAGATGACAATGCTACTCATACTCGTTGCCGCGAGCTCAATGACATGAAAATAACTAGAACGTTTTTATTGCTTGGAGTCGGTCGCAGCATCTTTTCCGTCCTCAACATCATATACTCTATAGGTAGTAAGCAAGAGACACACTTCAGATGAAAAGAACAAATGCTCAGATCACACATGCCGCAGGTGCCCAAAATTATCCATCATGTCGAATATTGTTTTGGTTTTTGAACAGAAGACAAACATCATTATCGCGCAATCAAAATGAATACTTACGAAACACCTAAGTCCCAGTGTAAGTGCTCATTGCTGATCCGCGTCTGTGGCATATATTTATTTAAAAGTGCAACGATGATAACACCGGCTAATTTGGCAACAATACTGAGATTACAACACTTATTACCCTCTTAAAGGGATACTACAACGAAATTTCGGCACTCATTTTTTCGTCTATATGTGTTCAAAGGAGCAGCATCACATCGAACATACCAATATCTTGTTAAAAAAAGTCACGAAAAGGAATTTTAAAACGAATAAACAATTAGCAAAGAGCACCTGGTGGATGTCGCTAACGCCTCGCTTGTAATGCCCGTCTAGGAACCTTGACAGCTAGTGACGGAGGTTGTCTCGCCTCCGGCCACGACGAGAGAAGAGGGGAACGAGGAACTCCCCTCTTCCCGAGAATGCCTTTTGTGAGTCGCAGAAGTAGCTATCGTCCCCCTACAAGATTAAAAAGGATTAACCCGTCACTCAAGATTCGTACAAAAGCAGCCGCTTCGGTGGCTGGAACAACTAGGCCATCCTCTCGACGTCAGCCTCACCGTAGCTTTGCTTGTCCTGAGACGACCTACGTCACAATTGCGTTGGATGTCACGTGGTCTCCGCAGGGCCTTCTCCGAGCGCTTGCCAGTGTGGGCCCTTTCTAACGAAAAATACAGCCACCAGGCTCAAAATACAAACGTGCGATTGTCATTTACGTATATTGTGGATCATATTCAACCTATTTTTGAACAGGACTGGAATATTTCAAATTTCGTTGAAATATCCCTTTAACAAAGAAGAGTTGTCCATTATAAAATACAAAATAAAAAATACCGGAAACAATGCAAGGTACAAATCTGCACAACAGGCTTCCGAATTCAACTACTTCGTCGTATTGGAGTCTGTTACAGTAATAACAGCTTTGGATTGGCTGTGAGGACAGCATTCGCACTGAACTGGGTGCCTTGGTGACTATCACCAGTGTTGTGGAGTTGCCACTCCAGAGTTGGAACGATTCCACTCTTCCACAACCCTGGAATCGAATGCAAATAAAATGGTGGTAGCAGTGGAATGGAATGGAAATGAAATTAGTCGCTGCATTTGGCCCAGAATAGAGTAGGAATGGAATAGGGCTTTGTTCTAATGCGAGCTGCGGCGATGCCGTCAAAGGGGCTTTTGAAACGGCATTATTGCACTTAGGTAACTGACGGTTTGGTTATCTGACTGCTTATGTTCCCTCGAGGATGAAAGTGACAACCCCAGTGAAGCAACCCAAACTGCAGAGTTGTAGGCAGACAAGGCGTCGTTCCTGGCGCTGTGAGATGCAATCATAAGGCTGTTGGGACTATGTGTGATTACAGCACCAGTAGCAGGCCACCAGGCAGGGACAATGTCACACCGCCCGCATTTCGTTAATACACGTGACTCCTCACTTATTTTGTATCTCGTAAAAGTGGACGACATATACGGTTCTTTTGTGGAGAAGATGGGTGACTTAGTTTTCCTCTCTGTTATGAGGCCTTTACGCTCGGTGGTGCAATCGATATCTGCGGCGCCCCCATACTAATTGCCACTAGTGCTATGTGCGACCACCGCTCAACTTAGTAAAATCAATGATTACAGGTAGGGTTTTGCATAATTTTGCAGTTGCCTACGCATTTCACAACGCCAGCTTTATGCTGAAGTTATTTTCCGGTAACTTAGTACTGGCTGTCAAGTGCCATTTTTCACAATTGGGAGGGATTGAGAGGAATGGAATGGAGCAGTTCAGCCATTCCAGGAGATGGGATGGGCCCAGTTTTTCCTTTCCAGGAGTTCGAAGGAATGAAATTAGTATTAGAAAACCCAATTCTCTGGAATGGAGTTGGGTGGAATGGGGAATCTTTCTTTTGTTCGCATGCCTAGAATGTTTGAGATGACTCGAGAATCTTGTTTGTTCGAGCTCGGAACCTTCTAGATACCTACGGGCTTACAAAAAGAGCTTCGCATGGCTGCTCGAGTCAGTCGTCCTTCCGTCGCCGTCAAAGTATGTACGGTCTTCGTTACTTTATGTTTCTCGGCACAAGTTCGCTGCATTAAACATTGATTTTAAGTTTTATTAATTAATTTTTTTTTTTCACGACATATTGGTGGATGTGCAGGGTAACGCAATCTATGCCCATGAACCGTACCATCTGTGAACACAATAACTCTGAAGACGACGATCGTGAAGGCGACGTCCTTGAAATCATCCGAGGACGACTCCAACTGTGACATCAACGACGACCTCAACTATGGCCTCGGAAACGACCCGGACAATGAACTTGACAAAGCCCCTGGCTACCACACTTAGACGAAAACATCATGACGACTTCTACGCTGATGATGAAACGGACGGCGACTCCAAAGACCAACCCCAGCTACAATGTCAACAACCAACCTGACTACGGCCTCGATGACAAACAGTCTTCAACCTTGATGACGAGACTGATGACGACACTGATGATGACCCGGGCGAAGACTCGAACTATGACATGGAAGACGATCCCGACTACGGCTTTGTCAGCGACCCAAGGACAATCCGGACGATGACTTCAACGACAACCACGACTACAAACTTGACGACGGCCTTGATAATGAACCCGATGACGAAACCTACGACAAGTGGTATCTGCCACGAAGACGAACAGGACGACGACGCTTGGTTTGTCCCTCAACGAACGGAGGAAGTTTGCCAGCTAGGTCGCATTTTGATGCAAGCCACATCTTCCTGACGATGACTGCTACAATCTTTGTCGCCACGACGCCCAGTTTCAGCCTGGCTACCAAGTGGGAATCTAAACACCAATTCATTGTCGCAGCAAGGAACTGTTAAAGTGGTGCTTTAACCTCAAGGTTATCCGCTACACGAGACCTAAGTTGTTAGTCGTTGGCCAATGGCACATCAACATTGTCACGCCGCCCTCTGCGACCCGAAGGTGATTCACGTCTTCCGACTCAACTGAACTAGGTATGCTCGGTAGGAATGTGAAAATCTGCTATTTACGTGACTCTGTATTTTGACCTAGTCTTGTTTAAGCTGTTAATTTCATTTTGTGTTGCATAGAGACGATGAGTCTTTCACAAGAGGGGAGTAATGCCACGTGCAAATAGCTGAGTCAGCAGCGTGATCGACTCTCATGCCGCTGACCCTGCCAGCGCATGTCCTTCTTGTCTTTCTTTTGTTTGCGTGACTGGAACGATGAATGATGAGATGACTCGAGAATTTTTTTTGTTCGAGCTCAGAAACTTCTAGATACCCACGCGCTTACAAAAGGACCATCGCATGGCTGCTTGAGGCAGTTGTCCTTCCGTTACCGTCAAAGGGCTTAGTTACTTTATGTTTCTCAGCACAAGTTCGACGCATTACACACTGATTGTAAGTTTTATAAATAAGTATGTTTTTATTCATGACAATATTTAAATGAATTTTGATAATTCAATCTTCTGATATTTCAAACTAAAGTGTGTGGCTTCCAGAGTCCGTTTGCTCAAAGCGCTAACCGCGGCTAAAGTTAGCCGCAGTACCTAGGAGAGGGATTTTGAATTCACGTGACTGGCTCGGTAGGGATGCAGGGAAACATTGCGGTGCCCCGGTGAGTGAGCGCCGCTCGCTTTGAAACTAATATGCTGTTATAGCTGCAATATTGGGCGCGTTAGTCAGCAATGAATGGTGCCGGAGGCTTTCGCTTTGCCTTACCTCATTTAAATCCCAAAGCACGAGCATTTGACCTCGTTACATTTTTTAGATAGTCTTTCGATTCTGGCCATTCCTAAGCCTAAATGAACGCGAAAAATGTCGGCATGGCAACGTTTTTGGAAAGTGGATTGCCTTGACTCAATCGGTCGGGTATTAATAGCACACAAAAGCAGACAGTGTCCCAATAGACCATAATAGACCTTTCTCTAAATTTCCCAAACACCGAGGTGCATGCTACAAGTGTAGTTACACGCGTTGCACGTGCTGGCGTCTGCAGTAGTAACTATTCTAAAGCAAAAAGTCTAAAACAAATTTTCACTTGCGCGCGCGTTCGTCAGACTTTTATTATGATTATTTACTTCGAATCTTTTATAAGAGGAAGGCCAGTGCCCGCGGGCCCTAGATTAACACTTCCAGCGGTATTCTCGATGCTTGGGTAATTTAGAGAAAGGTCTATTGGGATGCTGTCTGCTTTTGTGTGCAGTCAATACCCGACCGATTGAGTCACGACAATCCGCTTTCCAAAGACGTTGCCAAGCCGACAATTACCGCGTTCATTTTGGCTTAAGAATCGAAAGTCGAAAGACTTAGTCGAAAGACTTAGTCGAAAGACTATCTAAAAAATGCGGCGAGGGCCTTGCTCATGCTTTGCGATGAAGTGAGGTAAGGCAAAGCGAAAGCCTCCTGCACCATTCGTTGCTGACTAACAAGCCCTATATTGCAGCTACAACGACATATTAGTTCCAAAGCGTGCGGCGCTCACTCACCGGGGCACCGCCCCATGTTTCCCCGCATCCCTACCGAGCCCAGTCACGTGATTTCAAAATCCCACTCCTAGGTACTGCGGCTAACTTTAGCCGCGGTTAGCGCTTCGAGCGAACGGGCCCTGGAGTTTGAAATAATGAGAGTCGACTGTAAAACACCATTTTTGCTACCCCAAGTAGCAATTTATTTTAGTGTATTTTCTGAACACTTCTTTTTCAATACGCTTGTCGGATTTCAGTTGCACTGGTTTCGAATGCTCATAAAATTTAGACTATTTTGTATGGCCTAAACGTAGCAAGTGTTCAAAACAAATACAACCTAGTCCATCAGATACACAGAGAACACAATATTAGGAAATGTTACTTTTATTGAACACATCTGGAGTTTCTGTTGCATACATACAGCGCTCTAAAGAAGTACACCATTCTTATATGAAAATAAGCTTCCCACCAGTGAAATTTCTCAAGTTGGACAGCCTTGTTGTAAGTCAGGCACGTTAAAGAGAACCCTGCCAAAGTTTTCATAAACACTTTAACAAAGTTGTTTCATCCGTACAGTAGCGAATTCAAGGTATATGTGTAGAAACTTCCCAAAATGCAAACATTATGTGAAGAAACTGCATTTCAAAGTTGACGTCCTTGCAACCCCACTATCGGTAGCTGCTCTACCGGCAACAATGAAAAGAACTATACAAAGACTGCTGAGGCCACATAACGTAAGACATGGTGTCGAAGATTCGCCATGCATGGCATTGTTGGTAGGTGGGCTTGTTTGTGCTCACTCTTTTACCCAGTCTGTCAATTGACAGCTATTTACAGTGCATGATAGGAACTATTTGTGCTGTAGAGGTAAAAACATGCACATGTTGCCCTCCCTCCCCTTCCCCCCATGAACCTGGCAGGCGAGACCACTCAAAAATGTTTGAAAGTAGCTGTGTAGAACTGACATGTTCTAACATTCTGATGATACAATTATTCATACTAAAAGGCATGCTTAACCGAAATTTGAAGCTTGCAAAACAACACTGGAGCGGTAGGCGGGACACTGCAAAACCCCCGAAACATCACATATAGAGCATTATTTCTAACGGATGGCCGTATTTTTTGAAACGTGTGGGATTCAACAAGGCCGACGAGACATGTGATGTCGCGATTCTCATTCTTTCTCCACTAGGCTTCCTCCCCTTAAGCAGGTGAACCGAAGCGGGAATGAGAGAAGCGAGGCCGCTTCCCCTCATTCTAAAGTGTACCAGGAAAAGTATGACGTCACATTTATTGTTTGATTGCGCCCTTTCCTTTCCAAGAATACGGCCATCCGTTTGAGATATTAATGTAAGAGTGATGTTTCGGAGTTTGTAGAGCTCCATCCAAAGCTTCTGTGGCCTTATTTTATGAAATCCAAATTTTGGTCCAGCATCCTTTTAAACAAGATTTTTCAAGTTTTAGCATAATGAACATACAATTGGACAACTTGCTAACTTACAACGGTGTCCTCCCGATGATGTCGTACAAAGGTTCTGTCACACGCACCAACCGAGAGGATTGCTGCAAGTCCATCCACCCTCAACGTTTAGTCACCTTTGAGCCTGAAGAACTGCTGTATGAGGCCCGTCCAGCCACTGAGCACACAAAGAGAAACACGGGAAATAACACTCTGTGACGAGCAAAGTCTCTGGGCGGAAAGCCCTCCATGCCAAATCAGCACTGTTGGGTTACGGCAACGGCGTAATACACAGGTTGCGCTTCTTCGTTGTCATCACCGCTGCGGTGGGTGGTTGTAGCTAGTTGTAGCAAATAGTGTCACGTTTGTTGCTCGTACCAAAACACCAGAACCGCATAGTATTCTTGTTGCCGAAGTTTATAAGCCTATGTTCCCGGTCTACACACACTACACAAAGCCAGCCACGAGCAAAGCTAGCTAACCCCGTTTCTGCTTCGGCGACAAGCCGCCAGGGCGGTGACACCGCCGCTGAAACTTCTGCCTCGGCTCTTCAAACCAGGGCCCCTCAGTGCACAAGCATGACTCTTGTTAGGCTGCGCTGCCTGTACCAAGTGACACGCGCCCGCATGTTGCCTCTCATCATTCTTGTGACTGTACGTGCCCCGTATTGTACACGGTCATACTGTGCACACGGCGAAAGTTCCCTTTTGAAAGTGCTCCACGGTCGGCCTATAATGCTGCGAGCACATAGCACATGACCACTATAGGTGATGACACTTGGAATACTTGTCATCCGTCGTTGTGGCGCAGTCGCTTTCTCAGTCGTCCTCACAAGGGGCAAGGAAAGGCAGGCACTGAATACAAAATCAATACATATTATAACACTGGCTGTGGCAAACTAGTTTCAAAGATGATACAGTCGTGTCTTCTTAATATGGACACCTCCGTACTATAGAAATTTTTTTTTCTCTATAATGTAAGGGGTTTATATGAGAAAATTAATTTAAAACAAAGATTGGATAACAAGCATAGTCAAACAAACAGTTTATTTAGCTAAAAGATAATGAGATGCGAGTTTGCTTTACCGCTTTAGAGCCGTTTAACACGTAGCACTACTGTCGTTTACAAGAACAGAAGGCTGTAAAGTGATGACCGGTTAAATAGCAAAAGAGTTTGCATGGTATGCACAAGCCGGATGTAATTGACACTTAGCTGCCGGCAGTTAGGATCCTATAATCTTATGATCGCAGACGGAAATGACATCTGGTGCCTACGGCCGGCTGGAATAATGTCTTGCTTCGCGATAGAAAAAGCACAAAATAAACACAGGATGGAGAAACCGGGTGTCACAAATTCAGGCTTTTCTTTATTTTATTTTTTTAAATACTTTTATGATCTTTTTTTTTTTGGACCACTTTAAGAGTCGGTACGGTCAGGAAGGGGGAGTGCGGTGCCGCTTTTAATCTCAGTTAGTCCCGTCGTAGTTCCTTTCTAAGTCCCTAACGGATTTGCTCGTTTCCGGAGTGGGTTTCTGTTAACGGGCGACGTAGATCATCCCAGGTCACAGTTCGTGGCTTTGACCTCGCGGACGGAGGGGTGCGTATGCTGGCTCGCATATGGTGCCGATTTGACATGCGGGGGCGCCGCTGGGATACAAAGATATTTACGCTGGTTAGCGTGCTTTTTGAAGGCGGCGGCTTTCCTCAGTCTGCCGCCTGTCGTGCTCTACGTATCGGCGATAATTGATGTTTTTGGACTCGTACGGGGGAATGGATGGGCACATGTCTTTGGTTGTAAAAAAAATGTAATAGGTTTTGCCATTTGGGTCGATGCTGTGTAGCTTTGTTTTTTTTTTTTCAAGGTTGACTGACTCGAAAGGCGGGGAAACGGGAGGTTGGTCGGTAGACGAGCCTATAAAAGGGGGTTCGGGAACAAAGAAGGTAGTCCAACCCCAGAGCTGGCCGGGTCGCTGCTCAACGCGGTTACTCCCTGCACGTGAGTCTTGGAAAGTTTAATTTTTGGCTTCTGCCCTGCCTGTCGGGCAAGTATTCGAGTTTGTTGTGCTGAAGCTTGTGTGGCTGTGTGGTGCGCGGTGTCGACCTCATTAAGCTTCTAACCAGGCCGCCGGACTCCAAAACGCCATTCTTCGACCGACAACTCCAGACTACGGACTGCTCTGGACTCAGCACCTAAAGGAAAGCTAAGCCTGTTTTTCTACGACTTGTCTACTTCATCCTCTGGCTCTGAAGTACGAACTGTTGAACGTTGGGACGATTTTTACACAGTGCTACTTTCTGTCGCGACTGTTTTGGGGGATTATCCCATGTGTGTAGCGGTAACGCTCGAGTTCCATCTTGGTTTGCTCTCGTTGTTAGTTAGTTTCGGGTTTTCGTCACTGTTTTGTTGGCTTGTTCCTGTTTTATGAGCGTCGAGTCTTTTTAGTATTAGTTTCTGGCTCGCTGGGCTCCATAGCGTTGAGCTGGAGTGTGGTTTCTGCTGAGTGCTCTATTCCTGTGTACAGCTTAGTTTTTCACTTTATTAAATCTAATCTTTTGTTTGCTTATCCTCCCTGTGTCATTGTCTTTCTCTACTGATTATACACCAGGCGTGGACCTAGCGCTAGTCACTGGTCGAACTTAGCTCTTTTGCTCTTTTCTCGTAATTTCTCGTTTATCCTCAGAGTGGATAATTGATTTATTTTAATTAATTTGACCCCACTCCGTGACTCCGAAACAGATGGGAAAGCACCACAAAGTATTAAACTCGTCGGACATTAAATTTTCTTGAATTACACCTCACCCATGCTTGCTACGTGATGAAGCCCAAAGCTTAGTTCAATGCCAATCCATATTAAATGTCTTTAGATGGGCACCTGCTGCCCGATCATGGCCTTCATTGCAATGAACTGTTCACACATTTGCGAGCCCTGCAGTGCCTTGCAAAACGGTGGGCGATACTTGCCGTTCCGCAATGCACTGCAAGACAGATCAGGCTCAACTTTTGAATGTCGACGTGCTTACGGAATGCTGCAGTAAACCAATCATTCGCCGAAGGAAAAAGAAAGGAAGCTGCATGCCTCCGTGTGCTCATTGCCAGTGTTTTCTGCTCTGCTATGTACCCTGCTTGTGTGCTATGATTTGCAAGCCAGTGAAGGATATATTTCCCCGATTCGTTTGTGTGCTCAGCTGTACGAGGTTGTGATTGAAACAACCAAGAAGTATAGACCGCCATTCTTTTCATCAAGCTAAGGCTTCGCTCAGCCGAAACGGGGACGATGACTGCTGTTGTTTACACGATTTTCGACAGCTTTGTGGAGTGGCTTTGTGTTTAAAATTGCAATCCCAAGTGCAAAAAGAAGTTACCGCAGACTATACTGTTAAAAGTTGCTGTTTAGAAATTTCAACTGGCAGGCTCTGGCTACAACCACCTTAATATTCATTCAACATTGTTTGCATTTCTACTTACTTTCTGATCGCTTCATTTGCCAAACACGTTAGTGGCCGGTCACCTTACCAATGAAACTAATGTGCTGGTGTCTCCGGCGAAGAATTCCCTCAGGGCTACATGCAATGCACAACACAGTTTGTAGCCCGTTGTGACTGAAAGCTTTCACACTGGGGAAACGTTGTTGTTGTCACTAACGCAGTGAAAGAATGCGATAGGATTGAGGGACAACAGGGGGATTGTCAAAGTTGACTGACTGACTGCATGAGCATATGTTTCTATCGCCACCGTGTTTCCTCCACGCAGGCGGTGGAGAAAACGATATAGAGACTCCTCGCGCTTAGGTTTCTCTACAACGTCGGAATACGAGACACCCAGCAGCGAAGTGTCGATAGTGCCAGTGAGAGCGGCGGGACAACGATCAGCGCAGGATAGCGGCTTCGTCACTTTTATGCGACGGTGTCTTCGGTTTCCGCTCTCTGCAGCTTCCACCGGGACGATAGCCGTGCCAATTGTGCTAGCTTTGCGCACCACAGTTTGTACGGTTCTCAGCGCCCGAGCGAAAGCTCGCGCAAAAGAACCGGCAAGCAGTCAAGTCGTTTCCAATCGTCGGGGTGGCCGAACGCCGGCTGTGTGAATCCGGCCTAACGATATTGCGTGATACACGATAGAGACCTGAGCCGGCTTGCTCAAAGCAAATCTAACGTTCTTGAACAGCACGTAATAAAGATTTGAGACGTGCTACGTTCTATACAAGCTTGATAAAAAAAATCAAACACTCACCTTTGACCGCCGTACCGCTTCGAGGCAAGAGCAACATGGCGCTCGACGTTTTGGGGCAGCGTTGGGGTGTTGGCCTGGGGTGTTTTCAGTGTTGCTTACACGCCTAGTCGTGTAAACCGAAACCGAAACACCAATTTTTACTACCCCAAGTAATTTTTTGACGATTTATCACTAGCAGAGCGTGCAAGAATATGCTAAGGAGTGAAAATGGGGTGTAAACAGAGTGAATATTACATTTTCGCTAACAGTGTAGGTACTGTAATCAACGGCTTGATATAAAACAATAATTATTTTGGATTGGGCAATAAGATCCGCCATCTATCGGTGAAACAAGCCAGTCATTTTGTTTATCCTCTTTTTCCGCTGGTTGTTATCGATCTAGTATGGTATTTCAAGTCAAAATATAGTCATGTTGTACTTGAAGACCAATTTATTTGCTTCCGATGGTACGAAGAAATTTTAGCTACTATGCTAGAGTTTGTCGACGAATATTCGAAAATGTAAGAAACATTTCCTTCAATATGTTTCGCCATAAACAACGCATAACTTTCCCGTGTGCCTTCCAGTGCGGCAACGCCGGTGCTGTAGTCTCGATTTTGTTCCTTGCGACGCACGTTTCTGCTATTCCTGCTGATCTCAACTGTTTGCCCTCTCTTCCGTTTGCCCAACCGATCCACCGGTGGCGAGAAGCTAAGCTTCTCGTCACCGTTGAATTGCTGGCCACCGGGGATATGTAGAAACCTCGATGCTGTCGGCATACTGTCGGCGCACTGCGAACCAAGAAACAGTACAATGTCCCAGCTGTTCACCTGGAACGAAAACTTCACCGAGGATAACCCCCTTTCTCCGCAAAGTAATCGCTGCTCACGAGTTGGCGTGCATAGTGTAACCAATTAAACGTGTTAGTATAAATATATACCAACACTCGTTCGCAAAATATTTTTTACTCACCATAAAAACACTTGCAAGGCTTATGTACCGTCATATGTCTTGGATCCCGTACTGCTGAAGAGTGATGCATTCGCGGAATGCTGCCGTCGGTTAGTTTAGTAGTCCCACTGAACTTCCTCTTTGCTTGACGTGCTAATAGGTTGATGGTGCGTCATTAGACAGTTTTAGAATAGCGTTGCTGGATCTGACGTACGCAATACGCAATAGTATAGCCTACGCTAAAAATGACCTGCTCGGACCGAATTTAGTTGTGCGTTACGTTTTCGAGTGAACAACGCGCATGATCTTGGTTAAATTTGCTAGCGCCGAAAATTCCGCGTGCTTATAGCGCAACCATGCTCCTGGAAAGAAATATTGAAAAAGAAAAAGTGTCCAATAATTTTATTTCAGATTAAACCAAGCCACAGCTGCCTCGTCAAGCCCGCTTTTCTGCGGGGTACAGAGGCTACAAGTACGAGTGCGTAGCCAAATTCGATCACAGAGCCTCCGCCAGTCGTCCCGTGGAAACGTCACCTTTTATCAATGCTATCGCGCAATGAAATTCATGACCCTGATCTACAGTGCATAGCGAGAACTTCGGCGATTTCTTTTAGAGTCGTTCGTCCGTCGGCGATGAACTGTGGGAACTGTGGGAATAGCGTTGAGCAGATCGCAGCGTCGACGCACACTGCGAGCGGCGAACATTTCCACTGTGCACTCCTTCAGCTGCAGGGCGATCTGATTCGACCGCGGTAGGTCCCAGAAAGAATCGCTGAGCTGAACACCACGCAATTTCACGCAACACAGGACTTCGAAAACACCACGTCGCCCTTGCTGCGCCAGTCGAGGCAACCGCCATCTTGAAACTGGCGCTCTCGTTGGGTCCGAGATCTCTCGAGAGCGTCCCGCAAGGCCCGCTAGCCAGCAACGCAAAATCCTCAGCGTTGCGTGCGTACGCAGTATGCTAGCCCTTCTATTGCGTTCTGTGCATGCGCACTCACGACCCGCAATCTCCTCGCGTACGCAAAGCTATAGCGTACGGTCCACTAACACTGTCTATTAATATAACAGCCGGATCGAAATGAATGTTCAGCAGAACCAAACAGAACTATTAGCCCTCATTAATTGACGTCGCGGCCATTTCGCTTGTAGGTACTGCTCCTCCCTCGGCGCCCTTGCTCTCCCAGTCACGTGACCTAGAATTCCCCCTTCTAGGGACAATAGTTAACTTTAACCCACGGTTCGCGTTCGAGAAAACGGGCCCAGGTGGTTTCTATAGATAAAGTTTATAGCTCAACCCAGTTTCTCGAAACCGGCGTCCCTCAGGGGTCGGTGCTATCCCCATTACTTATAATGTTTATGTAAATGACCTAAGAACTGTTATTTCTGAATGTAATATTTTTCAGTATGCCGACGACACCTTGCTTGTTTCACGGCATATCAATTTCGAAAAGGCGGTTCACGCGCTGCAGTTAAATGTGCTTAAAGTTATGGACTGGTATGCCGCCAACCGTATAAGAGTTAACCAATTAAAAACTAAACTCGTCTATTATCGTAATCTCCTGAAACCTGGATTTTCTAACGCCCCCTTTTTTCTACACAGTTCTGGTTGCAAACCTTGTTGTTGTAACCCTGTTCCCTGGGTGGACTATACAAGATATATGGGTCTGATTTTTGAATATGATATGTCGTGGAACAAACAAATGGCTCATATGTGTTGTGTGCTAAGGAGAGTTGCATGTATGTTATATAATATGAGAGTATTTGTTCCTTTTGAGGTTAGAAAAACGATTGTCCATGCGCTTGCGTAGTAGTATGCGTTTTGGGGAGGGGGGTTGGGAAGCCGACTGTTGTTGGGGCGTACTTAGACGCCCATGTTTTGACAGCATTTTGAAAGGAATTTCCGAAGTGTAGCGTATAACTGAAGTTTTTCTTCCAGTGAGGATTTTTTTAGAGATTTTCAGATGCCAAGATTACGTAGTTTGTATACTGGAACTGTTGTGCTACGCCACTTTTGGAGTGAAAGTTTTAAAACACTTCATACATCATCGCGCCTCCTCGGAACGTCTCCTCGGTATGAAGTACAAAGATGTGCCACTAGATATGGAAAACGAATGCGGTTGTTTTACGTGTCAGATATTTTTAATACCCTTCCTGAAGACATATCCAATGTTACTGGCAAAGGAGAGTTGAAGAAGTGGGTTCGTCATTATGCTTGTGAAAGCTAATTATTGCGCTGTTGTCGTTTTGACTTGTATTGGGATGCTGGTTAGTTGAAGCTCATGATCGGGTGTTTGCTTCTATGTGCGTTCTTTGTTTTTTTTTTCTCGCTTATGCATATTTGTTTTTGTTTTTTATTTGACTTGGGAGGCTGGTTAGCCGAAGCCTTGTGCACGTGGTTGTTTATTTATGTATTCTTTTTTTTTTGGCCTATGCAAATTTTCTTGGTCCAGTCCTACAAGCCACTGTCGGCTTAGACGGACCCGTCATTTGACATACCGAAAGCGTTGTGTGAATAAAAAGATTATTATTATTATTATTCAGTATAATCAGTATAATAGCAATTATCTGCTATTTTAGTGTTTGTGAATGAAAATGGCTCAAGTGACTATTATCGGCTACAAGCACCTATTTTTTATTAAATCGGCTTCAAAGGGCTACAAAAGGCTATTAGTGACTGACTATTGATTCAGCTATTTTTATGTTTACGAAATGGAAAGACTTCAAAGGGATTTTGCTCTCTATTAATATTTATTTTGACAAGACTGACTTTAAACGACATCTGATGGCTATTGATGAGATACCCAGGCAGCACAAGGTGTTGGGCCAATATTGGAAGAGCATTGGCAAAAAAAGGTCCAATGATGGTCCACTTTAGCCAATCTGCACCCAATATTGTCTATGCCATTAGATAGCATCTTCAGTGATGGCCCAGCTTCTCCAATGACCAACCAATATTGGAAGAACATTGGCATAAAATGGGCAATCTTGGCCTGTCAGTTCCATTCACTTGCGAATATTGGATGAACACTGGCAAAACATGGACAATGTTGGCCTGACAGTTCTATTGGCTTACGAATATTGGATGAACACTGGCATAAAATAGACAATGTTGGCCTGTCAGTTCCATTGGCTTGTGAATATTGGATGAATAGTGGCGTAAACCGGACAATGTTACCCTTTGAGTACCCTTGGCTTGCTAACATTGGATGAACACTGGAATAAAATGGTCAACGTTGGCCTGTCCGTGCCGTTGGCATTCCAATATTTGATGGGGACTGAAAATGGACACTGTTGGCTTGTCTGCAGCATTGGCTTGCCAATGTTGGATAAACACGAGCTTATAATGGTTACTGTTGTCCTGTTAGTACCATTCGCTCATCGTCATTTCAAAAACACAGTGGCATATAATGGTCAAAGTGTGTTAGTCTCACAACACCATTGGCTTAATAGTGGAAGCATGTTGAAATAGGCTGGTTTTGGCAAATTTCGTTTTAACTCAACAAGTTGAAATTGCTCGAGCGATTGTCAATTTAATGTTATTTTTTCAAAGCGCGATTCAGGTGCTTTTCTGCAAAGCAAACAAAACAATAACAACGTACAGAACTTAATGGCGATGTTTTGCTCCTTCACTGTGCATACTAAGGAGTCGCGAGCGATATGGGCTCATCAGGACCGCCCACTGGGGAAAAAAAAAAGAAGAATCGATGTGCGCGTTATAGTCACCATAATAGATTATTATGTTGACTTTATGATCTCGACAGAAAAGCTTCGTACTCTGACTACGGGCTTGTGGGCTTCACCTCGTGTCAGGTGAAGAACTTCTTTGCGATTGATTGGAACAGGACACTATTCTGAAATGTGGTTGTACAATGACGGCTCTATGACTTTACGGCACTACTGGTGCTACAATAAGAGCCCTAATGCCTCCTACATGGCGCCAAGGCACTGATAGCAGACGACAATGTTGGTTTGATTTAGAGTCTAGCCCCTTTTTTCCGCATTTGATTTATCACTGTCTCTTTTCAATTTTGACATTAGGCTCCGAGCTGATTTCAGAGCTTCCTGTCTGTCAGTCCTTCTCCGTCCTCTTGCTGTAGAGTTTATCATGTATAGACCCCTTTCGAAGCAAAGCGCCCTCTATCGCATGCAAATGCAACCAGGTCCGGCGCCATTGTGAAGTGGTCCTGCTGGCGTAGTCTGATCGGTGCTTTGTGGACGACGATTCCCGGTCTGAGACGCGTGCTGCGTCAAGATGCCAACGCACTGCTGCGTGCCTCTCTGTACGCAGAATGGATACGTCGATGAAAGCGCAAAGAAGGTGCGTATCAGAAGAGTTCTAAAAAGTGTTCTGAAAAACCAAGTCCGCGCGCGCGATCCTTGATGCGGTTTGTGTTCGCGTTGCTGAGCCTGACTTTGACGAGCGTCAGTTCAACTACTTTCTCCTCAGCTTTTGCAGGCCTGATAGAAAACGATCTTATCACCCGTGGGCATGAATGTCGCACACGATAATCCGGGCTTAAAAGTTGTAAATGGGCCCGCGGCACCCTCCGTGGCAACCATCGCTTTAAATCGTACGGCGAGTTGATCTGTCGGTGGGCCCCTTATCGGTAGGCTCCTTCCATTTACTTGCAACTCGAAAGTTGACACCCGGGATAGGAGCGTAGAGCTAGATCATGTGTACACCGCAGCAGAAGGCGTAGTGGAACCAAAGGCCTCCGAGGGATCGCCGGAGCATTCCATTTTAAACGTTTAGCTCGCCTCAGCAAGGCGGCAGGGCCGTACCGCTTAACATTTGGAGATGTCGAGCTTTTGTTAGAATTTATACCAGCAGGCATAAAATATAACAAATGCTCGTGATAATTTGTAATCATAATACATAACCCACATTTATTAATCTATAACAAATTGCGTTGCTAATTTGTAATTTCTGAGAATGGTATTTTTGATACACTACCTTTTTAATTTGCAGGTGTCCTTCCATAGATTCCCCAAATTGGAGGAAGTCTACCGGAAGTGGATAATTGCTATCAAGCGTGACGAAGGCACATCATTCAAGGTGTCGAAGGCAACCAAAGTGTGCTCGAGGCACTTCGTAGAAAGTGACTTTGTGCGGAATGTGGCTAACGGGCACAGGCTGCTTTATGAGCATGCTGTGCCGTCAGTGTTCAGCTTTAAGAAGCCGCAAGTTGTCAGGAAGCCTCCAAAACAGAGAACGTCAACTGTACCACAAGCAACGCAACCCGAAGCAGACTTGCTACAACCCGAAGCAGACCTGCAACAATCAGAAGACACCACCACTGCCCCCGAGCTGCCAGATGAAGATCCTGGAGCGAGCCCAGTGCCCATGGAACCGCCAGTCTGCACGTGCAGCTTGGAGCCCGAGCTCGAATTAAGGAGGGTAGCAGAGAGGAAGCTGCACAGTGAAATCGAATTGCTGCGAAATGAACTGAAAGAAACCAAGGCCGAAGTGTACCGACTGAAAGCCGAGCTCCAAAGAGCTCTAGCAAACTGCAAGGTGCTAGAGGAGAAAAATGTGCCTTTCAGCATTGAAAAATTCCAAGAGAGCGACGAGGACATTCAGTTTTACACCGGACTACCCAATTATGGTACCTTCATTGCTTTCCTCGAGCTCATTGACGCTGGAGAGAATGGTAAAAATATTATTATGCGATCCGGAGTTAGCTTGCATGCTTCAGAAAAGGCTGGACGGCCACGTAAGCTATCGGCAAAGAATCAGCTGTTTCTTGTTCTGGTTAAGTTGAAAGGTGGCATGTTCCATAAACACCTGGGACATTTGTTCGACATTTCAGTAAGTACTGTGTCGAAACTGTTCAGCGCGTGGATGAGCTTTTTGTATCTCCATCTCACGAACCTGGCTCTCTGGCTACCACGAGAGACCATCGACGGCACCATGCCACCAGCTTTCAGGGAAAAGTATCCGACAACTAGAGTCATCTTAGATGCCACAGAGATTAGGTGTGAGGTGACAAGCTCGTTTGTAACTCAGTCGGGGACGTACTCGTACTACAAATCTACGAACACGTTTAAGGGCCTGGTGGGCATTTCACCCAACGGCCTGGTGACATTTGTGTCCGAGCTTTTTATGGGTTCCGTTTCTGACAAAGAGACTGTCATCCAGAGTGGCCTTCTTGAGATGCCCTTTGATAAGGGCGATTCTGTCATGGCCGACAAGGGCTTTAAGATTGCCGACCTCCTCCAAAAACTTGGCGTAGCACTCAACATTCCTCCATTTTTGAATCGAGGCAAGTTCTCCACCGAGGAAGTCGTAGAAACACAGGACATCGCTGCCCTCCGGATTCACGTTGAACGCCGAATCCAGAGAATTAAGTCCTTCCACATTTTCGACCGCCCTATTCCCATCTCGTTGGCACCCCTTGCCAACCAAATATGGACTGTATGCACAGTCCTCACTAACATGCAGTCCCCACTCATCAGAGACAGTGAGTAAACTGCAAGGTAACTTGTAATGCTCATTGCAAAGCTGATAGCTTCGATTGTTCAAAGGTAATTTATTGTTTAAAGGGATACTACAACAAAAATTCAACGCTCATTTTTTGGTCTATATATGTGTTCAAAGGAGCAGTATCACATCGAACATACCAATGCCTTGCTAAAAAAGTCTCGAAAAGGAATTTTAAAACAAATTAAAGGAGTAACAAAGAGCACCTGGTGGATTTCGCTGACGCCTCGTTAGTAATGCTCGTCTAGGAACCTTGACAGCTAGTGATGGAGGTTGTCTCGCCTCCGGCCACGACGAAAGAAGAGGGGAACGAGGTATTCCTCTCTTCCCGAGAATGCCTTTTGTGTGTCGCAGAAGTCGCTATTGTCCCTCTACAAGATTATAGAAGATTAACCCGTCACTCAAAATTCATACAAAGCAGCTGCTTCGGTTGCTGGAACGACTAGGCCATTCTCTCAACGTCAGCCTCGCCATAGCTTTGCTCGTCCCAAGACGAACTACGTCACTATTGCGTTGAATGTCACGTTGTGTCCGCTGGGCCTTCTCCGAGCGCTTGCCAGAGTGGGCCGTCTATAACGAAAAATACAACCACCAAGCTCAAAATACAAACGTGCGATTTTTTACGGATATTGTGGATCATATTCAACCTATCTTTGAACACAACGGGAATATTTAAAAATATGTTGAAGTATCCCTTTAACTGAAGTGAATTCACACTGAACGGATCCGTGAGCCTCACTGCAGATTTGTGTACTGTTCCAGTTAGGAGAGAGGGCGAAATAAAGACTGAGTAGACAGAAATGTCGGCGATTGTCACACTTAACGAATCAAGTGCACCGTGTCTGCATGTTTGCCAAGCCCTGCTAATATTGCTTGTCAGTGCACTTCCACCTTGTGAATAAAAGACTTCTAAACACTTACCATCTATTTGTTGTTGGCAGTCATTAAAGCCCTTAGCACAGAACATTTAATTAGTAAGGTGGCGGTAGCTTTTACAGTTTGCAAAGCTATTGTGAAAAGAGAATAGTACCCTCACCTAGTGTGTTTACCGAGACAGATAAAATGGCACATGCAATGGGTCAAAATCGTTTATGCAAAAATGTTCCAAAAGCCAAGACTCGTGATGATTCAACGCATAACACCGACTTGAGAAAACAATACTAACAATTTAATCGGCTGTTTCGTCCCAATTTGGAAGACATCGTCAGTGTGCGCCAGGAAACACAAATAAAAAGTCCAGCAACCAGTTCGCTATTTAAGGATGCCTGCATACACTTCGGGGAGGGTGATCATGGAGGTGCAGCAACGGGTACGCCTTTTAAGTGTGGGAGAAGGGGGGGGGGGGGGGGGGGGGACCGCGGTGCAATGCTAACCACAGTTCCCTCTACGAACTATGTGGACGTCCTTAAATAGTGCACTAGTTGCTGTACTTTTTATTTGTGTTCCCTGGCACACACTGACGATGTCTCCTGAATTGGGACGAAACAGCTGATTAAATTGTTAGTATTGTTTTGTCAAGTTGGTGTTATTTGTTTAATCAATCCTTTATTCGGAACACGGAAGGCCCTATCTTGATGTTAGACAACTACCTGCTGCACTCCAGGTGAGGCAGCAGCACGTTGAAGTAAAAGTCTTCGAGCTTCGCACTCACGCTCGCCCATTCGCCCGCATTGAACCTTATTCTCTCGATGAGTATGAAGTGCTTTGCGTAGACAATGAAGTCCCCCCACTGTAGCCCGGAAACAGCCATTTGTCCAAGAACTTGGAAGTGATGGGGGTGGCTGTCCTTTAGCTTTGACTGGTCCTGGTCCACTTTGGAGCAGAAGTCCAAGTGCTCGAGCTCGTCCGCAGTCTTCAGCCAGAGAGACGAAGGGCACTTTATCTCCACGATGCCATGAGGAGGGTCTTCGGCAGGATCATACACAATCCTGTCCGGTGACGCTCCAAGCCATGGAGCTTCCGGGTCAACAAAAAGTCCACAGCCGCTGACTGTAACTTGGTGCCCCAATCCTTTTAGGATATCTTCGTAAAACCTTGCAGCGACCGGCTCGTTGATGATGCCGTGCCTGAAAAATTAGATATGGGTTATATTACCACCCAGATATAAATGACGATGCTGTGTCTGCATACCATGTTCCCATTTCTTCAGCCCAGTGCACACTAGCGGGCACAGGCTGCTTCACAAGCCTGCTTTGCCATCAGTGTTCAGCTTGAACAAGGTGCGAGGTACCAAGAGGCCTCCGAAACAGGGAACACCATGAATCACACCACAAACAATGCAACCCGAAGCAGGCTTGCAACAACCCAAAGGCACTACTAGTGTCGCCTCACACTGAAGAGATTTGACAATGCACTTTGGGGAGAAAGCTCAAAGGCCAAAATAGCTCAAACACGTTGTTCAAGTCATAGCAGTGTAGCAGCCGTGCCAGCTGTACCACTGGAGCGAAAGAAAAGAAGCCGAGGCGCACGGAAGAAGACCACGAGACACTAGCTTTGCGATTCGGCGACCGAGCGGACCGGCGGCTAGATCGGACAATGTTTTCTACTGTTTTGGTTTTCTTGTAAATATAGTATATAAAAATATGTTGAGTGCCACCTGACTGGTACCCACAGCAGATTCTGCATTGGGTTGCACAATTTTTTTATTATCAAAAACAATTATGTGCACTTTCAGAGGCATTGACAGTAGAAATTCAGGGTATGATGAAAACAGCTCTAAGTGTGCTTATATGGATGCACAAGATCTATAAACAGCAGCCATACTCTGTTCACTGCTAAGTTGACAGAACGATAGAAGCTATGTGTATGGCAGACCAGTAAGTGTCGGCTTTGCGCCACACAATCAGGGTCCCTGCCTATACGAGCGCACAGAGTCAAGCAATAAAAGACTGGAAGAAATTTATCCTCCGAGTATGTAGCCCCCGCCGCCCTGTCAGCTTAGGTGTGAATGGAGTACAAGTATATTTATTTTCAAATGATGCTCATTTGTTTTAAGGGAACAAAATAGCACTTTTTTATTACGGTTAGTTGAGTCACTGCCTAGTCACTGCCGTATTTGCCTTTAAGTTGTTCCCACGCACAGTCCTCCGCCTCTTGTTCACAAGCCCCTTTTTTACCTCTCCTATATTGTACATCATCTGAGGAAATAGTCTTCCTTTCTCGCCGAGTAAAATCACTACGGTGAAACTATTCTCGCCAAATCTGGCCCATAACATTTATAGGTTTAAAGCAGTTCGCAAGATATTTCCTCTTGATATAGAATGATGTATTGCATATCTATACACTATGCTTGCTGCTTTGGACCTTGACCTAATATTCAGTTTGGTATGTATTTAAAAGCAAATGCTGTCCTGCCAATAGGGTGGTTTCGTGCGACATACTTCTGGTTCAAAATCTTGCCGGAAAGGCGCACAATCGGGGACGTATTTCCTTTCCGTAACACATCGCTTACTCTGTTTTTGTTCCTTTTAAAGTAACCCTCGACGTGTCTTTTAAGGCCGTTTCGGTCAATGGCACCCGTCTGCTAACACGTCGGCATGTCCCACACTCTTTCATATTTAGCGTGCAACGCTGTCAAAGCTACTGGCGCGAGCGCGTGGCTTCATTTATGGTTTTGTTTGCGCGAGAACGAGTGCAAATGATCAACAAGATCAAGCCCCATGCTCATGCCAGTAGCTTTGACAGTGTTGCACGCTAAGCATGAAGCAGAGTATAACTCCGAATAAAGACCCGTACGTTTGAAAATCGGGTACCAGCTGATATTTTTTGTTGTTGCCGACTGCCGTTGGAGTGCAGACAATCAAAACACCAAACAACTTAAACAAGAAAGGAAAATCAACCTCACAGCATCCGTTCATAAGAATGCGTAGGGACAAAACTTACACCAAAATTCGTCGTCGACGGAACCACTCGCTGTGCTTCTGAGACTCACCATAACCACAAACAATGCCAATAAGCGATCAGATGTCAGAAGACATACAGTGGTGCCTACGCCGGGGAAAGCAACACGGCAGCAGAGTGCAACACCAACATGTTCAATCATTACGCACCGGAAGTAAAACTGTGTTTCGTGAAATCGCCCTATAGGGTGATTCCTCTGGCTCATCAAACCTCGGCTCTGCACTAAAAACCTTTCAAGCTTTACTGTAGCACATATCTTTCTTTGGATCTAGCTTCAGAAGGGGCTTCACTGTCATGTACAAGCCCTGTGTCTCAATGGTATACTCACTGGTCGCTTTCCAGCGCTCCCGCCATCTAAATCTGATCTATGAGACACCGGAGCGCACCTGAATCTGAGCGAGACAGACAGTGCGCCATTCGAACGCTCGTGAAGTTTTCCGAGTGGCGAAAAGCAAGCCGTGCCGAACGGAAGTTTCTGCGAAACTATCATACAAAGCAACGTTACAGCCTCAAAACTTCCTCGTACTTTGGTTCTTACCTCTCTGTCAGAGTAGATCCTCATTACTGCGAAAACATGAGCTTTCATTTTGGGCACTGTGCATGGCACTTTGAACAATTGTGCAAACTGTTTCCCCGTTGGCTTCGTAAACACAACCGTCGTCGTTGTCGTCCGAGCTGGTGCTATCACTGCTGTCTGCTAGGTCGACAGCAGCAATGATGCAATGCCCCATCAGCATTAAACGCCATATGGGGAGCACAACACAACGCTGGGATCGGTGCGGCATTTAGGCACGACAAGTCTGTCAGCCATTCTCTTTCAACCGAACAATGGACTGGCGGAATGGCTGGAGTGACGTGACCGGTTGGCAGCATGTCTGCATCCTGCACGCTCCCACTTCAAAGTCAGAGCGCCTCAAATCGCTACAAATTGGAGGAATATGAGAGTCGGAGCTTCGATAGCGCCCTAAAAGAACCAGCCGAACATACTTGGAGCGCCCAGCATCGACCAGCTAAGTGCACAGCGGCTTTTCAGAGTGCTCTAAAACACTGGAAGCAACCAGCCGTATATACATGAAAGTAGTCTGCCTGAACACAAATTGATGAAGGAATGAGACAGATGTGCCTTAGCAAACATAGAAACACCTTAAAAGGATGCTGAACCGAAATCTGGATTCCACAAGGCACGGCAGCAAAAGCGTACAAGGGGATGCTGCAAACATCAAAACATCACTCATACAACAATATATCAAACGAATTACCATATTTTTCTAAAAAAAAAAAGGAGGCTCATTTGACAGTTATGTTTATGTCTTGTTTCTCCGAGGAGAAGGGAATGGCCTCGTGTCTTCTCCGCCTCGCCGCCTTGAGGGGGCGAAACCAAGGGAGGAGGAAACGAGATATCTTGACGTCACGCGCCTCTACAGCCTCGTTCAATCTCAACCTTTTTTCCCCCAAAATATGGCCGTCGATTCGAGATGTCGCCTTACGAGCAATGTTGTAGGGATTGTAGCGTCCCGCCTACAGCTCCTGCATTGTTTTCTGAAATCAAAATTGTGGTTCCCCATCTCTTTAACATTTGTGGTTTTTGTTAACACCTCACCTGACAGCAGGAACTTTTGATATGTCTTTTGGGGTGACGAGGGCATCCAGACCCTTGTCAGTCCACACTGCCCTTCGGAAGGCTGTGCCGAAGTGGGATGCTGTCAACCGCAGCTTGCGCTCTTTACACCACGTGGGACTCCGTGACTGCTGCCTCGTATTCCTCTCGAGGTCTCTCGCCTGCTGTGCTGTTAGCTGCAGGCTCTAGAATATACAAATAAAAAAACAATGCTGAAATAATGAACCAGAGCATTTTGTAGTGCAAACTGTTTAGAACCAGATAAATTTATGACTGGTCCTATATAGATGCAAAAATCCCAAAAGGCCGCTCGCTTGGTTACGTTGCCTCACGTCAACCACTGTTGGCTGCTTTAAACGGTTTGTGACAGTGACTCCCAGAATATCCCTCGGTGCCGGTGGAGGGAACTGCACCTTTTGCAACAATTTACATGCACCTTTGCATGAGGGACCAAAGTTATTCATTTCATAAAGGTGCTTTTTGGTCCTGGTCTGCTCAATTGTGGACTTACCGACAACTGTATAGTCAACGTGAGTAAAGCTGCAGTCTTTATTTCAATTCACATCAGCTCTAGCATGCCACTGAGCTTCAAGATTAGTTTGTTGGCATTGTGTGCGAGCATATCCCACCCATTACGAACATAGGGTAGTCTCAATAACGCCATTTCAAGAACTATTCGTGCGCATACTCAAGTGCAACAACATTAAAACAAACACATAGCCCCCAGCTGCCCCCCCCCCCCCCCCCCCTGTAACATAAGAACAATATTATCAGTGAGAATACGATGCGGCAAGCAGAAATGCGTCTCCATAGTTTTCCGTGCACACACAGCAGTGGCAGACCTTACAACCGCACTTCAATGTGATGTCATACAATTGTTCGCTGTATAGTGGCATTTACAATAACGATCTGTATCATTACCTCCAAAATCTCGTTTCCCAGGAACGGAATGGAAATCTCCCATGGTTCCCTTCCACGGAAGAACTGGCATTCTTGTGGGGCTTGGTAGGGGTGGCTTGTGCACTGGGGGATATTGGTGATGACCTTGAGTCCATGGGGGAAGACAGGCTGCTGGTACGCCAGCGGTGCAACAGCCAGTGCAGGGCCGAACTTCGTGTCCTTCGAGGTCTTGTCTTGCACTTGAAGCAAAGCTGCTGCAAAGTCAGTACAGCTGCCAAGGCTGAGGAGTGTTTCCGCAAACTTCCTCGTAGCAGCTTCTTGCTGCTCCTGGCTTCGGGGAGCCACCCTGCTCTCATAGAGGCGGGACATAAGTGGGGTGTCCTGGCCGCCCTCCCTCACACATCTCCAGTCAACTAACTGGATCGAAGTGCCGCGGATGTGAGGCCCTCGAGGTACTCTCCACTGTTGCGGCAGGTCCGTGCAGGACAGCTCTGCAGGTGCCTCGCTGAAGCCTTTGGCCTGCAAAAGTGCTACGGTCCGAAGCAGCGCCATCAGGTGGTTGCACGCCACACCTCCAGCAGGGCAGTCACAGTTTCCATCCAAGAGTTGGCCTTGCACGTCTGTTGCTGCCATCACCGTGTAAGGAGGCTGAGTCTTTTTTTTGCTGCGGAAGCAGGAGCCCTTCAGGTAGAAACGTCCTCCGCTGATTGGAATAAAAGAAATCGTACAGAGTGTTTACACATTTCAGAGACTTGAAAGCAGCTGCAGTTGTGAAGTGGACATACACATTTTCAGACAAAATAAGGATCAGTTACCATACACAACCAGCTGCGAATTCCCCTTGCCATGCAAACAGCCTATGGAAATAGTTTCAACGTGCAAACATATATTTCATACATTTACAATAACATTACTGATCCAAGTGGCCTATTTTTTTTTTTCTTTTTTAGGAAAACACCGAAGCTACCACAGTTGGAATTTAGGACATTATATTTGCGATACAGCAACAACTTCTTCAGTTGTGCAGTCATAGCAGTTCAGACGGTTTCTATTTTGGTGTGTTCGCGCTTTACGATATTTTCCGAAAATTCGAACGGGCGAGGCACCGTTCAGAACTACGGGTAAAAGATCATTTGTGCCTCCGCGGCTAACTTCTCGACTGGAAGCTTCAGGCGCCTTCACACCGGCGATGCGATGTAGTCGCGCGATAACTTTCATCGCTAAAGCGACCATCGCGGCGAAAAACAAAAAAGAAACGACGCAATTTGAGCAGTCGCTACCTGACCCGACTTTCTGCGATGCGGCTGAGCCAACCAGCGACGTTCGGAGCGAGTTTTTTTCCCGAAGCGACTCGCCAACGAAGGCGTTGGACTCTCATGGCGCACGCCGTTAACATCTAATTTTTTTGCGATGCGATCTATTGCCGGTGTGAAGGAGTTGGCACACGATATGCGATTCAAACCGTAGAAAAATGAACCACTTGCCTTTTTCGCGAGTAGTTCGCCCTTATTGAAGCGGGCACCACATACGCCTCGACGACGAAGTTGTAACTTCTCTCCATGGAGCGGTCCGTGGCCGAACGGCTTCTGTAGAACTTCTCCACTTCGCTGTCGCTGATCGGTGGCAGTTTCGAAAGGTCGTTCACCCAGCCGGTGATGGGGAAGACGCCCGCACAAGCCATTGTTCGAAGGAACAGAGATCGGTAGACGCGCTCCGCACCGCCGCTAACCAGACGAATCGCAGCCGAAGAGCCGAACTACTGTAGCCGAACTTGCCGAACTGGCCGAACACTTCACAATGGCGGCGGTCGCCCAGTGTTGCTAGATGTTTCTGCTTTGCCGCTTAAAGATTTTCAGGGTTGCCGAAATTTCGAAAGGGGTCTATAAGCAATCTCTTCTACATTGGTTTTTGGAAACCCGGATAGCAAATTCCAGCAGAGAGAAACGAAAGAATTCGAGAGAGAGAAGTATGCAGGGGAGGGGTCGCGCCGACGGCCTCGGAACTCTCCGTTCCACCTTCAGTCCGAGCGCAGTGGACGCCGCGAGCTATCCCAGCCGATCCACTGCCGGGAGAAAATCGCGTGACCTGCCGGTTGCGCAGAGCGCCACAGGGAGCTGAAGGTCACACGACACCGACGACACTCTCTCAACGCTGGATTGGCTGAGGTGGCTCCTAGCGTCCGCTGCGCTCGGACTGAAGGTGAAACGGATTACGTCCCTGAACGGCTTCCCCTCCCATTTTCCCCACGCCGTCACTAATCTCTCCTTTGTGGGTGAAGCGGACTCGGCGACCTTGAGGAAGGAGGACACTGCGCATTCCTAAGCTGACAGTGCCGGGGAAGCTACGCGCCGGCCGGACCAGTCATCACCTGCACCGCTCTCTGCGCGTGGTTACGGGAGAGAGTGTGATCACGTGAATAAAAATAAACCTGAGATTGGTTCACCGAGCTTCTTAGCTTCCTCTGCACTCTCAGCTTAGGGGTGATGGAGTCCAGACCGCGAAACACACGCACACACGCACACACAAGCACACAGAAAGTGGGATCGCGAGCACCAAGGCCACACGATAAGGCAACGACTGGAAGGCGGTGGGGACGGTCTCCTCAATTTCCAACACGCGCATCCGCGAACTGCAAGTGGGCAGGTGCGCTTCGCAAATTATGCATGTTTTTTCATCTTTATTTATTTATTTTTTTTTGTGGCAGAAATAGCTTTTTCCTCGAAGGAACAAGAATGGAAAGATAATAATGCTGATACAAGGACACCGTGGGTCCGTTTCCAGGTTGTCCGAGTGCATTCGATTGCTTAGCAGCATCATCCGGCGAAGCGGCTCGGCATCTCCGCCATTCATGGGCAAGAACGGTGGTTCTAGAGTTCCGATCACCAGCAGCGCATTTCGTCTTAGTGCCAAGTGCGATCTTCAACATGCGGATTGCCAAGACCATGGATATTCTTTCGGCAGCGCCTACATACCGGTGATCTTCCTTTGTTGTGGGCATACATGGGACCACTAGCTTCGACGGACCGAAGACACGACGGACCACTTTCTCTTCCATGTGAGTGACAAGGAGAGGTCCTTTTAACCATTGGGGATGGGTATTCTTGCTACGCAATGTACGTTTTGTCACTTTCCGATGAGTTTGAACCGTGTCGCACTCTGTGCCAGGGATCTCCGACGAGTTCAACGCGGAATCCACAGCGATCGGCCCGAAAAGCCCTGTACAGCGCTATTTGTAGTGCTTTTTATTCTAATAGACCGCGAGAGACGTTCTGATTGGTTATTTCTGCGCTCGAAGTTTTTTTGTTTCATTTTTCTTGTTAAAATACGGCTGTCATTTTGGCGGCAGATGTGTGCTGCAGTGAAAAGCCCTCCAGGTATGTCCAAAGCCAAATACCACAAAGCGTTGAGTAGTGCTTATTTGACAAGGTTCGGCTTGTTGGGTGCAAGTTGAGTGTCAGCTATGTCACCGCGCTCTGCGAGTGTAATTGCCACTAATTGTCTTTACATGGCAAGCTATTTTATATGCGTAATTTTTTTTGAATTCTTGATTGATTTAAGCATAAAAGTTTGTTCAAGTGTCATGTTCTTACGTGTAGAAATATCGGTGTGAACTTAGATGGCGAGATTATAATTCTTAAAACTTCTTAAAGTTAGATGAAAGGTTAAGGGACGCCATGATGTTGCAAGATTAGAGCTAAGCAATTGATAAAATAACCTTCGTACTATTCGAATATTTTTTTTTAATCACTATAAATATTTGAATCTAGATCGATCGAGCTTTGAGTAAGGACAAGTCGGACGAACAAAACAATAGTAAGCGCCTGGGCCGTCTTGCTAGAAACAGCGTCTCAGCCGAGACGGGGGAAGAGAAAGCACTGTCAAAGCCAGCGTACGAGCTGAACGGGACTCAAACCTCGACTGAAGACGCTCGCGCGTTCCAGCCTTTACAGTGCTTTCTTTCACCCAGTCTGAGCTGAGACATTGATTTCAGCAAGCTGGCCCGGTGTCTTACCTGCGCATCTATTTATTTTAGAAGGCAGTACTAAGTTTTTTATATACTAAATAATGAAAAATAAATTACTGGAAAAGGAACTTTATCATATAAAAAAGTAAAAATAAAAAAGTCGGTAGGCTTTTCCGAGATTTTATACTTGAAGAGCAACTGAACCGATTAATCGAATAGTTAATTAAAGGGCACCGATTACTAATGAAGCTATGTTTTATTTTGATATTCATTATTGACAGGCGTAAGAGAACTGAGAGCCTCTGAAACCCTTCAACTGAATCCAACCCCCGCTTCTGTCTCTTTCAGAATCCTGTGGTCATGCCCCTGTGTGGTATCCCCTTCCTCGCCCAGCCCTCTGCCCTGTCCACTACCGAGCCTGCCGCCGAGCCTGCCGCCGACCCTGCCACCGAGTCTGCCCAGGCCCCCGTGGTTGCACAATGTTTTAAATATATTTATTCGATCTAAATAAATTATGAACTGTCAAACGTTATGAACAATTCATTTGCATGCTTTAATGATTTCTAATGTGCCCAAATATGATCAAATTGCCGCATTTATTAGATTTTAGTATAAGAAAGAAAACGGTGCTTCAGGAAAAAGGGAATCATACTTGCTTGGTTCTCTGCACTGTTTTTGTGACACTGGTTAGAACACTGGCTGAAAAATAGCATCTAATAATGTCATAGACAATGGATGCAAAAATTTGCCAGTGTATTAAACTGGATGCCAATATTGGAATAGCCATTATTTAAGCCAATGCTGGAAGAGCCAGTGTGTAAGGCGTTGGATGCCAATGTTGGTTCAGCCAACGGTGAAACTTCTATGCCAATATTGGATAAAAAAGCGGAAACCACGTTGGTCCAACGTGGGCTAGAACGTTGGCAAACCAGCGGTCCAACATTGGCATCAATGTTGGACCACCATTGGATCGGGTAGCGGTTTTCGAAAATGCCAACGTCAGACCAATATAGGAACCATTTTTTGCCAACATTGGACCAACGGGGGTCCAACAATGGTGTGCTGCCTGGGTAACTGACCATTTTGTGCTATTTCAGTGCCTAAAAATGAATAATGTCTTCAAGCGGTTAATATTGGCTTATGCATCCAATTTTAGATAAATTTGATTCAAATGGCAACAAACGGCTAATATTCACTAGTGTGTATAGATATGAGCGATAGTAGGGTTTACTATTTCCGACCAGATTGGCTTCAAATAGCTAGCAGAGGCTATTAGTGAGTATAATTGACAATTCTGAGCTATTTCAGTGATTATTGATGAAAATGGCTACAGGTGGCTATTATTGGTCATGAGCATTTATATTTAATACATTGGCTTGGAATGGCTACAAACGGCTATTAGTGACTAGTGCTGATTTTTATCAGCGATTTTTGTGTTTACTAACTGGAATGACCTTGAGTGGCTATTGTTGGCTATAAACATCTATTTCTGACCAGATTGGCATCAAATGGCTAGCAATGGCTATTAGTGAGTACAATTGAGAATTCTGTACTATTTTAGGGTTTATGGCTGAAAATGGCTATGACTACAATCCAACAAAGGACGCAGACGAACACAACAAGTCCACGATCGAACATGTATTCTGGTCCTGCCCGGCCGATCCCCCACTCTCTTCCCTCACACGACACTTGACACAAAGAGACACTCAGTGGACGACTGTGCTGCTCAGCTCCGACTGCGTTATCCAACTCGCTGCGGCCACTAGAGCCGAGCAAGTCGACGCCCGGCCCAGCCCGCCCGGCCACTCTGCAGGGGAGGCACCACGCCGGCCGTATGAGAAGGAACCCAACGTTCTGGATCTTATTAGGTTTTTATGAAGTTTCTTTTCTCACTTGACTTGAAATGGCTATTCTTGACTGGTGTTGATAGTTATGAGCGATTTTTTTGTTTACTAACTGGAATGGCTTTAAGTGGCTATTGTTGGCTATCAGTGCTTATTTTTGACCGGACTAACTTTAAATGGCTACTGATGGCTATAGACCCTTTCCGAAATTCAGTGCCATCTGGTGGCTGAAATGGCGTTTTAACTTCTGCCATACGAATGGCGGCAATGAACCCGTAGCCTGCAGTATTTTCTCGGGCACCGTCACTTTTGCATGTCAACGGCAGACGAGAATAAACTTTTCGCTATAGAGGTTTTTCTGGATCATCTCCCAGTGTCAGTTCCCACAACGATGCAATCAGAATGAAGTGCCAACCCAGACAGAAGGGGTTTTGAAGTCGATTTTGTGCCACTAACAGGTTCCCTGGGCTCGAATTAGAGAAATTAACACTTACGCAGCTCTTGCATTCAATTCCGGTTTCGCAACGTGCTAATGTGTAGAATGTATAGGCCTCGAATCCTCAGCTTAGGAGTATCTCCAACATGTTCCTTCATCAGTAAATAGAAAGCCGCCATTGGTATGGCACATATGCCATTTTTCAGATGATGAGGATAGTGATCAAAGTGGCCAGACTGAATTTTGGAAAGGGTCTATTGATGAGAAAATTGTCAGTTATGTACTATTTCAGTACTTAAACATGAGAATATCTTCAGGCGGCCAATATTGGCTTATGCATCCAATTTTACATAAATTTGATTAAAATGGCAACAAATGGCTATTAGTGAATAGTGTTGATAGTTATGAGCGAGGTTTGTGTTTACTAACTAGAATGACTTTAAGTGTCTACTGTTGGCTATTAGTATCTTTCCTGACCAGATAGGATTCAAATGGCTAGCAATGACTATTAAGGCCCGTTCACACTCTTGCAACCGAGTACGACTGAGAGAGACCAAACCGGTTTTTAAGCCTCTTGCGATCTCTTAGGACCAGCTCCGCTCAGCGCATCCGGTCCCAAGAAGTCTTTCTCGGTCGTACTCGGTTGCAAGAGTGTGAACGCGCCTTTAGTGAGTATAATTGACAATTTTGTGCGATTTCAGTGTTTATGAATGATAATGCCTTAAAGCTGTCAATATTGGGTATAGGCATGTGTTTTTATTATATTCACAACTGAAATGGCTTGTAATTGGTCTGAGGAACACGTATTGATAATTTTGAGCTATTTATGTGTTTACAAACTTGAATGTTTTAATTGGCTAATACTGAGTATTAGCACATCTTTTTTACTTAGACTGGCTTCAAATGACTACCAATAGCTACTGGTTGATATAAATAAATATGTGCTTTTTCAAAGTTTATGCGTGAAATTTGCCTCAAGTGACTAATATTGGCTACGAGCATCTATGTTTCAAATAGATCGGTTTGAAATGGATGCATATGACAATTAGTGAATATTATTAATAAATATGTGTATTTCTTTGTTTAGAAATAGGAAGGACTTCAAGTGGCTATTGTTGGCTGTTAGCATATACTTTTTACAATATTGGTTTGGAAGGGCTAGCAATGGCTATTGGTAGGTTTTGGTAGACAGTACTGCCAATGATAGCGACTAGTAGTTATTCTCGAACATTTTAAGGCGATTTTGCTCATAATAGATGCTAAAGCCAAAAATTACAGTTTGAAGCCATTCTCTGCCATAAGTATGGAATAGCAGATCATTGCGGTTAATAAGCTCCCATGGCCTTTTGTTACCAATTCAAGACACTGAGGTCAAGGACAGATGCTTATTGTCAATCATAGCCAGGTGAAGTCAATCAAATCTGTAAAAAAATCAACTGCAAAACGTGTCAATAATAGTCACAATTAGGCACATATAGCCATTTCAAGCCAAACTGGCCAGGACGAGCAGCCAAACGTCAATAATAGCCACTTTAATTATATTTAAAAAAAGATTCAAATAGTATATCATTCTCATTATTAGTCACTACTAGGCAGTTTAAAGCAATTTATACTTAATTCATTAAGAATAGATGCGAAGACCTAGAATTGTTTAAGCCAAAATAACTACTTGAAGTGTACTCATTCATAAACACTAAAATAGTGCAATATTCCTAATTATAGTCCCAAATGGCCATTGGTAGCTACTTAAAACCATTCTGGTATAATAGAGAGTTTTAGTAGACCGTTTTCATTTTCCGCTCCGCTCTGAGGATGGCAAACTGCGCAGGCGCGGCCTGCTTCGTCGGAATGGAAAGCGTATGTCCAAAAACGCCTTTTAGTAGACCGTTTTTCTTTAGCGTAAGAGCGTTTCGAGAGCGTTCGAAGAATTCGCTTGCGTAGCCCCACAAGTAGACGTTTACAGTACTTGTAAGACGTTCGAGTGAAGACACGTTCGAGTGAAGCCGAAGCTATAAGCACGGGCATGTTGCTCTAAACGGTACTTGCACTGCACGAGCGCGCGTGCTGGTCAAGGACGCTGAAAGGCCGGCACTCTTTCTCGTAGCTTCTGCTCTGCTCGAATTAAATTTGAAACGGATTTACGTATTCGAAGTAGAAAAATGAAAGAAAGGACGAAGTTTGCGCATTGCGAGGACACCCTTTTCCGAAGTACGAGTAGTGTCTTGCACAAGGCTAGCAAGGCATCTGCAGGATGAATCACCGCTGTTCTCAAAGAAGGAGACTTCTACTAACGAGATTAAGCTGGCGAGACATCGAATCCATGATTTGTATCACTCATGACATGAAGTGCCGAAGCTTCCTTTCCGAACGCGGTCTATCGGACATTCCCAACGGTGAAGAGAAATACTTTAGGAGGCAATACCGCTTCCAGAAGGACCTGGCTGCTCTGCAAGCGGGCCTCTAAATCCCAACACCCGTCAGATCGGCGCAGTGTGTTGCCGATCTGGCGAGACACTTTGCATGGTTCTTTGTCGACTGGCCTATCCCAACCGTCTGTTCGAACTTGAATTAGCGTTTGGACGGAACTCGTCGGTGTTCGCCAGTATTGTGAGCCTCATCGTGGGTCACATTAACAAGACGCTCGGCCACATGCTCGCTGACATGAACATACATAGGTGGTTGACCCTCGCGAAACTGGAGCTGTGCTCACAGATGAGACCCTCCATGGTTCGTGTGAATTTCGCGTTTCCATTGTTTCTAGCACGGTTGCTCTGTCTGGTAAAAAGTTACTCTTTCTGATACGCCAATAATTTACCTCATTACTTTTGTTTCGGCACGAAAAAACAAGGTGTACATGGGCAGTGTCAGGACAAGTCACGACGAACGCGTTTGTAATCTGAGTTTTAGTAGGCTACTTTTCTGAGCTCTCTGTGCTCTACTTTACGCTCTGCAAGAAGCATCATTCCCTCCGCGCATGCGTGGCGAGCTCTGAGTTGGAGCGTATGGTTAGCGGAGTGAGCGTGCGCTCCGCTTCACAAGTTGCAGAGCGGACTGCCCTCAGCATCCTTAGCGTGATCGCTTAGATCTCAAGATGGCTGCTCTAACTCAATACGCGTCGATGTTTTTCACCATGACTTCAGCCTGAATGAGACTGAATCAAGAAGTAAAGCGTACGCCCCACGCGTGAAAAGTAAACAATTCTATTTTAGTGCTATGTCAAACAAAAGAGCATGCATAATCAAACGAAGTGAACGAGTATCACTTTGCAACCAGCACGGTGTCGGTAAAGTCGTTGCTTTTTTATGGACCTTCTATGCTATGCAGTCATATGTACGGGAGCGCGCGCTTGAACGCCGATTATACCTGTGCACGCGACCTCCTGTCGAAAATGCCACTCAAAAGTTGTCCACGAGCATAGCGCTCGCAAGCCGCACCAAAACACCGTTCCTCTCAACTTTATTTATTCACATTCGCGCGAAATTTTTAAATTGTCTAACTTTACTCCGGAAATGTTCGCCTTGGATTTCTTTGGTAGATTTAGAGAATAATAGGGACTTGAATACAGCCTTTTTAAGAGTGCAGGTCATGCTGCCACTATTCTTCGAGGCCGCCTTTTTTTGGCCAAGCGTCTAGGGAGCTAAATAGCTGCGCCATTGTCATCATGGATGCGACTCTAACTGTATTAGGCACGAATGCTGCGTCAATGCTGGATATGAACTCGGTTCTTGTCAGAAGTCTCGCATTAAAAGCGCTGCCCAAAATATGGTGGCCGAATATGTTACCCAGCGTTTTTTTTTTAAGAGTTACCAAAATCGGTCGAAGGAATATTCCACGTCAAGTTTTTGTCTGGTGAAAATCGGACAGGCATAAACAATGCAAAATTTAGTAAACACAACGCTGAACTTCAAAGCAGTAACGGTAGATTAGAACGCTTTTCGGAAGTTTCGTTTTGAATTCCGGCGTAGCGGGCCTCGCATGCATTGTTTGACGGCCTCAGAGTTTAGCGGAATTAAGGAACAACTAAATCTTTTATTAAACTTACGGTACACATTTTTTACAACCCTACCATAAAAATACGCTTTATCTTATATGAGTAACAAGTCCCATCTCACATTTGTTGGTAGTGTTTAAATACTGCCCTGTTGTAAGTGTGCCTTTTTGTTCTTTTTATTTGGCCATCAAAAACAAGGGAGCAACCCTGGACAACTGTTGGAGTTTCGTTGGCCACACAGCACGCCCATATGCCGTCCATCAAAGAATCACAAGCTATACTTTTCTGTTCACAAGACTGTGCTCGTCGTGAAGTACCAGGCAGTGATGTGCGCAGACGGCATAATATTTCAGCTGGACGAACCCTACGAGGACCATGGACATGATGAAAGGGGTCTACCATGTTTTTTTGTTTTTTTTGGCTCAATATTAGAATGCGTAAACTGAGCACAGTGAATGTTATCTAAGCTTTTGTACTGAGGGAAATACTTATCCAACTAGGCTGAAAGGCACCTACAAATATTTTAATAAAACAACATTTACTAAAGACTGCCGTATTACTTCTCAGATGTGCGTGTGAATATGGCATCTATTCAAATTACAGTGTTACGGTTGACTTCAGCATTGTAAAAGTAGCCTGTGTTGCGTGGCCTTTTATTGCAAGCAAACACCATGGCACAAGTGAAGCTGAAACTAGGCAGGAGCTCGAGACGAAAAATGTACTTTCAAAAACACACAAAAGAAATGAAAAGAAGTGTGTAGTCAAGCAAAATGGTTTCATGTCACCCCTTAAGGCAGATATGTACACTGCGCTCCAATGCTAATACGAACACGATAAAATCGCTTTTATTTGCAGTTTATTTCTTTGACAACTATTGAGAGAGCTGAATTTTTTTTGTTCACATTAGTGCCCCAAACAAGACCTCTATTCCACACCAATAGGTTGATGCCAGCCCTTCGAATTTAACCCTTTCCCTACCATGGACGACCTGGGTTCGTCCACACTGTTTGTACCGCTCCTCTCGAAGACGAGCTGGGCTCGTCCACATTGATTCGGGCTCCAATACGCTACCATGGACGAACTGGGCTAACCCACGTGTTTTTAGCGAGCTTTGCCGTGGAGAGATGGCACTTCACGGAAAATAAAAACCTGGTAATTTTTTTTTATTTTGGCAGAAAATTGTTCCAACGCAGACGACAGGGGATTTAAAAAGGGCGGCCTCAACTTCTGGTCGCTGCGTTCGTAGTGACGATGTTGCCTAAAAATTGGGGCAAAAACGAAGATATCGTGACGTCTCTTCAGATTCAGAAGACGAGGAAATGAATCGTTCATCGAACAGCGAGAGCGATGCAACTGAGTTATTGGATTTTAGTTTAGACGACTCCGATTTCGATGAGGACATCGTGTCGGCGTGTCGGCATTGGACTAGAATCAATGTAGAAAATCCCCCTCCATCCCCTCCACGTTTTGCGTGCACTTTGCGTGCAAGGTGATGTGAACTGTCTGCAGTACTGCTACGCCAGGCCTGAACGTCCATGTGCAAGGTGACGTGAACTATCTGATAAAATGCAGTGAAGCGGAACTTTAGACCCTTTTTCTTTTGTAGTCTGTTTAAAGATTTCTCATATAATAAATATTTTGGCATTTTTTTGGCCTTTGCATTGCATATTGAAATTATAGGGCACATAAAAATATTAAATATTTTCAAGTCTTTTTTTTTCAAAATTTTTGCGCTAGGAAAAGGGTTAAGGTGAAAATCAACAATATAGGATTGATTGTTCCCGTTAACGGTGTCGCGCAGTGCACATAAACACTAAGGTACCCTATCACAAACCGAAGCATATGAAGAAGGAAAAAACTCATTTCATTGGGAAGACAAAAAAGTAGAGATATAAATGGAGCACTCACTTTTGCTAATTTTCACTGTCTCGCTGCAAAAAGTTACCTAACAAAATATCTGTCCTTTTGCCGACTGCTCGCATAGAAAATTCGAGCCCGCTTCCTTAGACAAGGCAGCACCTGTTCCCACCGTTCAGGGGCCGTGAAAGGATTGAGGCCAGCGATTTCCCGAAGCAGCCAGAGGTTTTCAACCACCGTGAAACGTTTTCTGCAGGACGCCGTTTTAAAGAAAGTTTGCCCAGCCACCTTATAGTGCAGCGAGGTTCATAACGGTCAAGCACGCTCCCAAGCATGCTTTCAAGTGACGAGCACCCATTTCGAATTCCCTTCCAGAACAACACCATCTACTGAAGCTTTACTGAGAGTGGAACGCGCTTCCTAAAATGGGGAGGAAAGCGGAGCTGACGCTTCACGCTCAAATCCCAGAGCGGGTCGCGCATGCGCGACAGCGACTCTGCTTCCCATAGAGCGGAGCGAGAAATCCGAAAACGGTCTACTAAAGCTCTCTAATATATATGCTCTATGGCACGCTCTTTGTTGAGTGCGCAATAAAGGGTGCGACGGCCTCCGAGCTTAGGTGAAAACGTTATGTTTAATCCACCTTCCGTCGCGCTTGTGCCAACGAGTAGCGTTGTCATCTTTGTTCGTGGCGACGCTGAACATATTGACTGCTATATGCTACTAGCCAACTACTAGCCAACAATTGCCACTGGAAACTATTCCAGTTCGTAAACGGAAATATCTCGAAATTATCATCACAAGATCCTAATAGCCATTTGTAGCAATTTCAAGCCAATCTAATTAAAAATAAATGCCTATATCTAAAAAAGCCACCTGAAGTCATTTTTATCCATAAACATCACCCGGGCGCGCGGTTTTAAGCGCGCGCCCGGTTGATACCGTGGCTGCGGGGCACGCACTTAAAAGTATGCTTCAAAGGCTCCGGTAGTGCTGTACTCGGAACGCGGCAGCGGTTTGCTAAAGGTCCCCAATGATATACCCCAAGTATCGAATGCTTTCGTGGGCGACTTTGCATTTCCCCAAATTGGCCATGAAGCCCACTTCGACCACCGTGCGGAGGAGAGCCGTCATGTGGTCAACGTGATCGCTCCAGGACGCGGAGTAGACGACAACGTCGTCAATATAGGCACACGTGTACTGACGGTGGGGTGCCGAAAAAGACGAAGAAGTGGTCGTAAGCGGACGCTCTGTTCCTTCGCGGCTTCTTGAAACCCTACTTTTGGATCGCACTCCTTTGAAGTCGGGGAGGGCGCCCTTTCAGGGCTCCCGTTCTAGCCCCATTGATATCCCAGCAAGCCGGAGAGGGCATGATTCCTTCAAGCGACAGCTCAGCAGCCCTTGTTGCCATCACGCATGGTCAGCAAACTTGCCCAACCGATGATGGTCCTTCCTCCCTCCCTGAAGGCAACCGTTATAAACTTTTCTCACCGTTATCCGTTAGTGACATCGCCGACATGAACACCGAGGATAATGCGTCCGGCAAGTGGCACCCCGTTAAATCAACTCAAGAAAGGCAAAAGCAGAAGAGATCTACCTCCTCATCTACAGTGCATCTCTCAGGAAATTGCACCACCTCAAGAAGCACTGAGTCGCTGACGGTAATCTTTACATCAAACAAGCCTGATTAGATTATCACTACGCTCGGAAGCCTGAAGATCTCTAAAGCTCTAGAACTCTAGAAAAGCTTTGTCCTGAGTGCATCATCTAAGTACGCGTCAATGACAGACTCAATTTAATCGCCATTGACACACGAAACGGTCAGATAACGAGAACGCTTCTCAACTGCACGTCCATCTGCGGCCTAAAGGTAATCGCCTACGAACCTTCATCGCGCTCTGCGGCAGTAGGTGTGATTCGAGATGCCTAAACCAACCTATCTGACGCCGAGATTACTGAGAACATCAGATCGACAGTTCGCATAACAAGACTGCGTAGACTGGGCGCCTCCAAGTCTGTCAAGATTAACTTCGCTGGTACCGAATCGCTATCTCATGTCCTCCTTGGCCACGTCCGAGACTCAGTGGCAGTTTTGAAGAATCGGCCAATCCAGTGCAGTACAAACATTGCAGTGGCTTTGGACATCGCGCCATTGCCTGCAAGAGACCTCCTGGATGCAGTAGATGCGGTGAGTGTCACGTGACAACAGACACAGAAAAAGTCGATTGCTCGGATCGCCCCGCCAACTGCTTGAACTGCAACGGTTCGCGTGAGGCAACGTCACTATTATTCCCTAGGTGGAAACATGAACAAGACATTCTAACCTATGCCAAGAACCACAATCTGAGCTTTCCTTCGGCGACATCTGCACTCCAGCAGCTGAAGCAGAGCAACTTGGCAGGGAAGAATTCACAACCCAACATAAAATCAACTGGCCCACCACTGATTGTAGAGCCAAGCAAGAAGATGGAAGTGCAGAAAACACCTCCACCTCCACGTCCAGGAATAACGTATGCCACCCCTCTGGCAAATCAAGAAACAAACATTCCAGTCATCTTTGCCAAAACGAAACCAAACTCAGAGCCTTCACGTACGGTGACTGAACGAAAGCAGGAACCAAGACAGGCAAAGAAAAACACATCAGAAATGGAAACAGACAGTGTCGAGACAACCTGGACCTCGATCATGAAGCTCATACTCAATTTATCTTGCAATGTACTTGCCTCAATCACTGCACCCTGGGCTCAAACCTCTCACTCAATACTGACAACGCTCCTCACGCTCTTCACCACCTAAGCCTTATTTGAGGCCATGAGCAGTGGAGGGAAATCTGAAGCCGCCAAGAAAAGTGCCACTGCTGCTTCAATGGAACTGCGTTGGAATTCAACCCCGTCTACCCGAGTTAAAGCTACTGCAACAGACAATGCCCATCCCAAATCTTGCACTATGTGAAGCGGGCTTACCGCTGCAGCCAACAATTTCCGGTGTACAAAAACCCATCGATCTCATCGTTTCCCAATGGTAGTGCAGCACTCAATGTGCGTTACGGAGTGCATCATATGGAGATACCAGTTGATGATGATTTGTGCACGGAGTTGATAGTCCTAGCAGCGGACAGAGTGCAACTTAGAGAATAATATCTCAGCGTCGTATCGGTTTATGTACGGCCTCGTGTAAAGGTTATGGCGCACCATGCATTCACGATTGCGCCCATCAAACCATTCTGCCAATCCTTGGCTGCCAGGCTGCTGCGTAGCTGCCTCGCCTCAGACCCGATCACATGGTCGTGTCGCCGCGGGGTCGATCGGGATCTCGAATTCGGCTCCCGACGCTCCGCTTTCTGTCCTAGCCACTGAAGGGCGCGATGCAGGCGCCCCCGTGGCGGGTGAGGAGAAACCTCCTCGCCCATCGATGGATATATACTCCGGAAAATTAAAAACAGCGCGGAAAGACGAGGACCAGACAAAGAAGTGACACGGACGTAGCGCTGACTTACAACTGAGTTTATTGAACGCAAACTCGCAATATTTATTTGCGGTGTCACGAACAAAAGAACATAAACAATTCAGCCCATGTGATGTATCAACAATAAAAATAAAACAATGATAAAAAACATTGAAAAAAAATAATGAAATGCGCCATGACACAGCCGTACAGAGTATGTGCTAAAAATCGAGCAAGACACGGAACTAGAAAATTCATCTCTTTGCCTGATAGGGCCACAGAAGGACTGCTTACACATGCTGCACCCAGCCTCGCTATCTCAACAGCCTCTAGAATTTCCCGAGTAAGCTTACTCGGGAAATTCTAGAGGCTGTTGAGATAGCGAGGCTGGGTGCAGCATGTGTAAGCAGTCCTTCTGTGGCCCTATCAGGCAAAGAGATGAATTTTCTAGCTCCGTGACTTGCTCGATTTTTACTTACTCGGGAAATTCTAGAGGCTGTTGAGATAGCGAGGCTGGGTGCAGCATGTGTAAGCAGTCCTTCTGTGGCCCTATCAGGCAAAGAGATGAATTTTCTAGTTCCGTGTCTTGCTCGATTTTTAGCACATACTCTGTACGGCTGTGTCATGGCGCATTTCATTATTTTTTTTTCAATGTTTTTTATCATTGTTTTATTTTTATTGTTGATACATCACATGGGCTGAATTTTTTATGTTCTTTTGTTCGTGACACCGCAAATAAATATTGCGAGTTTGCGTTCAATAAACTCAGTTGTAAGTCAGCGCTACGTCCGTGTCACTTCTTTGTCTGGTCCTCGTCTTTCCGCGCTGTTTTTAATTTTCCGAAGTATGTACCAACTCGCCCAAGCCTCAACTGTAGATATATACTCGGTGGGGCAGGGGGCGAGAGGCCTCTAAGAACTCCGGACGGGACCGAGACGCAGGCACTGGCAGGCAAGTGGGTGGTGACCGGATCTAGGGTAATCGCGGGACACAAGGCCTGGGGGCCTTCTTTGTGTTCAGCTTTTGGGTTAACGTGCGTTTGTAAATATCTGTGTAATGTAGCTTGTATTTGAAGTTTAGATTGAGTGTTTTGTAGCGTTGTGTTTTATTGTACCAATAAACTGGGAGCGGAATTCCGCTCCCGTGAAAGAACCAGGCTGGACTCGGGTTGTTGACGGACCAGATGGGAAACGGCGAATCGGCGGCGGTACGCGATTTCCTACAAGGTAGCGTTAGACGCTATAGTAAAAGAACTTTGTAAACGCTGTCCAGCCCCAGTCATTATATGTGGCGATTGGAACGCTCATCATGAATTGTGGGAAGACGCAAGACTTGATGAGCGAGGACGACTACTGGCCGAAATCTTCGAGGATGAAGAGCTCGCAATCGCAAATGACGGATCACATACTTTTTTCAGATATCCTGCCTCTTTTAGTGCCATAGATGCGACCGCACATTCGTCGGAACTTCAAGTAACGTGGCAAATAGCTCCTTACACGATGGGCAGCGTCCATTTCCCGATTTTTGTGTCTATGAAAGGTTTCCAGACCTCCCGAACAACGAACATTTCATGTCACAAATTGGGACACTTTTCGCTCTGGCCTTGATGACTCAAATCTAAATATCGTGGACACAATAATTCGAAGCAAGAAGGCAGCAACAAAAACAATTCGGCTACCGGAGCATTTCCCAGCACCCGATCTCACGTTACAAAATATCTGAACTGCACGGCGGCGATCGCAGCTATGTCTTATGCGCACGGGACCTGGTATATATAAAACAAAATTTAATCGCGTCAATGATTTTATTCCCCGTTACGCAAATAAGCTGAGCCGAGCGCAGTGGGAAAAGCTGTGGTCCAGTTCTGATATGCACACTCCGATTTCCAAGGTATACCGCATCATCGACAGCCTTTCCGGTAGAAGAAAACCGCGCGCACCGCACGCATCCTTGGCCCTTTCACGTGGCACCAACATTGGCAATATTGCTAAAGAGTTCGCTGTCTGGTACGCAGCAGTTCAAAGCAAGCCACCAAGCAACGTTTAGCTAGACACTTCGACATCGGCACTGGATACGGCATTTACTGCGAAAGAACTTGAGGCGGCACTGCGAGCATGTAGGCGAAAAAGTTCCCCTGGCCCTGATGAAATCAGCAATCAGATGCTACAAAACCTTCCAACCACCTACATAAAATATATTTTGAATTTTTTCAATGAAATATGGATCACCAGTAAAATACCAGATATCTGGCTCGCGGCATGGATAATACCAATCAAGAAACCTTCCAAACATTCAGCTCTCCTGTCCTCGTATCGTCCAGAATCTTTGGCATCATGCCTGTGTAAACATATGGAGAGGATGTTGCATGCCAGGCTTACGCGGTGGATCGACACAAAGAAGTTATTCCCACATTGCATGACTGGCTTCTGGTCACGACTCTGCTCAACAGACAGCATTCTTGATATTGTAAGTGACACCGAGCACAATACCAATCAAGGTAGGTCAACAATGGCAGTATTTTTTTGATGTCACACGGGCTTTTGATCATGTTGATCCCTCAGCAGTTCTTCGATCTTTCACAGCCATGGGAATTACTGGTCGCGTCCAAGGCTTCCTCAGCAACCTGTTGAGCCACCGAAGTCTCAAGATGAAGCTCGGGTCGTCCCTCAGCACTTCTCGTTCGTGCGCTCTCGGTTTACCGCAAGGAAGCGTGCTATCACCACTACTCTTCAGTATCATCATGGCTGGCCTTCCGGATGCACTGCCTAAGCGTTTTGCTTTAATCAAAATTTCGCTATACGCAGATGACATTTGCATATGGGTCTCGGGTCGCAGCCATAAAAACCTTCGTGACATTGCCCAAACAGCCATTCACTGCGCCCAACAATACGTTCAAAGCGTAGGACTACAACTTGCAGCTGAAAAGACCGAGTACATCTTATTTCCGGGTCGTCATCCCCGTGGAGCTAATTTGAAGCTGTATCTCGGAACAACAAAACTTCGTCAAGTCCGAAAGTACAAGTTTCTGGGCTTTACACTTGATGCTAGATTGATTTGGAAAGATGCTGTTGATGCTTCATTCCATTCAGTATCTATCGCAGCTAATGCCGTACGCCGAGTGGCTGGTGCATCATGGGGTAATGCTCCACGATCAATGCTTGGCCTTCATTCCTCACTTGTCCTGAGTCGCATCCTGTATATGCTACCCTTCGAATCTCCCTCACCAACAATATAAGAGAGGCTCGAGAGGCTCCACAGGAAAGGCATCCGCGCTGCTCTTGGTGTACCTCAAGCCGCTAGAAACGAGGTAATATACAGGGAAAGTCAAGCTGCACTTCTACGTCTGAAGGCTACTGAGAAACGTCTTATTCAGCTCCTTCGTCTTCTCGAAACGCCTGCCGGACGGAGACTCCTTCAGAGGCTACACAACAGGAGCTACTCACACTTCAAATCACGCTTTCACACGCTACAATAATTAGGTTGGCGCCCATCAGTTTCCGTTATTCTGACAGCGTTGCGGCTGGCCCCTTGTATTGGAAATGGGCCCAACTGCAGAGAGATCATTCCACAGTTACACTCTAAAAGCAAAACTTCACAAGTTGTGGCCAAGGCTCTCACAGAAGACCACTTTTCTGTGAGCTATCCAGACTTTCTTCGAGTTTACACAGATGGCTCAGTGAATGCATCATTACGAAGCAGTACAGCTGTTTTCGTCATCCCTGAAGTGCAGTGCGAATGGAATAACAAATTTCATCGCATGGTCTCTTCAACCGCAGCTGAAGTTGTTGCAATCACAGAGGCAGTCGTCGCACTAAGTCGTTACCATCCTAGAAACGTAGTGGTGATCACAGACTCCCGATGTGCTCTTCGACGACTTCTCATGTGTACCGAAACGACAACCAGCAGGGCCAGAATTACCCTACAACATATGGGAGCAAACGGATTCGTGGTGCAGCTTCAGTGGGTCCCGTCGCACATTGGGATTAAAGGAAATGAAGCTGCTGATCGGTTAGCCGCACAAGCTCATCATCGGACCCCCTCGCTCAAACCACCTGACGACCCTCGCCAACATAGAGCAGCTGTTCGCCGACACATTGCGTCTCTGCATCTAGGTACAGATACTCACTACCCATGCATAACGAAGGGACTATCGCGCCTGGAAGCTACAACCCTGTCCAGATTACGTACAAGAAGTGCTAGGACACCCGCGTGGGTATACAAGATGGGAGTCACGCAGTCTCCGCTTTGCTCAACATGTGCCGTCCACTGCGATCAAGATCACCTGCTTCTGGAGTGCCCAAACTTTCAATCACAACGAGATACACTTTTCCAGCGTCTCCGGGCGATCGGCGTGGCACATGCAACTGCAGATGACCTGACTTTTTCTAGCGGTTCACGATCACACCGTGAAAAGACGCAGCGCTTTCTACCCGACTTCTTAAAATCGACGACTCTGCTTACACATTTGGGACCATATCTTCTTAATCAAACGATGCTCCCAATGTAATTGCGTACTTTGGAGCGCACATAGGTGCTGCTTTAGGACAAAATGTGTGAATGTGAATATGTATGAGTGAGGTTGTATGTGAGCAACAAAGCCAACACATCAATGTTAGGCTAACACCTTAATATTAAAACGTCATTCTCTCTCCTCTCTGGGGTGCCATCACTCGATTCATCACGCGCTAAAAGGTGTAACTCGAGTTTCTTAGCCCATAGGTAGGGTGTGTATTTTCCGGTTTTAACCGAAAAACACCGATAAACATCCGTCGGTGACAAAAATACAAAATCGGTTAAAACCGAAAAACACCGGTGGTTGGATATTTTCGCCCCGGTTAAAACCGAAAAACACCGGTCGTTGCACGTTTCCGACCTAGCGAAACCCTTTCCCCGTGGAGGTTCGTCAAACGTGTTACCTCGTGGATCCTGCATTCTTTCAGTGTCTATGCATGGCTTGCACGTGGCGTCAGTCCGCCCTCCTTTCTGGGGGTGAAAAGCGTCTACACTGTTAGCAAGTCCCGTGTATTTGGCGAATATTTGGGGTGAAAAACACGCCATTTACACAAATTACCATAAATTTACACGATGAGTAACGGATAATTCGTTCAGAAATCATGCGAGGTTGTAAAAAACGTGTTTTGGTTCGGTCATACACGCATAACCGTGTAGCCGACCTCGAAAACACACATCGCCCCCGGCGACGACCGCGGCATTGCCGGCTATCGAAGCACCGGAATGCTTGGGGACACACTTAGAAAGGACCGTCGAGACAAATGCCGCGGAAAGAAACAAGTCTCGGAGACAGATATGCACCAAAAGCAATTGCGCCATGTCGCAGGACGTTGGCGAAACCCACACTTACCGGGCTCGCCGCCATCTTCTGGTCGATGGCAATGCGGCTCGCTTCATGTCGCCCATGTTTGTATTTAGTTTAGGGGTCCTGATAACAGTTTCTTAGACACCACAAATAAAGTTATGGGTCTAATTATTCGTTCCAAACAGTTAAAATGGATATAAAAAGCGTGTCCTCGATGTGAACACGTGACATTGCAGTTGGTTTCGTTTTTGCTTCAGCCTTCAACTGCAAGCGATCTGGCGATCTGGCCACGGCGCAAGAGCAACGCCGATGTACGCTGGAAGCAAGCGCCGGTTGGCTTTCGCTGTTTTTGTTTGACCGGAGAAAATCTTGCAAGTACGCATGGCGTCGCTACTGTTTTGGTTTGACGGGACGCGAGAAGCTTCGCATAGAGCTGCGGAGTTTGCGAGCACATAGTGAAGACGTGACCGGAGAAGTGCCCCTGTGATGTTCCTGGAAGACGGAAAGTAGCATTCGTAATCGTCGTGTGTGCTTTGAAAGCGAAGGGAGTCACAGGGTCCACGAGTTCGCAACCACAAGCCAAGGTTCACGACAGCGCGGCGTTGACTTCGGCGATCTCGTTCTGTTTGGTGCAACCCGGCGATGCGAAAAAGAGCTGAAACATTCGTCGTGTGTGGTGCGGTGCTTCGTATTCCGGGTCTGTTTGAACCACGCTTTTAACACGGAGCGCAAATTGTTTGTTACGTGGTGGAGGTTCAACGGGTACAGTCCCGTCGTCGTCAGCTGATCCGGTCCAGCTGGTCCGGGAGGACGCAGCGAGCGTTTTTAAAAGTAAATCTTCCCTCGTTCCGTTTCGAACTGTGGAAGTATCCCGACACATACCGTGAGTAAAAAGCAGCGGGCGTTTTCAACAAAATTACGTTGTTTTAATTGAATAATGGACTCCGGATTGTTGTCTTAAATCTGCCGTTTTTTATGCTTCGTGTTGGACTGCGTTTGCATAGCGACGCACACCGCTCGAGTATGATTCGGTCCTGCAACGAGTTTGTTGCGGCAATCATGCGGCGTGAATAAATAAGGGCAAGGTTTCTTACCTGCCCACAGATGCATGTACTGAGACCATTTTTTATGTTGTGAACGTAGTGCTCTTTCTTTATTTTGGAAGACGCGTTGGTGCATTTATTATGGTACAATCACTTGAGAGTTGAGAAATTAGAGAGCGAGCAAGCTTTCTCAACTTTGTCTCTTTCTCTCTGGCACTGCCCTGTTTCAGTTGCAGTAGGCATATCTACTAGCAGGTACAAACTGCTCTAAAGCAGGTAAAAAACGGGAAGCTTAGGACGGTGCGGACGCCGTGTTTCGCGCTTTTCGCAAGGTGACAGGGTAAATGCTTTTGTGAGATATGCGGAATATGCAAGCGATTTTGTTACGCCCGTCGTTTGCGTCTCTCCAGCAAAACGAATAAGATGATCTACTACAAAGGCGCAATCACAAGCCAAGATTTAAGATAGCAGTCGTTTGCTTCGGTGATCCGTGTAGCTGTATTTTACCCTGCTCTCTGCAACACCGTGTCATGACGAAGAGCTGGAATGGTCACGGTTTGTGCTGGCCTCCCAGTTGACAGAAACCCGCGTCGCCCGCATCGGCACCGAGTGCGCTTGGGCTGTTGATGCTCCAGCCTTTCATCCGCGGCTTGTCGCCAGCTCATCCTGCTGCTCAACGGTGAGGAAGCGGCGAGAGTAACCTCGGAAGTGAATGTAAATCCTCGTTCATTCAGTCATCCGGTGTCAAAGTGTGGAAGATGTCCAACGTGTACTGAGGGCGGGAACTACGAGCGTTTTGCCTTGCTTTTATAACCGAAACCAGAACAACGAGATAACTGCCTTGCGTACTCTAAAATGACGGAAGCAATACGTTTCAACAGGTCGAGTACGTCACCGGGGATGTCGGCGAGACGGTGCACACTGTTTAAACGCTTGCAGTATCCACGAGTGGTACCAGGAAAGCGACGTCAACAGAGAAGGAGCTCGCGATTCAGCATAATACACTGCTACGGGCCCGTGTATCTTCAAAGTTCGGGGTGGTGGCAGTATAAAAAAAAGACGGATCAGCGCCCCACACCAGTGTTCACGAATAACACCGGTCACAAACTCCCAAGCCCCACCGCTCTTCTCGACCCCGAGACGACATACGACAACAAACTGCATCAAAACGCCCCAAAAGTGAAGGCGTCTGCTCCCGTACTGCAACTGCTGCAACTAGCGGAAGTGAAGTGTTGGGCGGATGTCCGGATGTCCTTCACAAAAATATATAAAAAATGCTTTGCGCAAGGATCATTTTCATTTATTATTGTATACGTAATGACAAAATCCCAATAATTTGTTTTTCTATCTGATTCATGCTAGTCGGACTGCTCATAACACTGGTCAAGCAAGAAAATAACAAAAATTTGAACTTTTTCATGACCGGTTTAAGATTTATTGTTAACATATCATTATTTATTGCAACGGACTAGCATTATAGATTTGGCCTCCATACTTTTTAAATGCAAACAGTTCTAACACACGGCTGTCCATTGCGCCGTGTTTTGTGTATTCTTCTATAAATCTGTAATGGTCAGTGACCAAGGAGCTCACCCGCACATGTCAAGCTTATATGCGCCGCGCGGAGAAATGGATATCGAGTAGGAAGTGTCGGGCGTTGTGTCGGTTGTTGTGTTTGTGTATATGTCGGTGCCATGTAGCTGTGTGCTGTGTTGCCTGCGTTGTGCGTACGGTTGCTGTGTGGCCGTGGTCGTTCCCAGTGTTAACAGATTCGTCTTTTTTTTAAAAACAGGCTGCTAGAAATCTCGATAGGTGGCGCAAGTTACCGCCCGATTCTAAATAGTTTGCTCAAGTTATTTATCCATGTGAGTTCGGCATTCGTTTTTTTTCTTTTTTTGTCTAGCGGCTCGTTGAAGCTATTGACACCGCCGACTTTCGACAACACACGTACGTACCTTTGCAAGTAGCTACGTCCGCCGCTTGGAGACTTTACTGTGTATAAAAGATATCGAACGAGAACTAACGCGCCCTGTGTGCTTTCAATTCGGCTGAAAGGCGCGCGGCTCGCTGGGCTCGTCTCTCGCCTGTTCTCGGCCGCTGGCCGCCATGCTTCATAAGGAACACGCTCGAAACGGTTTTGCGGAAGGAAGACACGGTGTAGCGTGTTAAGTTTACACAGCAACTCATGTGTAGACGAAAAACACAGATGGCCTCGTGTAAAACGAACACGTTTCGACGTGTCCGCTATGGGACAACGGTTTACACGTCTGGGCGTGTTATTTTTGCTAACAGTGTAGTTAACGCAGTAAAAGCTAAGTTCTCACACGCCTTTCCCCATTGTGCCGCCCATGGCCCCCTTTTGTGGAAAAATTAACGCAGCGGAGTTTACGCTCTCACGTGCCTTTTCCCCATTATGTCTGGCCAAGTAATGTCGGTGCAAGCCATGTATTCAGAGGTTGCTGTGGTTCCTGGAAGACACTACGAACATCCGTGTCGTACAGGGCTACTGAGCTTTCAGAACTGAGATGCGTTCCTTGTTATCTGTTTAGTTTCCATGGGCTTTTGGGGAAACGGAAAAAGGGTTTTGTTGGCGGGGGAGTTTTTCGGCTGTATATAAAAGAACCGTTCTGTAAAAAAATTTGTAGACGTGTTTGAGAAGGCGCGTCCGTCCTGCGTCTGCGGGTTTTCTTAACCTGAGACTTACTTCCCTTCGTCTCTCACGCGGAGTAGAAGGCCACCAGGATGGGAAGTAAGCGGAAAGCTCAGGATGACTACGCTACAGATTTCATGGATGAATCGTCGTTCTGGTTCCGCGTGCCAATTGTTAATCCGTGCATAAACGTGGAGCTGCCAGAGAGATTTGTGCCTTATGAAAGTATCTATCGGCTGGTCCTCCGAGACGAGAGCTAGCTGAGTGACCTAGAATCAGAGTTTCTTTGTTACCGCCAGTATGCTGTGACTAGCACCATTGATCCAGTGTTATTTTGGAAACTTCATTTACCTGACTGGACACTACTGTCCTAAGCCTGGCTGGACATTTTGGGATTTCCTGTGTCCAGCGAAAATGTGGAGCGTGTGTTTTCAAAATTGCGGGTTGTGAAAACGTGCTGCCATGACGGATGCAAGTCTCTCGAAGTATGCTTGTTTTTACTATTGTTATGAATGGCCCCCGGACCAGACCCTCTCGATCTAAACCACCCGGCACTGGGGAACCCCCTTGAGAATCGTCGCCATATGGTTCCGGTCAGTTGAGATTGAGCCCGGAAACGAAGCGAGCGGCGACAAAGGGATGGCTTTCGACGGAGGACCACCGTGTTGATGCCGCCACACCTAGGCGCGAAGCTGAGCCGGACCCTTACTTCTGGCGGGGATTACACTGGCCCGAAACTGGGTCACCCGACGCAGGAACCGGGGATTATTGTGCGAAGATTCCGGATGACGGTGCGCCAGCTGCGGGACCTCCGTGAGGGTGTGTTCAGCACGGATCATCTTCGGACGCCACTTGCGGTTGTTCCGGCCCAACCCTTTAAGTCTCACAAATCCGCCTAATGGAGAGATCGGCACCACCTCGGCCAGCGTCGTCTCCCCGGCTGAGAGTGGACCCTTTGTTATTGCCTCCTCGGCGCGGCATTCGAGGGCGGGAGTGACTCGGCGCCGGGATGTGATGTCCGGCCGCTACTACGCTGTGGGCTTGTGCGTGCTAGTGGGCGGGGCCTGACCAGTTGGGGAACGGCGTCCTGGCCTAGAGACGTAGGGAAGGGGGACCTTATAAAAAGAGCGGTTTTACGCGCTCTCGGTGTGTTCTCACGTTGTTCTCATGCCGTACGGCAGACTGTACATAGAATGTAAATAAACAGTTTGAGAAGAGACACCCTGGCTCGCTACCAACTCTGCCGGATGTCCTGGGCGACGCATGGCTCCAGCGGAGATCGACTACATGGACAAGTCCCGAGTCGCAACAACTGGTGGCAGCGGTGGGATTCGACTCCAAGCCACTGAGGAGACCTGGTACGATTCGACTCCAAGCTGCGGAAGAGACCTGATGGGAGCGACGGCACGGAACCTGCGGAGTTCGGGCTGCGGCACCGGTGAGTGTTCGACACTTTTCCTTTGAGATTTACCAGGATTTGGATATCAAGGAGTAATATTTAATCTGGTTCTGAACGTCTACCTGGAAGAAAGAAAATGGTTACTTCCAGGTGTGTGATAGGAAAAGTGACTTACACGTCAGGTGTCATGGATCTTAAGGCACTACGCAAACCAGATCTAGAGGCAATTTGCCTAGAGTTGGGGATCGACATTGCGGGCCTGAAAAGAAAGCCTCAAATTATGGATGCTATTCATCGGTCCGGTGCTGACGGAGACGAACTGCAGGAGTGTTGGGAGTTTATTCAGGAACGCGAGAAAAGAGAGCAAGAGGAAGAAAGGAAACGCGAGAAAAGAGAGCAAGAGGAAGAAAGGAAACGCGAGAAAAGAGAGCAAGAGGAAGAAAGGAAACGCGTGGAAAGAGAAAAGGCGCAGAAAGAGTCCGAGGAGAGAGCAATCGAGAAGGCCAGGATCGACCTCGAGCTTGCGCGGGCAACTGGGAAACCTAGTTCAGTGGGGCAGCAGGGCTGGAAAATGAAGAATCTTTTGCAGCCCTACAAGGTTGGCGAGGATATAGGCCTATTCCTCGTCAATTTTGAGAGGGCTTGCGAGAAGGCAAGTTTCTCTCGGGAGTCGTGGCCTCAGCGCCTCTTGACGTTGTTGCCGTGTGAGGCGGCGGACGTGGTAGCCAGGCTGAGTAGGGAAGACTCGGAGGACTACACAAAAGTAAAATCGGGCCTCCTCAGAAAGTACAGGTTGTCCGCCGACGCTTTTCGCAAGCGATTCCGCGAAGTGAGGAAAAAGACCAGCGAGTCTTATCCTGAGTTTGCGTACAGCCTGAAGTCGAACTTAGAGGAATGGCTAAAGGGTTCCGAGGTTTTTGGGGACCATGACAAGGTGGTAGAGTGCGTCTGTCTGGAACAGTTTTTTAGTACCTTGCCCGAAGAAACCCGCTACTGGGTGCAGGACTGGCCTGACGTGAAGACGGTACAGCGAGCGGCGGAACTCGCTGAAGAGTTCAGCTCTCGTCGTGGCGTGCTTCCCGAATGGCACGGTCGCCAGTACAGAGACCCCTCGAAAGGGACCGGCGCGGGGTTTAAGGACAGGTTACGGCAAGGGAAAGAGAAGGGTGGCCACAACGGTAGCGCAGATGGGGCGGCGAAGGAGGGCGAAAACGGAGGAAAGAAACCCGAGGAGAAAGGGCACGGAAAGGCGTTCGAGTCCCGAAAACCTTCAGTATGCTTTAGGTGTCACGAGCCAGGGCACTTCGCTGCCGGGTGCCGTAAACCACGAGTAGTGTTTTCTTTCGTGAGTGAAGACGATGAGAACATGCGTCTGTTGGAACCCTACATGCACGATTTGGTGGTGAACGGTAGACCTTGCAAAGTTCTCCGTGACTCAGCCGCTACAATGGACGTGATTCATCCGTCCTACGTAAGTCCATCTGACTTTACAGGCGAGTGCGCCTGGATTAGACAGGTCGTTGAGGAGAACAGCGTATGTCTGCCGATTGCCAAGGTCAAAGTGGAGGGGCCTTTCGGGGAAATAGAAGTAGAAGCCGCGGTATCAAAGTCCCTGCCCGAGAGGTACCCTTACCTCTTTTCAAACAGATCCGATCACCTTCTGAGGGAAAAGGGCCTAAGCTTTGGGGAAGGAGTTGTCCAGGCTTTGACACGTTCCAAGGCGCGCGAGCTCGCAGCTAAGCAGTCGACCGAACACGGTAGTGAGGGCAGTCGGGACGAAAAGCACAATGGGTCAACTACTTCTGACTCCATCGAGATCCCTGAAGTGATCGAAGTTGCGCCCAGAGAGAGCAGTGACAGTGGGAGTGATCCGGCTGAGGATCAGGAACAAGTAGATAGACCAACTCCGGAGGAAGAGGGAAATTTTCTCTCGCCTCACTCATCGAGTTTTCAGAGCCTGGTGGAGGTGGACAGAGACACTTTAGCGGCCGAACAGGCGAGTGACCCCACCCTGAGTAACATGACAAACCACACTCAAAGGGAGGGAGTGGCTAAGCGGAACGTTTCGTTCCACACTCGTTCTGGCGTGGTTTACCGACAGTACAGGGATCGCAAAGGGGTCAGTTATGACCAGCTAGTAGTTCCGACAAAGTATCGCAGGGACCTTCTCTGTCTTTCGCATGGTAGCTCTTGGTCGTGTCACTTAGGCGTAAAGAAAACGAAGGCACGATTGCTACAGGAATTTTACTGGTCGGGTTGTTTCAAGGAGGTGGAAGAGTTTGTGCGCTCGTGCGATGCCTGTCAACGCGTTGGAAAGCCAACTGACAAGCAAAAGGCGCCACTGAAGCTAGTACCACTAATCACCGAACCGTTCCGACGTCTGGTGATTGACGTCGTGGGACCTCTTCCGGTGACCGATTCGGGATACCGGTACATCTTGACCATGCTTTGCCCCGCGACTAAGTTTCCGGAAGCAATTCCCTTAAAAGAGCTTAGTTCCGCCGGAGTAGTTGACGCGCTTCTGTCGGTGTTTGCTCGGATAGGATTTCCGGCAGAGGTGCAAAGTGACCAAGGGAGTGTTTTTACTAGCGCCCTGACCACGACCTTTCTAGGAAAATGCGGCATTCGCGTAGTGCACAGCTCGGTTTACCACCCTCAGAGCAACAGCGTTGAAAAATGTCACTCAGTTCTCAAACGCGTTCTACGCACGCTCGGTTACGAGCATAAGAAAGACTGGGAAGCCTGTCTGCCTGCTACGATGTTTGCTCTGCGGACGGTCCCGCATAAAACTACTGGATTTAGTCCCGCTGAGCTGGTGTACGGGCGATCCCTGAGGTCTCCCCTCCGAATGCTACGTGAGGCATGGGAAGGCGAGGGCGAGCAGGTGACGGTAGTGGCCTACGTTTTGGGGCTCCTTGATCGCATGCACAGCACTAGAGAGTTAGTAGAGGCTAACATGAAAGCCGCGCACACGAAAGCCAAACTCTATTACGACAGAACAGCCAGACGTCGCACGTTCGCCGTAGGGGACGCGGTCATGCTGCTCAGGCCCACTAAGAAGAATAAACTAGAAGTTCAGTGGGAGGGGCCAGGTGAGGTAGTTGGAAAGTTGTCTGACACGAACTATGCGGTGAAGATGCCTGGCCGGCGTAGGGAAGCCAGGATATTTCACAGCAACTTAATGAAACCATACCGACAACGGGAGGCAGTAGTCAACCTAGCTCTAAACATGCCCGAAGAAGTCGAAACAGACTCTCCCGCGGTCGGTAACGAGGCAGGAGGTGAGTCTCTCCAGCAAATGCTGGAGAGGGTAGAACGCGAGACGGAGTTAGATCCAACACAGGTAGCCGAACTCCACGCGCTGGTTAATGAGTTTCGTGACTGTTTTGCGGATAAACCAGGGAGAACCAGCCTAGTGGAGCATGACATCGAATTAACGACCGATACTCCGATCCGTTCCAGACCTTATCGCGTCTCTCCTAGGCAGAGAGAAATCCTAGATCAGGAAATAAAGCGAATGCTGGAGCTAGGGGTCATCGTACCAGCGGAGAGCGACTACACCTCCCCGGTAATCCTGGTAGAGACTCCTGGGAAAAGTCCTAGACCCTGTGTGGACTATCGAAAACTAAACGCCATAACGCGGGACCAGACTTACCCAATCCCTAATATTGAGGAAAGAGTCGAACAGGTAAGCAGCGCAAGGTTTCTGTCAACTTTAGACTTAACTAGAGGTTACTGGCAAGTCCCCCTAACGGAGCGGGCAAGCCAGTACGCGTCTTTCATCACTCCGATGGGAACTTTTCGGCCAGTAGTGTTAAGCTTTGGCTTAAAAAACGCGCCATTTTGCTTCTCCCATCTCATGAACCGGGTATTGCAAGGGCTGGAAACTTTTGCTCTTCCTTACCTCGATGACATTGCTGTGTTTTCTGAGAGTTGGGAGGAGCACGTGGCAAATCTGAAGGAGGTTTTGAATCGCCTGCGCGACGCCGGATTGACCATAAAAGCGGAAAAATGTCAGCTAGGCCGAGCCGAAGTTAACTACCTGGGCCATATCGTAGGAAGAGGATACCGACGACCGTCTGAGCTCAAAATCGCAGCTGTAGAAGAGTACCCGAGGCCACTAACCAAGACGGACATAAGATCATTCTTGGGTTTAACGGGATACTACCAACACTACATCCGAGGCTACTCCCAGATCGCTAGTCCGCTGACAGACGCTCTTCGAAAATCTGAACCTTTGCGGGTGGTGTGGAGTGATGCGAAGGAAGACGCCTTTCGTTCACTCCAGAGACAACTGTTGAGCCAGCCGATTCTTCGGTCGCCGGATTACAGCCGTCCTTTCATAGTGCAGTGTGACGCGAGCGACCGGGGCATGGGGGCCGTGTTAAGCCAGAGGGAGGACGATGGGAAGGAGCACCCGGTCGTTAGCCGAAAACTTTCTACCAGAGAAGAGGCCTACAGCGCCTCGGAAAAGGAGTATGCATGCCTGGTTTGGGCGGCCGGAAAGTTGGATTGCTATCTGGCAGGTACGCGCTTCACTTTCGAGACAGACCACTGCCCACTCACGTGGCTCCAAAATATGTCCGCAAAGAATGGGCGTCTTCTGAGATGGAGCTTAGCTCTACAGCGGTATAATTTTGAAGTTAAGTACCGAAAAGGCAAGCTAAACGGGAATGCGGATGGGCTTAGCAGAGGCTTTGTCGCGTAGGTTGAAATTCTTGATAATGTTGCCCTTTTCTTCTATTAATATTTTTTTTGCGTGTGTAATATGGTTCGATGTCAGCCTGATTTGGATGAAAAGCATCATCATATGACTTTCTTTGGGATCAAAATTGAATGAGTTAATCGCCTGCTTTCCGAGGCGGTATATCCTTCTGACCTTTACATTTGGTTGCGTGGTGTATATTTTCTAGATATTTTGACGTATCAGTTACGGGGTTGATTGTATTCACATTAGTGGTCTTAATTGTTTGTCTTCGCTACCTGGTAAATTTCACTGGTGGAGTGTTGGGCACTGGCTGGGGTTACGGCTTCGGCTTTTTTGCGGGTTCTGTTATGCCTTCGACAGGTCTTCACCCAAGTCTGCTCCACCCGGGGCAGTTCTTCGTTCGCCAAAAAAGTCTACGGAGGAAGCGGAACTTCCTGGACTCTTCGGAGAGCAGCGGTGACTGCAACCCCTTCGAGTCCACTACCTGGCGGCGGAGGAGCTGTTATGAATGGCCCCCAGACCAGACCCTCTCGATCTAAACCACCCGGCACTGGGGAACCCCCTTGAGAATCGTCGCCATATGGTTCCGGTCATTGAGATTGAGCCCGGAAACGAAGCGAGCGGCGACAAAGGGATGGCTTTCGACGGAGGACCACCGTGTTGATGCCGCCACACCTAGGCGCGAAGCTGAGCCGGACCCTTACTTCTGGCGGGGATTACACTGGCCCGAAACTGGGTCACCCGACGCAGGAACCGGGGATTATTGTGCGAAGATTCCGGATGACGGTGCGCCAGCTGCGGGACCTCCGTGAGGGTGTGTTCAGCACGGATCATCTTCGGACGCCACTTGCGGTTGTTCCGGCCCAACCCTTTTCGTGCCACAAATCCGCCTAATGGAGAGATCGGCACCACCTCGGCCAGCGTCGTCTCCCCGGCTGAGAGTGGACCCTTTGTTGTTGCCTCCTCGGCGCGGCATTCGAGGGCGGGAGTGACTCGGCGCCGGGATGTGATGTCCGGCCGCTACTACGCTGTGGGCTTGTGCCTGCTAGTGGGCGGGGCCTGACCAGTTGGGGAACGGCGTCCTGGCCTAGAGACGTAGGGAAGGGGGACCTTATAAAAAGAGCGGTTTTACGCGCTCTCGGTGTGTTCTCACGTTGTTCTCATGCCGTACGGCAGACTGTACATAGAATGTAAATAAACAGTTTGAGAAGAGACACCCTGGCTCGCTACCAACTCTGCCCGATGTCCTGGGCGACGCATGGCTCCAGCGGAGATCGACTACATGGACGAGTCCCGAGTCGCAACACTATAATAACCAAGTGTAAGAAATATATGCTTCCTTGAGAAGTGTATGATTTTGTGAATAAAATTAGAACTATCTGTCTGTGATCAATCGCATTTTTTTCCACCGATAATCACCGATTTTAGCCTCGTCGTGAGACGTTCCACCGAAATACACCGGTGTTTCGAAAATAAATAAACACCGAAGAACATCCGCCAATTTTTGTCACAAATAAACACCGGAAAGTACACACCCTACCCATAGGGCATCACCCGCCATGCGTATTGACCGCCATGGGTCACGAAGGCGGTGTATTTCTCCGACGCGGGGTCCATCTGGATTTGCCAGCACCTCCTTAACATGTCTACAGTCGTGATAAAGTTCGCCTGAGCTACTTGGAGTAGCGTCTTGGAGGTATCCGTCATGAAAAGACCGTCCGGAACGGTCACGGTGTTCAGTTGCCTGTAGTCAATGCATAGGCGCATTCCGCCGTCTTCTGCCCTATGCAAACAACAGGATGAGAGGAGCTGGACTCAACGGGGTAGATTAACCCCGTCTCTAACAACTCGTTGATCTGGCGGTCCACTTCCCCGCGGTAGGCGAGCGGTACATTGTAAACATAGCTCTGCCGGAGCTGCCCACACTGCATTAGCTCGACGTTGTGCGTCCCGGTCTAACAGCGCGTCCTATATCGGAACTGAACGCGCAGCAAGTCTTCCTACTGCCGACGCTGGCTGCCGCCCGGGTGCTCGCAAGCCCCGGCTAGACCTAGAGGTTAAGACATCGGATACGATTGCAACGGTACGCCAGGGATGTATCTGAACTCTTCGTCCTCCTCAAAAATCACGCCTACCTTGCGCACTCGTTCGTGGTGCTCTCAAAATTTGTTGGCCTGTCCAGCCCTCTGCGAGCCGACGTCGAGGCGGACCTAGTAGCTACAAGGCCTTTTCTGCTCAACTACGAGCGCCGGGTCCTTTTACCTCCTCGGGAGAGGAATGGAGGAATCGGGTTCGAGGACGAGCACAACATTGCCGTTTTGGAAGGCTTTTGGCCACGCGTTCCGATTACAATAACCGGCGTACGAAGATTGGGCCATGCCGGAGTGCTCACGGGCGGCGTCGGCCGCGGCGGCGAACCGCTGCCTCAGTGCGACTAGATGGTCTTCAGCTGACGACGTCAGTTCGCAGGGGGTGGTCCGCTTCCCCGTCCAAGTTTTGGAAAGAATCGCCAGCGGCCCGACTGGTTCCTTTCCATACATTGGCCCCAACGGGGTCGCTCTCGCTGGGTCGTTCGGCACCTCCCGGTAGTCCCATAAGAAAAAAGTGACGCGTTTGTTCCAATCCCGCCCGTGCTCGTGATCGACGTGTTGAAGCATTTTATTAAAGGTGCCGTTCCACCTTTCGATAAACCCGTTGCTTTGCGGATGGTCAGGGGTTGAAAAGCGCGGCATCGCACCTATCTTCTCTAGGAGCAGTCTCCTCCCCTCCGCGGTCGAATTGGTGCCCTGGTCTAAACATACCGTTTGGGGCGTGGCCATGCGCAAGAATACCTCTACCAAGGCATCGCAAGTGACCTTAGCGGTGAGCGACTTGAGGCAGACCACCTTTGGCCATCGTGTGCAAAGGTCGACGATCCTCAGTGCACACCGGTGACCGCGAGCGGACTGCGGCTCTAGCGGACCGATGCAGTCCATGAACACTGTCTGGAACGGCACCTCGTTCCAGACAGTGTTTATGGATTGCATCCATGTTCATGGACAAATAATACGCTGGCGGTGGTCGCGAGAAACAAACTTGATAAGTGCGTCGGAGTAACTCTTGGTGACTGAAAAATATGGTGCACGTGATGTTTCAATCACGGTCATCCAATATCATGGTAGGAGAGTGCGACAAGCGGAACGATCGACATAGTCCATACGCCAAGCGCCGAGGGACCGGAATCTGCCGTCCGAGCGGTCACACTCTGTCCGAGCGAAACAGAGTTCGAGAGGCGTATTCGTTTCTCACATCTTTTTGTGTGATCATTATCGAAAAATTACGTGCAACCTATTATCAACCATGAAGGGTTACTACAATTAACTCTTACACGCTTATTAAAACGACTAAAACTGTTTCTCGCTACAACCGCTAGGGGATTCTTTTCGGTTTCTGTTTGGCCCAAGAGAGCATGCCAAGCCCTCTTTCTGCGCCTGGTGCACGCCCTGGCTCTTCCTGCACCTCCCATTGATCAAACTCTCTGTATACACGCCTCCGCTCTAAAGGTATCGGCTATTTTAGAGCGCAGCTATTAGGCGGCCGCTTCCGCGTTGAGCGCATTATGAGACGTTTCTCATTATGATGTCACATGTGACGTCATGTGTCACGGCCCAAGGGTCATGAGTGACGTCATTTGTGATGACACGGCGCGTTGCATTATGGGTAAATTTCCCCGATAATTTAGCAGAACAAATTCTCCGCTAAACTTAGCGGGAAAAATTTCCGCCAAGTTTAGCGAAAAAAACTTCCCACTAAATTTCTCGAAAAAGATTCCCTACTAAATATATCGGAAAAAATTACACGCTACGTTTAGCAGGTAAAAACTGCCCGCTAAATTTAGCGGGAATATTTTCCCCGTTAAATTAGGAGAAAAAAAATTCACGCTAAATTTAGCGGAAAAAGTTGCTCGCTATCTTTAGCGGAACAGATTGTCCGCTAAGTGTAGCGGAAAAAAATTCTCCGCTAAATTTAGCGAAAAAAGTTCATGATAAATTTAGCGGAAATTATCCCCTCTCAATTTAGTAGAAAAAATTCTCCGCTAAATTTATCGGTAAAAATTCCCCGCTAAATTTAGCTGAAAAAGTTCTCCGCTAAATTTAGCGAAAAAAGGCCCCGCTAAAAATAGTGGGGAATTTATTCCGCTAAATTAGCGAAAACTTCCTTCTAAATGGGAGGTGAGCAGGAGAGGAGGAGTGGAGGGTACGAATAAGGAGGAGTGGCATACCCTCCTTTCCGTACCTTCCCCTCCTCCTCTTCAAGAGCTGCGCTCTAATTCGGCGTTACATGTGATTGTAAACTTCTTTCAATCTTTTCGCCCTCGTTCAAAGTCACGTATTCTTGCATGTCGGCCGGCCAGGAGTCCCTGACACTCTCCGAGACCATTAGTGCCAGTAAGTCCTCCGAGCGTAATACTCGACGCAGCTCTCGACGTGTGTCACGAACTGTGTCTAGGATTCCCTCTCGCTCTGGAGGCGCTCAGAAAGTCTCCTGTACCCAGCCGGCAACATCTTCTGCTCGAGTAAGACGCGCTCCTTAACAGCGCCGTACTCAGTTGCCTCGCCCCCTGGAAGCCCATAAACCAGCGCACGCATGCACTCCGTAATATAGGGACGGATGAGAGGGGGACCACCTCAGGCGCTCGGGCACCTCATACGTCTGAAATGCGTTTTCAACATTGTCGAACCAGCTAGGCACCAATAATTCCAGCGAAGGAATTTGCGTCAGAACACCCTTCATGAGCCTTGAGAAACTCAGCACCTCCTCTCGAAGGCTGAGCTCCGTGCCGTATGCGCTAGCTCGAGGTCTGTTCTCTTCGCGCAGCCGCTCTAGCTCCAGCTCGAGTCGCACGAACTTCTCTATCGCTCTGATGAGTTACATTTTCTGCTCGACACCCCTTTGATCTGGGTCGGCCGACTAACTACCTGAGCTGTCCCCTTGGTCCTCGTTTCCTTGCATCCGAGAGCGAATGGCCACTCCACCTTGAGGTGACGCTTCACCTCGCCCGTCTACATTCCCATCGCCAGCCCATCGCGACCCAAACTGACGACCCGGCATTTTCCGACCCACTCTTCCCTCAGCCTTTGCGGGCTCCACCCAAGAAGATCACCTCCCCTTGGAGAGGTCAATGGCTCCCGCTGTGGAACACACGCAGCCAGTCAGGACAGTCAGGCACGATAGTGTCCGTGCCGTGTACCCACTCCTAGTCGTCTTGGGGTAGCAGCCGTTCCGGCGTCGCCGCGTCGACGGGAAGACTCTCGGTTCCAGGCCTTTCCGTGGAGTACGCCACCGAGTTCTGGGAACTTGCCGCTCTTCTTCTCCGCCCGTCTTGTCGCTGTCCGCCGAGTCCGTGGGGCTGTGCCCGCCGCAACAATCCGCCGAGGCAATGCTGTGGACTGCGCCAGTGAGGATGGTTCCTTTCTCTTTCGCGAGGATTGCGCCGGTGATGGTGCCCAAAGGCAAAGGCGGAGGGTCGTCAGATCGTAGAGACGAGAAATCTCAAGACAGGACTTAACAGTTGATGATGAGAAGGATCAATATAGTTACTAGTCAAAACAATAGTATGTTACATGGCGCTCTCCATGGACCAAAAAGACCCCCGGCCCGTTTCCCGGTCGCTTATATAAGTTCCTCTAAATTCTCCCGCGTGAACAACGACCAATCCCAAAAGGTCTGATCGCTGTCAGTGAGGGAGAACACTCGTAAAACAAACAAAACACCCCAAAGAGAATCACACACACACACACACACACACACACACACACACACACACACACACACACACAAACGCGCGCGCGCGCGCGCGCACGCGCGCACGCACGCACGCACGCACACAGACGTCGGCAGCCACGCGGTCTCCGTCCACGACGGGAAGGCCAAACCACCTGGAACGCGAACACGACTCCCGAAGAAGGCACCGCCAAGAGACTCTTAGTGGCTCTCCACATCTACTGAGGGGACGCCAAACAAAACACAATAACACAAAACGTACCAAGCGCGTTGGAAGTATTGCCGCCCCAGCGCTCCCTGTCAGTTGTTACGAACAGCCACACGTTCCGGAGTGCGGGGGACGCGTCCCCTCGTTGTCGTCGCCGACCACCAGGCGCAAGTCACCGACGACGAAGTCACCTCAAGTCACCAACGACCAGGCGCGGGCAGAACCACACAGACGGACCCGAGCGGGACGTGCTTCTTGGTATCCACCACGTCTGCTCATGTGCTCAGGAAACCTAAGAAATATGACATCAGTTTTGGTTTTGTTTCGGTTTCAACTGTGTCCCTTGACTCGCATTTCAGGTGGGGTTGTTAGGCCTGTGTACCGTGTAGCACCGGACAACTTATTTGAGCTCAAAGACAGTTGAGAGATGTCAACGATCGTTGGCGTAATGACTATTCAGAGCGCTAGTGTAACTAGGATAAAAGAAACCTAGGGCATTGAGCAGCCAGTGGAGCAGGATGGAACAGACCCCCTATACTTCTACCCTGTGCCATCTTCGTCTTGTGTTTACCTGCGCACAAAACCTGGTAACATTCAACTCGTATCAATGGGACACGCTTACAGTGTGATAAATTTAAGAACAGTCATATTCAAAATGCAAGCACTGTGTTTTGTCTTTACGTAATGTCGAGAAGTGAGGTTGGTCTATCGAAACCAAAACTTAGTGGCCATTCACCAAAGTCCGTGTCGATATACTTGCGTAAAAAATAAGCTACACACCCCAAAACACGAGTAGAGGAGGAAGATTGAATAACTATTTTAATCTCCCCGCGTCGCCTCCCACAAATTATATGAATACACTTTTTTGTTACTAATAGGCACTCAAAGGACAATTAAACAAATCTGGAGAATACTTACAAAACTAGAAAATTGCGCCATTGTGCAATTTTGTAGCTCGTGGCAGTCAACTATTCAAGGAAGACACCGAAGCAGAATAAGTGCGAAGAGTAAAAAATACAAAATTCACCCGTTTTTATGTGTGTTTAATTTCAATTCTAAATAAAATAGTCGCACTCATATTTCGGGAACATATTGCTATTTCCGGAGCAGGAGAATGTTTTTGCGAATCCGAAATGTTTCTTCAAAGGAATATTGCATCTCCGTGGGCCGTCGTCTTGCCAACACAGTCTGTAACACCAGAACAGAAAAAAGAGTTGCAATTCGGAAACCTCTGAGAGACCTTCAAGGACTGTGGTTTCCAAAGCAATGGCCTTGTTCAAAGCAACCCATAAAATACTTAGCGCTGAGGCTTCCAGCCCCGTAGGTGATATAACAGCTGATGAAGAACCTTTCCTCCCAGTTACGCATAGGTTTTGCTGCCACATTCTCGACCGGGATTCTTTGCCCCAGTTAGTCCTTTCAAAAACATCTCGAACTTCCTCCAGGACAAGCCAGGCACCGAGTCCGGCGTACTTCATTCCTTGTGGCGCGTCCTGAAGGTAAAACGGATAATCAAAGTGCACAGGTAGTAAGAGATGTTTACTATCGGGCAAACGTGCGAGGTCAGAAAGAAATCTGGCTGCGTGTTGATCGGAGAGCTGCATAAAATTCTTGATGGGGTTATCCGTGGCGTCGGGATCTTTTGAGTAAATAATATCAGTTCTTTCGGGATTTTGCTTGTAGAGTAGATCGATAAGTAACCTGGAAGTGTTGAAGTGGTGAAGAGCATCGAATTTTTCAGGGATCAATGATTTCTGCGAAATGATGTTATCAAAAGCAACCTCGGTGGCTTTCGCCAACATTTCAATGTCTGGTCTTGAAAGATGATTGACAATTTCACCCATATACTTTGATTGCAGTATGTCTTCCATATAGTCATTTGTGGCATCCAAACAGTATTTAGTTTGTCTGATGTATGCTTTCTCGCGAGTTCCGTCATACATTTCAATAATATCGTCATTTATGAAAACGAAGAGCATCTGAAGAGTTATCCATCCATAGAGCAACTGGAACTTATCATCTCCGAGCTCTCCATAAAGCGCGAAAAAAGCCCTAAAAAGATTTGAATGCAGAATGGTGACGTTCATTGCGGCCGTATTATAATAGACCTTCAATACCCGATCCCAACGAGTTTTTTCTATCGATGGTGTTAGACTGTTTAACTGACTGGACATTATATTTACATCAACGTATTGTCGTTTTGGCGAGGTGAGGTGTTGAACTCTAGAGTTGGCAAGGTTGAGCGTATCTAAGAGGCTCTTATACGAAACGCTGTCATTCCGTCCAGGTCGGTTAAAATATCCTAACAACGTTTCGACGTAACCTTGAAGCCATTCTTTGTTTGTCTCGTCTATGAACTGCTTCTTTCCGTAGGGGAACAACATCCGTAACGATACCGAACTTGTTCTTATGTTCAGTCTCGCTTGACTGTCAGCAACGAATGCATTCACATTCAGTATCGAATAACCGGACATGTGAGATGACATGTAAAATACTGTGTCCAAGATGTCCGAAGTTTGGTTCACGTAAGGCCAGGGGATGCCGGCGTGGTCCATCAGCTTCATTACGTCGTTGACGTGATCTGAATTCTTGGCCAGGGTATTTAGGCAGGCGGTGAATAGCTTTGTTGCCTTCTCTTCCGTCGATTGGCCATGTTCGGGCACAGGAGACTCAATGAGTACGCGAGACACTTTGGAATAGAAATCTTTTGTGAGATGATGGGTTGTCATTCTTCCACGACTGCAGACGTGTCCATAGAAGTCGTCGCAGGGGGATATGTTCTTGTTTATAATCTCGCGATAAAGAAGTGCGTAACGGTTGCAGGTGGGCTTTCCGCATTGTTTTACGCTCAACTTTGTCGAAGATTGCGGGAACCGGTATTTCGATAAGAACAAGATGACGATGACGACGAGCAAGAACGCGGTTGGTGCTGTAAAGGTAGCGCATGTGTTTCTTGCCCACCGTGCTTCCCCAGCAGGTTCGTCTTTTGCCTCCGGGGGTTGACTCTTGAGTTCAGTGGCGTTGGCCTGAAATGAGTTAGGTCGGAGTTACGACTCGGGTTTAACGTACAATGTGCTATAGGGCTGGCATCCATGAGTTGAGAGGAGTGTTACGGAAGAGTGTAGCGAAAACCTGTCATATTGTTACCAAAACATTACCCACTCAATCTAGTGGGCTTACGTACTGTTAAATTTAGTAGGACCCTCAAGCTCAAAACAAATCTAATATAAAAAAAGAACATTCAGCGGAATTTAAAACAGGCTGCATATCTGTCGGCCGACTAATTCCGGAGGAATAAGCAGCGTTAAAATCGTTTATTCGACAAATTAAAAATGTGGTTTTGCAAAGCGTAGTATTGCCATAAGCTCTTTTGTGAAATGAATGCTCACTTTCTACAAAACACCCATGAGAAAATCTAGCCATATTCGCAAATTTAGAAATCAGAAATAGTTTCTAATTTAAGCTTTCTCGGGGTACAATATTTGCTGTCTCGGTATTCAGCTGATAGTCTGCGCGGGATTACGTTCCATATAATAATACCCGGTTGGACGTACTGCCATGCTGCATAGCTCTTAATGGGATTGCAGGGCATAGCCCTGCAATCCTATTAAAGGGATACTGAATCGAAACTTAAAATATACAGGAAACACCTAGAGATAAGTCAAATGGAATTAGATTAACCTGTAATTAATAATCGCATAGTCATATTTCAAGCGGATGGCTGTATTTTTCGTTCTAAATGCCTGGATTTCGGCGAGCGCTTCAAAATCAGCCGTCGAAAAGCGCGATGCATCTCGGGAGATCCGGCGCGGTCTTGACGTCATCATGCCTCGGAGGGCCAAGCGTACCGTAGTTACGAGTCTTGCCACTTGGTGGCGTCAGCGTGTTACAATCTGGCATAGTCGAAGTACCCGAGGGCTGTAGCATATTGCGGAGACGGCGGAGCGGCTTCGAGTGAAATGGTCGCCGACCAACGCGACGAGAGCGGTGGGCAGATGACATTAATAAGGACGAAGATGCCGCCACGCCGCTACATCACCAGGCCATGATGGCCGAGAAACGATTCTGCCTAGAGTCGTATTTATACGACACGTCTGTCTTGTCTTCGTCGTCCGCAACAGGTAACAGAGCTTATTCACAAAACGATCTTACAGCAAAACCTAAGAAAAGTGCCGTATTCACGAAGCGAAATTATCGCAAGTTTTTCGCACGATGAGATCCTACGACCACGCCTACGACAGCTACAAAGCTTTACGCACTTTTTATGATCAAATTTACATCGCCGGCTACATCGCTCGCTTACGTCGTCGCAACGACCAACGTGCATTTCTATGTGCTCTCTGTGCGCGTCCCAACGAAAAAAAAGAAGAAAAAAAAAGGTAATTGAAATTGAACGCCGCGGTGGAGACAAACGCTAGAGCCACGGATACCTGAAAAAGCTGCAACGACAAGGACCCACCGACCAAGCGACCACCACAGACGCTAGGCTTAGCAAAGCACTTCGACGATCCGGGGCAAGACCATCTGCACACGATCGGCTGGCTTAATGAAGGGAATACGCCCACGCGACCTCTGTGGACCCTCCTCGAATGAATAGTTTGAACCCTGACCTCTAATTTGGGGTAAGAAGGCCAGTCTTTCCCCTCGTCGTACCTAGCTTGTTTTCAGATGCAGCGGTGACGAACGATCTCTTCGAGGAGGGACACTCTCCTCGATTCAATCTCCTTTTTGTGTGTGTGTGTTATAGAGCTCAAATAAATGCCACAGAATTGCTTTCGCAACTTGGGTACGTACACTTTTTTTAGGTGTCCATTTTATTTCGACATGATACGTTAGAGGAGTTTTTGGGAGCGACTCAATGCCGGTCCAGTCTTTCTCTGCCGAGTGTCTCGTCAACATCGAGTTGCGATTGCCTAGAGGCCCAGCGGGTCATAAAATCAGTTGTAAAAGACCGTTCCCGAAGCGGTTACCAAGAACGCAATGCCAGTGCGGTTCTGCTTTCAGTGCGAACAGGTATTTACGTGGATCTTGCTGACACTCTTTTACTTCAAACGTATCTTCCTGGACGTTGGCTCCTTCCCGCATCCCCGAAAAGCGCCGCAGGGATTTGTTTACATGCGCGCCGCTTTGCAAAGCCGTACGGGCCGTCGCCTTTCAGCCACGACCGTAGTTGTGTTGACTTCTTAGCGATCGAGCTCGTTATCAGTTGCGGTCGATGAAGGCAGCTATCTCGTGATCAGGAAAGGTGGGCATGCGGGCCCGTTTAAACAGACATTTCGTAGCGTGAATATTGCATCGCACGTACACAATCTCCAAACCACGCCAAAGAAGCGTTGCCGGAAAGACCACCCGGTACTAAAACGAACGATGGCCAACTCTGCTGTTGCTTTCTTCACCAAAGCACCTCGGTACTACATTCAGGCCTAAGTAATGCCTATGAGTGTCCGTACTTCCCGTTGTGGCGCTGCTTTTAGGGGCATGTTGTCGTCACGACATTCCATCGAAGCTTCACAGACATCCACGAGGTGGTTTTTGGTTATCGTATTATTCAGTTTAAAATTCGTTTTCTCGCGTTATTCCACGGAATATTGGTATCGGTGAAGTCCTGTTTTAACCCTCTTTATGTTCAAGCAAAGAGATGGGCTCTAAAATTTGGTTTCCGTACCCCTTTAAAGCGTCTACATTTTTTGCGGTTTTCACGTCTCTTGTAGTTCGGGCAACCCAGCGGACACGGCGAGAGTAACTAAATATAAGTGCGTCATATTTTAACTGGACGACACGGAAACCTCCTTCTCCTACGGGGGGCGACCCGTGGTGCCAAATGCGCGCGGCATGTGACGAAATGGTGACGTTTTTGGTCCTGACGTCAACCGAGGAGAGAAAGCTCACCCGTTCCCGGGTTGCTTCTCTCCTCGGCCTCACCTCCTTTTCCCGTCTTCCCCTCTCTCCCCACATTCCTCAGTCACCGCGGCAAGGGGAATCCTCTGGTGCGAGAAAGGGGGGACAGACAACCAAGGACGTCATGAAGGAGGTTACGTTTTGCTTGTTTTCGTAATTTTATTATGCCTATAGCTTATAAAATAACGCAAATTTCGAGAAAAGAAAAAAATTCACCAAGTTACTACGTTCAGTGCGCTAAGGTTTGGTGCAAGTTAAACAAAAAAATAGTAAAAAGAAGTCGCAGGGCCTTTATAAACTGCGTAGCACCTAAAGTAATCCGCCATCTTGTTGATCGATGTCAGCTTGATGAGACGCATGTTTCTATGCACAACTCCTTTGAGGGTGTCATGGAAATATTTGGAATTCTCACCTTCGCACGAGCAGTAACAGATTGAAAGACGATATTTAAAGCCCCTGGATAAAATCCACTATTCGCGCTTCCTACAAGTTGCGGTAGCCGATGTTGTACGAATGTTTGAGGCACGTGCCTACCACGAGCCAACGAGTGCGACGCCGCCAATACATAAAGCCGGTAGGCACCAGGCCACCGGCCTCATGTATTGGCGCATTAGACGCTACTTTTAAAGGGAGGCCGAAACACTTCGTTAAAAAATGAAATAGAGGTTGATTCTAGCGTAGTTTAATCCCATGAAATCTGTATATTACGTTCTTTTTCTCCGAAGACGTCAATAAACGCTAGAAAACACGAAATACCTCCCACCAGTCGTGACGTAGGATCTTTCGGCTGCCCACCGCGTGTCGCTCGATGGCCGCGCGTGCAATTGCAAGCTTGCCAGGTATATTCCCCCGGGACATCATTTTTTCTGTTTTTTTTTTTTTTTTATACGAAGAATGCGCGCGCATAGCTTCGATAGCAACTGAAGATGCGTTAGATCGGAGATTCCGAAATCTCTTTTTGTGACGTCACGCTCCGGGAAGGGGTGCCTTCAGCGGTACTTTGAAAGTGATTTTCTACAGCCTCCATGCACCAAAAAAAAAATGTATATATATATATAATTTCGATATTTGAGATCCTGGACGTCAAATGAGCACGATTAAGTGCGTTTCCGCAGATCTAAAACCGCTTCAGATTCTTTTTAGAAAAAAAAACAAAACAAAAAAAAACAGCAATGCCAAAGAGGCTAACGGACAAGAATGAACGAGAATGCTGGAAATGAAGGTCTACGCGCTGCACGCGCTCTCTTACCCACAGAAAAGATTTGAAGTAAATAACCGAAACTTAGCGTTGACGGACGCGCTTGCGAGGTGCTATTGATTTTAGGCTTTTGCTTTAGAACAGTTATGGCTGCAGACGACAGCCTGCTGCAGTAACATTGACAGACGCTGGCGTGAACACTGCGCTAGAGGTCTCTCCACTTCAACATGTCCATAAAATTGTTATGGTCACCGCTGAAGCACAAACCTAGGGTCAATGACGAAGCAGTGTCTATGCAACACGCGTAGCGTAAGTGCCAAGTTATACATGACGTGGTGCACCTAGAAAGCGACTTTAAGAACGAGCCTGTCCCCCACAGAGAACCACAGGAAAGCGTGCCCGCGACAGGCTGGCATTAGTCGCAAATCGAGACGGCGTGTAGAGGACTTTGTCTGGCAGCTGCCAGACAAAGTCGGTATACAAGAGGCGTCTCTATAAAGCTACCCGTCACCAGAAATATTTTATCGACTCCACAAGAATGGAAAGGTCAAGGAGAACTTTTCAATTTCAAGGTCCACAATGGCGACCATTTGAGGAGCTTGGCGCCACTTTCCCCCGATCTAGTTACTTTAGGTAGAATGAACAAGAAACGACTGAGTGGGGCCAGCTACTAGCTCCGCTCATGATTTCAGTTGCACCTCAAAATGTAAAAAGCGATCAGGCCGAACCAAGCCACTTCGATCGCAGCGCCGCCTTCGCTGCGATCGAAGCGAGCGACGACACAGGTCAAGGTCGTATTGGCAATACACACCCTTTTGGGCTATATTGTAGTTTCCGTGAGTTTAACGTCAGAGGTCGCGTCAAAACACCAAGTCACGACGACGCTACGATGTCATCGTCGACTACGACGTTACGCGAAGCCAAGATGCTTTCGTAAGGCCGTCGTGACATCGCGTCGCCTCGAGGGCGACGCCATTACGCGACATCAAGTCGCCGTTGTTACATCGTCGTGACATCCCGCCGCGTCGAGGACGACGTGGACGTAGGCGTAATGCCGACGTTGGCGTCGACACCTCACGCAACGTCAAACATCACTATGACGTTGTCGTCCCCGTCAACGTCACAACGACGTCACGACGAAGCCATGACGGCGTGTAACGTCGTCGCCTTGGCCAACTTCAACGTCGACGCTCCGTCACGAACGATGCCTTGACGTTGTTTTACGTCGTCGTCGTCGACGATGACATCGATGTCGTGAAGTTTTCGGGACGCCGTCGTGACGTCGAGTTGTGTCACGTCGACGTCGACGACCTGACACTAAGCGACTTTATGACGTTGCATTGACAAGAACGCCGTCATCTTGGCGTCGCGTGACGTAGTCATCGTCGTCGTCGCCAAAGTCAATGATAACGTCGACGTCGTTGTCAACGCAATATAACGTCAAAGCGCAGTCTTGATGTCGTGTAACGCGCGTTGCAGCCAGCCATGAGAACTGCGAAGCTGGTGCGAGCTCCGAGCACGCACCGGGGGTCTGACATTCCACGCTCTATTGACACCGTGAACAGTGGCGAACATTCTTTATCTATATTTCTAAATGAACCAGTGCTTTAAACAACATATGTATTAAAGAGGACACGACTCACAGGTGTAGCTTGATCCACAGCAACTGACGTCAACGATTTGGGGATCTCAGGGCTTGGTGCTTCATTGCGGTGTTTAGTACCGTCTGCTCGTAGCTCCGGGCTCTTTTTTCGTCTATGGTGTTTTCTCTTGATTCGTTTTGGTGGTGGATGCGATGCATCCTGGGAGGGGTGGCTCGGGGGAGCCTGTCTTTCGGGACATTTGTTCCCTTCGAAATGGTGGTGGTTGAAAGTAGGCCCATTGTTCCTGTCGTCCTCGGGGATGCGGGAGTCTGGGATTTCATCCAGGTTCTTCATTACGACGACAGGCTGAGGTCGGAAAAGGTAGGTAAGATGACTCGTTCGGTTTTGGATACGATGACGCTAGGCACCTGGGGAAAGCGGACAAACTGGCACGAGGGGCATGAGCGTGGTTTTCTTTCGTTTCCTTTTTTCTTGTAGCAATAATTAACCCTGGCCGAACCGGACATGCACGTTTGCTTCAACGGAAATTGTAAGTTGTGTAGTCGAGAGTTAATATTTACGAATAATAAAAATCAGTCGGCTTCTGATTCAATGTTACGGGGCCTGCGCTGACTGCGCTGTCCTTTAAGTGCTGTTTTTAAAGGGCGACACAGTGAATGAGAAGCCCAGAGGTCTGTGAAGAAAAAGAGCTGAAGGAGGAGGCCGGAGAAGTGCTAGCAATGGATAAAATAAAACTACATTTCTTTTCTTTCTAATTTACTTTCCAGCTAGGTACAAGTTTGATGCAAAAACATTGGAATAAAAAAGAATGACCACAATGTGATTACCATTTTGAGAAGTAGCTTTGCTGTTTTATCCACTCGAAAACGCAATATTTGGTTATAAATGCCGGTCAATTCGCTCTTAGGAAATGTTAGTTATGGGCACAAATTCATAAAGTTACAAACGATGATATAACTGTAAAAGAACTTCTTGTTGGGCTAGTTGGTGTTTACTGTATTGAACCATAGTTCAAAGCGCTAAAAAAAGACGTACACAAGCCCGTGTTTGTCTTCTATCTTGTGTACGTCTTTTTTTAGCGCTTTTAACCATGGTTCAATACGATCTCATAACTACACCGTTGAACCTCAAAGGCGGGGTCATGCTGCTCATATATCATACAAAATACAGTTTGCAAACAAATTCAAACGAAAGTCACTACGAGATATCTGTTTCTAATGCCGCATGACAAAGAGTTCGAAGACAAACGTGGCACTCGGCATTCGAATTACGGGTATCGCGATTACCGATGTTTGAAGACTCTCTTCTATGATGTATTAACTTATATGATATAATGCTAGACGTCCCCAGACAATGCATGGGCGAAACACCCGCAGAGCCTAACTAGAGCCACTAAATGAACTGCTCTTAGAGTATCGGCACTCCGTTCCCCGACATTGTTGTGGGCGCCGCCATTTTGGTGCTTGTGCAAAGCAGACGCAACTGCCGATCGTCATGATTAGAAAGTGCGACTTCCACGGCGTTAGATTCGGTGTTAGAAAGCTAATATAATATTCTTTGCTTTGTCGCGAACTGTTTCAACATTTTCGGAGGACGGAAAAGCAATTCCGGTGATTTCAGATAAAGATTCAGACAACTGGAAACCATGAAATTAAGCTACAATATGGTGAAGCGTCGTTACTCCGTAGAGTAGCTCAGTCAATGGCACTAATCACGACTATTTTTTTAATTTTGTCTTGCTTACTTTTAAGAGGATATTACAGTGGATTTAAATCTCCGATTTAAGATATTTAGAAACCTAGATGGCGCCACCGCTCTGGCTAGGCAAATGACGCTTTGGCAGCGAAGGTAATCTGAAATGCCTGTTGGCGCTTTCGCCGATGCCTTCTCTGCATGAAATACCCTTAATTCAACTTCCGCTTGAAGTTCTTTTTTTATAGTGTGTCGCCTCATTCTGCTCGGGGGCAACTATGGCCTTGATCGGCGCTCGAGGAGGACGTACACTCGGCGGTTTTAGCTAGAGCCACTGTATACGGCAGCGTAGTTGCCAGAGTAGCGACACGACGCAAAATTATCTAGATGCACGACGTCAGAAGCGCTGATAGTGATCTCCATATTGGGCCTGGGAGGTTGCCATGGTAACCGTGCTTCTAACGACGCCGGGCGGCAACTTTTTTAGTCTAGTTGATATCTCCATTCGTTCATTGAAAAGTGGTATAAGACGCTTGGCATCGCGGTACGGCAAAGACCTCTGGAGGAACGGTGCCTGTTTTTTCTGAAAAGTGAGACGATTTGCAGCCCGGGGACTGTCGTGCGACGAGAGCTGCTATGGTATCGTAGGTGCACAGACAAGGCGAGTGGTTTTCGGCGCCGCCAGGGTGGTGGCCGCTTCGTGGGACGAATGTACCGTCCTCGTACTTTCGGACTTCGCTCCGATGGAACAAACTCCGATTACGCCGGCCACGACAGGACGATTGCCTCGGGATATGACTGCTGCTTGACTGCCCCATAATGAGCGAGTGTATACGCTTAGCATCATACTTCTTCAAGACACAATCATCCCTTCAAGATGAGATTTTCTCACCGACTGGTGAGGAGGAACGTCGACGGCGGTCTCAATTCCGTTTGGGCGATGAACAGCCGACGGTGTTCAACCAAGAAGGACGGCATGGTGGTCTCTAGAGCGTTGTGAACGCCATCGAAAGAGACGAACTCCGGATATGAGGTGTTCTTGCCGAAAGGTCAAATGGTCGTTCGGAAGTTTACCGGCATTCAAAAAGTCAATATTTTTTTCTCGTGTAGCACACATATCCGTCTTAAAGGGGCCATGAAACTATTATTAAACTTCTTCTTCCTTACCTGTAATCTTCAACTCAAAAGCGAACTGTGAAATCACGCAGTCGTGACTATACTTCGTTTCACCTTATGTTGTACCGCAGCGAAGGCTAGAAGCGCGAGCTCATAGCGTTGGCAGCTGCACTTAAGTTACGAGACCTTGTGCCGCCGAGATGTGCCCCAGAGCAAGGAGCTCGCGCTTGTAGCCTTTCCTGCGGTACATCATAAGGTGAAACAGAGTATAGAGCCACTCTATGTGGCAGCGTAGCTGCCAGAGTAGCGCCACGCTTTTCCCTGTGCCGCCCCTCACGGCGATTGGTCAGACGCGGTACCATAGCAACAAGCTGAGCTGGCTCGGTTCTCATAGCAACCGAGTGGCTACTCGCCACGTGACCTCGCAAGAGGCGTGATGTCACCGGTAAGATGACAGCGCCCAGAGCTAGGAATGCGAGTTTGTTTGGTGTGCGGAGTCGTGATGTGCAGCTGCTTGCCGACGATTACGGGCTTCTCCGTGCTCTCTGGTGCGGGTATAACGTGAAGATCTGAAAGAATTAGACTGAATACTTTTTCTGCGCAAGATCGAATCAGCCATCTCGCCGTAGTGGTGCTCGGATTCCTTGATGTGTTCGAGGATCGATAAGACTCTTAGCATGTAATTTTCGCGTACTCTTGGCTTTGTTTCAACGTTGGAGTGTCTGAGAACCGGTGCGAAATGTATGAGTCGCAATTTGGCCCTTGCGGAAGTTGTTTCAGCCCCAGGTAACCGCATAATCACAGAAACGTTTAGCGAGGAAGTACTGCGATCTTTACGTTTTGTACTAATCAAGGATTTTACGATATAGCTTTTAAGATAAAATGTTAGCATATTTCTAGCTTTTTCTTTTTTTTGAAAGTATGACTTTTGGGAATCGAGACGAAAGGTATAGTTCGCGTGTAGGGCCTAGGGGAACTTGTTTCAACCCTGGGTCAGCGAATAATCACAGCAACTTTTAGCGAAGCGCCTGCGATCTTTACCCTTTTGTACTGATCGACGATTTTACGAATTGGCAGTTCTGAAGACTTTGATATAACGCGCTTTCGTTGCAATGGGTTGCATTTGATCGTAGTGTTTTTTGTTTTTTTTTTTTTTTTCAAATGACAAGCTGGCGTTTGCTGAAATGACGTATATGAAATGACCGGCTATATAACATTGCATCAACACAAACTATTGAACTTAGATACTCAAAAATGTGTTCGTCTTTGCAATTAACAAGTTGCAGAGATAATTATATTTTACGTGCAATATTTATTTTCTGTAGCTGGGCCTGTTTTGTGCTCATTAATGTCAGTGTGCTATGATGTTATCATCATGTATGTATGGTTCTAAATATCTTACAAAGGCCAAAATGACGTCAGCCGACCCCAACTCACGCATGGGACACGAAAACTGTGTCACTCGGACGTATGCGGTCGTCAACAATCAATTCGTCGACAAATATTTGAATTCGCGTTCGTGGCCAATGAGTGCCCTGACGGAAGTTATCATCACTGGCGAATGATAAGTTCTACGGTGTGCTTAAAAAGCACGGTGAAATCTTGGGATCATCGCACCGGTGCCCTACAGCATGTCACCGACCGCGCGATTCCACAGTTCGCTTTTGAGTCGAGGATTACAGCTAAGAAAGAAGAAGTTAAAAAATCTATCTTCCTAACGAGCGTGTTGGTACGATGTACTAGATAACAGAAAGTATAAAACAGAGAGAGGACGAAACACAGACGAGTACATTCTTTCAACTCTCAACAAAGTTTATTCCATGGGGTGCGAACGTATGTTCCCCTGCGCAGACTTAGGGAAAGGGGGAAAGGGCAGAGGCAGAGGGGGAAGTAAGAGGAAGGAAGGGAGGGTGGGAGAGGCGGCTGGGTACGTGGACTCGTTGGGGTCGGGCCGCTCACCGAGGTCGTCTAATCACCCCGGACAGCTCTTGGCTCAGATAATCTATCTCTCTATCGGAGAGGGCTAGCGAGGGGGAAGAGACATTGACGACGGAGTTTTTTATCGCAAAAGATTCGATAACTTCCCTGCCGAATCTCTGAGGATGGCGACCTAGCACGCGCGTTTTTTTGAACCTTGGCTTACATCCTCCGCATGTGCGACGATGTGCTGCAATCGGGTGCACCATTTCCTCGCTGGGATCGGCGACCTCTCGGAAGTGCTCCCTCAGGCGCACTTCCGAGAGGTGTTGTATGTGTTGATGCATTATTATATAGCAGGACATTTCATAAAAAAGTCGTTTCATGGTTCCCTTAACACGGATATGTGTGCTACACCAGATACAAATATTGACTTTTTGCATGCCGGTAAACTTACGGACGACCACTTGGCCTGTCAACAAGTAAACCTCATATCCGGCGTCCGTTTCTTATGATGGCGTTGACAACCCTCTGGAAACCACCATGCCGTCCCTCTTGGTTTAACCCCGTCGACTGTCCATCGCCCAAACGAGGGTGAGACCGTCGTCGACGTCGCTCCTCGCCAGTCGGTGAGATAATCTCATCTTGAATGAATGATTGGGTGTTAAAGAAGCATGACGCTGAGCATACATTCGCTTAGTATGGGGCAGTCGAGCAACAGTCATGTCCCGAGGCAATCGTCTTGTCGTGGCCGGCGTAATCGAATTTTCTTTCATTGGAGCGAAGTCCAAAAGTACAAGGACGGTACGTACGTCCCACGATGCGGCCGCCATCCCGGCGGCGCGGAAAACCACTCGCCTTTTCCGCGCACCTACGAAACTTAGCAGCTGTTGTCGCCCGACAGTCCCCGGGCTGCAAATCGTCTCACTTCGCAGAAGAAACACGCACCGTTCCTCCAGAGGCCCATGCCGTACCGCCATGCCAAGCGTCTTTTACCACTTTTCAATGGACGAATATAGATATCAACTGGCAAAAAATTGCCACCTGGCGCCGCTAGCAGCACGGTTACCATGGCAACCTCCCAGGCCCAAAATGGAGATTTGTATCGGCGCTTCTGACGTCGTGCATCTAGATAATTTTGCGTCGTGTCGCTACTCTGGCAGCTACGCTGCCATATAGAGTGGCTCTAGTCGTGACATGCTAGGGCATCGGTGCGATGACCCTAAGCTTCCACCGTGCTTTTTAAGCACACCGTAGAATTTGGCATTCGCAAGTGATGATTAGTTCTGTCAGGGCACTCATTGGCCAGGAACGCGAATTCAAATATCCATGGACGAATTGATTGCTGACGAGCGCATACATCTGAGTGACGCAATTTTCGTGTCCAACGCGTGAGTTGGGGTCGGCTGACGTCATTTTGGCCTTTGTAGGCATTGTAAAGAGGATATTTAGAACCATACACGCATGATCTACAGGAAATAAATAATACACTAGTAAGAATTAAATACGTCTATAACTTGTTAATTACAAAGACGAACACACCTCTGAGCATCTAAGTTCAATAGTATGTGTTGATGCATTATTATATAGCAGGACATTTCATATACGTCACTTGAGCGAACGCCAGCTTATCACTTGAAATAGCAAACCAAAAAACACTGCGATCTAAGGCAAGCTATTGCAACGAATGCAAGTTATATCAAAATCTTGAGATCTGCCAATTCGTAAAATTGGCGATTAGTATAAAAGGTTAAAGATCGCAGGAGCTTCCTCGCTAAAACTTGCTGTGATTATTCGGTGACCCAGGGATGAAACTGCTTCCCCTAGGCCCTACAGGCGCCGTATACCTTTCGTTTTGATTATCAGAATTCAGACTTTCAAAGGAAGCTAGAAAAATCCGAACATTTTATCCTAAAAGCTATGTGGAGCGCAAGTTCGGTTGTTCGTTTTGCAGGGGTTGTGGTGACGTCAGAACGCCGAGATCTGAGTGGCTCCGATTGAAGGATAGGGGGTAGACCTAAAAGCAAGCTGCCTTGAGGCCTACCCACTATTCTTTATTCAGAACCAATCAGCGTTCGGCGTTCTGACGTCACCACAACTCCTGCTAAAAGAAGCAGATGAACTTGCGCTCCGCATATCGTAAAATCGTTTATTAGTATACTTGGGGGTTGTGTGGATATTTATACAGCGTGTAGTTGGTCAGCCATTTCAAAGTTGCGACGAGTCACTCGCTGTAGATGAGCAATTTAGCCAATGCAGTATAACCGCTAGCCTGGGGTCTTTAGGTCTTTAACGTGCACCGTGCAGAAGTAATACACAACCGCAGGCGGGTACGATGCTCATTCAGATCTAAACGGGCAGGGGTGGGGATTGAACCCGGGTTCCCTGGTTGATTAGTACAAAACATAAACATCGCAGGAGCTTCCTCGCTAAAAGTTTGTGATCATGCGGTTACCTGGGGCAGAAACGAATGCCCCAAGGCCCAACATGTGACGAATAGATTTCGCATCGACACTCGAACGTTCAAATAAAGCTAAGAAAGTGCGAAAATTGCATACTAAATGTCTTATCGATCCTCAAACACATCTGGGAATCCGAGCACCGCTAAGGCAATATGACTGATGCTGTCGCACAGGTGCTAATATCCAGAGCGATCTCGCACAGAAACGGTATAAAGTATCATTATTTTTTATCTTCACGTTACACCTACGTCAGAGAGCACAAAGAAGCCCTAAATCGTCGGCAAGCTGCGGCACATCAAGACTCCCCGCACTGAACAAACTCACATCCAACAGCTCTGGGTGCTGCCATCTTACCGATGACATCACGGCTCTTGCGAGGTCACGTGACGAGTCGTCACTCGGTTGCTACGGAAACCGAGCCAGCTCAGCTCGTTGCTATGGTACCGCGTGTGACCAATCGCGGTGCGAGGCGGCACAGGGAAAAGCGTGGCGCTACTCTGGCAGCTACGCTGCCATATTGAGTGGCTCTAGTTTTAGCTTGCTTCGTGTTCCCAGAAAGCTGTCTCCGAGCAGTAAATAACTTCTGTTCGGTGTCATTCGCAACATTCGCGCATAAAACGCGTTTTTACTTGCTTTCCATAGTGATCAACACGGGCGTTCTGGGCTGTAGTAATTGCACGCTTGATTAAAGAGATTGTCTGGTCGAATTTTTTATTCAAGAAAACATTTAGCCCTCATAGACCCGTTGCTCTCGGGCAGGGGGCGCGAGCGCGACCGCAAGACGCGACCATGTTATGCTGGCAGCACCATCCAGGCGGCGCTGTAACGTTCGATTTCGCACGTGCCATGTTTGAATGCAAGCATCTGTCAGCATCTGTAGACGCGCGATAACAAAACATCTAAAAAAAACTAAAATAAAAAAAAAGAATTCTGCAGCGCGCGGCCTCAGCGTCCGATTAAACATTCCATTCAGCATTATTATTATATTACACTCTTTCATAGCTTCCATGAGCCCGTATATTTAACTTTACTTGATAGCGAAGCCGAAGCTATACTTGCTGAAGCACGTTCCTCTGAACGATGCTCGCACTGCACGCGCGCGTGCTTGGCAAAGATAATGGAACGGAGTATAAAAAATGGTAGTGGGGAAGCGTATTGACGCATGTTCGAAACGCGAGCCAAATATTCTATTTTGCTCGCCTGGAGTGCTGCTCAAAATTTGAGAGCTACGGGCGCATTGTCAATGGCTGTAGGAGCATCTTCCACGATAAATTTTAATTTTCTGGGCTTGCCTGGAAACATAATTGTATTTTTAAACCAAGCGTGCAAAAAATTGCGTTTTCCTCTTCCATCTTCAGAGCAGCGGAGGCTCTGACGTACCGCAAATATCGCGCCGAGTTGAAGCGCCCTTCGAATTTTGTCCTTCGCGTGAGCGCTGCTACGTATTTCACCCTCGTTGCTGTGCTAGAAAATGTTTTGTGACTGATACCCCTGTCAGACGGGCTAGTTTAGTGTCACTACAAGCGAGTGCACTTCGCGCTTAGTGTCATTTCTCTAGTGTGCCACACGGCTCCTTCCTGAGAAACACACTTCGCTTGGAGTGAATTTGACGAACTCACTTCGCTCAATTGAGTGCGTGGCATCAATAGGAGTGTTTCAACAGTAAGACATAACAACACAGAAACCAAAAGCATGGCGTAAGTTTTATTTTATCAAGAAAAACAAATTCGTGAAACCGACGACATAATAGAAGAGTGGCATTGCAAAAAAAAAAATAGTGGGGTGGACCTGGAGTTTAGGCTGATCTGAATCAAGATTAGCGGAGCGCTGAATTGATAAAAGACGACGACAAAGTCAGTCATTCATGGCTATCTTGGTTAGCAGCGAATGATAGAGTCTACTTTTATTTGAGCATGTAACTATTCGAGACAACACGATAATTATGATCTGATTAGGCAGTGTCGGGGCCTCCTCGTAGACTTCCGTGGAACGAAGCGGAACGCCAAAGTTGGATATGCTTCGTTCTTTATCTTGGCTTGCGATGATCGATCAGAGTCATCCAATTAGCATAAAAATCGTTCATTAATGTAACAGTGTTTTAGAGCACAGCTCCTACGCACCAGTTTCTGGGTTGAGCGGCGTCGGCGTAACCGCGCGTTGCATCAAGGGCTGTTCCCCAATATGACGTCACACGTGACGTCACGTGTGTCGTCACGTGTGACGTCACGAGCGTAAAATTTTCCCGCTAAAATTTGCAATAAAAGTTTTTGCTAAGTTTGGCGGAAATTTTTTGCTCTAAATTTAGATGAGACATTTTACCCGTGTGACGTCACGTGACGTCGCACTTAAAATTTCAGATGATGTGTCATGTGACGTCACACGTCAATTCAGCGCGAAAATTTCCCCACTAGATTTAGCGGGAAATTTAGCGAAATTTTACGCTAAGTGGGATGGGAACAGGAGAGGAGGACGGGAAGGTACGGAGGGGGTGCAGCTGGCATACCCTCCCCCTTCGTACCCTTCCTCCCTCCTCCTCAAGAGCTGCACTCCAGTTCGGCATTACAGAGAATTGTAAACGTCAATTTTTTTAACGTGTCTTTATTGAGAAGTATCGAAGCCGAGTGGGCTAGCGTCCACCTCAGTGGAGTACATGGAGAGAAAGCTCGCGCTGGGAGAAGGAGAACCCAGTGATCCTGAGCTCAATCCCCAGCCCTGCCCGAAGAACACACTTCCAATGAAGTGAGTTCGGGGAGCACACTACGCTCGCTCCGGTAGACCAAGTGTGTAATCTCGATAGCAGTGTTCAAGGAGTTAAAATAAAAGAAGAAATTAACGCTGCGTAAAATTAGTATTATTATGATAGAACTAATATTAGATGCGCACTTGTTTTCTGTTGGCAGGAAAGTAGTGCATTGAAAAAACAAGCGGCTAATCTAGTTTCCAGCCTTGGCCCCTGCGCGACGGCCAACGACGGCCGGGAGGCACCTGCACGACTCTACCAGGAATCTGAAGGTGGCAGGACAGACGCGAAAGGCTTGCTTGAAGTAGAACTCGCCCAAATGGGGCAAAGTGTCTTCGAACCACCGTTCGCTCCTCTGGAAAGTCCACCGTTGTCGAATGATCACGGGTAGGTTGTCGGTCATGAGAATGGCTATGGTGAAGGCATTGGCCTGCAGCTGCTGATCGATGTCAGTTGAAATTCTTGTCTGTGCGTCGGCATCCAGGTCCAGCTGCCTCTTATCTGAAAGGCGTTGTGCTCTCACGGAGAAAAGTGCCCCAACCATGCGCTTCCACCGTCCAACATCGCGAATATCGCCCTCCAGGATAGCTAGGTTCGACATTGTACATGTACCTTTTTTTAGTACACGGAAGTGACGTCATCACGTCTGATTGGTTGGAAACAAAAGTGACGTAATTTCCCTAGAAAAATGTGGGCGGAGTCGGCAAAACTGGGCGGAGTCGGCTACCGGACGTGACAACAAAATGACGTTTCGTTTTGTACCGTGTACGTTTCAAAAGGTACTTGCTCGGAACTAGGTGTCATTGGCAGCATGTTTTCAGCGGCGAGGCGTCGCCGTCTCGTCACTTCGACTTTTTCTTTAATAGAGCTTTTTTTTTTCGCCAGAAAGGCTGTATCGGGAACACCGCGATGCATTCGAGCTCCCGGAGGAGATCTTTCGGAAGCAATACCGCCTGCCCAAGATCGTGGTGCGGTGGTTGTGCGACGAACTTCGCGAGGAACCGGAGGTGAGGAGAGTGCGTACCACGTCATGACTGTGAAGCTTCAAGTGTTGTGTGCACTGCGCTTCTACGGCACGGGGAGCTTCCAAGGCATGGTGGCGAGCGACGAACACGTAGCGCGGGACCAAAAGACAGTCAGCGTTGCGGTCCGCGCCGTGTCCGTCGCTATCGTGCGTCGTCTCGGGGTCCAGCGTGGCTGGATCCACTTCCCCGAGACGCCGAGCGAGAGGTTCGACGCGGAGAAGGGCTTCAGGCTGCTCGGCAGGATACCCGGCGTCATCGGTTGCGTGGACGGGACCATGGTCTCCATCGTCGGCCCGTCCAAGAACGACCCCACCGTCACGAAGGCGGCGTACTGGTGCCGCAAGTACTTCTACGCCCTCAACGTGATGGTGGTAAGTACACTCATGTTACGTTGTCAAAACGCGCCCCAAATCTGTAGAAAAAAAAAAAACGTATTGCCGATACGGTTTAAGTATGCCGTTTTATGACTGCGGGCTGTGGGGTCTCACAACTGCGCGAGCGTGTGCTCTACGTAGCATGTGAGCCGTGAGACGCTTCTCCCAAAAATAATATTTGTCTGTTAAAACGTGCAAGCTTCCGTAAAAAAAAACACATTATTTTTGTTTCAAGGTAGTTAGTTGTACCTTGCATAGAGGAAGGTGTGTTGACATGCATGTGTCAGACAAAATAACTTAAAAGGTTCTGAAATTGCGACTGCTTTGTGAACCATAAGTACAATCTACTACTTGTGGATTCAGGTAATTACATGTCAATATCTCTCTCACTCTCAGGTGTGTGACGCCGACTGCCGGATAATGTGCATCGACCCACGGTATCCCGGGTCGGTGCACGACTCCTTCGTGTGGCAATTTTCCTGGCTCCGAAACCAACTCGAGCAATGGCAGCTGCCACGCGACGGCCGGTTCCTGCTTGGTGAGCATACTAAATTCATTCCTTACGCACACGGTGGCTCCCACTGCTTGAAAGCCACAGTACCACACGTACTGTGCTTGTTGTGAGGCACACAGACACAGTTGCTGGAACTCCTTGAAGTGAGATAACACCCAAAGTATGGCCATTAATCTCTGTTTATGTCCACATAACTCTCACACTCTGCAGGCTACGAAAGCCACACTACACCAATCTCACGACAGTGATAGACTACGCAAGGCATGCGACCGCAGTGCGAGTCGCTGTCCGGTTCGGCCCACTCACTGTTACTGTCTGCCTGTACCCTCTTGCTGGTTGGTTTTTGCATGAAGTTGGAGCTCTTTCACTGATACCTGGCGGCTCGCCTGGTCGCTTTGACGGTCGTCAGTTTGTACGGAATGGGATCAATTCCTCCTTGGCCACTTGGGGCTCGCCAAATCTGTCCTCGGGTCGTCTCTGTCCCACACACTGGATTCTTTTCCCTGACCCTTATTCTTCGGTCTGCCTATATAGCTCCTCCTATTAGACCCTCCGTGTCCCAACAGGACCTGACTCCTTTCCAATCTAACCACCCCCTCTTTTTTCCCCATCTCCAACTCCACCGAGGATTAGGAAAGAGGTTCGTCGAACTGGCGCCTTATCCCCTTGCTTGCCAAAGACAAGGCCAGCGTGTTCTGCTCTGCCCGTGCCTAAGGTCACGGCCACACTCCCAAAAGCAACAAAGCTTTTATCTGTCGGATGCAAGGGCCTAATAATGCACCTGCATACAACACAGCACCCCTAAAGAATCGTGCACACATCCCATACAACCCACCAGGAAAACACATAGTTACATGAAATAAGAGGGAGTTTGCAGGCAAGCGGGTGCTAATTAATCATAATGTAAACTGATACTGTAGTGCAGAAATATTAACACACTTTTAAGTCACACTTAAGTTACATTATAATTGACATAGTTGCACACAGCTGTTTTCTTGCCTTTTATTTTAAAAAGTAAAGAATGTAATATGTTCCATCCTCTACATGTGCAGGTGACAGCAGCTACCCCTTGGAGCCTTGGCTCATCACCCCTGTCCCCGGAAACCACGCGACCTCCACCGCTTGCGGCCGGTTTAATAAGGCGCATTCCTCGATCAGGTCTGTTGTGGAGCGCTGCATCGGGCTGTTGAAGAACAGATTCCGGTGTCTGCAAAGGCACCGGGCTCTGTATTACCACCCTTCAACAGCCACCGCCATTATTTCGGCATGTGCAGTGCTCCACAACGTCTGCCTTGCATCGAGCGAGCCAGAACCGGAGTCAGACTCCGACCCTGAAGAGTCAGAGTTGGAGTCTGAGCCGAGCTCGGACGGTTCTGAGCCGAGCTCGGAGAGGTCAGCGTCGGCTCCCGAGAGGCTGGCTCCTGCCGGCCCTCCGGTCGGCCTTCCGGTCGGCCTTCCGGTCGGCCTCTCGGACAGGGGGAAGGCTCTGAGGCAGCGCCTTGTCGCCCGGTTCGGAACCCGCCGCAGACGTGCCCGTGCGGAGCGCCACACGCAAGGGGTTCGCCGCCACGACGGTAGTCCCGACCACCAGGGACACCGTCGGGAAGCCCCTCAGCGCCCTCGCTGCGGTGGTGCCCAGCACGGACGCCGCCAGCGACAGGGAACCTCTCGCCACCACGACTGAGGTCCTGACCACCAAGGACCCCGTCACATCCTTGCCCTCAGTGAAGCCCTCCCCGTAGAAGCCGTAAAGTGCACACTTCGCTTCCTGCTCCACAGTCATGGCCGTCCTCAAGCTACATACTCTCTTCAGCTCCTACACCTTGTGAAGTTCGTCGCACAGCCAGCGTGCTGCCTCCGGATACGTGTCGAGTGCATCGCGGTGAAATCGATACAGCCTTTTTTTTATATTTTTATGAGCAGAAGGCACGAGACGCAGTCGACAGTGACAGAAACGGTTCGGAGGTTTAGTTGCCAGACCAACAGGTCATCTGGATTGCCCCTGCAAAGAACTCAGAAGTAATTTAGACTACCTCTAGAAAGAAATGCTTGCTTTTGCAGAGATTGGTTTCTTAGTTGCTGATTGAACCAGGGATATTGTTGTCATGGACATTGTTTCATTTTAAAAATGCTTCAAAGCGTCTTGCCTTCTGCTCCATTTTATTATCTCTTTTATGGTACTTCATCAAAGTTAGGTGATTGTGTTATCTCAAGACAGTGCACATGTAGTTTGTTTTGAAAATTGCTTTCTTTCTTAAAGAAAAACCTGTGACTTCATGAATAAAAGTGTGATAATATGGAATGTAATATTTCATTCTTGGAAGCAAAACTGAGCATCGACTGGAACCATGTAAGCAATTGGGCAATCTTAAGTATATATCACAGATATCTTGTTGAACACTCTGGTCTTATTTGAGCACAATAGTTAAATTTCAAAAGGAAAAAAAAATTATACATTGTCTTACTAGCATACAACCATATAAACACTGGACCACTTTGAAAGAATTATCAGAGATGTTGCGCCAAACATTCTTATTTGAGCACAGCAATAGCAAGTTCTCGAAAGATAAAAAAATTGTTTCTGACTAAAGCAGCCGTCACTCGCGCGCTCCCCGTTGGTTCCGCCGACCCCTCCGCTGCCCCCGGCACACCCGGCTCCTCGTGGTTCGACATTTTGGTTTGAAGAAGGCGCGTAGCGCACATCCCGCATAATATTGGAACAACTTCCTCTCCAATTAATTCTTAAATGTATTGCAAAAGGGTACAAAAAAGCGGTTTGTTCTAACAACGCCCAAAAGGTTTTGATTGTTTTTCAATACTTTTACCTGTACTAGAACAGATGCGACGGCCAGCGACGCACAGGATTGGTTGCCGTTCCTTCACTAAACGCAGGAACTGCTCCCCGCGTCGTAGTAAATCCTACCCCGTTTCCCGCGCGTAGGGACGCCTCAGGGAATGCGTAGCTACTTCCGCTCATCGGTGGTTGGCTCCGGACGTCGCCGAAACGGGTGACGGGTGTCAAGTTTGCGATGACGTAGCGGCGTCAAAGTGGGCAGAGCCGCCACGTGAGTGTTGCTAGGATACGCTCCTCCTTTGCATTACGTCACTTCCATGTACCTTTTTTCAAATGTCCAACCTAGCGATCCTGGATAGCTAGGTTCGACATTGTACATGTACCTTTTTTTAGTACACGGAAGTGACGTCATCACGTCTGATTGGTTGGAAACAAAAGTGATGTAATTTCCCTGGAAAAATGTGGGCGGAGTCGGCAAAACTGGGCGGAGTCGGCTACCGGACGTGACAACAAAATGACGTTTCGTTTTGTACCGAGTACGTTTCAAAAGGTACTTGCTCGGAACTAGGTGTCATTGGCAGCATGTTTTCGGCGGCGAGGTGTCGCCGTCTCGTCACTTCGACTTTTTCTTTAATAGAGCTTCTTTTTTCGCCAGAAAGGCTCTATCGGGAACACCGCGATGCATTCGAGCTCCCGGAGGAGATCTTTCGGAAGCAATACCGCCTGCCCAAGATCGTGGTGCGGTGGTTGTGCGACGAACTTCGCGAGGAACCGGAGGTGAGGAGAGTGCGTACCACGTCATGACTGTGGAGCTTCAAGTGTTGTGTGCACTGCGCTTCTACGGCACGGGGATCTTCCAAGGCATGGTGGCGAGCGACGAACACGTAGCGCGGGACCAAAAGACAGTCAGCGTTGCGGTCCGCGCCGTGTCCGTCGCTATCGTGCGTCGTCTCGGGGTCCAGCGTGGCTGGATCCACTTCCCCGAGACGCCGAGCGAGAGGTTCGACGCGGAGAAGGGCTTCAGGCTGCTCGGCAGGATACCCGGCGTCATCGGTTGCGTGGCCGGGACCATGGTCTCCATCGTCGGCCCGTCCAAGAACGACCCCACCGTCACGAAGGCGGCGTACTGGTGCTGCAAGTACTTCTACGCCCTCAACGTGATGGTGGTAAGTACACTCAAGTTACGTTGTCAAAACGCGCCCCATATCTGTAGAAAAAAAAAAAAAAACGTATTGCCGATACGGTTTAAGTATGCCGTTTTATGACTGCGGGCCGTGGGGTCTCACGACTGCGCGAGCGTGTGCTCTACGTAGCATGTGAGCCGTGAGACTCTTCTCCCAAAAAAAATACTTGTCTGTTAAAACGTGCAAGCTTCCGTAAAAAAAAAAAACATTATTTTTGTTTCAAGGTAGTTAGTTGTACCTTGCATCCAGGAAGGTGTGTTGACATGCATGTGTCAGACAAAATAACTTAAAAGGTTCTGAAATTGCGACTGCTTTGTGAACCATAAGTACAATCTACTACTTGTGGATTCAGGTAATTACATGTCAATATCTCTCTCACTTTCAGGTGTGTGACGCCGACTGCCGGATAATGTGCATCGACCCACGGTATCCCGGGTCGGTGCACGACTCCTTCGTGTGGCAATTTTCCTGGCTCCGAAACCAACTCGAGCAAGGGCAGGTGCCACGCGACGGCCGGTTCCTGCTTGGTGAGCATACTAAATTCATTCCTTACGCACACGGTGGCTCCCACTGCTTGAAAGCCACAGTACCACACATACTGTGCTTGTTGTGAGGCACACAGACACAGTTGCTGGAACTCCTTGAAGTGAGACAACACCCAAAGTTTGGCCATTAATCTCTTTTTATGTCCACATAACTCTCACACTCTGCAGGCTACGAAAGCCACACTACACCAATCTCACGACAGTGATAGACTATGCAAGGCATGCGACCGCAGTGTGAGTCGCTGTCCGGTTCGGCCCACTCACTGTTACTGTCTGCCTGTACCCTCTTACTGGTTGGTTTTTGCATGAAGTTGGAGCTCTTTCACTGATACCTGGGGGCTCGCCTGGTCGCTTTGACGGTCGTCAGTTTGTACGGAATGGCATCAATTCCTCCTTGGCCACTTGGGGCTCACCAAATCTGTCCTCGGGTCGTCTCTGTCCCACACACTGCATTCTTTTCCCTGACCCTTCTTCTTCGGTCTGCTTATATAGCTCCTCCTATTAGACCCTCCGTGTCCCAACAGGACCTGACTCCTTTCCAATCTAACCACCCCCTCTCTTTTCCCCATCTCCAACTCCACCGAGGATTAGGAAAGAGGTTCGTCGAACTGGCGCCTTATCCCCTTGCTTGCCAAAGACAAGGCCAGCGTGTTCTGCTCTGCCCGTGCCTAAGGTCACGGCCACACTCCCAAAAGCAACAGAGCTTTTATCTGTCGGATGCAAGGGCCTAATAATGCACTTGCATACAACACAGCACCCCTAAGGAATCGTGCACACATCCCATACAACCCACCAGGAAAACACATAGTTACATGAAATAACGGAGTTTGCAGGCAAGCTGGTGCTAATTAATCATAATGTAAACTGATACTGCAGTGCAGAAATATTAACACACTTTTAAGTCCCACTTAAGTTACATTATAATTGACATAGTTGCACACAGCTGTTTTCTTGCCTTTTATTTTAAAAAGTAAAGAATGTAATATGTTCCATCCTCTACATGTGCAGGTGGCAGCGGCTACCCCTTGGAGCCTTGGCTCATCACCCCCACGCAACCTCCACCGCTTGCGGCCGGTTTAATAAGGCGCATTCCTCGATCAGGTCTGTTGTGGAGCGCTGCATCGGGCTGTTGAAAAACAGATTCCGGTGTCTGCAAAGGCACCGGGCTCTGTATTACCACCCTTCAACAGCCACCGCCATTATTTCGGCATGTGCAGTGCTCCACAACATCTGCCTTGCATCGAGCGAGCCAGAACCGGAGTCAGACTCCGACCCTGAAGAGTCAGAGTTGGAGTCTGAGCCGAGCTCGGACGGTTCTGAGCCGAGCTCGGAGAGGTCAGCGTCGGCTCCCGAGAGGCTGGCTCCGGCCGGCCCTCCGGTCGGCCTTCCGGTCGGCCTCTCGGACAGGGGGAAGGCTCTGAGGCAGCGCCTTGTCGCCCGGTTCGGAACCCGCCGCAGACACGCCCGTGCGGAGCGCCACACGCAAGGGGTCCGCCGCCACGACGGTAGTCCCGACCACCAGGGACACCGTCGGGAAGCCCCTCAGCGCCCTCGCTACGGTGGTGCCCAGCACGGACGCCGCCAGCGACAGGGAACCTCTCGCCACCACGACTGAGGTCCTGACCACCAAGGACCCCGTCACATCCTTGCCCTCAGTGAAGCCCTCCCCGTAGAAGCCGTAAAGTGCACACTTCGCTTCCTGCTCCACAGTCATGGCCGTCCTCAAGCTACATACTCTCTTCAGCTCCTACACCTTGTGAAGTTCGTCGCACAGCCAGCGTGCTGCCTCCGGATACGTGTCGAGTGCATCGCGGTGAAATCGATACAGCCTTTTTTTTATATTTTTATGAGCAGAAGGCACGAGACGCAGTCGACAGTGACAGAAAAGGTTCGGAGGTTTAGTTGCCAGACCAACAGGTCATCTGGATTGCCCCTGCAGAGAACTCAGAAGTAATTTAGAGCTTTTGCAGAGATTGCTTTCTTAGTTGCTGATTGAACCAGGGATATTGTTGTCATGGACATTGTTTCATTTTACAAATGCTTCAAAGCGTCTTCTTGCCTTCTGCTCCATTTTATTATCTCTTTTATGGTACTTCATCAAAGTTAGGTGATTGTGTTATCTGAAGACAGTGCACATGTAGTTTGTTTTGAAAATTGCTTTATTTCTTAAAGAAAAACCTGTGACTTCATGAATAAAAGTGTGATAACATGGAATGTAATATTTCATTCTTGGAAGTAAAACTGAGCATCGACTGGACCCATGTAAGCAATTGGGCAACCTTAACTATATATCACATATATCTTCTTGAACACTCTGGTCTTATTTGAGCACAATAGTTAAATTTCGAAAGGAAAAATATATATATATATTCTCTGACTAGCATACCACCATATAAACACTGGACCAATTTGAAAGAATTATCACAGATGTTGCGCCAAACATTCTTATTTGAGCACAGCAATAGCAAGTTCTCGAAAGATAAAAAAATTGTTTCTGACTAAAGCAGCCGTCACTCGCGCGCTCCCCGTTGGTTCCGCCGACCCCTCCGCTGCCCCCGGCACACCCGGCTCCTCGTGGTTCGACATTTTGGTTTGAAGAAGGCGCGTAGCGCACATCCCGCATAATATTAGAACAACTTTCTCTCCGATTAATTCTTAAATTTATTGCAAAAGGGTACAAAAAAGCGGTTTGTTTTAACAACGCCCAAAGGTTTTGATTGTTTTTCAATACTTTTACCTGTACTAGAACAGATGCGACGGCTAGCGACGCACAGGATTGGTTGCCGTTCCTTCGCTAAACGCAGGAACTGCTCCCCGCGTCGTAGTAAATCCTACCCCGTATCCCGCGCGTAGGGACGCCTCAGGGAATGCGTAGCTACTGCCGCTCGTCGGTGGTTGGCTCCGGACGTCGCTGAAACGGGTGACGGGTGTCAAGTTTGCGATGACGTAGCGGCGTCAAAGTGGGCAGAGCCGCCACGTGAGTGTTGCTAGGATACGCTCCTCCTTTGCATTACGTCACTTCCATGTACCTTTTTTCAAATGTCCAACCTAGCGATCCAGGATCGCTAGGTTGGACATTTGAGAAAAGGTACATGGAAGTGACGTAATGCAAAGGAGGAGCGTATCCTAGCAACACTCACGTGGCGGCTCTGCCCACTTTGACGCCGCTACGTCATCGCAAACTTGACACCCGTCACCCGTTTCAGCGACGTCCGGAGCCAACCACCGACGAGCGGAAGTAGCTACGCATTCCCTGAGGCGTCCCTACGCGCGGGATACGGGGTAGGATTTACTACGACGCGGGGAGCAGTTCCTGCGTTTAGCGAAGGAACGGCAACCAATCCTGTGCGTCGCTGGCCGTCGCATCTGTTCTAGTACAGGTAAAAGTATTGAAAAACAATCAAAACCTTTGGGCGTTGTTAAAACAAGCCGCTTTTTTGTACCCTTTTGCAATAAATTTAAGAATTAATCGGAGAGAAAGTTGTTCTAATATTATGCGGGATGTGCGCTACGCGCCTTCTTCAAACCAAAATGTCGAACCACGAGGAGCCGGGTGTGCCGGGGGCAGCGGAGGGGTCGGCGGAACCAACGGGGAGCGCGCGAGTGACGGCTGCTTTAGTCAGAAACAATTTTTTTACCTTTCGAGAACTTGCTATTGCTGTGCTCAAATAAGAATGTTTGGCGCAACATCTGTGATAATTCTTTCAAATTGGTCCAGTGTTTATATGGTGGTATGCTAGTCAGAGAATATATATGTATATTTTTCCTTTCGAAATTTAACTATTGTGCTCAAATAAGACCAGAGTGTTCAAGAAGATATATGTGATATATAGTTAAGGTTGCCCAATTGCTTACATGGGTCCAGTCGATGCTCAGTTTTACTTCCAAGAATGAAATATTACATTCCATGTTATCACACTTTTATTCATGAAGTCACAGGTTTTTCTTTAAGAAATAAAGCAATTTTCAAAACAAACTACATGTGCACTGTCTTCAGATAACACAATCACCTAACTTTGATGAAGTACCATAAAAGAGATAATAAAATGGAGCAGAAGGCAAGAAGACGCTTTGAAGCATTTGTAAAATGAAACAATGTCCATGACAACAATATCCCTGGTTCAATCAGCAACTAAGAAAGCAATCTCTGCAAAAGCTCTAAATTACTTCTGAGTTCTCTGCAGGGGCAATCCAGATGACCTGTTGGTCTGGCAACTAAACCTCCGAACCTTTTCTGTCACTGTCGACTGCGTCTCGTGCCTTCTGCTCATAAAAATATAAAAAAAAGGCTGTATCGATTTCACCGCGATGCACTCGACACGTATCCGGAGGCAGCACGCTGGCTGTGCGACGAACTTCACAAGGTGTAGGAGCTGAAGAGAGTATGTAGCTTGAGGACGGCCATGACTGTGGAGCAGGAAGCGAAGTGTGCACTTTACGGCTTCTACGGGGAGGGCTTCACTGAGGGCAAGGATGTGACGGGGTCCTTGGTGGTCAGGACCTCAGTCGTGGTGGCGAGAGGTTCCCTGTCGCTGGCGGCGTCCGTGCTGGGCACCACCGCAGCGAGGGCGCTGAGGGGCTTCCCGACGGTGTCCCTGGTGGTCGGGACTACCGTCGTGGCGGCGGACCCCTTGCGTGTGGCGCTCCGCACGGGCGTGTCTGCGGCGGGTTCCGAACCGGGCGACAAGGCGCTGCCTCAGAGCCTTCCCCCTGTCCGAGAGGCCGACCGGAAGGCCGACCGGAGGGCCGGCCGGAGCCAGCCTCTCGGGAGCCGACGCTGACCTCTCCGAGCTCGGCTCAGAACCGTCCGAGCTCGGCTCAGACTCCAACTCTGACTCTTCAGGGTCGGAGTCTGACTCCGGTTCTGGCTCTCTCGATGCAAGGCAGATGTTGTGGAGCACTGCACATGCCGAAATAATGGCGGTGGCTGTTGAAGGGTGGTAATACAGAGCCCGGTGCCTTTGCAGACACCGGAATCTGTTTTTCAACAGCCCGATGCAGCGCTCCACAACAGACCTGATCGAGGAATGCGCCTTATTAAACCGGCCGCAAGCGGTGGAGGTCGCGTGGGGGTGATGAGCCAAGGCTCCAAGGGGTAGCCGCTGTCACCTGCACATGTAGAGGATGGAACATATTACATTCTTTACTTTTTAAAATAAAAGGCAAGAAAACAGCTGTGTGCAACTATGTCAATTATAATGTAACTTAAGTGGGACTTAAAAGTGTGTTAATATTTCTGCACTGCAGTATCAGTTTACATTATGATTAATTAGCACCAGCTTGCCTGCAAACTCCGTTATTTCATGTAACTATGTGTTTTCCTGGTGGGTTGTATGGGATGTGTGCACGATTCCTTAGGGGTGCTGTGTTGTATGCAAGTGCATTATTAGGCCCTTGCATCCGACAGATAAAAGCTCTGTTGCTTTTGGGAGTGTGGCCGTGACCTTAGGCACGGGCAGAGCAGAACACGCTGGCCTTGTCTTTGGCAAGCAAGGGGATAAGGCGCCAGTTCGACGAACCTCTTTCCTAATCCTCGGTGGAGTTGGAGATGGGGAAAAGAGAGGGGGTGGTTAGATTGGAAAGGAGTCAGGTCCTGTTGGGACACGGAGGGTCTAATAGGAGGAGCTATATAAGCAGACCGAAGAAGAAGGGTCAGGGAAAAGAATCCAGTGTGTGGGACAGAGACGACCCGAGGACAGATTTGGCGAGCCCCAAGTGGCCAAGGAGGAATTGATGCCATTCCGTACAAACTGACGACCGTCAAAGCGACCAGGCGAGCCCCCAGGTATCAGTGAAAGAGCTCCAACTTCATGCAAAAACCAACCAGCAAGAGGGTACAGGCAGACAGTAACAGTGAGTGGGCCGAACCGGACAGCGACTCACACTGCGGTCGCATGCCTTGCATAGTCTATCACTGTCGTGAGATTGGTGTAGTGTGGCTTTCGTAGCCTGCAGAGTGTGAGAGTTATGTGGACATAAAAAGAGATTAATGGCCAAACTTTGGGTGTTGTCTCACTTCAAGGAGTTCCAGCAACTGTGTCTGTGTGCCTCACAACAAGCACAGTATGTGTGGTACTGTGGCTTTCAAGCAGTGGGAGCCACCGTGTGCGTAAGGAATGAATTTAGTATGCTCACCAAGCAGGAACCGGCCGTCGCGTGGCACCTGCCCTTGCTCGAGTTGGTTTCGGAGCCAGGAAAATTGCCACACGAAGGAGTCGTGCACCGACCCGGGATACCGTGGGTCGATGCACATTATCCGGCAGTCGGCGTCACACACCTGAAAGTGAGAGAGATATTGACATGTAATTACCTGAATCCACAAGTAGTAGATTGTACTTATGGTTCACAAAGCAGTCGCAATTTCAGAACCTTTTAAGTTATTTTGTCTGACACATGCATGTCAACACACCTTCCTGGATGCAAGGTACAACTAACTACCTTGAAACAAAAATAATGTTTTTTTTTTTTTACGGAAGCTTGCACGTTTTAACAGACAAGTATTATTTTTGGGAGAAGAGTCTCACGGCTCACATGCTACGTAGAGCACACGCTCGCGCAGTCGTGAGACCCCACAGCCCGCAGTCATAAAACGGCATACTTAAACCGTATCGGCAATACGTTTTTTTTTTTTTTCTACAGATATGGGGCGCGTTTTGACAACGTAACTTGAGTGTACTTACCACCATCACGTTGAGGGCGTAGAAGTACTTGCAGCACCAGTACGCCGCCTTCGTGACGGTGGGGTCGTTCTTGGACGGGCCGACGATGGAGACCATGGTCCCGGCCACGCAACCGATGACGCCGGGTATCCTGCCGAGCAGCCTGAAGCCCTTCTCCGCGTCGAACCTCTCGCTCGGCGTCTCGGGGAAGTGGATCCAGCCACGCTGGACCCCGAGACGACGCACGATAGCGACGGACACGGCGCGGACCGCAACGCTGACTGTCTTTTGGTCCCGCGCTACGTGTTCGTCGCTCGCCACCATGCCTTGGAAGATCCCCGTGCCGTAGAAGCGCAGTGCACACAACACTTGAAGCTCCACAGTCATGACGTGGTACGCACTCTCCTCACCTCCGGTTCCTCGCGAAGTTCGTCGCACAACCACCGCACCACGATCTTGGGCAGGCGGTATTGCTTCCGAAAGATCTCCTCCGGGAGCTCGAATGCATCGCGGTGTTCCCGATAGAGCCTTTCTGGCGAAAAAAGAAGCTCTATTAAAGAAAAAGTCGAAGTGACGAGACGGCGACACCTCGCCGCCGAAAACATGCTGCCAATGACACCTAGTTCCGAGCAAGTACCTTTTGAAACGTACTCGGTACAAAACGAAACGTCAATTTGTTGTCACGTCCGGTAGCCGACTCCGCCCAGTTTTGCCGACTCCGCCCACATTTTTCTAGGGAAATTACGTCACTTTTGTTTCCAACCAATCAGACGTGATGGCGTCACTTCCGTGTACTAAAAAAAGGTACATGTACAATGTCGAACCTAGCTATCCAGCTCGTCCTCCACACACTCCATGATGTTTCATTGTGGCGAGTGGCGAGTGGCCGAGTGGGCTCGCGCACACCAGCTCGGAGCACGCGGAGCGAAAGCTCGCGCTGCAGAACCCCGGAATCCTGGGTTCAATCCCTACTTCTGCTCGTTTCGATCTGTACTCCGTTTCACCTTATGTTGTACCGCAGACAAGGCTAGATGCGCGAGCTCATAGCGTTGGGAGCTACTCTTAACGCACGAGAGCTTGTGCCGCCTTGATGTGCCTTAAAGCAAGGAGCTCGCACTTGTAGCCTTTTCTGCGTGAAACAGAGTATCGTACCGGCGTGCGGGCGTGTATCATTGGTTTTTAATGGCTGATCGTAATGATTAAATTGGATTTATATTTGGATTAAAACTCGTAACTTAGCGCAACAATGTGTGGTAACGTGTTTCTAATAAGACGACGAAGTTATTTATAAAACAAAATGCGTATGCACTGTAATATGTTGCGTGCCCATAACTTACCCATCGCTATTGCCATCATTTTGGAGTGACACTAAGTTTTCCCGTGTAGCACCAACACACTTGGAGTGTGTTTCGACTGGTCGAAGTGCACTCGCTTGTAGTGACACTAAACTAGCCCGTCTGACAGGGGTATGAAAGGGGACTCTCGTAGTGCGGTTGTCACGCTCCACACTTCTGAGTGAGATATAAGGGTGGTTCTCACATGCAGCGAAGCGCTGATGTAGCGCTGCTCACGTGTCGTCAGCTACTTATCGTCTGCCATGAGCAACAGTTTTGACGGTGCGATACAAAGATGGTGAACGCTCCCGTCATCACCCGCGTAGCGCGAGGGCAGCGCTATGCTTGCAGCGCTCCGGTGCATATGTGACCAGGCTTTTACAGCGGCGAGTAAAATGGAACGCTGCGGTGCGTCGGAAGGACTGTGTTCCGACGGAGGAATAAGGAATAGGGTCTGACAAAATCAAGCCTGGTGTGACGTCACATAAGGTATGGGAGCGCAGCCGTTGATACTTGCAAAATTGAGCATGAAGTTTTGTATAATCCGTCATTGATTACACTAAATTGGGGTGGCGTTTAAACGAAGAAAAATGGCCTATGTAAATCATTATTGGCTCCAGCCAGGTACACATTTAAGTTCCGAACACACAACGACATTCAGTCATGTCATACTCAGTTCACTCTTAGGTTGAGTCTCCAGCCAAAGCTTCAAGCGCAAGCTTACCGGTACTCCTAGCTTTGAGGCGTGCATTTTAGGCGCGAGTGTTCGCTTTGTGGAAGATCGTTTCGGAGCAGCGACGTCTTCAAGGATGAACGGAGTAGAGTAAAGGTTAGAAATTATACTTCATTGGCTAAATTGCTCACTTAACACGTGAGCTGGTGCAGCCATGTCCCAAGGGCAGGCCGGCCTCACAGTGCCGACAAAAATGTTAAAACAATTCCTGTAAACGATGTCATATCATTTCGTCCGCTCAAATCGCCCATGTGGCCGAACCTAGACTTCTGGTTTATTTTTTACGGCAAATATCCAAGCCCCTCCGAAGGTAGGCAAGCTATTGTCAATAAGCTGCGTATCGTCGTTCGGAACTTCGTCGATGAGCAAATAAAGGTACTCACTTACTTTGTCCGGCACGCGTCGGATTCTTGGGTTTAAGTATGAAAAAAATCATGAATAACCTTCGGCGATTAGCCGATGATATTTTGTAGCCAAGCTTAAGTGAATTTAGCGTACAAACTATTTCTGAGCGCCGTAGCCGGGGCCGTGGCAACAATCAGAAGCATCTTCCCGAATCAAAATCAAGCCGCTGTAGAAAAAACACGATTCGACTAAACTCTTCGGTAAGAAATGTCGAAAAGGTATGTCATTGATTTTTTTTTTTTTTGAAATAGGGGTACGCCTATTATATCTCGATAAATTTATCAAAATCAACTATAAAACGAGATTTCAACTTTTTTCTCCTGAGCTTTAGTCCTCAACTCAAAAGTCAAATAAAAAATCACGTGGTCGTGACGCGCATGGACACCAGAGGCATTGACTCCAAGCTTCCACCGTGCTTTCTAAGCACACTGAGGAGCTTCTCATTCTCCAGTGATGATAAATGCCGCCGCGGCACTAATTCGACTCCCTGTTAGACTTTCTCCGTCTTTCAGGGGTGGCGAGGCATATATGACCCCCTTTCCCCTTTCCTTTCCCCTCCACGTCACTCCAGATGATGCTACTCAAGAGGATGTGATGAATCCCCTTTGTACTATAATAAATACGTTTTGTATATATATATATTGGCCACAAACCCGAATTCAAAGTACGGTGTAGTGTTGTGTCTATTAAAGCTTGTTACATGGCTAAAAAAGAATGAGAACGGGTTTTGATTGATTTAGCGCTTGCCTCCCAACCCTGCACAGAGGTATCGCCCCCATGTAATTACGATATTACTTAGCCGGATCAAATGCTAAGCCTCCTCGTGGAAGATTTTCTTCTTTTACTTTGTGCTAGGTCAACCGTTATTCTAGGTTCAAGTTGTCTTGTTTGACTATTGCCGAATTCATCTGGTCGTTTTGGAGCGCGCCGGGATCGACTTTTCTTGAGCGCGTCTATTTCACTTGTGGGGCGCTTTCGTAGGTCGTATGTCGAGTACGACCTACGAACCACAGCATCGAGCCTAGGATAACGATTTCTCTGCTCGGAGTTCTTTTCGCCGCCCTGTTCGATACCGGCGCGGGAGTTTCGCTTATCGGCGATGTCGTTTTTGAACTCTGCAAATCAAAAAATGTTAAGCTCCGTTGTTCGAGCACGCTTTTGCAGTTAGCATCAGGCGCGCAAACAAAAGCAGCAGGCGCAGTAAGGCTGAGGATTTCTTTCGACGGAAAAACGCGGCGTCAGCGTTTCCTTTATCTGCCAGGATTGGCCGTACCTGTTATCTTGGGCCGAGATTTCATTGCAGACGAAAAAATTTCGCTCGACTTTGCTGCCGGCGGGTATCGGCTGGACAACCAGCCACACGTGACCCCCTTCACCAGACGTGAAGACTGCGTCACCGGCGCAACCTTTCCGACCCACTACACAGCGCGGCCAGCTGCAGTTCTTCCTGATGGCATCCGAGACGCCCTCAACGCGTGCCCAGCAACCAGCTCGCAAAAGCAGCAGCTCGAGAGCATCCTGCAGCCGTTAGCAACGATGTTCACGGAAACCCCGGGCAAGACCGACGTGTTGCTACACCGCATCGAGACTGGTGACGCCCGACCACTGCGGTGCAACCCTAGGCCCCTCAGCGTCCACAAGCGAGCCCTACTAGACGCAGCACTGCAGGAGATGCTGGATACCGGAGCAGTGCAAGAGTCCCAGAGTCCGTGGGCCTCCCCCGTCGTCTTGGCTCCGAAGAAGGACGGCTCGGTACGACTTTGCGTGGATTATCGCCGCCTCAACGCAGTGACGGTGAGAGATTCGTACCCCTTTCCTTCCATTGACTCGGTTATGTACGCGATTGGCAACGCGAAAGTGTTCACCACTTTGGACTGCAGTCGAGGTTTTTTGCAAATTGAGATTGATCCAGAGGACGTGCCAAAGACTGCGTTCACTTGCCACAGAGGATTGTTTGAATTTACCCGCCTCCCCTTTGGCCTTTCCAATTCACCCGCTAGCTTCCAGCGCTTAATGGATATCGTTCTCGGCGACACAAAATATAAATTCGCCATGGCATACATGGATGACATCGTTATTTTTTCCCAGACTTTCGAGGAACACCTGAAGCATCTTGGGATCGTCCTCGAGCGCCTGCGCAACGCCGGCCTGACGATTCACCCTGACAAGGCGCAGCTCGCTTCACCACAAATTAACCTCCTTGGCTTTGTAGTGGACAATGGAGTTCTTCGCCCCAACGAGGACAAGCTGCGTGCAATAACAGAGTATCCGCAGCCACACGACGTCAAGAGTTTGCAGCGGTTTCTTGGATTGATTGGGTTTTATCGCCAGTTCATCCCTCGCTGCGCCGAGATCGCTAACCCCCTGACCTTGCTCTTGCGCAAAGGCGAGAAATGGCGGTGGGGGGAGGATCAACGCGTCGCTTTCCTTCAGCTCTCGAAAGCGATCACCGACGTCGTCTCTTTGAAGTTGCCGGATCTCAACCGACAATTTGTCGTCCAAACAGATGCCAGCAACTTCGGCCTGGGCGCAGTCCTCCTTCAGGAACACGACAACGTTCTTCGCCCAGTCGCCTTCGCTAGCCGCACGCTGACAGCGGCCGAGCGAAACTACTCCGTGACGGAAAAGGAGTGTCTCGCCATCATCTTCGCCCTCAAGAAGTTTAACATGTATCTCGATGGCGCTTCCTTTCAGATACAGACGGATCACCAAGCGCTCTCCTGGCTGAAGAATTTGCAGAATCCAGCCGGACGTCTTGCACGATGGGCTCTGACACTGCAAGCGTACGACTACACTATCGCCTACAGGAAAGGAGCAACTAATATTGTGGCAGACGCACTGTCACGGGCTCCTTTGCAGGTCCCTCCCACTGAGACGGAACCGAAGTTGGTGGGATTAACCGACATCGTGGCCCGCACTTCGGAGTCACGGTGGGGGACGTTGGTGAGCAGAGCAGACCTCCGCAAGGCCCAGCAGGAAGATGGACTTTGTCGACGCGTGTGCGAGAGGCTTGCGGCACGAAGAGCAAGCGGCACCGGAAGCGACGACGAGTACGACTCGTACCTGCTGAGCGAGGACGGACTTCTTCTCCGCTACATCCCCCAGGCAGACGACGACAGCGATGGATCGCCTTTCCGGATTGTGATACCTCGGAAGCTGCGCAAATCATTCATCAGGTACTTCCATGATTCAGCATTAGCGGGTCATAGCAGCGGCAGTAAGACTTACGATAAGTTATGTCGTGTTGCGACTTGGCCAGGAATCAGGCAGGATGTACTGAAGTATGCTCGCAGTTGTCCAGTGTGTCAGAAGGCGAAACCTCGCGGAGGCCAACCACCAGGATTAATGCAGCCAGTCGTTAGCCAGTCGCCTTGGCAGATTGTCGCATGTGATGTCATGGGACCGTTTCCACGTAGTCCTCGCGGAAATCAGTACCTACTTGTTGTGACTGACCACTTCACCAAGTGGGTCGAACTGTTCCCCTTACGGAAGCTTCTTTCGCAGCGGATCTGGGACTGCCTTCTGTCCGTTTTCACGAGATTCGGCTTTCCTGCAGAGCTCATCACGGACGGTGCTTCGTACTTTCGAAGCAAGATTTTCGTCGACACCTGCGCTGCGCTTGGAATACGGCACAAGCTGACTTCGCCGTATCATCCGCAAGCCAACATCACGGAGAGGATCAACCGCAACCTCAAAATGATGTTGATTTCCCACACAGCCCGTCACAAAGACTGGGATGCCAAACTCGACGAGATGGCATTTGCAACGCGCACCACGGTCAACCGATCCACTGGTTTCACGCCTGCCCGTCTCAACTTTGGTAAGGAGCTAACCTTCCCAATGGAAAATTCATTTCTATACACAGATGTTGCGCAGAATGGACGCCCATACGCGCAGTTCGCCCAGGACGTCCATCACCGACTCTCGTCGGCCGTTCGTGAAGCACGAGAGAACCTCGACGTCGCTCGTCTTCAACAGGCCGCCCAGTACGACAAGGGCCGCCGCAGTGTCCACTTTCAGGTTGGAGACCTGGTACTTCGTCGGACACATCCCCTCAGCGATGCGTCGAAAGGCTTCGCAGCATCCCTCGCCAACCGTTGGGATGGACCCTTTCGCATAACGGAAACAATTTCCCCGCTGAGCTACCGCCTAGCACGACTGCATGGTACACAGCAGTACGGCCCAATTCACGTGTCTGAGCTCAAGCGTTACTGCGAGCCAGCAGTTTTTCCGCAGGTCCCGGACATCCCAGCTCCCAGCCAGCCCTTGGACCACGGAACTACGCCCAGGCGGTACAACCTACGCCCTCGGTGACTCATCACCTGTTCTATTCATATCCTTTTTTTGGCTGGCTGCGTCTCTTCGCGGAGAGGGGGGGAGAGGATCCATCTCCTTCCCGCGGGTCTGCCCTTTGTTTTCACAAAGGGATTGTTCTGTTCGCGAGTGTCTCCGAGCATGTTTGACGTATCACAACCAGACCCGTTAATTCGTCCTTTTTCTTCGTGTGCCCGTTCTCTATTTCCTCCGCAGGATCGTCACTGCCACCAAGAGCGTTCCCGCCACGCCTATCATTTCAGGCGATTGGCGGCACGCTTCCCGCCGCGCCGTGAGCGTGCCTCCGTCGCGACTTGGACTGTGCTGGTAGAGGACCGCCCGGTGGGCTGGGCCTCACCGCTACGCTGGAGGGAGCAGCCCCGGCCCGAGCGTGGCGCGCCCCCGGAGTCAGTCCCCGAGCCTTTCCGGGGCACCACGCTGGAGGACCGGCACCCGCACGAGCCCGCGGCCGTATACAACGAGGCGGAGCGCCGCCTGCTGTGCCCCGTCTGCGGAGTGCCGGAGCTCCACCGCCTCACCCACCTGGCGGGCGCCTTGCACCAGGCCCGCGTCGCGGCGGACTGGGCTCGCCGAGCCGCGCCACCTCCTGCTGCACCTCCGGCAGCCCCCCGCCCGTTGGAGGTCGCGGAAGCCATCCGGATCCTCCGCCAAGTCCGCCCGGATCTGCTCCGCGACCCGGCCCACGAGGAGGCCATCTTAGACCTCGACCTCTAAAAGGGGGGGGAGGTGTGGGGCGCTCGGCCCGCCACACGGCGGCCAAACCGGCGACTAGCGGGGGGGCGGCACCCGGCGCCGAGAGGGTAGAAAAGGGATGGCCCGTGTGGCCGAGGGCAGTTGCTGCCCCGAGTCTGGACCACAATCATGGTAATAAACCCTGTTTGACCCCGAGGAACGAGTCGTCTGGTTGATCACCTGCGGCGGACGGCGGAAGGCGAACGCCACACACTGGACGATAGGGATCGATACGGGCGTGTTCCAGTCGTCGCTTTGGATCAGCTCCCCTTCCAGATCTTGTTCTGGATCCGAGAAAACTCGCTCCGCCGATTTCGGCGGATTCGACCGGAAGCCATCCTGGCCAGACCTCGGCGCGCGCACGTGACTTCCTTTCTCGTCGGGCATCTCGCGATCTCGCCTCAGAAGAATTCGTAATGCCCGCTCGCGAAGTGCCGCCGGCGCCGCCCGCTTTACTGCTGCTGCTTCTGCTTGATCACAGTTCGTGTTCTAGTTGCTGGAGCAGCTCCTCCAGCAGCAGCGGCTCGAGTAGCACCGACGACGAGGATTGCTTGTATGTTTCGCGTCAATTCGACTGCCTTTTCGGACCTCCGCAGAAGAGACACAAAATTGAGACGTACTTTGACACCCTTCACGAGTATTCCAAAGAAGAGGCAAGTGGGCCACGCTGATGTACATCGTATATTGTCACGGATGTTATACATCATGATTAACCTCGCTCGCGCGTTGAAGCCGTGTGAGCGCCGCGATGGCGAAAACATGTGCTTCAAGATCCGGGACCGCGGAAAGGGCAAAGGAATCCCGGAAAGTTGAATGATGGGAAGGCATCCACCGATCCCGGAGGAGTAGTCATGTTTAACTGGGTATCCGGAGGCGGAGCGACTCCGTTCGTATCTAGTCTATTGATCCCGGTGCGTTACAAACGACCGGTGGAATTCGCCATAAGTCTAGTGCACAAGGAGTGCTGTCATTCAAATCACGAGCAGCCATCGAATATCATCACGCCGTAACTCCAATACTACCGTGCCCGTGACCCTGTGACTACGCGCGTCAAGGTTTGCGATGGAGAGACTGAATGAAATGGTACGTGTTTATTTGCTACTCCAGCAACACAGAGGGCTCCTAGCGGGAAAACACTGAACTCTTGTGTTTCCCGTTGTGACGATTGGTTGTGGTCGTCAAGAGAAATGGGCTGCGAACTCAGGAAAGACACGTCAACCACTAAGCTTCCATGCAGAACTTATTTCATTTTTTACGCCTTTTTCCTGCGCTTGCACCCCCGCAGGGGGCGCCTGCACATTAGGTGCTAGGTGCTTGGTGAGTAGCGTCACCACGGACCCCAGCCACTTTGACGACACCACAGACCCTGAGTAAAAAGTGGCTAAGACCCACCCACATCTGGCTGCGCGTGGCGAGCCCGTGTCCAGGGAAAAGGGCATCTTGGTGGTTGAGCTGAGCCCGGGGTAGGTTTGGACCCTTCGGGGCCCGCCGGGCGAGGCAACACACCACTTTGGCCCCTGCTTCCTGTAGACGGGTGTCCTAACTTGGCCCGACGAGGATGATTCAGTCAGTCACCACATCTTCTACTCTCCCCTCTTATCTTTCTCTTTTCTCTACTCTTCTTTCTTTCATATTCACCATCTTTGGCGGCAAGGGCTAACCTTGGGTGGCGATAGACCCCTTGTCTGGACCCGCACTAGGTTATAGTGTCTTGGTAGCACTGATAGCGTAATGTCGTCAGCAAAACCTTTATTGCTATGGCGCATTACCTATCCCCATGTTGGGCTCCGTGGTGGGTGGTGCGCTACAGACGCCGAACGCCTCCCCATTTCTTATGGGTTCCAAACAAAACCAAAAACCTGATCGGGCCCTGAAAAGGGCCCGGACCGAAGTACACGTTATGAAAGCATTTACACCCTTGGAGAAGTTTCCTCGATTTCTTGTTATGCATTCTGAAATGAAATAACCCTTATCCAAGCTATCCCCTTTCCTGGTTTCGAAGACTCTTGAATCTGTGATCGGAAAGAATTTTAAAGCAAAAAACTGCCATCTGGAGATATCCTCGTTGAGGTTGTGACCTGTCAACAATGCTCAGACCTGCTGGCACTCAACTTGGTTTCTGACTACAGGGTTACTGTATCACCCCACCGCACTTTGAACACTATTAAAAGCGTAATATCAGAAGATGACCTTCTAGAATCCCCCGAAGAGGAAATTTTCGATGGCCTTCGTGACCAAGGACTAGGAGTCATAGCTGCAAAGCGAATTTGTTTTCGCCGGGACGGTCAGGAGATTAGGACAAAGCATGTCATTCTGACTTTTGAGCTGAGAGCGCTCCCAGAATCGGTCAAAGCGGGTTATCTAAACTGTAAAGTACGCCCGTATGTGCCAAACCCTCAGCGTTGCTTTCACTGCCAGAGGTATGGCCATAGTGCCCTGAGCTGCCGTGGAAAGACAAGGTGCGCCAAGTGTGGCAAAAATGATCACCCTACAGAGAATTGCTCGAATCCACCTTCCTGCATCAACTGCAAAGAACCTCACCCTGCTTATTCCCGATCTTGCAAGAAATGGAAAGAAGAAAAAGAAATTATAACACTCAAAGTGAAAGAGAACATTTCGTTCCCCGAAGCCAGGAAGCGATTCTCCTTCCTGCAGAAGGGGCCTTACTCTTTGGTGGCACGTGCAGGGGATGTGATATCAAAGTCTTCGGTAGGAACCCAGGTCGGTCCTAATGACCTGGGGATTCCACCACCTCCCCCTGCCTCACAAAGATTCGGTCCACGACTCCGTCTGTCGTTGGAACCGAAGACACCACAGGCGTTTCCAGATGGTGCAGAGGCGAGGGATGCCTCTGTGCTAATGGAGGGGAGACAAGAGGAGAGGCGGCTACAGCAGCCTCGGGGAGAAGGCATTGGTGCCTCCTCCATTCCAAAGGACGGGCCATCGAATGATGTGCCTGCCTGGGTTACTCGGACCCCTCCCAGGAAGAAGAAGGGTGTGTTTTGTTTTAAGGCGCTAGGAGAGGCCTCGACATCTAAGGAGGTGCCCGTACCAGCTGCTCCCTTACCCGTTCAGCCTGAGGAGGAGCGGATGAAACTTGGTGAACCTCCTCCCCCTCGTTCAGTCCCACCTGATGACACCAGGCTTAAGAACTCTTCCCAGAAAAAGCTCAATCCGCGAGTAACCGCACCCAAACCGCCACAGGGCACCTAGAGCAGGTTTCCTTTCTTGTTTTGTTGTTACTTTAAATCATTTTTAACATGAACACATATAGTTTTATACAGTGGAACTGCAGAAGTCTCCTGCAAAATATTGATGACATTCATTTCTTTCTAGATGAGCTACAGCCCATTGCTGTGTGCTTGCAGGAGACATATCTTAACAACACCCATACAAATGTTTTAATCATCACCGCGTTTTTAGAAAGGATCGGGATTCAGACCACTCTTCTGGTGGTGTTGCCATTGTTGTACGGAGTGGCATAGCATGTGTGGAAGTTCCTCTGCGTACATCACTAGAAGCAGTTGCGGTACGTATTCTTGCCGATCGTCTCATTACGGTTGTGTCCTTGTATTTACCACCTCATCGTCAACTGCATCTTCATGAACTTCAAGGATTGGTTCAGCAACTCCCAACGCCTTTTTTTAATTTGTGGTGATTTTAATGCTCACAGTTCCATGTGGAGCAGTAAGCGCCTTGACTCTCGTGGCGCTGTTGTAGAAAGATTTTTACTCTGGTCAAACATATGTCTTTTAAATAAGAAAGAACCAACATTTTATAGTTCCACTCATAATTGCTTCACATCCATTGACTTCTCCATTTCATCACCATCAATACTTCCTGTTTTTCTTGGAAGGTTTTAGACAACCCTTTTGGGTGTGATCATTTCCCGGTTGTAATCGAAAGCCTCGTTCCTCTGCCGACTATTTTAAAACGAACCCCTTGGTAGAAACTGGACAAAGCCGACTGGGCACTCTTTAAACTTGATGCGGTGCTCGACCCGTCAGTTCTAGCAAATTTGTCACCTGAAGAAGCGACAGTGTATGTTACGGAGCAAAATATAAGTGCCGCCCAAGACGCCATTCCTCGCACCTCTGAAAATTTACCCAAGAGGTATAGGCCTTGGTGGAATGAAGACTGTGCTACCAAAAGGAAAAAAAACAGCATAGGGCATGGGACACCTTTCTGAGGTACCCTACTTCTTCAAATAGGATAGCATTTAAAAGACTAAAAGCAAAGGCCCGATGGACTAGGAGGAAAGCTAAGTGGAAGTCCTGGACGAAGTACATTTTCTCCCTAAATAGTTTTGTCTCGGAGAAGGAAGTTTGGGATAGGTACAAAAAAATCAAAGTGGATTACCGTTGCTTTGTTATTCCTCTATTTAGCTCCCCTGCTAATTCGCTGAAAGATGTTGCTAATGTGCTTGGAGAGCACTTTGAGAATGTTTCCAGCTCCCGAAATTATTGCATGGAATTTAAACGTTTTAAAGCAAGTGCTGAGTATCACCGTATACCCATGTCCGGTTGTAGCTCTGAGCCATACAACACTCCTTTCACAATGCAAAAACTAGAGGTGGCTCTGGCCTCCAAGAAGAGGTCGGCTCCAGGCCCTGATGGAATCGACTATGAAATGCTCCGTCAGTTGTCTCGTGAATCGCTGAACACACTACTAGGTTTTTTCAACTATCTGTGGGAAGCAGCTTACTTTCCTCAAATCTGGAAACAGACGCATGTAATTCCTTTGCTGAAAGCTGGGAAGGACCCTTCGGACCCACGTAGTTACCGTCCAATCGCGTTAACGAGTCGCCTTGGCAAAACCTTCAAACGCCTCATTAATAGGCGGTTAATATATATTTTGGAGCATAACCACTTCTTTGCTAATAACCAATGTGGCTTTCGAGAAGGGCGGTCTACTTTGGACCACATAGTCCGTCTGGAAACAACCATACGTGAAGCTTTCGTAAATAGGCAACATTGTGTCTCTGTTTTCTTCGAACTGGAGAAAGCATTTGGTACGACATGGCGGTATGGTATCCTTCATTAATGTATGCCTCTGGTGTGCGTGGTCGCATGTTGCGGTGTATAAGCAGTTTTCTCACAGGTCGCTCCTTTCAAGTTCGACTTGGCACCACACTATCCGACCAGTATGTCCAGGAAAATGGTGTTCCGCAAGGAAGTGTACTGAGTGTCTCCTTGTTTGCCGTAAAGATGAACTCGTTGTCAAAGGTAATTCCACCTTCCGTTTCATACTCCCTCTACGTGGATGATATTCACATCTCGGCCTCTTCTTGTAATTTGTCTAGCTGTGAGCGGCAACTGCAGCTTACCATCAACAGAATTAGTAAGTGGGCTGACGAAAATGGGTTTAAGTTTTCAGCTGAGAAGACTCTCTGCGTGCCATTTTCTCTGCGCCGGGGGCTGTTTCTAGATCCAGAACTGACGCTAAACAGGGTTCCTATTAGTGTAAAAACAGAGCATAAATTTTGGGGCATAACGTTTGATAAAAAGTTAAACTTCGTTTCCCTCCTGAAGGACCTGAAGAAGAAGTGCCTTAAATCAGCTAATATTCTTAAATTCTTAGCGCACAAGTCATGGGGATCCGACAGAATATGTCTGCTACGCCTGTACAACTCCCTTATCCGGTCACGTCTGGACTATGGTGCTATAGTTTACGACTCAGCGAGGCCTTCTGCACTGAAAATGTTGGATCCTGTGCATCATCTCGGTTTAAGGGTCGCTACAGGTGCCTTCCGCACATCGCCCATTCCTAGCTTGTACGCTGAATCTAATCAGATGTCACTTAGGCACAGACGACGTTATCTTGCTGTGACTTATGCTTCCAGAATTTTGTCCTATTCAAACCACCCAACTTATGGTGCCTTGCAACATTCTCGGTTTGCTCGTGTTTTCGAACATAAGCCCAGGGTTGTACCGCCTTTAAGTCTACGCCTTGAGGGCATTTGTACATCCCTTGACCTCACCCTTGACGAGACCGACCTTTTGCAGAAGGGTGAAAATGAAGCTCCGTGGAGTACGTTGCCCATCTTTTGTGATTGGTATTTTAATAGATTTAATAAACATAACGTCCCTCCTGGTGATTCAGCAAGAAGTTCTTGAGGTGCAGAAGAAGTATGATAACTACTCCAAATTTTATACCGATGGTGCCAAATCATTGCATTTTGTAGGATCAGCAGTTTACTCTGAAGGATTCAGTAAGGTTCAGCGTCTCAAGGAACGTGCAAGTATTTACACGGCAGAGCTCTATGCAGTGTTGATGGCCTTGGAATATATCCTCATCAGCAAGACGATGAAATCTATTTTATTCGTGCACTCTCAAAGTGTGCTCACCACACTTTGCTCAATAAAGGGAAGTAAAAATAGAATGGCACAACTTGTCCGATCTAAGGTACAATGTGGTCTGCGGCAAGGCCGAGACATAAAATTCTGCTGGGTGCCTACCCATGTGGGGATCCTAGGTAATGAAAAAGCAGACGAATTGGCCACGAGCTCTAAGCACCTACTGCTAACCACCTCACTGATTCCATTTCAAGAATTGAAGCCCTTGGTAAAATCATCAGTTTTCCAGCAATGGCAATCGGAGTGGAGTCTGGAATGCGAAAAAAAACTTCACAGGATTAAACCAGCTCTTGGTATGTGGAAGAGTGCATCCCACAAAACCCGCCGCCTTGAAGTTCTTTTGTGTCGTCTTAGAATTGGACATTCCTTCCTCAACCACAAACATCTGCTCAGGGGGGAAGCCCCACCCCTGTGTGATGAATGTGGGGAGCGTTTAACAATTTTGCACATTTTGTGGCTGTGCCCAGGGCTTGAGCAAGAACGACGTACACATTTCCCCGAGCTTTTTCACACCAGATTCCTTTTCACCCAGCGCTGCTAATAGGGGAGACTCCTATAGTACCATTTGATCGTGTCATAAATTACTTAAGAAAAACCGGCTTCCTACTGGAGTTGTAATTTTAACTATGACTTTTAACCTTGTCATATGAACCTCTTTTCGATAATTCGTATAAAAAAATTCCTGAGTATGCCCCAAATAAACAAGCTTGGCGCAGTATGGCCATAGTAGCTTGGCGCCATAAAGCCCGTAATCAACAACAACAACCTGCGCTCGCACGAGCCGCCCCAGATATCGCACGAGCCGCAGGAGTTCTCTTTTGTGGCTAGTCACATGCCGGAGTTTTAGAAACTGTCAGTCCGACAGTACGCTTTCACGAGACAAAGACCGAAACAGCATTAAAGAACTACCAATCCCTGAGATATGCAAGCGAGTAAATAAATATGTACATACAAGATGCCATACTTCGTCTCGCCTGAGCATAGAATATTGTTAGACGAGCATGCTAAACGCGCGAGCTATATGCTTTAGGTGAAGCCTCGGTGACTGCACAGAGCGCTCGTGCAGCGATTGCGCCAGACAATGCAGTCAATGACATCCGCTCGCGCTTGAACAGCCTTCGCAGTTAGTCTATGCTAAGGTGAGACGAAGTATAAATAAGACGACACCTCATAAACAAGTGTACAGGTTATAAATTACGAAGTTCAGCCCTCGCGTAGAGGCTGTGGAAAATCAGCGAATCTTCATGTGCGCTACATCGCGGCCATTATCGTCCATGAGTTCAATCTCGTTATTCACGGGAGAGAGCCGGCTCACAATTTGGTGGATACAAGTGAACCGTCGTGTTGCCTTGAGGCCCACGGGTGCTGTGTTTAGCAACAGAAGCTGGGTTTCTCGGACATAACGTCCTTGAGTGCGGTGTCAAAGTTGCTCTTTTGCTTTTGTTGAGAGCGCTTCATGAGAATCTGTCCGAGCCTCGGTCAGGTTCTCATGAGCAACGACTGAATATTTGGAGGTCTCATGTCATTCAGCCAGCTCCTGGCGGCCTTATAGACGACATCAAGTGGGGAGCATGGCACCAGAGCCGTAGGCAAGAAAAAATGGTGTCTGACAATTGTAGGCAATAAAGAATGGCGTCTTGAAATCCAATTTGATAGCAGAAGGCCACGTATAAAAGGACGTCAGCCCACGTGTTGCCTCCCTTTGTGGCCAATTTAATCATCTGCTTGAGGGTCTTTTTCGCCCGTGCAGGGATCATTTGCAGGATGGCACCCTGTCGGTGGCGAGTGCTAGATGCCACGTTTCGAGGGTACGACGAGGTCGAACGTGCCATCGTCTGAGGGCCACTGTCAGAGATCAACAATGCTGGGCAACCGACCTTCAAAATTAGTTGCCTTTTGTGTTGATCCGTCCTTTTTGTACCTAAGACCAAGGGTGATACTCACGGAGTGCGCGACAGTTGTACAATCTTGGCATCTATGAGATCCTTGCTCATTTTCTCGACAAGAACACGCTGCGCTGCTCTCACAGCGCACTCGAAGCGCTGTTGCCTCTCCAAAATTCTGGTGTGAGCTCCTGTCCACACCACGGGACAAAGTGACCGCGCTTACAATTGAGGCACAGCGGGCGAACTTACGGGTCACATAACGAAGAGGGAAACAGCGCCGAAAGTACGGAGGAAAAAGAACGAAAAACACACAAACCGAGCGCTGATAGCGGGTTTATTTTTTCGGGAAACCACCTACCGGCACAAAAACACTCACAAACATGTATGGTACCATCGCCTAAGGGCACGTTTCAAAGCTCTCCAAGAACATGACTTCCTTATCAAAGAGCGCAATCGAGGTAGCACTGACGCACTCATTCTTATACTTCTAATTGTAATAAGCCTCGAATATTTCACGAGGCACCTGCTGACTGCGCCGAGCAACAATCGTCGTCGTTTTTAAAAGAGGGGAGCACCCACATCTATCATAATGAATGGCCAAATTACCCGAAGGTGAAGATCTTATCGAAAATGCGTGTTCTCTAAGCCTATCATTGATGCACCTTCTTGATTGGCCAAAGTGCGCTCACCCCAGGACAACTCAATTTCGTACACCACGCCGACCGCGCACGACACAAACTCCTTCTTGTGCTTCTTACCACAGCCGAGTTTTTCCGGACGCCCCCTATCAACCTTAGCACATAGACGCCCCAGTTTTGAAGGCGCAGAGAACACCACGGGGACTTCACGTCACTGGGCTACCCTTTTTAATCTGTGTGTAACCTAATGCATATAAGGAAGAACCACCGATCTCACGTTGGGCTTATTCCTGGGCCGGAATTTGGGGCGTCGAAGTCTTTTCAACAGGCTCTCCGCCACACCGACAAGGACCTCCTTAGGGTACCCTCCCTGTGTGAGCCTGTCAACCTGGTTGCAAAAACTAGCCACCACCTGGGGAGGGTAAGGCCTCACCAGGGCCGCCTCCATACAACCTCTTCCAATCCATCTCCTTTAAACCTTCGAGGGGCTAGAGTCAAAAAGCAGCACACCTTTTTTGGCCTCGCCCAGTACTACCAGCACACATGATCCTCATTAAAGCTGAGATTAATATCTAAAAACGGTAGCCTTCCGCCTACTGGATCTGCCATTGTAATATTCCAACCACATGCGTTGGATTTCAACGCAAACAACATGTTTTCGATGCACTCATACTTACTTTAAAGAGATACTTTCCAAAATAAAACCAGATAATCGTGGACGTATTTAGAAACACGAATCACCTCTCTTCGTAGACCGACTTCGATAGCTCTATCGCACATAGCAAGAAAGATGTCACTTAAAACTGAAGCAACGGCAGCTGATTAACCTCCTCACCGAATACAGCACATGCTTCGCGACGTCGTCGAAGGTGTGCCAAACCACCGTTGCGAGGCACCACATCGTTACCAAGGACGACGCGCTCCCTGTGCATCGATCGCTGTACAGAGTCTCCGTAAAAGAAATGGAGGTCATCCAGGAGCAAGTGAAAGAAATGCTGAACAACAATATAATCCAACCTTCAAGCAGTCCGTGGGCATCTCCTGTCGTACTGGTTGAGGAGGACGGAACGCTTTGGTTCTGCGTGGACTATTGGCAGCCGAACGTGGCGACAAAGAAAGACGTCTACCAACTCTCCCACATAGACGACACACTAGACTGGCTGCGCCACTCTTGATATTTTTCGTCGAGGGACCTGAAGAGCGGCTACTGGCAGACCGAAGTCGACGAACAGGACCGAGAGTAGACAGCCTTCGTCACGGCGAATGGAATGTAAACGTTCACGGTGATGCCCTTTGGGCTATGCACGCCACCAGCAACTTTCAAGCGTGTCATCGACTCCGTACTGGCAGGATTGATATGGCAGATCTGTCTCGTCTACCTTGACGACGTCGTAGTGTTTTCAAGCTACTTCAACGAGCGTTTGCGACAACTTCAAACTGTTTTCCAAGCCATACAGACCACCGGAGACGATGCGCTTTTAAAAAAGGGAGGAGTAATTCCTCGCGTGTCGTCGAGTGAGCGCGTGCGTGGTTGAATGATTACCGTGATTGGCTTTTGCGCAAAGGCCCCAGGTTCGATTCCTGGAAGCGGACGCTCCTTTTATTTATTCTTTCAATTTAGCGTTCTCGTAAGTTCGAGAACATTGCCGTCTTATCGAGGTAGCAATGTTCTAGACGCCCAACGTTGCACGCCGAACGTTCCAGAAACCCACGCGGATACAAAAGGTGCTCCGCATGGTGGTTCGGAGGCAGTCTCGCTCTTGCGCTCGATCGTGCTACACCGCCGACCTTCAACGCTACTTCTTTGTATTTCTTGTTTTGGGCACAAGTTCACCCCTATTAAACGTTTATTTGCTACTGCACTAACCGTCTCTCTGCCTGTCATTCGTGACCATATGCTGCTTTGCTTGGAAGCGACATAAAGAGAATAAAATATTCCAGAACTAAAATACAAGGGTCTTGGACCGTCAAGCATGTCCGAAGTCCTTAGGTCTGCGACGCCTCATGCCCAGTTATGAACACGGACCCATACAGAAGGACAGGTCATATAAAAATTAATTGAGTGCACCCTGCCTCGACGGCATCAACGCAAGCATGCTACGCAACGGCCAACAGGAAGCTAGATACGATCCTTGCCTGGCTGAGTGGGATGTGGGCCACAGGAATACTCCCCGTTGAGTAGCTACAAAATGACATCTCAAAGGCGTCTGACTCAGTCTGTCAGCTGAGAGGACAAAGTATGTAATCTTTGAGAAAGGCAACCAGCACGAAATGCTTTCGATGACGAGCACGTCTCGACTGCACCAGACAAGGCTGAGCCTTCAACCAATATTTGCGCGTATAAAAGTTACCGAGCTACTACTCATCCTGACACAGACACTGCCATGGCACTTAATATACGTGACTGTAGTACCTGGAGAGTGTTTCTGAGAAGCGTGTTTACTGCGTCTTCAATATGGTCCGCCAATTTCCGACTGATGACGTCATAGAACTGTCATGCTGTTGCAGTAGCCACGGTGTAGGAAGGCTCTTTAGGTGTGGAGACTCCGCTCTCCGCCGCGACCAAATAATGACACCCCGCGCCCTTGACTTCACGGAGCCACCCCCAGAAGGCGCTGTAAGTTTCAGGCCATCCGGCAGCGCACCGGGCCGCCTGTGCTAGCTGCCTGCTCAGGGTGCAGCTTGCTTTCCGGTGGCTACCGGTTCGCGTACGATGTGAAATGTAGGTGGGGCCATTCAACTATCATCTCTCTCAGCACACTGAAGTTTTCATAACCCAAAAAATGGCAGACCGACAAACAAGAGTAACTCCCTAATGCGAGCCGACGCGGCGGTCTACGAGTGAAAAAGAGACATCCCTCTGCTGTAGATAATTTCTAGCCTAGCTTACATTCCGTCGTTTGTTTCCTCAGTAGCGCAATAGTAACGTCGGGAAGCGTTTGTAAAATGAATAAGCTCTGATTGCAGCGCAGGTGAACGAAAACTTGAGTGCGACCGAAAGAAAAAAATGCACAAAAATAAAGAATGATTAACACAAACCTTGTTAACGGATAATAAGGAACTGAATTGCTTTAAGCACCGTTCACATAAAATTTCTAAATATATATATATATATATATATATATATATATATATCGGGTTCGCAAATTACCGTTGATTCGACTGGACTATTAAAAAAAAACTTTTTTTTTCAACATGTGGGGCAGCTAACGCGATTATTCTTTCACATTTTAAGGCAACCTTTGAGTCCTGCTAAATTGAACTGCTGGTCGAATCGACACGAAGTTACACATTTTGCACGCAGAGGTTAATAAAAGCAGCATTCTTTGAAAGGTTCACTTTGTCAGTACACTTACATTTGAATGTAGCAGATTGCAGCAACGGTTTGTAGTAACCACACTCGTCCAGTAAAGCAAATCGGTTTTATTAATGGCACTTCTGATATAAGTATAATAATAATATCATCACAAACTTAAAAACAAAAACGCTGTAAAAAAACGCTGCAAGAAAACCGCGGTTAAAACATTGTTTAATATATGGCACACTCTATAGCTGCTTTTGGAGTTCTTTTCCACATTACGAGTCGCACAGTCGGGACTCTTTCTTCTTTTCTCGAGACTGCTTCTTTGCATCTCGTTTTTTTCTTTGCAGTCCTGTCGCATTTAATGCGATCCGAACCCTTTTGCACGCTCGACCGAAACCGGAGAAGCGTCTGCCTTCCACGGAGGCGTCTGCATTCCACGAGAAGGCCAGACAGAATCCGACCCTGAACAGATGGACAGTCTGTTGTGTCTGCGTCTACCGCATGCAAGACAATCCCCTACGAGGCTCCTTCAATTTGGAGAGAACAACGACCGAGCATGTGATTGATCCATTCGGCAGACGTCTTTATCCTGATCGTCTCTTTTACGAATATTTTCATGTCGTTGTTTTCCCTTTCTAAAATGTTTACGTTTCCCCAGGCTGGAGAGCAGTCGGCGCATTCATTGAAATGTTTGGCTTTAGATCTTTGGTTTTTACATTTATTTTATGCTCGGTTCACCATTGAAAAAAAAATTAAAAAAAGTTGGAAACAATTAGAGGCGGCGTAAGCAATGGGTGACTTAGCCCACGTTCCGGCGGAGGGCCGGCGACCGGACGGCCTGAGCGTTTTGGTGCCCCCTAGGGGCAGGCGGAGAAAACATAGGAAAGGAGAGGACGTGATGTGTTCGCCGTTCCGACGGGGCGAGGGGAGGAGTCTCCACACCTAAGGAGCCTTCCTACACCGTGGCTGTAGCTCACTCTCAGTTTTACAGTACATGGAGGCTTCTACAGCAACAAGTTGGGATGTTGTCATGACAGTGGCGCTTACATAAAGCTCGACTCTTGTGCCAGAACATTTCTACAACAGACCGTCAGGATCCAAGTGTCTGGCAGCATGACACGCCAGCTCTTATAATGCGGTTTATTCCCTTCAACCTCGTAACCACCTTCAATGCGTGATTGGTGTAGGACACTACACGCACGAGTCGTGAATGCATTCCAGTCACTGTAGACCTGATGCAGACAACCCCCTTCCCCTTCCCCCCTTTTAAACAGCCCGGGCCTGTTGTACGTGAAAAGGAGACAGAAATACTCTGAAAAACACACGAAAGCATCAATCAAACTTATCTTAAACCCCTAAAACAAACTCATTTACACAAATTCATCTGCCGGAATTGGTAGATGGAATCAAGCTTCTCCACTTCACATCAGAGCAAAACAGAGAAGCTCAACTGCGTTTCACTGGCACACATCTATCAGCCGTTATTGCCTTCCACCGGTGTGCTAGGATAAATAGCCCATGTGTCGGAGAGTCTCGGGTGGCTTGATGGTCTCAACATTTTTGCACATTTTTGAGGGTCAGCCTTTGCCGGTTATGATTATAGTTAAATCCCCAATTTTAAAGGGCAGTGACAAGAAAGGAAACTTTCGGCAATATTCAAATAAATAAGCTAGTCATTGCCACGCTCGCCATGTTATAACTTGTTTTTCCTAGGCCTTCCTTTTCTTAATGCTGGCAGTGAAATGTTTCACAGTTAATATTTTAGTCGTTTTGATAGGTATGCTTAGTATCAACGGTTTCCCGCCATATTTTATTAAGCTATTCCTGCGAAATTTGTAGTAAATGTAATATATCTTAATTTGATTTGCAGTTAAATTTCCAACATTGTTTGCAGTCAAGAATTTGAAATCCACGTACCTGTACAGAAAGCATATGAGGACGCTCAACTAATGAAAACCAAACTTTCAAAATATATTGTTGGAGTGGCTGTTTCATTGTACGTTTCCGCACACCTCTACAGAAAGCATATGAGGACGCTCAACTAATAAAAACAGAAATTTTAAAATATATTTTTGTAGTAGCTGTTTCAATGTAAGTTTTAATGGAACTCTATTTTTGTTCCTGCCAATTGCGCTTGAGTAACAAGGCTGCGCTCGTTTTGGGACTCGTTGCAGGATGACCTGCAGCTGTCTCCCACCTGCCAGCTGCTCCTTCAGCTGGATCAGAGCATTCAGGTGCCCAGCTCATCTCAGCTGGTGCTACCGCAGTGCGCACGTTCTGGATCGCACCCCACCCTGCTGTCGCCGCCAAGACCAGCCCTGGTTGAGCGGCAGCTACAAACCCCGCAGCCAGTCCCACTGCGCCCCTGGAAGAGAACACACAAGGGCACCTCTCCGCAGGGCAGGGGTTAAGAGGATGCGGCTCTGACGACAGTCATCGAAGGACCTTTGCGTTAGATGGGCAGGGTGTGCACAAGGCCTCACCTCGATATAAGCACACCCAATAGTGCATTTACCGCCTTTATGGTCAGCGAGGTTGAGAGCTTGCCACTTAGCTATCAAAGCCGGTTTAAATTTAACATTCACAAAATGGCATATGAGCAAAAGATGGAAGCCCTTAGTGATAAAGAAAATCAGTAATAAGCTTTGATCTCGCAAAACATGATGCTGCTATTGCTGGCTTGTTATCAGGTGGAACTACTACTGGGAGTGGGCTTGGGAGGGCCCACTCAACAGAACAGTAGTTGACGCTAAGAGTAGGAAGCGTTCAAGCCTGCTGCTGGCTTGCTGTTTTTTTTTTTGTGTTTTTCCCCGACTTGGTGGCCTAGCTTGCTAAACCCGAGTCGGTCCTGACGAGGCTTGCCGTTTTCTCGAGTTTGAGATTATAACATAATATTAAAAAAGGCAGTGGAGCGAAGTATGTTGAAAATGGGAGGCCTCGCTTGTTGAAATGGTCTACTTTGGTAGGAAAGCTAGGCTTCGAACTCCTTGCTCCTGTAAAAAGTGTTTATAAACTCAGGTTCGAGCTAACAGCAAGCATCGTGGGAACCGACAAGGGTTCAGCAAACTAGGCAACTGTGTCTGGGGAATACGGAAGCAGCATGCCGGCAGAAGGGGCGGCTGCTTTCCACTTTCAGCGTCAGGTGCCACTCTGTTGAGTGGGCCATCCCAAGCCCCTCCCCGAAAAGCACCTAGAACCGATAAACGCCCGTTCACACATTTGCGTTTGACTACGACCGACTGAGACGAGACCGGTTTTTAAGCTTCTTGCTGCGACGGCTTCCGACAGGCTCCGCAGCAGTGCATCCGATTGCAAGCCGTCGCAAGAAGCTTAAAAACCGGTCTTGTCTCAGTCGGTCGTAGACAGTTGCAATTGTGTGAACGGGCCTTTACAAGTCAGTAACATAAATACCAAGTACTTCATCCCTTTGAGCATACACTGAAACAAAAAAAAGGTAACAGTAAGATATTGTGTTCAGTTTTCATAGAGTAATATTGTGTACCTTGAATGTTGTTTAGCCTAAAATACATAGATGTTTTGTTTTACTCCTTGTTTATTTTACACCTTAATTTTAATGTTGCGTTCTTGCATTATTTTGTTATGCATACTGATTTGACCTGTGCAATTTGCAAAAATTCAATTTTTAATGTTTTTATTGCATGTCGTGATAGGAATATAATATGCCCACTTGTGATTCATTATTATCTTCTTTACTTGTGCATAAAATATATTGATGTGTTATTTTACTCGTTGTTTAGATTATGTCATGGTTTTAGTGTATTTATTGTAGATGGAATAATATAAGGTATTGACTATTTCGACGTCCACCGCCAACATATCTCAAAAATTATTTTGACATCCCCCGCCAATGCAGCTGTCGCAGGGATAGTAGGGTGGCAGCCATTTTGTTTGGTTTAGTTTCCGACTGAGGTATCGGTGCTGACAGAGTCCCATGTCTCTGTGTCGCATGCCCCAGAAGTTTTGGTTCTACTTGGCACTGAGAACATCGTATATAGTGTGTGTGTGCTCGACTGGCAAGACACTTGTTCATTTCGGACATGACACGTCTGGTGGCGATGTTCTCAACTCTTGCACGTCATTTCGGCACGTGTCTCACTTAAAGTTTTGAATCCCCAACCAAAAGAAGCTGTATATTCCTTATATCGGCTGCACATAGCAAAAGTGAGTGCGTATATAAATTACATAACAAGTGTAAGTGCAAACGTAAAGTACAAAGCACTGAAAGATTTGAAAAATGTTTGTGTCTCTATGCTTCCACACCGTGCGAGCGCATCTTCAAATCGTCGCAAAGTTCCGCTTTGCATCTGGCTCCTGCCCTCTCTTTTAACTGGGTTTCGCGCGTTTTTTTGTTTAACCTATATTTTATTTTTGGTTTGTGTATAACATGCAAAATGAATGTGGGTTGTTTACGAAATGATCGTGATGTTCAATAAAGTGTTGTGATAGCGAACATTGCCTCCTTGACATTGACTGGCGCAAAGAAACAACCGAGGTTCCAACACACCGATCAAAAAATTACCTTATAGCAATCTGCATTGTGGTTGTGCGGGATACATGCATTTTTTACAGCAAGTGTCATGCAATTGACTGCAACTTTTGTGACACGAGAATCAAATCCAAAACATTACAGAACGCGAGAGCAGTCTGTAATGTTTCCACAACCAAACAAATGTCACGTGGTGCCTGACACCCGAGTTGTATTTTTAGTTTTTTTGCATTCTCCATAACTCCATAACCATAAAAGCTGCAGTTGACTGCACATTTGCGGCCGGAAAAGGTGCGTTGAACTGCAACGTCTATTGCAAGCAAGGTGACATTTTTTTCCAGCCACTTTCGATTACATTCAAGCCCAAAGCTCTGAAGTCCCAAGTTGAAGACGTAAAAATAATGAATTAGTGCTACGACTTGTGACGTTTGTTTACTCAAAGTGGTACGATATACAGTGATGTCTCGTTAATACACAACTCCATTACCAAAACAAAGTGTCCATAATATGAGTTATTCCTAGTAATGAAACAAAAATGCATGTATTTACCCAGTTTGCCTCCCAAAGTGTTGTCATAATAATGGGGTCTGTGTTAACAAGAGATGACGCATACATTGCTAATTGGAAAACCTGCGATGTTCCTCAAATAAAAACAGTTTGAACAAGTCAGTTATTCGTCTTCTTACATGTTTATTTGCACACGTGGAAAAAAGTAACACCACGCCAACATAGAAAAATATCAGTCCTATAACCAAGCCTCTTGATCAAAAAGCAGTTGCCAAGACAGTCCATCAAGCATCGTCGGGTGTAACTGACTGCACAGCGGCCTGCCACCCACATAACGTTGCAGCTTGTAGTGGTAAACCACGCCTGTGATTGTGCAGAAGTAGCAATTCTTGTCGCAGGTAATGCTTTAGTTTCGGCTTGTGGTAAACTTCAAACGAAGATTGCATTAAAAATATTTCAATGAGGAGCAGTTGTGAGATAAGGTTTGACATCTAATCAACCATTGACTGAAAATCTCCGTAATTAACCAGAATTGCCCTTAAATTTAAGTGTAACCCGACCAAAACATTTTATGATCCCTCACCGAACCAGACTGCTCAATTATTAAATCCTAAAAAGTAACCAAGAGGATATCAAAAATGGATACACTGTAATTGTAGAATCGATTCCAAGTCACAGGAAGTAAATGACAATTTAACTATTTAGAGAGAAAGCAGAAGAACAATTAGTTTCTTGCTTGACAAGTGCCTGCCTCCCGCAGTAAAGAGAAAAAAATGTATTTTTTGTTATGTTTACTCAATTAAAACAATTGCATTAGAGGCAAGAGAAGAGAAAGCATCCATCAAATTTGAAATGGGGACATATAACCAACATATATCATTTCAGAGTCACTAAGATTTCCTTAGGGTCCTTGCACGAGACCATGATGCAAGAATCTTCCTGGCTTGAAATCTTGTTGGAATCCATGTTCACTTTCGTCTGCTTTTGTTTTATGCGTCTTTATGGTGGAAAGGCAGTTTTCCAGAACGCTAGTTCTTTGCGTCACAATTAACTGTGCCAGCCGCACAAGTCGCTGGTGCTAAATTTTAATACATACCGGTCTTCACTCAAACCTAGGACAAGCCTCAAGACTTCGGTTTTGCTCATTGAAATCGCTTCTGCAGTCACCGTCAAGCCCACTGAGGCGGCTCAGAAAAAAAAAGTTTGTTTGAGATCTAGGATGACGTTAGCAAAAAATCGCTTACATTAAAAACGAATAGGGAAAATGGTACAATGTGTGACCAGGAATGCCCCAGACGGCTTATTAACATTACACTTCATCGTTTTTTTTTTTTGCTTTTTTTTTTTGTTTTTTAAGGGCAACTCCGCTCAATTTCAAATACTTCAAGATGATGAGTGATTTCGCATTAAAAAAACCCTATTAAAACACTACATCAGTTGCTTCGCAAAAAAGGGATATATAGTTTTAAGTCCCATTTTAAACACGAGCAAAAATTGAAACCACAACTTCGACTCCGTCCGGCAACATTGGCCTCGGCCGCTAAGAACATGACTATCACATGGTACAAGATGTCACGTGATCCTCTTCACGACAACGGGCGGGATTGGAATTGGGGCGGGCGTGTGCCGGGCGCAAGTGTCGTCTGCACCACAATCTTCACCAAGTTTTGGTGTCTACAGCATTCTACGACGTCTGCCCAACTGCGGCATAAGTCTGCGCACGTAGTGGTTGTAGGGTGAACTAAATTACGAGAGACAATAATCACAAACAGAGGGATGACGTTGGCGGTTGCGACGCGGGAGGCGGCGGTAACGGCAGGGTGGCCGGACGCCGCAGTTGGCGGCGATTTCTTGGAAGTTGTCCTCGACGTTGCCCTTTACGTCTTCCTTAACTTTAATACATGTAGAAACATAACTCGAAAACATTTCTCCCGTGGGACTATATTGCTTTCGCCCTCCTACGTAAGGAGTCTTAACTGTACACGTGTAATTTTTTATTCAGGCCACATATAAACGAATCCTGTGGCAATAAAATTTCAGCTACGTTTGAGACTTCTTTTGTTCTTCCTGTCTTCACCGCAGCCTCGGGTAATTCTCTAATTATGAACTTACACCAGCTGCCCTGCGCCCTCACGTTTTGTTCGTTAAATGATCAATACTTTTGCAATTATGTGTAATTTATTTGGTGGCATATTTACAAAAAAATACACAAAAAACTTTAATTCGTTTTGTTAATATTATAGGTAAAGTTGCTAGGTAAAAGATGGGAGCAGTCATGAAAGTGTGGTGACACAGGCCTAAACAGAAACAACAATAAAAAGAAATAACAGACGAGGTTCTTGGGGGCGCGCGCTATACGCACGCCTCGAGACAGGAACGCTTGAGAATTCGAACAGGTCGGATGCCTAGGGGTCTTTCTTCCCCACAAGTGGTGATCCGGACGTTATAGTCAAAGACCGGAGACGACAATTTGAGTCGGCGCTCTTGACAGTGCTAACCCGCATTCTTGTGACGACACGGTTGCGGACGACCGCTTATCACCCGCAATCCAACGGACGTTTGGAGTGCTTTTATCGCCATCTAAAATCGGCATTGATGGCCCATGGAAGGCCTTACAAGTGGGTTTCCCAAGTGCAGATCGTGCTCCTTGGCGTCCGGACGGCCCTTAAGGAAGACCTCGGATGCTCTACCGCCGAGCTCGTCTATGGCACTCCTCTGAGGTCGCCATCAGATTTCTTCGAGGCTGACACACCATCGGCGACAAAGCGCGAAGCTGCCGCCGAGACCCTTAGAGAAGTGTTCGAATAACTCCGCCCAATTCCAACTCGAGTCGGAAATACCAAATCACCATACGTTACGGAGGACCTAAATACTGCCACCCATGTGTTCGTCCGACAAGAACATCACAGAAAGCCACTACGTCCTCACTATAAGGGACCGTTTCCCGTGGTACAGAGAAGGACGGACACGTTCGTCCTACGCATCAACGGGAAAGACGATGCCGTTGCCCTCCATCGACTCAAGCCTGCTCATCTCGATGCTACTATGCCAACATACAATCTCCGGCCACGAAAAATCGTCAGTTGGAAGGATTTATAAAATACAGAAAATCCTCCCAGAGGGGGGCATATCTGTGGTGACACAGATCTAAACAGAAACAACAATAAAAAGAAACAAAAGGCGAGTTTCTTGGGGCGCGCGCTTTACGCACGCCTCGAGACAGGAACGCTTGACAATTCGAACAGGTCTGATGGCTTGGCTCTTGCTTCCCCACAAAAGCATGTAACATTTCTTTCAATATGGAATACCAAATTTGTTTGGTTTTATTTTTTTAGCAATGTTCTGAAATTTGCATGATTTTTTTAAACCCGGAATACTCTCTACCCTCTACATGTTTTGAATTCGGATTTGTTCGGTAAACAACTAATTTGCGACTGACATTTATAAGAACCCGACTAGAATGTTTTTAGCATTCTGTTAAAAATGCTTCTGAAACTCTCTTTTTTATTTCGGATTCATTTCGGAAGTATCAAATGGAACCGCCTTTTGACATCTTGTTAAAACAATGGAATAATAATCTTTACACAACATATGGTCAAGCACGGCAGACCTTTCCTGCTGATAAAATTAGTTTTTCTTTTGTAAATGTATTTTTCCTAGACACTCATTAACCTCTTTCGTCCACCTTTTAGTGGAGACAATTAATTTTCCGTTTCTTTCTTCCGCGCTGGCGACAGGTCTTCGGTATTAAGTAAACTTTCATCAATACCTGTGTGCGATGGGCAGGTAGCGAAAGCTTCCTGCTGATGAAGCTTTGTTTGTCTAAAGCACCTTGCATGTATCCCTTTCCGTAATCGTCACAACCATTATTGCCTCTACGTTCTTTAGCGTGCAAGTTCCAACGACTAATGGCAAATGCGCCCTGCGCATTTCTGGTTAACCGAATTTCAATCGGTACATCCCGTTGAAAATGGACCTCTCAAGGTACAAGAGGGAGTATTTGATACACCGCATAGACTTATTTCTAACAAATTAATTAATATCGTGGAAGGCTAAGTCTTTATTGTACTGTATAGAACACATCTCGTTTAAGGCATTTAATAACGTGCTTTCTACCAAGGCCAATCACACTAAACATTCGAAAAACTGGGAAGTTTTTGCGTGATTGACGAAACCTAAAAAACTTGAAAATCGAAGGTAAGAAAAAGACTCCGCAAAACAGCTTGTGATTTTTCTCAAGACGAAGGTCCGAACAACTGTATAATATTAACCAACTTTTATTTAATTCTCTAGTAACTATTTCCTTATGCCCTCTGCCCTCTCCTCTCGGAGCTTTAACTGAGAAACATGTAATATTTTTTTACGTTTTGATATACATTACTTAGAATGCGCTTGCCAAAGAACATTATACTTTTCTTTTTGTGTCTTCGAGTGCAGACAACATGCAGCGGGAGTGCAGTACGAATTTATCTATAAAACCGAATGGTCTGTCGAGTACCTTTATAACGGCTTACAACATTGAATGTACCCATGTTTTATTTATTTCAATGCCTTCTGCACCCCAGCGAGATTGTCAAGTGTGCACATCTCTTCGCAGATAACATCTATCCCCCTCCTGAAACCATAATCCCACAGCACGGCTTTAGCCATTCCCCGTCCATGTGGTCCAATAAATAAATTAATTTTGACCGGTGCATGTGCACAATACGCATCCAATTTTGTTTGTTTATTACTAAAGCAAAAGGAGTTTTGAATTGGTAGATATTTTTTCCAAAACTAAGAACACTTCATTTTACATATTTTATTTATTTTCTAGAATTGAGTCACAGTCGCAGGGACTACACATGTAGCATCATCACGTGATGTTTTTCTAACAGCTGTCCCCGCGCGCTTGTTTTAAAAATATCACTTTTGATGCCACACGTGCCATTCCAATCTCTGATTCGAAGAGAATGAAATGAAAAAGGAATGTTTTCTTTTTGATATCACAAGAAACATTCCCAAAGACAATACAGCTGCTTCAATTAACCAGGAAAGATTATTCTGATGTGATACGCCAAATTCGATTACATCAAAATTTATTCTCAAATTGCTTTTTATTTTTGTCGCAATAGCATGCTCCTCGCAGTTGCTTATGAATGTCTACCCGAGCATTTTTGTACAATAAAACATGCTAAAAAAATACAATACCTACGAAATTATTACAAATTTGAAAGCTTAAGGGACACATAAGGCTTCTGCGAAACTCGGATCAGCCAATCATAGGAAACATAAACGCAACGTGCCTCTTCCAGGTCTTTCTGTATATACATGGCGCAGTTAGAGGACCATTTTGTCATCTGTTCATCGAACTCACTGGCAACCAACCATACCTGTGTTACTTGTCTTGTGTACTGTGTGGCACATATAGCGCAAACGATACATAAAAAGTGTTTTTATGTATCGTTCATTTATTTATTTTATACAGCACCACAGAGGCTATTACAGTAGGGGCAGTAACCATAAAAAAAACTTTAATTTGAACAACCATAAATTGGAAAGACATGCAAGTTACACAAAAATATTATGTGCAAGCTCATACACGGATGTAATCACACACAAAGAGATTAACCTAGGTTCACAAGGAAAAGAACACAAATACAATATTCTATTCAAACAATTATTAAATACAATGCTGGAGTGGCGAGAAATACAAATCTGGACTTTGCAAGGTAACAACCTCGCTTGGTAGGCTATTCCATTATTTTATTGTTGGTGGAAAAAAATTACAAAACAAATCAGATTTCGACCTGTATTCCAGAACTTTTAGATCATGCTCTACTGTAGCCGTTACATAAAAAGGCTCAAAAGAGTAATGCGATTTTTATATATCAGACAAACCATACAAAAGAGAATGAAACAATTTTGCACGCAAATGCTTACGCCTAACTGAAAGTGATTTCCATTTAATATATATTTTTTTATTCCGGAGACACTACTATGAAAGTCATAGTTATTCATAATAAATCTAGCGGCACAGATTTCAATTTTTTTTAATTTCATTAATGAGATACTGTTGGGATGGATCCCATACAACAGAAGCATATTCGCGAACGGGCTTCGCACAAAAAAAAAGACAGTCTGTGTCAGCAATTGCGAAGTGCGCGATAAATTTCTCCGTAGAAAACCTATGGTTCTACTAGGTTTTCCTCTTACGTAGTTTTCATGTGCAAACCAACCTGAACCCGTCAAAAAAGTACTAGAAGGTATTTCGCTTCTTTTCTAACGTTTACAGTTTCTCTGTGTAAGGTGGATGTTGATTGGCAAATGTTACGTTTCCTCGTAAACCTCACGTGACAACACTTTACTTTGAGGTGGTTAAATCATTCCCCAATTTAGACACCCCAAACAGATTGGGTCTGAATTGATTTGAAGAGCTGATACATCAGTGTCTGAATTACTTTCACGATACGAAATGCAGTCTTCTGCGTATATTCTCATGCGCAAGGTAATTCCCTGGTTTATGTCATAAATTAAAATTAGAAAGATAGCCCAAGCACAGAGCCATGTGATACACCGGAAGTTGCGTCAAGTGCCATTTTAAAATACGATACAATAAAATACAATTTATTTCGTTTTTTTGCATTTTACAGCTCAATTTTCACGTAAGCCAAGAAAGCTTGTACATGGGATGCTGCAGTATTGGTACTGGAGAAAAAAACAATCAAATGATAACATATTTTGAACGTTCTACGAAATAAACGAAGCAAAAAAGGAGAATATTGTTTATGACCGGCACGTTCGCAGCGATGAAAGCACGAGAACGAGTGATATCTATGCCTGCACATACCAAGGATTTGGTGGAACCATAACGGTTGGTAACGACACTGGTTTCGATCTACCGAGAAGTACAATATGGTGTGCAAGTTCCTCTCATCTTTGCTCATCTCATACGTTTGTTTACATCTGAAATGCACTCACGTGACTGTGTTTCCCTTTGACCTCAACCAATGACAGCCCTTGCTTGCTTGCCTCGTAACCGCGCATTCTCTGCGTGCTCTCCATGTTGCCATCTGATTGGCGTACTCCTTCCTGCGTTTGGGTGCGTCAAATACACCCTTTAAAACACTTTGTCCTTGTATGTAGTAAAGTTCCCTCGAGGTAAAATTTTGCCTAGTATGACTTTTTTTCTGCTCCAGCTTTTTATTTTCTGTATTCAATTTTTGTCGACATTTTGAGGGTATAATGACATTCTATTTTAAGGATCTCTTTAATCGTTATTGACGAAAGCAACATTTTACCGTTTATGTTAGAGTCCGATGTGATAACGTTTACCAACATTTGCAACTTTTTTAGATTATCTTCAGTTTTAGGAGACAAAGGAAGGAAAACCTGAGGTTCCCGTTTTCACTTTTAGCTTTGGTTGGGTTTTGTGTAATTCTACGTATTTTAGTTTGATTGATTCTACATTTTGATAGCTGAGATACAGTTACTACCGTGCGTCAGTAATCCTGGCAGGCAACCTCAGCTGATTCTGGTTACAAATACACAACATCGATATTACATTGCTTTATTTAGATCATACAAATAGTATGAATAAAAAAATGAAAGCCGCTTACAACTCCCTGTAACGCCGAATTAGAGCGCAGCTCTTGAGGAGGAGGAGGGAAGGGCACTGGGGGGGGGTTAAACTAACCAGGGGGGGGTCACGTTACCTTGGGGGTCACGTGACCCCCAATGCCGATGATGTCATCACTGACGTCACTGATGACGTCATCAGTGACGATGACGATGCGGGTACCGATGACGTCATTAGTGACGTCACTGATGACTTCACCAGTGATGATGACGATGACGATGCGAATGTCGGTGACGTCATCAGTGACGTCGCTGATGACGTCATCAGTGATGATGACGATGACGATGCGGATGCCGGTGACGACATCAGTGACGTCACTGATGATGTCATCAGTGATGATGACGATGACAATGCGGATGTCGGTGACGTCATCAGTGATGATGACGATGACGATGTGGATGCCGGTGATGTCATCAGTGATGATGACGATGACGATGTGGATGCCGGTGACGTCATCAGTGATGATGGCGATGACGATGTGGATGCCGGTGACGTCATCAGTGATGATGACGATGACGATGCGGATGCCGGTGACGTCATCAGTGATGATGACGATGACGATGTGGATGCCGGTGACGTCATCAGTGATGATGACGATGACGATGTGGATGCCGGTGACGTCATCAGTGATGATGACGATGACGATGCGGATGCCGGTGACGTCATCAGTGATGACGATGACGATGTGGATGCCGGTGACGTCATCAGTGATGATGACGATGACGATGTGGATGCCGGTAACGTCATCAGTGATGATGACGATGACGATGTGGATGCCGGTGACGTCATCAGTGACGATGACGTCATCGGGGGGTCACGCGACATCGGCGGGGGTCACGTGACCTCGAGGAGGGGGCCACGTGACCTCAGGGGAGTCACGTGACCCCCCACGAGGTCACGTGACCTTGGTGGGGGGCTCGCGCGGTGCATTATGGGACATTTCCCATGATGCACCGCGCAATTACGCCGACGCCGACGCCGACGCCGACGGCGACGCCGACGCCGACGGCGACGCCGACGCCGACGGCGACGCCGCTCAAGCCGGAAACGGGCCCCTAAGAGCTGCGCTCTAAAATCCTGTAATGATGGCTGTATCAGTTTGCTTGTTGATATAACTTTCCGGTGAAGTAACTTCTATAGAACATTTTGACAACATGTTTTTTTTTAATACAGAGTACAAATTTATGGAGGTTTTAATCTTGCAGGAGTGGACTGGCTGCTGAGGTTTGCTAATTGAAACAACCCTAAAACATCAAATAAAGCTTCATGGTTACTGTCGTTCATGAGCTACTGTGGCCTTGGTCAACTTAACCCAATTAAGGATAGCGCTGGAAATGTTCTCAACTTTGTTTTGTCTGATGTATCATCGATTTTGTAACCCTTTTTGTAGATTCCTTGGTGAGATTATATGAGTTCCACCCATCGTTCGAGGTCATAATCTGCCTTCCTCGAAAAAGTCCATATCCCGTAGTTTCTGTACCTACAACTATGCCCAAGACGATTATTTGAGCACGTAAAAATACTTCGAAAGTTGTGATTGTAACGGAGTTATTGCAATAACTGAAAAACAGCACACGCACGATAGTAGCCAAATTATTTGCCTACGCGACCACTCACTTAATGATAGCTATGTTTCTGCGCCTGCAGAGGTTGCAGATATGTTTGCCGATTACTTCAGTGACTGCTGCTCCATCTTTCAACAAGTCGTTGAGTCCGCCAATAATAAAATCAACTGCAATCACTTTTTGTCTGGTGTTAGAGCATATATTGAAACAATCGCTGAATCTATAAAGAAACAAAAACCAAAATTATCTACTGGGGCTGACTCCAATTCCATATTTTATAATTAACGATTGTGGTGAATTGTTTTTACCTATTTGTGAGCACGTCTTGAACCTCTCTTCTAGTTCCGGTGTTTTTCCATCGCTTTTAAAGAATGCGATGATTGTACCTATTTTCAATGATGGTGTCGGTTCCGTTACTAATAACTATCACCTCCTATTTTTATTGTCCGGATTTTGTAAGGCGATTGAACGCGTTATGCAATACCGAATTAATTTTTACTCTCGCCAAAATTTTGTATCTTGGCCGCACGGTTTCCTGACGGGATGGTAAGTTGAAACAAACTTGTGCGCCTTTTTAACCTCTGTGCCCCTCTTGTATGAACAAAAGTAAAATTTATTGTATATATTTTGATATGTCCAAAGCGTTCCATAAAGTGAACTATGAGTTGGTATTGCATAAATTTTCTTTATACGGTTGTTGTGCAGAGCTGTGCAAATGGCTTCAAAGTTACCTATCATGCCGTCCCAACCATTTTCGAATAGATAATAGTCGCTCAGAACATTTTTTTCCAATTCCGGTGTTCCCAAGGGCCTATTCTCGGCCCCTTTTGTATCCTATCTTTGTAATTGGTTTAGCGTCATGAAAATACAGAGTTGTTGTTTGGAGATGGCATTAAGCTTTTTATTAATGTTAACACTCCTGTCGACTTCGAAACTTTACAGAATGATGTGTCGCGCATAGTTCCGTCATGTAAAGCGAATAGCTTGTCACTGAACCCTCGCAAAACAACTGTCTTGTCCCTGTGCAGACGTCGTAATGTATTATATAACGATTACGTATTAAAGAAAACTTCAACCAAACGTATCTCTGTTGTAAGAGACCTTGGCGTGAGCATAGATAATGAACTGACCCTTATTTCGCATGTGCCCTATATTGTTCGCAGCGCGACAAGGATGTTAGGACTGATAGCGCTTAAACCTTGACCGAATAGAGACTAGCCCTGCCTGTATTATTCGTTTATTTTGCTCTCTGGTAAGGCCAAGGCTTGAATTCGGTTCTGCAGCTTGGAATTTTTGTCAGAAACGCAGTCAACAAAAATTTTAAGTTTGCCAAAACGCTCAATTCGCATCGTCTACGACCGCTATCTTCAGTGCCGCTTTTATTTTTATTACCACTTTTTTCTAGATAATTCCTTGCTGAGGCCATTGTCTGAGAGAAGAACAGAACGTGACGATTGATTTTTGCACAAGATATTAACTGGAATTATAGATAATAATTCGCTTTCATTCAATGTTAATATCATATTCCCTCCCATTTGACCAGGAATCACTCTACTTTTTACGTCAATACCATAAGCAGATCTTCACCCTTGTCACGTGTGCAATCACTGTTGAATCGCGTTGACAATGCAGGTATTGAAATATTCAGTGACGTTTCTGCTTACCGCAAGCCGCAAGCTACAAGGGATCGCCACCTATCTGTGATGTGTGTTTTATTTGTTTTGTTTTAATTTGGCGTTTACTTGTTCTTTGTGCACCTAAGTGAAAACCTTCGGCTTGTTTTTGGGCACACTAAAATAAATAATAATAATAATAATAATATTATTATTATTATTATTATTATTATTATTATTATTATTATTATTATTATTATTATTATTATTATTATTATTATTATTATTATTATATTATGTTGTATGGAATGGAATCTGCGCGACAACCTCGGCTAGAATCGAACGTGTTCAGAATAAGTTTTTATGTATCTACAGACATCGTTTCTCGTCGCGCAATGCGTCTACCTCAAACGATGATCCAGCAGTCCCAGTCCAACATAGCTTGGCATTGCCCACCCTGCGGCGTAGGAGAGAACATGCCGACATCCTATTTCTGTACAAACTTATTCATGGCATCACTGACTGCACATCATTGATATCAAATGTGCGTTTGAAAATTCCCGTAAAAACTACAAGGCAAAATGCATCCTTCTACAATGCTCCCGTAACTAATCTTCACGACCCCGTGTCGAGAATTGGGCACACCTACAATTCCTCTTTTACAGACTCTATTGATATATTTAACAATAATACTCCAGAGTTCATCAGAGCGCTGAAGTTCCTCACCTAAATTTGACTTCCCATTTTTTTTTTTTTTTTTGCACCTGATTAAGTTTTTCAGAACCAATTTTTATACTCTCGCTTTCCTTTCCTTTCGCTATCGTGGTGGTATAGCCTAGCGAGTTTATGTGACATATGTGATCTTTTTTAAGTGTTTTATTGTTTACTGTTTGTTTGTTGTGTGTAGTGTTGATTTCCATGTTTCCTGAGTGCACCTGTACTAAGACCGCAAGGTTGTTCCTGGGCACTTCAATAAAAACATTGATTGATTGATTGATTGATTATTATTATTATTATTATTATTATTATTATTATTATTATTATTATTATTATTAGATGCATGAGTTAGGGTTACTAACGTAACCCTAACTCAGGCATCTATTATTGTACTAACCGAGACCTGGCTCTGTTCGAATATTTCTTCATCTCATCTCTTCCCACCAAATTTCACAGTATTTCGACGCGATCGCGCATTCTCTACATTGAAAAAGACAGGGGGTGGGGTGCTGATAGCAATTGATACGTCGTTACAATGCGTTCGGCGTCCAGATCTCGAGACATCATTTGAGTCAGTGTGGGTAGAGCTACAATGTGCTAATGGCGAGCGTATCCTTCTGGGCTCTTATTACTTGCCCCCTGACACCTCTCCTGATGATTTTAGCCAATGTCTACTAGGCATTGAGCGCGCAACCAACGCCCTTGAAAATTTTAAATTTATGGTTCTTGGCGATTTTAATGTCCCCAACGTATGTTGGGAAACAGCCTCTGCGTCCTCAAAACATTACTATATTATTCAAAAATCTCATCTCTTGCTTAATTTCGCATCATTTACGAACTTAAGACAATATAACTGTATCCCGAACACCCAGGGCAACATGCTTGATCTTTGCTTCTCGGATCTTGACTGCATAGATGTAACTGAGGGTGCGTCAGGCTTGGTTCCCCCCGACGGATATCACCCCCCATTGGAGATTAGTATACCTGTCCGACAGAGCATGAGACGTTGTTCACGGAGACATCCTGAAGGGAATAGACATAATTTTTACGCTGGAGATTATGTTAGTTTGTACGATCATTTCTCCAATTACGACTGGTCCTCAATTATCCTGTGCTCTGACGTTGATCAACAGATTCGCGATTTCACTCGAATCGTCCGAGAGGGAATGGATCAATTCATCCCGTTGCGTAAAACATCAGGCTCAAAGTTTCCCTTCTGGTTCTCGCACGAATTACGTACTTTAATGAATAAGAAATTGCGCGCTCATCGAAAGTTTAAAAAGAACGATACCCCCGAATTAAAATCAGAATTTGGGCGCTTTAGGTCTCTCTGCAAGGAAGTTTTTGAACGTGATCGTCAGGCGTACACTTATTCCGTCGAGTTGCAGCTAACTAAAAATTCCAAAGAATTCTGGAAGTATGTTCGCTCTCGGTCCCAGACAAAAGGTAGAGGAGAGATCACCCTGCTGGACTCACGGGGAAACTCGACGACAGATGTTTGTGAAAGTTTTGCACGCCACTTCCAGTCTGTTTTTAAGCATCATCCAACCCCTTCGACTACTGCCGCGCCAGCTGTCTCTGGGAAGGCATCCTGTATTGCACTCTTTGACGAGGACCTACTGCATGAGTGTGTAAAAAAAAATGAAACCATCATTGTCTTCTGGCCATGATGGTATTCCGTCAGTCCTCTTGAAGGCATACAGTGCCATATTTATTCCTGTTCTAGTACAGATTTTTAACAACTGCATAAAGAATGAGGTCTTTCCCGCCATGTGGAAAACGGCACTTGTTGTACCTGTGCATAAGTCCGGTCCAAAAACAAATGTGTCGAACTACAGACCTATATCTCTTCTTTGCACATTTTCGAAGCTCCTCGAAGTGGCACTACACAAAATATTGTCATTCAATCTCAAGCGTTATCTTATCCCTAACCAACATGGATTTATGGCGGGTCGCTCGACCACAACTAATCTCGCCTGTTTTATGTCAACCGCTGCTCACGCCGTCGCTAACAGAGGCCAGCTTGATGTGATTTACTTTGACTTCAGTAAAGCGTTTGACATTGTTAATCATGAGATTTTACTGGCTAAACTGTCAAAGCTAGATATTCACAACTCATTGCTTTCATTGCTCGAAAGTTATTTGCGTGACCGGAAGTGCTTTGTTAGCTCGAATAATAATTCTTCTGCTACTTATGAGGCGACAACGGGTGCGCCTCAGGGCTCCGTTCTCGGACCTCTTCTGTTTTCAGTTTTTGTTAATGATGTTTCGACTGTGATTCGTCACTCTTCATTTCTTCAGTACGCAGATGATATTAAGATATTTATGGAGGTACGAGAAGACCGAGACTGTGTTTTGCTACAGAGAGATGTTGATGCTTTTGAAGAATGGTGCCGGGAGAATGACCTGAAGATAAATAGCTCTAAAACGAAAGTCGTGTCGTACACTCGTAAGACACATAACATTGTATTCCCATATGTTATTCAGAAAGACCTTTTGGAACGTATGAACAGAATCAAAGATCTTGGCGTGGTGTTTGACAGCACCTTACACTTCTCCAGTCATGTTGATCACATCGTGAACGCAGCTCTACGCACGCTCGGGAGTGCGTGCCGCGTCACTAAAGAGTTTATTAACCCCTGCACATTTCTTATACTCTACAGTGCATTGTGTCGACCACAGCTTGAATACGCTTCTGTTGTATGGAATGGAATTTGTGCCACAAATTCCTCGAAAATAGAACGGGTTCAGAACAAGTTTCTTTCCATCTATAGACATCGTTGCTCAGCGCGTATTGTGCCCACCACTACTGATGTCACTATCCCTGTTCAGCGTAGCGTGGCACTACGTACCCTGCTTCGTAGGAGAGAACTTGCCGATATCTTATTTTTATACAAACTTGTCCACGCCGTCACTGATTGCACGGTATTGACGTCAAGAGTACTCTTAAAAATTCCTCTAAAAACAACAAGGCAAAATGCGTCCTTCTGCAACAGGCGTCTACTCAACCTCCACGATCCTGTGTCCAGACGTGGGCATACTTATAATTCTTCTTTTTCTGAAACACTCGACATATTTAACAATAACACGCTGCAGTTTGTAAAAACGTTAAAGGCCATCACTTAAATTTGAACTGTATGCACTAACTTGCGGCGTTTACGCCGAAATTCCCCACTTTGAATGCATTTTTTTTTCTTTCTTTCTAGCAATTGGTGGTGGCGGTAGTACCATTAAGCTTATCGTGTGTTGTGACTTTGTGTTTACTTTTTATAATTTTTAAGTGTATTTTTCTAGGGCTTGTCCGTTGTGTGTGTTCTCCGTACTATTGCTTTATGCCCTGTTCTGCCTTACATGTTAACACAGTGCACCTGTACCAAGACCGCAAGGTTGTTCCTGGGCACGAATAAAAACATTGATTGATTGATTGATTGATTGATTGATTATTATTATTATTATTATTATTATTATTATTATTATTATTATTATTATTATTATTATTATTATTATTATTATTATTATTATTATTATTATTATTATTATTGTCATCATCATCAAGAAGTCCCCAAGAACCGTCGCTCCTTTTTGCTGCTCTGCGAGTTTTCACTCGTAATCGCTTTCAATCGGAACATCTGACGCCAACGAGCTTTTTGTGACTCGGACGATTCCTCTGCGTCGTGGTGGGCACCGACTTTGCTCAAGATCGGGTCCCCAACGTCTTCACTGACAGCATTCCAACGGGTAGGCCTAACTGACTTTGCGTCTTCGCCCGGCTCGGCTCCTAGAACGCCCGTTGTGCGCGAGCTTGCCTGGCACGACGATCTCCACGGTGAGCAAAGCATCTCGCGCAAGCCTGCCCAACACATCAAGGCGACGCACGTGACACGGGAGTACAGCACTTCACATCTTTCCCTTCTGCGTGTGTGCTATGTCTTCTCCACTCAAGTGCGCTCAATGCCACGAGAAGATTGTGAACGATGGTCGGCACATGTCCTGCGCCGAGTGCAGAACATCGTATCATCTGGGGAAGCTTTGCTCCGGTGTTGCGGAAAACACATTCAATACCATGGCTGTTGGAAAACGAGAGGTCTGGCGCTGCCGTGTGTGCCGACAGCGACATAGCGGGAATGAGTCTCGAAGTGAAGCCAGCTCGACACAATGCGCGTCTCCTGCTGGTACGGAACATCTTCGATCGCTGGAAGCTAAACTGGAGTGTCTCACCTTGCTGAAGGCCAATGTTGACACCCTCCTCGACTTACCAACTCAGATGAATCAACTCCTGACATTGAAGCCGGTAGTCGAGAGCCTGAAATCCGCAGTAACGGAGGTTCAGAAGGCCGTAGACTTTCTGTCGGCTCGGTACGACTCTCTGCTGTCTACAGCCACTACCAACTCAACAGCGGTAACAGAGCTCCGTGCGGAAACGACATTGCTAAGAAGCGTGGTAACAGAGCAGTCTCAGACCATCGAGCATCTGAAAGAAGAGCTGAACGATAGCGACCAGTACAGTCGTCTCTCAAACCTTGAGATACATGGACTCCCTCATGCCCCAAGTGAAAACTTAGTCTCCGTTGTGGGCGAGTTGGCTGGCAAGCTAGGCCTTGAAAATTTCCAGCCAAGAGACATACTGGCGGTGCATCGTCTGCCATCGCGGCGCGACGGCCCTCCAGTTATCTTGGTTAAATTGGCTTCAGTGTCGCTAAGAGAACAATGGCTCGCCACGCGAGGTAAGCTGAGAACTCTGGCAGCAGAGGGTTCGTTGCCCAAACTCTTCCTCAACGAGAACCTAACGCGAAAGAACAGGGAACTCTTTTGGATGGTACGGGAGAAAGCAAGAAGCAAGCAGTACCAATTCACTTGGGTGAAAAATGGGAAGCTATTTGCAAAAAAGTCAGGAACCTCGTCACTGGTTCGCATCCACCGGTTGGCCGACCTGGAATTGATTGTGTGACTCTTTTTGTTGCTAAGCGGCTTAAAACTACAAGTGGATAACAACCGCATCGAATAATAGAAGTACAGTTTCGTAAATGTTCAGAGTTTTCTTCATTTCAACGTTTCTCGGAACCGGTTAGTGATAGTACTCTTGGGCTCTTACATGTAAATATTCGAAGTATTCGTAAATATTGGGACCAGTTTGTAATAACTGTAAACAATACGTCACCACTGTTTGATGTTTTTGTGATAACAGAGATCAATGTTAAAGACGATTTCTGTGGTGAGTTCCGGATACCGGGATATAAATCATTCTTTCTTACACGGCCGATTGGACGAGGAGGAGGAATTGCGATTTTTGTTAAGGACTTGTGGTGTACTGAAACACTTGATGTAGAGTTTTGCCATTGCGAGTCTTTGTCTATGAGGCTATGGAATGATAAGTGGTCCTTGATTTTATTAGCTTTTTACAGACCTCCTTCAGTTAATCCTTTAAGATTTTTAGAAGAACTAAAAAATACACTTGGCAATTTTCAGTCTGTCGACATCTGTTTAGTGGGTGATTTCAACATTGATACGCTTCAACCCGCCAAGTCTATTGTATGTGACTATCTGAATCTTTTAGCGCATTTTGGTCTGGAGGAGCTGAGTTTAGCTCCAACTCGAGAAGAACTCTTGGATAATCACCTTGTGGCCTCATGTCTGGATCATATAAGCATACGCGCTCCGAATGCTGTCGCAAAATCGGCCGTAATAGAGCAAAAATTAGCCGACCACTACTTTGTGGCGTGTCAACTTGCATCCCAACTCACGATGAAATCAACAATACCGATAACAAAAACACTGGAAATAACTGATAAAATTAGATTTGATAATTTGGTTAAAACCTATGATTGGAATAGTTTACTCTCTATTCAAGATTTGATGAAGTGTACTGTAGGTTTAGAGATATATTTGACTACTTCAAGGACAAATCTAAAAAGGTTATCACCCTGAGGCGACGTCGTAGCGAACAAGAATGGTTAACGAGTGACATTTTGTCAGCTATCCGCTGCAAAGATGTTCTTTGGGCTAGATGTCGGCGATCTCCAACCAATACAAACTTGAAAAAAGAATTCCGTAGTATGCGAAACCGTGTAACCGCGCTTATTCGATCAGCAAAAAGGAAATATTTTCGAGATAAGTTTTTTAAAGCAAGGTCAAATATTTCAATGACTTGGAGTTTAATAAATCAATTACGAGGCACGGGTGTAAAGTGATCGATAGATGCCTCCCTCGAGAAAGTGTTTGGTAACAATACGACAAAACTAGTAGAGGATTTCAATATGTTCTTTGCTAAATTTTCTGGAGTAGCTCGGGATGATACTATGTTCACGGCAGATTTTCTTGATTATAATGTTTCCTCGGCATTCCTTCCCGAAATGTCTGAACATGATCTACGCACTTTGCTTTTTAGTTTCAAAACTAACAAGGCGCCCGGTATTGATGGTATTAGTGCAAATGATCTGCGCCGAAATTATGATTCTATAAAACTTGTGCTCCTTCACATGTTAAATGGTTTCATTTCCTCCGGAATGATCCCGGTTGATTTGAAAAGTGCGCTAGTGAAGCCCGTATTTAAGGGGGGAGAGCATAAAAAACTTGACAATTATCGACCAATTTCCATTTTGCCCTGTATTGTCCAAATCTTAGAAAAACATATTTTTCAAACTATGACGGCCTTTCTTGATCACTTTAATATTCTGTCGCCCAGTCAATATGGGTTTGTCAACGGACGTGGGACACAGCCACTTTTGGAAGATTTTTCAGATGAATTACATCTAGCCTTCGAGAGGCATCAGATTGCTTGCGCACTTTTTATTGATATAGCAAAGGCGTTCGATTCAGTGAGTCACAATATTTTACTGACAAAATTGCAAAACATTGGATTCCGCGGCCCATTTCTTTCTCTTCTCCGGAACTTTTTAACTGAGAGGACACAGCTAGTTTCTATAGGTAATAGTCGAAGCTCCCGAGTTACCTTAAAGGCTGGGGTTCCCCAGGGTTCTGTTTTGTCACCTCTTCTTTTTAACATTTTTGTAAACGATATGTCTAACTCAGTTTCAACATGTAAATTGTTCCAATATGCGGATGACACAGTGTTGCTTTCAAAACATCTTGATTATCCTGTAGCAATCGCATTACTCCAAGAGGACACTTGTCAACTTAATAACTGGTTTAAGACAAATTGTCTTACGATAAATGCATCTAAAACTCAACTCGTCTGCTTTCGTAATCCTCTTAAGATGTTAACGCCCAATCATCCTATATATATGCATACCTCTCTTTGTACATCTTGTAACTGTTGTCCCATATCTTATGTAGATCAAGTTAAATATTTAGGAATTCAATTCGAAAGTGATTTGTTGTGGAATTCTCATCTGTCAAAACTTTGTAAACGACTGAGAAATGTATCTTGTTTACTGTACAATACCAGATCTTTAATACCTTATTCAACGAAAAAGACAATAGCTCACGCTTTGGCATACAGTGTTTTGCGTTACGGAATAACTATTTTTGGTCACAGCCCAGGACGATGGGGTCAAAAAATAGACTCAGTCTTAAAAGGAATATTTAAAAGCATTGTTTATGGTTCCATATCGCAAACTGAAGAAGAGATCATAGCAGTCTTGGGCTTGCCATTGTTCCACTCCTTATTGGTTCAGACCGTTATATTGAAACACTTTTGGTGTGATAATTTCAGAGTACCTCATGTCCTATCTAGATCACTTCGACATACCGAGCGGTATGAAATGCCTTTTGTTGTGACAAACTACGGAAAAAGAATTCTGAATTTTTATGTTCCCTATATATTTAATAGCCTACCGGACGATGTTTACACTGTGGACTCACTAAACAAACTGAAGCAAATGCTCCGATCTAAAAGTGCAAGTTTTTAACTGTGCTGTGTATGTGCATGTGTTTGTGTGACCATAATCGTTTATATTGTGATGTATGTTGAGCTTGGAAGCTTACGTGTGTGGGGACGCTTTTTTATCACAAGCTGTAGGGTCTTGTCCAACAAGCCTTTTGTCTGGCTTTGACAGACCCGCCTCACTATGAAGTGAACTACACGCGTAAATAAACATTATTATTATTATTATTATTATTATTATTATTATTATTATTATTATTATTATTATTATTATTATTATTATTATTATTATTATTATTGCTTTGGAACCAATTGTATAGGAGTATATGGTCACTTACTATCAATTTAATGACTTTCACTCATACTCTCAGAACATCCAACCTAGTCAGGATACTTCATTTACCTTATTTCATGTTAATATAAGGAGCCTCCGGAAACACTGGGACCAATTTAGGTTAGCAGTAGACTGCGTGCTTCCAACAGTAGATCTATTTATCCTTACCGAAATTAATATTTGCAACAAGGAAGTTGATGCTTTTTCATTACCCGGGTTCAGCAGCTCCTTTTACACTCGTGATAACAAACGCGGGGGTGGTATTGCGGTATTCTTTAAAACTTCTTTATTTCACTCCAAGATAACAGTTTCATTCACTTCTTGTGAGTCAATAGCACTACGTATATTTAACTCCGTATATGACATCTACTTATTGGCTATTTATCGCCCACCTTCCGAAAGCATTCAAGTTTTTCTCGACGAGTTACGATATTCTTTACAATCTCTTCCGTTAAATGCAACCTTTTGTCTGAGAGGTGACATAAACATTGACCTAATGAAGCCCTCGAAATCGCTCGTCTGTGAGTACCTTACTTTGCTATCCGATTACGGAGTTGAAGCCACAATTCTCACTCCTACAAGGGAAGAATTCCTAAGCAATAAACTTGTAAGTTCGTCAATTGACCATATCAACTTAAGGGCCCCATCCGCGAGAACAAGCTCGGCAATTATAACACAAAAAATATCAGACCATTACTTCGTTACATGTCATTTACAATTTCCTGGTTCGACTTCTGTTGACACTAGTACTAATATCCGCCGTATTACGATAGTTGACCAACGCACTTTCGACAAATATATAGCCAATTACGACTGGGCCACTTTCCAAAACTCGATTTCTCCTTCCCAAATCTATCATTCTCTTGTTCAACTCCTGACACAGTTCTCTAACGCATCAAAAAAATGTATAAACTTAAAGCAGCGGAAAACAGACATACGTTGGTTAAATAATGACATACTGTCTGCCATTAAATCTAAAGAGTTAGCCTGGAAGCGTTGCCGCCGCTCACCACGAAATGGGATCTTTCAAGTAGAATTTAGGACCATCCGCAACAAAGTCAACGCGCTTATTCGATCGGCAAAGCGAATCTATTTTCAAAAACAGTTCTTCGAATATCGGAGGAACTCAGCCAAAACTTGGGAATTGATTAATGACCTGCGAGGCGTTTCTCCGCGTTCACATGGCAGCTCATATGATGATGTCTTCGGACACGATTCACTCGCAACTGCCAACCTATTCAATCAGTATTTTGCGTCCTTCTCAGGTAAAGCACGAAAGAGCCCCAATTCCTTCTCTCTTTCTTACTCTAACTCGGCTTCAGCTTTGCTTCCTTCGATGACTATAGATGATCTGGAATCTATAGAAATGAGCCTCAAACCCAACAAATCTCCAGGTTTTGACGGCATACGACTGAATGACATCCGTAGAAACTTCCGTTATATTCAAAATACACTTCTCCTTCTGTTCAATACAATAATAGAATCTGGTATCATACCTAACGAGTTAAAACTCGCTGTTGTAAAACCTCTGTTCAAAGGAGGCCACCGAAGTAATGTCGAAAACTATCGTCCAATATCCATTTTGCCATGCCTTGTTCAGATACTAGAGAAATTCTTATATAATACAATGTGTTCGTTTATTGACAAACATGACATTATGACTTCGAATCAATATGGATTTATCGCTGGTCGAGGCACCCAGCCACTTCTCGATGCACTATCCGACGACCTGAACTTTGGTTTTGACAATAACCTGTTTACTTGTGCCTGTTTCCTAGATGTTTCGAAAGCATTCGATACAGTTAACCATTCCATTCTACTACAAAAGCTTTCCGCTAGTGGCTTTCGCGGCCCATTTCTGTCACTGTTAAATAATTTCTTACATGGCCGCTCTCAGCTAACGGCAATCAATAATGTACATAGCACCAAAGTTTCTTTACAAGCCGGCGTACCTCACGGTTCTATCCTTTCACCACTTCTTTTCAACGTCTACGTTAATGATATGGCTACTGCTCTTTCCAATTGTACTCTCTACCAATATGCTGACGACACTCTTTTATTGACACGTCACCTTTCCTACCCGAAAGCAATGGAAGCACTTCAACGCTGTTCTAACAAGCTGATAGACTGGTTTAACCAGAATTTGATTGCTATAAATATAACTAAAACAAAGCTAGTTTGCTTTCATAATCCTTTAAAAGTTGTTTCTTTAAATATTCCGCTTTATCTCCATTCGTCCCACTGTTCCCCATGTTATTGTAATGAAGTTCCATATTCCGACACTGTTAAATATCTCGGAATACATTTTGATTCCGATCTTTCATGGAACTCGCATCTCACGAAACTATGTGCTAAGTTACGAAGTATTTCCTGTCTGCTTTATAATACCAAAGCATTCATGCCTTTCATTCTACGAAAGCGCGTAACTTATGCATTAGCCTACTCCAATTTGCGGTATGGCATAACTATTTTTGGTAAATGCTCTAAACTATGGCAAAAGAAAATCAACAGTGTCCTGAGGGGAATACTCAGAAGCGTGGGGTACAAGCGTGATTTTTCGGATTTAGATCTTTTTCAAACACTATCAATGCCAACTTTTCAGTCCCTATTTCTGGAAACAGTTGTGCTCAATTACAACTGGAAAGACGATTTTAAATCTCCACGCCCCATCTCACGAAACTTGCGGAAAGCTTCAAGATTCCTCACTCCGATATGTTATACCCGCTACGGCAAAAATATGCGTTCGTACTACGTCCCTCAGATTTTTAACCTATTGCCCCCAAGCCTTTCAGAGATTACTTCCAAAAAGAAACTCAAAAAGGCACTCCGGACACTTTCCATCGATGAAGAGGCCTTATAATATCTCATTTTTGGTTTCGTCATAATTGGTGCTGCTTCCTCACATGAATCTTTTTTCGAGTCAACATTTTTTTTTTGTGTAGTGTAATGCAGTAATGTCTGTGTATTTGTGTGTGCGCGTATCTGCGTGTGTGTGCATGTGTATGACTCCTTTTATCATCAAGTTCTTATACGATACGACTGGAACTTAGCCATACCTCTTTTTTTTCCCTTCTGCTAGAAAAATAGCTGATATTTGTATTGTATATTTTTTTCCTTGACTCTGACAATAACTTTCTGACTGACATTTTTGTGTAGTTTTCACAACTGAAGAAACCATGTGGTGTTTTTCTGCTTTATTTTATTATTTACCAAAACTCTCTTATTTACCACTGCTACTTAGGTTCAGTCATACAAGCCCCTGCTGGCTTCGACGAACCTGCCTAGTGCCGTCCTGAATACATCCTGCGTAAATAAATTTATTATTATTATTATTATTATTATTATTGACCGTGTTCTGAAAAGCTAGTTAAAACGTGTCGGTTACCGCCTGGATATCTCCGATGACACAGACATTTTCGAAGCCCTACAAATGCCAAGCGTCCGCTCTTTTTTTCTGCAATGTGTCTTTCTACGACACTTCTGGGTTAGCGATTTTTTACAACCCCATGCATCCCCAAGAGATTTGCATAGAACGAATCGATTTGAGATTTCCCAGTGTTTCACAAGGTACGGTAAACGTGAACTTTCTTACTATGTCCCTTTGATATTTAATAAACTTCCCGATTATTTCTTTATTGAAGTTTTTAACATGAGAAAGTTGAAGAAGTTATTGAACAATTTATCAGTCTGAGTCTGTGTTAATACTTGCTTGTTCTACTTTCTGTTTTTCTTGTACTTTCTTCCCCGCTGAAGTGTATCGGTTACCTGCGTTCATGCTATCGACCCTGTGGCTCGACTGCCGGGTCGTGTCCGTCAAGCCTCTCCTGGCTTGGACAGACCCATCTCTGTACCTTGCATATTTGCTTCCGTTGAATAAAATTATTATTATTATTATTATTATTATTATATTATAGAACTTTATTATTATTAGAACTTTATTATTCAAATTATTATTATTATATTATTATAGAAATATTATAGAATTATAAAATGATTATTATAATCGGCGGCCTGTCATCTTCACGCAACTAACTTTCGCCACTTTCGGCAGGACACGCAGCTCAGTCGCTCCGACAGTCCTGGTGCTGGGCTCGTCATCGTCGCTGCCGGCCGCCGACAGATGAATGGGAACTGACGCAGCAACCGTCGACAAACGCCAAGCCACGTGTTCATCCCCGGCCGTCATCCGGGCAACCGGAGTCGGCGCCCATAACATCGGATACCACGGCTCACTTCGGCGCAGTCGGCGGCCTGTCATCTTCACGCAACTAACTTTCGCCACTTTCGGCAGGTGAGCGTCCATTTTTGTAATAATGTTTGAATAGCTTATGTTTCTTTTCTGCCGCCGACTGCGACAAGTGCATTTGTGAAAATGTGATTTTTTTTTTTTGTTCCTCTGAGTGTTTTTTCCATGTGCCTTTGAAAAAAGAAATTAATTATTGTTTACTTAGTAATGGCTAATTTAGACGAAACTGATTACATTGCATGCTTCGCGCCTGTGCCCACGGACGGAACTTTTATAAAATGTTTCTCCTGTAAACATGCTTATCATCTCGATGCGTGCTCCGGCATAGCTGACAGAACCTTCAGGTCGATGGGAGGTGCGAAGCGCGAGAAATGGATATGCCGTACATGCAGAAATCGCGAAAACAGATCAGTCATAAGCACAACAGGGGAGGCGGTGTTACCACCAAAAGACGATGCTGTTTCCGCACAACTGGCACAAATAAACGTAAAACTTGAGTTGCTCCACTCCCTGAAGGCTAACGTTGACCGGCTGTGTGAGCTTCCAGCCAAAGTGGATGACCTGCTTTCTCTGAGACCATCAGTTGATGCAATGAAGGAAACAAGGGACTACAAGAATCAATCCGAAAATGTGAATCAATGATGCAGCTGTTTACTGCAAACGATAAAGAGGTGAAGTTGCTCCGTTCCGAGGTTGAAGTACTCCAAACAACGGTGACAGATCAAACGGCAATGATAGAGCAGTTACAGGCAAACGTAAACTCATCCGAGCAATATAGCAGAAGGTGTAACATGGAAATACACGGTATTCCTTGCGCGAACGGCGAAGACCTGAGTGTGACTATGGCCGACCTTGCGGTGAAACTGGGGCTCGCGACCCATACCCCCGATAGAGTAGTAGCTTGCCACCGCTTACGCTCTAGGCGTGAGGGGGCTGCCCCCATTTTGGTGCAGTTCACCTCAGTGTCGGTAAAGGAACACTGGATGAATGCTCGCAAAAAGTTGGCCACCCTTTCTCGGTCTGAAAACCAGCAGAGGATATACTTTAATGAAAATTTGACTCGGACAAATAAGGACCTTTTCTGGCAAGCGCGGAACAAGGGAAGGGAAAAATCGTATAAGTTTGTGTGGGTTAAGAACTCCGCCATTTTTGCGAAAAAGGAGGAGAACTCATCGCCAGTGCGTATCTCTAGCACTAGAGACTTGGGAAAAATAGTATAGAAATGGATAACACTATACTAAACTCTGATTTCTCAACGTTTATTGACTCATTTCCGCCTAGTGCTAGTTCGCTCACGGTTTTACATGTAAATATCAGAAGCATTAGGAAATACTGGGACGAATTTCAACTCATTGTTGGGGCAACTGACACCGTTGTTGACGTTTTTGTCCTAACCGAAGTAAATGTTCGGGATGTGGGCGTTTCTCAAGGTCAGTTTTCTCTGCCTGGTTTTGAGGCTTTTTTCCTGACTCGCAACTCATCTAGAGGAGGAGGAATAGCTGTTTATGTTAAAAATACCTGGTCAGCAAGTACCATAGACATTACACTAGAACATGCAGAATGTCTGACTTTAAAGTTATGTAAAAACAATTTCGTAGTATCCCTTCTGGCAGTTTATAGGCCACCATCAGAAAATGTGCGTAACTTTTTAGATGAGCTAAGCGCGAGTTTACAAACTATGGTGCCTACCGATAAGCTTTGTATGGTGGGTGACATAAACATTGATTTACTAAAGCCTTTCAAAAGTGCCGTCTGTGATTATTTAAATATTCTGGCAAACTATGGTATTGACAGCGTAATTCAGACGCCTACTAGAGAAGAGTACTTGTCCAATCTAATTGTTAGTTCTTGTATCGACCATATAAATATCAGGAACTCAGGGGTGCCTATATTATCAGCCGTTATCAAACATAAATTGGCAGACCACTACTTTGTGGCATGTCGAATATACGCCGAGTTTATTTCTGAACCATTAGAACGACAAAACCAAATATTTATAATGAATGCAAGTAATTTTGATAGATTAATTTCTAGATATGACTGGAATCGGGTCATTGAAAATTATAACTGTCACGATGCCTACTTAAAGCTGGTTGAAATATTTTCAAGCTTCAGAGCCATGAGCACGAAAACTGTTACAGTTAAAAAACGCAGGCCAAATCGACCGTGGTTAACTTCAGACGTTCTTTCTGCTATAAAAGAAAAGGATATTTTATGGGCACGATGTCGTCGCTCTCCACAGAACAAGGAATTAAAACTGCAATTTCAGGCACAGAGGAACCGTGTAAATGCACTCATTCGCTCAAGAAAGCGTCACCATTTTCATGATAAGTTTTTTCCATCACGATTTGATGTTTTGAAGACGTGGGCTCTTTTAAATGAAGTCAAGGGATGCTCTACTAGATCGTCTATTGACGATACAATTAAGAAACATTTTGGAAATTACATGTCACATGTTGCGGAAAGATTTAATCGCTTTTTCGCGTCGGTTTCGGGTGTGCTGCATGATGAAGATGTCATGCCCTCTAATCTTCAACGCTCCTGCTCAGCATCCGCCTTTCTACCAAACATTACGGCAGAAGATTTACATACGCTTTTATTTAGTTTTAAGCTCGGCAAAGCACCCGGGGCAGATAACATTCGCCTTGCCGACTTACGGCGCAATCTCGATGCACTAAGTAACATCCTGCTTTACGTATTGAACGGAATTGTAAACAGTGGAATAATCCCTATTGGTTTGAAAAGTGCAATTGTTAGACCCATTTACAAAGGGGGTAAGCGTGACAGTGTTGAAAGCTACAGACCGATATCGATTTTGCCGTGTTTAGCCCTAGTATTCGAAAAGCATATACTCAAAACAATGACCATGTTGCTTGAGAAGTTTGATATGTTATCACCGTCCCAGCACGGCTTTATCTCTGGGCGTGGCACCGACTCGCTTCTTGAGGAATTCGTCGACACTTTAAATGAAACTTTTGACAACAACAAACATGCCTGCGCACTCTTTCTAGACGTTTCAAAGGCATTTGATTCTATTAGTCATAAAGTACTTAAGAAAAAAAAATTTACGATTACGGTTTCCGGGGCCCTTTTTTTGTATTCTTGAAGATTTCTTATCGAATCGGACGCAGCACGTTTCAGTTGGCAAAACCAGCAGTGTCAGTATAAATCTGAAAGCTGGAGTGCCTCAGGGGTCTGTTTTATCGCCACTCTTGTTTAATCTTTACGTAAATGACTTAGCCAAAGCTGTTTCCGGTTGCGATATTTATCAGTATGCCGATGATACTTTGTTAGTTTCTCGGCATATTAATTTGTGCAGTGCGATTTCTTTACTGCAAACCAATGCTACCCGGGTAATAGACTGGTTTGAGGCAAATTGTATTAAAATTAACATTGATAAAACAAAACTAATGCGTTTCAGGAGTCCCCTGAAACGCAAATGTCCAGAAATTCCCTTTGTGTTGCACTCATCGAAATGTACGCGCTGCATATGTCCACCTATTCAATTTGTTCCTTCCAACAAGTATTTAGGAATCTTCTTCGACAGTGATCTGTCGTGGAATTCCCATCTAAGCTATGTTGCCAAGCGACTGCGAAGTGTATCATGTATGTTGTATTCTACAAAGACTTATTTCCCATTTTCTGTTCGCAAGATGATAGTCAATGCTTTAGCCTAGCGGTTGCTACGGTACGGTATTACTATTTATGCAAACTGTTCAGTGCTGTGGCAAAATAAAATCGACACGATCTTAAAAAGTATTTTGAGGGGTGTAGCGTACGCGTCTATTTCTATGCCGAGTAATGAATTATTTGCATCCCTGTGCCTGCCGCGTTTCCTAGCTCTATTTAAAAGATGTGTAATTAGTAAGCATATCTGGCAAAGTTCTTTTAAAACGCCTCGTGTAGTGGAACGTGTTTTGAGAGACGGTGAACGTTTCATAATCCCACGTGTTTATACAAAATATGGAAAACGACTGCGCTCATTTGATGTACCCGAACTCTTTAACGGCTTACCGGACACGTTTTTTGGGATAACCACCAAGCGCCAATTAAAAAAAACTATAAGAGCAATATGCTAAAATTATACTTATGCTCTTGTTTTCCAGTTTACATGCAATGTTAGTCCCCTTTGGCTTTATATCATTAATTTGACCCTAATCTTGAATAATCTGCAGATAGTCCCCGATGCTGACTTTAAGCTTGGTTTCCCTTTTGGCCTTTGCCTCCAATATGAAATAGCAATAATCGTAACACGTGCTTGTCTCCAGTTATTGACAGGGTTTTTGTCTGCGGTCTGGTGGTTAGCTGGTTTAGTTGTGTATGTGCTTTATATTTAAATGAGTGTTTTGCGGGAATTTGCATATGTATCCTGACTGTTGTGCGTGTGTGTTTTTTTTTCCTTTATTTTTCATTGTTGTTTTGCGTGATATCTTTCAAGGACTCGTTTGATGTTTTATTACACCGCTGCCGGGTTCAGTCCCACAAGCCGCTATTGGCTTTTGACGGACCCGCATATGTATGTATTGTATCTATATTTGTGCAATAAACATTATTATTATTATTATTATTACATTATTATTATTACATTACATTATTACTTTACATTATTATTACATTATTATTACATTATTATTACATTATTTTTAAACATTATTATTATTATTACATTACATTATTACTCGACAACAACAAATTTGATTTCATTTATGTCCATTGTATCCAAAGTTGTGTGCCAAAGAGGCCAGCTCGACGTAATCTACTTTGATCTGAGTAAGGCGTTTGATGTGGTTGACCATGACATTCTTTTATCAAAAGTTTGTGGTATTGGTGTCTGTGGAAAGCTACACAACTGGTTTCAGAATTATTTGTCTAATAGAACATGTGTTGCTCGTGCGAACGGCGCGTATTCTTTTACGTACACGGCCACGTCTGGCGTACCTCAGGGATCAGTTCTGGGCCCGCGTCTTTTTTCTATTTTTGTGAACGATGTGTGTAAGCAGATTGTAAACTCGTCTTTTTTGCAATATGCTGATGATATTAAGATATTTAAGGAGATTAGAACTATCTCAGATTGCAAGTTTCTACAAGAGGACATACACTCATTTAGCAAATGGTGTTCACTGAACGGTCTCCTACTAAACAGCTCGAAAACCAAGGTCATGTCCTATAGTCGCAAAACGCAAACGACGTGTTTCCCTTACAGTGTTCGCTCAGACGTATTGTGCCGTTCTAGTGAAGTGCGGGACTTGGGAGTGCTTTTTGACTCCTCCTTGAGATTTGATAGCCATGTGGCTCGTATAAGTACCTGCGCCTTGCGCACGCTCGGTATCGTTTGTCGAACGACTAGAGTATTTAAAAACCCCACAACGTTTGTAACCCTGTACCGCTCTTTGACAAGGTCTCAACTTGAATATGCATCTCCTGTATGGAATGGCAGTTGTAAAACTACCCTCCTAAGGCTGGAGCGAGTGCAAAACAAATTTTTATCTATTTATCGATATCGATATCTGCGAGATGAAACATCTCTATCAAAGGGTAAAAATGTATTGGACGTCCTACAAATGAACAGCTTATATCACCGTCGAGAAAAGGCAGATCTGGTTTTCCTTTTCAAAGTCCTTCATGGTATGGCCGACTGTTCAGAACTGCTCTCACAGATATCTTTGCGAGTTCCTCGGACAGCGACCCGTTTGACAACGTCTTTTTACTCTCCTCGAACATTAAATATCTTGGACCCGATGTTTCGTATGTGTCGGGCATATAATGGCATTGGAAGTGATCTTGATATTTTTTGTGTGACTGAATTTGTCAGATCTCTCAGATTCTTGTATGGGTCTCTCTGAACCTGTCGGTGATTGTGATGTTATTATATATTATTTTAAGAAGGTATATTCGTTGTTGTAGTAGTCTTCCTACTCTGCGTTCGGACCCTGTGTTCCGTTCTTTCCTTGTTGTGTATATCGTATCTTTGTGTCAGCATGCGTTATATGTATCATATCTTTTACTCAATGTTTTGAGTTTTTTATGTTTTTTTCTTACTTTTTTGTAGTGTGTAAGTTTCGGTGTGCCAGCACCAAGACCGCGTGGTCGTTCCTGGACACCTAATAAAATTATTCTTGATTCTTGATTATTATTATTATTATTATTATTATTATTATTATTATTATTATTATTATTATGGGGTGACGCTACATGGGGTGACGCTACATGCCTATTGCACAACATCTTGGCACTCTAAAATTGACAGCATTTTGAAAGGAATTTTGCGAAGTGTAGCGTATAACTCATGTTTTTCATCCAGTGAGGATTTTTTTAGAGATTTGCAGATGCCAAGATTACGTAGTTTGTATACTGAAACTGTTGTGCTACGCCATTTTTGGAGTGAAAGTTTTAAAACAGTTCATACACCATCGCGCCTCCTCAGAACGTCTCCTCGGTATGAAGTGCAAAGATGTGTCACCAGATATGGAAAACGAATGCGGTCGTTTTACGTGTCAGACATTTTTAATACCCTTCCTGAAGATATTTTCAGTGTTACTGGCAAAGGAGAGTTGAAGAAGTGGCTTCGTCGTTATGCTTGTGAAAGCTAATTATTGTGCTGTTGTCGTTTTGAGTTGAATTGGGATGCTGGTTAGTTGAAGCTCATGATCGTGTGTTTGCTTCTATGTGCGTTGTTCATTATTTTCTCGCTTATGTATATTTGTTTTGTGTTTTTTTTTTTTTGGATTTGACTTGGGAAGCTGGTTAGCCGAAGCCTTGTGTACGTGTTTGTTTATTCATGTGTTCTTTTTTTCGCCTATGCGAATTTGCTGGGTCCAGTCCTACAAGCCATTGTCGGCTTAGACGGACCCGTCATTTGACATACCGAAAGCGTTGTGTGAATAAAAAGATTATTATTATTATTATTATTATTATTGTCTGAGGCAGTCGCTTGACGTCGTTCCACCTACAAAAGGCCAAGAGATCCTCCTGAGGCGGCGACTGGATCACCGGCACGATCGCCGCCATGTTCCCAACGGCCGGCCTCTTCCAGTGAGGCTACCTGAGCGGGCTCATTACAACCGGTGAGCAATCTGACCACCACATTCCAGCCCTGGCAATACCACGAGCCTGGTCATTTATCAAGACCGGGTATACCACCGCCTTTACTGCCCTCGGCTGTGTGGCTAGGCTTGCCGGGTTTTCGCGTAATCGGGTCCGTGCTCGCTCTCATCGCAAGCCAATCTTTGCGGTGTGCTCATAAACAAACAGTGGCTCACGTTTCCAAGAACAAAAGGATAAAGTAGGGGAGGATCTTCGGACAGCAACCTCCAAGTTTCATGGCCTCCTCCCAAGTGCCTCTCGCCGGCCTCGCCTACTGACTTCGACTGCGTCGTTGCGACTTCAAGTCGCCATAGTGCGCCGCTTGATTGAGCTTCATTGTGCGCGTGGTGGGCCTGTTTACCATGCCTCCCACTAACTGCTCAAAGTGCCACGAGCTTGTAACGCTTGATGGCAGATACCTGACCTGCGCGAGTTGCGCAAGAAGCTACCACCTTGGCAAGTCATGCGCCGGTGTTTCTGCGAGCACATTTAAGTCGATGAGTGAAGCGAAGCGAGGGCAGTGGTCCTGTCAACTATGCCGCGCCTCTGTCAGTGAGTCGGTTGAAGAAAGCTTGGAAGCGGACTCACAGTCAGACTCCCCGTCATTCTCGGCCCAGCTAGCTGAGGTAAACAAAAAAATTGACTTACTTCTTTCCCTCAAGAGCAGCGTGGATTCGCTTGTCCAGCTTCCGGCGAAAGTCGATGAGCTACTATCGCTCAAATCCGCTGTACATACCATGGAGAAATCCGTTAATGACGTCGTCAAGTCAGTGGACTTCTTCTCCAAGCAATATGACTCCCTGCTCAAGCATGTGACTGCGAATGATGCTGTTATTAAGGAGCTGAAATCCGAGGTGGGGTCTTTGAAGTCCTCATTGTCGGTGCAGTCTGATGAGATCCAACGGCTCCGCTCTGAGCTAAATAACTCTGAGCAGTACAGTCGTCGATCGAATCTCGAGATTCATGGCCTTCCATGTAACCCTAACGAGGACCTCCCATCCATGCTAGTTGATATAGCAGAAAAAGTCGGCATCTCCGAATTCAGATCCTCGGAAGTTGATGCGGTTCACCGCTTGCCCTCTTCGCGTGGCACCATCCCCGTCGTTCTCGTTAGGTTTCGCGCAGTGACTACTAGAGACCGCTGGTTGAGCTGCCGTACCTCGCTGGGTGCTCTTGCGCGCGAACGGAAGCTGCCGAGACTATTCTTCAATGAGAATCTCACTCAGACGAACAGGGAGCTCTTCTGGAAGGCCCGATCAAAAGGCAAAGAGAAGCAATATCGCTGTTTGGGTAAGAAATGCCAACATCTACGCTAAAAAGACGGAAGGTGCCCCTCTCGTGCGCGTTAATTGCATCAGTGACCTCGAGCTCATTGTCTAGTTCTTATGGCCTTCACATTTTCTGACTGCCAAGATCTCACTTCCATTTCGTGTCACTTTGACTCAACAGTTAGTGGATTTACTCTTTTTCACACTAATATTCGTAGTGTTAGGAAGTATTGGGACCAATTTTGCATTGTCACCAATTCTATGAAAGATCTCGCTGACGTTTGGGTTTTAACTGAGGTTAATGTGCCATCTACATCTGTTGATCATTTTTCCCTTCCTGGATATCGAGAATTTTTTTATACCCGTTCGGGTAGGACAGGTGGAGGTATCGCAATATTCGTCAAAGAATCATGGGTTACAGAACTTTTGACTGTTACATTTGTTCACGCAGAGTGTATCGCCTTAAAAATTTCCAACTCATTATACTCGGTTACATTACTTGCCGTCTATCGCCCTCCATCTGCTAGTGTTACGTCTTTCTTAGAAGAACTGAGATCAAATCTGGCTGAATTCAGTATCGCAGAACAGTTTTGCGTACTCGGCGACATAAACATTGACACTCTAAAACCTGCAAAGACAACCGTGTGTGACTACCTCAATATTCTTTCAGAATTCGGTCTTGACTGTACTATACAGGCTCCTACCAGAGAAGAATTTTTTAATGGGCGTTTTGTTTCTGCCTGTCTTGACCACATCAATGTACGGGCCTACGGACTTATAGTTAAATCTGCTGTAATTTCGCAAAAACTTGCCGATCACTACTTCACCGCGGTTCAGTTAATTTCAAATACCCCTTCTAAATACGTTGGCCTTGAAACACGACAAATAGAAGTTATCGATCGACACTTATTCGATAAACTAATTTCTGGTAATGAGTGGGACATCTTAATGCGATCTTTCAGTCAAGAGGAGCTTTACTCTAAATTCATACACGTATGGCAAAAGTTTACAGGGCTCAGTAAAAAAGTTGTTACCTTAAAAAAGCGTCGCGCGGAACACTTGTGGTTGAGCAATGACATAATCGCCGCAATTAGGTACAAAGAGCTCTTGTGGATGCGTTGCCGGCGCTCTCCCGATAACGTGGATCTTCGAATCAAGTTCAAAAGTGAACGAAACCGGGTTACCGCACTCATTCGCTCAGCCAAGCGAAACTATGTTAAACAGAAGCTGGTTGGCGCGCGTTCCGATTCCCGCGTCACCTGGTCTGTCGTTAACGAACTGCGAGCTGAACACAAAGCGAAACACTCTGTCGATGAGACGATTGCAAAGTATTTTCCTGGTAACCAGCATTCCACGGCTAATGCATTTAATATTCATTTCGGAAATACTTCAAGTGTCTCACGAGACAGTGACTACTGTCGCTCTGCGGTAACTTCGAAAAACGCTTCATCTGTCTTTCTACCTGAAATAACTGAGGAAGGACTATATAGTATGCTCTGTAGTTTCAAGCCTGGCTTATCTCCCGGTATTGATAATATGCGGATGGCTGATTTGCGTAGAAATTATAAGTCACTGAAGAGTCTAATTTTGAATATATTAAACGGTATTATAACATCCGGTAATATTCCTAACGATCTTAAAACAGCAATCGTCAGGCCCTTATATAAAAATGGAGACCATGGTAGAGTTGACAGTTATCGTCCCATCTCCATCCTGCCTTCATTGGCGAAGCTCTTAGAAAAACACGTTTTCTTGGTAATGACAGCTTTTTTAGATAAATATGATTTACTGTCGCCACAGCAGTACGGATTTATTGCGGGAAAGGGCACACAAGCATTGCTCGAAGATTTTTCCGACTTTCTTCATAGTGCATTCGAACACAACCTTTTCACATGTGCGCTTTTTCTGGACGTGTCTAAGGCTTTCGACTCGGTGTCCCATAAAGTTCTTTTAAGTAAACTACACAGTCTTGGTTTCAGAGGCCCCTTTTATGCATTGCTCGAGAATTTTTTGTTAAATCGCACGCAGCTCGTCCTCATATGTAACATTCATAGCGCAAAAATGCCCCTTAGGGCTGGCGTTCCTCAGGGCTCCATATTATCACCTCTTTTGTTTAACATTTATGTCAACGACCTTCCGCAGGCGATAAAGTACTGTAAAGTGTTCCAATACGCCGATGACACACTTTTGTTGTCCAGACATATGCGTTATCGTGAGGCTGTTGATTTGCTCCAATTAGATGTACTACGGGTGATGGACTGGTTTTCGGAGAATGTCATTCGGATCAATGCTAACAAAACGCAGCTGATATGCTTTCGTAGTCCGCTAAAATCGATTCTCTTAGACAAACCCCTGTTTTTGCACGCGTCAAACTGTGTATCCTGCAAGTGTGTGCCGATCGACTATGTCAACACCACAAAATATTTAGGAATTCACTTTGATTGTGATCTATCGTGGAACTCTCACCTTTCCTACATTTTTAACAAGCTACGAGCCGTCTCCTGCACCCTCTACAACCTGCGCATATTTCTTCCGATGTCAACGAGAAAACTACTGGTGCATGGGCTCGTGTATCGCTTACTTCGGTATGGGATAACTGTTTTCGGACAATGTACGGACCAATTAGACTCTAGAGTGAACTCTTTACTTAGAGGCATTTTGCGAAGTGTAGCATATGGCTCGAGTCTACAATCATATGATAACCTGTTTAATGACCTCTCTCTACCTACATTTCGAGCACTATTTTGGCAAACTGTAATACTCAGACACTACTGGGATAGCACTTTTAAAACCCCCAACAATGTATGTCGTGCCCTTCGAGATCCGACACCATTTAAACCGATGCGCATCAGTACACACTTTGGGAAATGCATCCGCCTATATTACGTACCTCACATTTTTAACAGCCTTCCCTCTGCGCTAATTGATGTCACATCTCGAGGAGGTTTGAAACGCCAACTAAACGCATTCTGTTCAGAAATGAAATGATGTATTTATGTGCCGATGCTATCTTATTTTGCTCCCTTCACTTTTCGTGAACTATGTGCATTGTGCCATATAGTGCTCTGCCTGTACATATTCCCCTCTGTCAAGTGTTCTGGCTCTCTACTTGTACATATTCCCTTTTGTCACGTGTTCTGGCTCTCTGCTTGTACATATTCCCTTTTGTCATGCGTTCCGACTCTCGGCCTTTTCTTCTTCTGATCTAGATGTGTATTGAATTTAATATTTTAGGGACTAGTGTTACAAGCCTTTATGGCTTTGATGGTCCCGTTATTGTACGTTGATATACTTAAAGCACCAGCAATAAATTATTATTATTATTATTATTATTATTATTATTATTATTATTATTATTATTATTATTATTATTATTATTATTCTTTGTCTATGAGGCTATGGAATGATAAGTGGTCCTTGATTTTATTAGCTTCTTACAGACCTCCTTCAGTTAATCCTTTAAGATTTTTAGAAGAACTAAAAAATACACTTGGCAATTTTCAGTCTGTCGACATCTGTTTAGTAGGTGATTTCAACATTGATACGCTTCAACCCGCCAAGTCTATTGCATGTGACTATCTGGATCTTTTAGCCCATTTTGGTCTGGAGGAACTGATTTTAGCTCCAACTCGAGAAGAACTCTTGGATAATCACCTTGTGGCCTCATGTCTGGATCATATAAGCATACGCGCTCCGAATGCTGTTGCAAAATCGGCCGTAATAGAGCAAAAATTAGCCGACCACTACTTTGTGGCGTGTCAACTTGCATCCCAACTCACGATGAAATCAACAATACCGATAACAAAAACACTGGAAATAACTGATAAAATTAGATTTGATAATTTGGTTAAAACCTATGATTGGAATGGTTTACTCTCTATTCAAGACTTTGATGAAGTGCACTGTAGGTTTAGAGATATATTTGACTACTTCAAGGGCAAATCTAAAAAGGTTATTACCCTGAGGCGACGTCGTAGCGAACAAGAATGGTTAACGAGTGACATTTTGTTAGCTATCCGCTGTAAAGATGTTCTTTGGGCCAGATGTCGGCGATCACCAACCAATACAAACTTGAAAAAAGAATTCCGTAGTATGCGAAACCGTGTAACCGCGCTTACTCGATCAGCAAAAAGAAAATACTTTCGAGATAAGTTTTTTAAAGTAAGGTCAAATATTTCAATGACTTGGAGTTTAATAAATCAATTACGAGGCACGGGTGTAAAGAGATCGAGAGATGCCTCCCTCGAGAAAGTGTTTGGGAACAATACGACAAAACTAGTAGAGGATTTCAATATGTTCTTCGCTAAATTTTCTGGAGTAGCTCGGGATGATACTATGTTCACGGCAGATTTTCTTGATTATAATGTTTCCTCGGCATTCCTTCCCGAAATGTCTGAACGTGATCTACGCACTTTGCTTTTTAGTTTCAAAACTAACAAGGCACCCGGTATCGATGGTATCAGTGCAAATGATCTGCGCCGAAATTATGATTCTATAAAACTTGTGCTCCTTCACATGTTAAATGGTTTCATTTCCTCCGGAATGATCCCGGTTGATTTGAAAAGTGCGCTAGTGAAGCCCGTATTTAAGGGGGGAGAGCATAAAAAACTTGACAATTATCGACCAATTTCCATTTTGCCCTGTATTGTCCAAATCTTAGAAAAACATATTTTTCAAACTATGACGGCCTTTCTTGATCACTTTAATATTCTGTCGCCCAGTCAATATGGGTTTGTCAACGGACGTGGGACACAGCCACTTTTGGAAGATTTTTCAGATGAATTACATCTAGCCTTCGAGAGGCATCAGATTGCTTGCGCACTTTTTATTGATATAGCAAAGGCGTTCGATTCAGTGAGTCACAATATTTTACTAACAAAATTGCAAAACATTGGATTCCGCGGCCCATTTCTTTCTCTTCTCCGGAACTTTTTAACTGAGAGGACACAGCTAGTTTCTATAGGTAATAGTCGAAGCTCCCGAGTTACCTTAAAGGCTGGTGTTCCCCAAGGTTCTGTTCTGTCACCTCTTCTTTTTAACATTTTTGTAAACGATATGTCTAACTCAGTTTCAACATGTAAATTGTTCCAATATGCGGATGACACAGTGTTGCTTTCAAAACATCTTGATTATCCTGTAGCAATCGCATTACTCCAAGAGGACACTTGTCAACTTAATGACTGGTTTAAGACAAATTGTCTTACGATAAATGCATCTAAAACTCAGCTTGTCTGCTTTCGTAATCCTCTTAAGATGTTAACGCCCAATCATCCTATATATATGCATACCTCTCTTTGTACATCTTGTAACTGTTGTCCCATATCTTATGTAGATCAAGTTAAATATTTAGGAATTCAATTCGAAAGTGATTTGTCGTGGAATTCTCATCTGTCAAAACTTTGTAAACGACTGAGAAATGTATCTTGTTTACTGTACAATACCAGATCTTTAATACCTTATTCAACGAAAAAGACAATAGCTCACGCTTTGGCATACAGTGTTTTGCGTTACGGAATAACTATTTTTGGTCACAGCCCAGGACGATGGGGTCAAAAAATAGACTCAGTCTTAAAAGGAATATTTAAAAGCATTGTTTATGGTTCCATATCGCAAACTGAAGAAGAGATCATAGCAGTCTTGGGCTTGCCATTGTTCCACTCCTTATTGGTTCAGACCGTTATATTGAAACACTTTTGGTGCGATAATTTCAGAGTACCTCATGTCGTATCTAGATCACTTCGACATACCGAGCGCTATGAAATGCCTTTTGTTGTGACAAACTACGGAAAAAGAATTCGGAATTTTTATGTTCCCTATATATTTAATAGCCTACCGGACGATGTTTACACTGTGGACTCACTAAACAAACTGAAGCAAATGCTCCGATCTAAAAGTGCAAGTTTTTAACTGTGCTGTGTATGTGCATGTGTTTGTGTGACCATAATCGTTTATATTGTGATGTATGTTGAGCTTGGAAGCTTACGTGTGTGGGGACGCTTTTTAATCACAAACTGTAGGGTCTTGTCCAACAAGCCTTTTGTCTGGCTTTGACAGACCCGCCTCACTATGAAGTGAACTACACGCGTAAATAAATATTATTATTATTATTATTATTATTATTATTATTATTATTATTATTATTATTATTCATAGAAGGAAGAAGAAGAAGTCGCCGGGCTCGGATGTTGGTTTTTACCGTGGCGCGGCATTTTCGAAATGTTTAATGATTTCGCCGATTGAAGACCTTTTTCGACGTCCTTCTATCAACCCAAGACGAAGACAGCGCCTATGGAAGTCGCTCAACACCCTTCCGTTATGCGCAAGGCAGAGAAATGGTCTATGGTGATCCCTCGCTCACCTGCATGCTCGCCTTGATTATTCAACGGCTGTCTTTGTCTTTTAAGACCGCTTCCGTGTGCCCGGGCGCAACATAATCGCTCAAGACTCACCACCAAACCACATCAGACCCAGCTCTTGTCAACGAAAGCTGTAGCGCCGTGGTTGAGCCTCATCGGGACCATCTGAGTTCGACGGCTTTGACAAGAAACCCGCGGACATTCAGAACGTTTCCTGCACTGTCTGCGGAGTGTGCTCAGCTGCAACAGACGCCGGTGCCTCACGTGCAAAGCCGCCAAGGTGCATTTAATTTCGCGGGTGAGCCTGGAATTTTTTTACTACATTGGATTGTCCTTCTTAATCGTATTTGCGTTGCACCGTCTCGTGCCACTTCTTTGTCGTCGCTGTTTTGTGGTCATGGCCAATCCTGCAGTGTGTGGTGCTTGCTCCGATCCTATGACAACCGACGGCAGAAACATGAAGTGCTGTGACTGTTCTAGCCACTATCATTTAGGTAAAAAATGTTCTGGCATTGCCGACGGCACGTTTAAAGGTATGAGCGCAGCCAAACTTGACAAGTGGCGATGCCTCGCATGCCGTGAAGGACAAGCAAAATCCAACTTAAGCATCAACTCCCCGTCCTCGCAAGTGGAGCCACCTGGATTCTTGGATCAGCTTTCGACGGTGCACCAGAAACTTGATCGCCTACTTTCTCTCAAAGACGCCGTGGATAACCTTCAAGAAATGCACCCGAAAATTGATGCCTTGTTGTCATTGAAACTAACGATCGATACTATGCGCAACACCATTAATGAGATGCAAGCATCCCTGAATTTTGTTTCTTCTCAGTATGATTCGCTGGTGAATTCGACGGAAGCCCGCGAAAAAGCTGTCAAAGAGCTTCAGACAGAAACCAAGGCCTTGAGATCATTAATATCGGACCAGGCGCTTGAAATACAGCAACTGAGAGCGGTACAGAACGACGCCGATCAATCCAATCGTACGTCCAACCTTGAAATACATGGCATTCCCTTTCAACCAAATGAGAATCTTGGAGGCATTCTCACTAACCTTGCAGGGCAGTTGAGCATTGAAGGCTTTCAGCCAGCGCATGTCGAGAAAGCGCATCGCCTGCCTGCTAGACGTGATGCCGTGCCCCCCATACTGGTTCGTTTTTCATAGTCTCCACTAAAAGAACGCTGGATGATGAGTCGTGGCCGCTTGAGTTCTATTCCTTCCGGAGACTCGCAGCCTCGAATCTATTTCAATGACAATCTTACCGACTACAACAAAAAACTCTTCTGGATGGCGACAACCAGAGGAAAGGAAAAGGGCTATAAGTTTGTGTGGGTTCGACATGGACACATTTTTGCCAAAAAAGGCGAAGGATCAACTTTGCTTCGCATTATGAATGTTTTTGATTTGGAGCAAATAGTGTAGACCCTAATGCCGCATTTTTTTCAGTTTAAGTGTAGTGTAGACCTTAATGGCTCAATTTTCTCAGTTTAAGGACCTCAAGTCTTGCACTGAACACTTTAATGTGAACACAGGGACATCTTTTACGTTATTCCATGTCAACATAAGGAGCTTGCGCAAGCACTGGGATGAGTTTAGATTAACCGTAGATAGCGTGCTTCCGATAGCTGATGTGCTCATTCTCACAGAGATTAATATCCATAGTGACGACATTGGACAGTTTTTGTTACCCGGATTCAACAATTTCTTTTATACTCGCGACAAAAAGCGCGGTGGAGGTATTGCTGTTTTTCTCAAATCCACATTGTTATATTCGGAAATTTCTGTATCATTCCTATCATGTGAGTCACTGGCGTTACGTGTCTTTACTTCTACATATGAACTCTACCTACTGGCAATTTATAGACCCCCTTCGGATAGCATTCCTGACTTTCTCTCTGAACTTCGCTGCTGTATACAGTCGTTGCCACTCACTGCACCTCTTTGTCTTACAGGAGACGTTAACATTGACCTCTTAAAGCCTTCCACAGCTATAGTTTGTGAATACCTCACTTTATTGGCCGACTGCGGAATAGAACCATCTATTCAAGCCCCGACAAGAGAAGAATATCTAAATACAAGACTTGTCAGCTCATCCATTGATCACATTAACCTAAGGGCACCTTTCTCAACAATCAAATCAGCCGTTATAACCCAGAAACTATCAGACCACTACTTTATAGCATGTCAGTTGGAATTTCCTGGTGTAGCGGGGGCTGTGCCCAATACTCAAATCCGCCAGATTGAAATAGTTGACCGTCAGAGATTTGACAAGCATGTTTCCGATTATGACTGGGTAACATTCCAACGGTCTGTATGTCCTTCAGAAATATATTCTTCCTTTGTTGAACTCTTCCAGAAGTTTGCTAACGCATCAAAAAAAGCAATTTTTTTAAAGCAGAGGAACTCCAATTTACGCTGGCTTAACAATGACATATTAGCTGCAATTAAACTTAAACAAGTTGCTTGGAAACGCTGCCGGCGCTCACCACACAACCAAAGCCTGCTTGCAGAATTCAGATCTATCCGCAACAGAGTTAGCGCACTCATTCGCTCTGGTAAACGGGCTTATTTTCAAAAGCAGTTTTCTGAATCTCGGAGCAACGCTGTTAAAACCTGGTCATTGATCAACGAATTGCGCGGTGTCTCCCCGCGCGTGCAAGGAAGCATTTTAAAAGACACCTTTGGTATTAACTCACTCGCTGCTGCAAACCGCTTTAACGATTTCTTTGCTTCTTTTTCCGGAACAGCCAAAAAAAGCTCAATGTGTTTATCTATTCCTAACTCGAACCCTGCTTCCGCTTTTCTCCCTTACATGACAGCAAACGAATTAGAATCTATAATACTGAGCCTCAAATTGAACAAATCCCCTGGAATAGATAAAATACGTATTAGTGATCTTCGAAGAAATTTCACTTACATTAAGGATACACTCCTTTTACTTTTCAACAATATAATCGAGACTGGTATCATACCCCGTGAATTAAAAACTGCTGTTGTCAAACCCCTATTTAAGGGAGGTCAGAGAAGTAAGGTAGAAAACTATCGCCCAATATCTATTTTGCCATGTCTGGCACAAATATTAGAAAAATATATTTATGTGACGATGGCATCCTTTATTGATAAATATAAGATTATGTCTCCGAGTCAGTATGGCTTTATAGCTGGCCGAGGAACACAACCTCTCTTGGACACGTTTTCTGATGACTTAAATTATGGCTTTGAGAATAACTTGTTCACTTGCGCATGCTTCCTTGACGTGTCAAAAGCGTTTGATACTGTTAATCACTCTATACTACTTAGCAAAATTTCAGCCATAGGATTTCGTGGACCTTTCTTGTCACTTTTAGAAAATTTTCTGCTTGGGCGCACACAGTTGGTTTCGGTGAACAATGTGCAAAGTTCCACAGTTAGTTTAAAATCTGGCGTTCCGCAAGGGTCCGTTCTTTCTCCACTATTGTTTAACATCTATGTCAATGACTTATATCGCGTGGTTTCAAACTGCATTATTTACCAATATGCAGACGACACCCTTTTATTAACACGTCATACTTCCTACCCAGAAGCGCTTCAGATGCTCCAGCAATCCTCTAACGAAGTCATGGACTGGTTTTCTCGTAACTTGATTTCTATAAATGTGTCGAAAACAAAACTCGTCTGCTTTCGCAATCCCTTGAAGGTAGTGTCCTTAAATATTCCTTTTTTGCTACACACATCAAACTGTAGCTCGTGCCACTGTGCTGAAGTGCCGTATTCCGACTCTGTAAAATACCTTGGTATACACTTCGACTTCGACCTTTCGTGGAATTCTCATCTAACGAAAATATGTTCGAAGTTGAGAAGCGTTTCTTGTCTGCTTTATAACATCAAAACTTTCATGCCCCTCGGCTTACGCAAACGCGTTGCCTATTCGTTAGCCTATAGTCACCTGCGCTATGGAATAACTCTTTTCGGTTCATGCTCTAATTTATGGCAAACGAAAATAGACAATATCTTAAAGGGGATTTTGAAAAACGTGTGCTATAACCTCAATTATTCTCATTTAGACCTTTTTGAGACATTGTCAATGCCGAACTTTAGATCACCTTTTGTAGAAACAGTTGTGATCAATCACTACTGGTCTGACGACTTTAAAGCTCCTCGTCTCGTCTCACGGCAGCTACGGAACGTTTTCAAATATCTCGTCCCGAAATGCTACACACGGTATGGCAAAACTATGTGTTCATTCTACGTTCCAGACATTTTTAATCAATTACCATCAGATCTCTGGAACATTACGTCAAAGAAAAAACTAAAAAAGCGCCTCCGTCATATGGATATACTAAAAGAAAAAGGATAACTGTCTTTTTTTTCACATTTCTGTGGAGTATATTTTTGTGACTAGGAGGGACTCATCGCGTGGTATTTCTGTCCCTCATATTTTGTGTCGATCTTTGAATGTGCTGTGAACAGACGTGCCGTGTGAGTGCGCCCTTTTTTGTTCATTCTGCTAGACTCCTCATCCCGAAGATCTGTGCCTCAAAGTTTTGTGTCGATTTTTTTTTTTATGTCCTGTGACCAGACGGACAAACCAATTTTAACTCTTTTTTTCTCCTGTTTTCTTCAAATAATTTATATTGATTAGTACCGCCGAAGTGGACATTTACTGTGTACTTCTAGTGTCTTAACGTTTTTTTTTGTTTTTTTTTGGCCGATTATGTTACCAATTCTACCCAAAAGGGTTCAGTCACACAAGCCCATGTCGGCTTTGACGAACCTGACAGCTTCATGAGTATAGTCCTCGAAAATAAATGTATTATTATTATTATTATTATTATTATTATTATGGCGTCGATTCCGCCCGCCTCACCGCCGTGCCTGACCCCCGTGCCTGACCCCGTGCCTGACACCCCAGTGGCGAGCACCATGTGTCCCATAACACCGGCGACACCTGGCCTCATTGTGCCTGGGTCTTCGGACTTTGCGGCACGTGCTCCGTGTGCGGACTTGCGACGTGAAACCAGCTTTGGAGACACGCCGTCTTTGGGGGCCCCTGAGAATGCCTCCTTCTCTTCAGTTTTGTCTCCCCAGTCCGAGGGAAAGGAGATTTTTGTCACACGCCTTAACCCACGCACCACGTCAGCGGACATGGTGAGGCATTTGAAGTCTGTTGGTGTGACACCTTTGCAATGCCTGCGTCTGAAAACGCGACATGCATCCTACGCGTCTTTTTACATCGCTGTAGACACTCCTTCTTTTCACGCGCTCGCTGACCCTTACCTGTGGCCCAGCGCGTGCTACTTCCAGACATTTAGAGGTAATTTTCGCGATGAGATGATTCATCCGTCGGACATAGCATAAAAACGTAATATGAAACTAAAGTATACCGATTTAAATATCTATTATCAGAATGTACGTGGTCTGCGCACAAAATCTAAGCAGTTCTTTGAAAATTTAATTTGCTCAAACTCAACTTTTCTGGTTCTTACCGAGACGTGGTTATGTCCAGACATCTCCTCCTCCGATTACTTCCCGCCAAGTTTCAGGGTTTTTCGCAGTGACAGGCAGTCTACTGAAGGGAAGCGGGGTGGAGGTGTATTGGTCGCGTTTGATCAGTCCTACGATTGCGTTAGGCGGACGGGCCTTGAGACTTATTCCGAGTCAGTTTGGGTTGAGGTGCGCGGTCCGAAAGACAATATACTTTTGGGAGCATTTTATTTTCCCCCACATATGTCACCGGAAACATTCCATGACTGCCTTCAGGAGATTGAAAGAACCGTAACCGCATCTGACTCAGCTAATGTTTTGATCTTAGGCGATTTTAACGCACCATCTATTTGTTGGAAAACATGGAAGGTCACATCGAATAATTTTTATATCACTACAAAATGTGACTCGTTAGTAAATTTTTCATCGTTCTTAGGTCTGACACAACGAAACTCCACACCCAACTGGCAAGGGAAGTTCCTCGACCTGTGTCTAACGACCTCAGAGACTGTCAGTGTCGATAAAAGTTAAGTTCCTCTCGTTCCAGAGGATAAATATCATCCAGCGCTTGATATAAAAATGACTATTCAAACACCAGTGCTGCGCCAAATGCCAAGTGGCCAAAACGTCGAGAAATCCTTTAACTACGCAGCTGGCGATTACGTAGGCCTGTACGGATATTTTTCTGACTTTAACTGGAGTTCCATTCTGGAGTCTCCAAACGTGAATGATCAAGTAAATCAACTGACCGCTGTGGTAAAGGAGGGAATGAAAAAGTTCATCCCATTGAGAAAAAACGTACGCTCTGGGTTTCCCTATTGGTTTTCTCCTGAACTCCGTACGGCTTTGAAGAGAAAGTCGTTTTTGCATAGAAAATTTAAGAAAACAGGCCGTCCTGAATTCGAGTTTAAATTTCAGGAGGTGAGAAGTCGTTGCAGGGCATTGCTTAAGCGTGATAAGCAGGCAGATACCGAAGCAGTAGAGTCAGATCTACAGCGAAACCCTAAAAGATTTTGGAGAGGAGTTAAATCGCGCAGGGGCGATCGCGCAGGAGAAAATGCTATTGTCATAGAAGGGAACGGAGGCTCTACAACTGATGTGTGTAATGTTTTCGCTGGTGTCTTTGGTTCGGTTTACACTGTTGATACTGGCGCACTTCCTAATGAGACCCTTCCATGCACGAACACTTTATCAGTAAGTAATATTGCGATAGACGAGGTTACTGTAGAAACTTGTATAAAAGCAATGCGTCCGACGCTATCTGCCGGTCATGACGGCATCCCCCAAGCTATACTCAAGTCTTACGGCTGCATTTTAACACCAGTCCTTTGCGCTATCTTTATTAATTGTCTGAAGTCGGGCATTTTCCCGAGTATTTGGAAAATTGCTGTTGTGGTCCCGATTTTTAAGGCGGGCAAGCGGACTGACGCTTCTAACTACAGACCTATTTCTTTACTCTGCTCGTTTTCTAAGCTCTTTGAGAAGGTCATCCACAGGTCTCTGTCTTTTTCACTTCAAAGCACGATAAGTACCAACCAGCACGGTTTTTTCGCTGGTCGTTCAACGACGACAAATCTGGTGGCATTCGCGGCTGCTGCGTCTAAGGTTGTGTGCGACAGAGGTCAACTTGACGTTATATACTTTGATTGTAGCAAGGCCTTCGACATTGTAAACCACAGTATACTTTTATCTAAGCTCTCTGCAGTTGGTCTTTGCGGTCCGATTTACTGTCTTCTGGAGGACTACCTAAGGGAAAGGGTTTGTTATGTGCGTGCGAACGGGTCTTGCTCCTCCACGTATAACGCAACGTCGGGTGTACCACAGGGTTCCGTACTGGGCCCGTTGCTATTTTCTGTTTTTGTGAATGACGTCGCAAGCGCCCTCACCACGTCTTCTTTCTTGCTATATGCAGACGATATAAAAATATTTAGAGAAATAGGCGGCGAACCTGACAGCATGGATTTACAGTCTGATATAACCTCGTTTGTTGGCTGGTGCTCACGTAATCACCTGAAGATCAACGAGTCCAAAACAAAAGTCATGACCTACTCTAGAAAAACTGCCACAGTACCATTTAACTACACAATTAACACTAATCAACTATCCCGCGTTGGCGAAATCAGAGATCTTGGTGTTGTATTTGACTCTGCTTTGCGTTTCCAGGGTCATATTATGCATATTGTGAAGTCTGCGCTGCGCACCCTGGGTCTTGTGTGTCGTGTATCACGAGAATTTCGTGACCCTAAAACATTTTTAACCTTATATTGTTCCCTGTGTCGTTCTCACCTTGAGTATGCATCTGTTGTGTGGGGTGGGACGTGCCACTCTAATCTATTGAGGATTTCTCGTGTACAAGCGAAATTCGTATCTATTTTTAAACACCGTTTCAACTTTGCAAAAGCAGTTGATGACGTGCATAGTTCACCCATTCGACTGCAAGACTTGCAGGGACGCCGAAACACTGCGGAGCTGCTCTTTCTTTATAAATGTATACATGGTCAAATAGATAGCTCCGACATCCTGCATCAGGTTTTTCTGCACGTACCGCGAGTGACGACAAGAAAAACATCAACCTTCTATCTGGCATCTAGAGTTAATACACTTGATCCAGTATCTCGTGCGGAACTCCTTTATAATAACTCTTCTCGTAATCTCGATATATTTCTTGACAACTTCTCCGATTTTGTTAAATCTGTGCGGAAGCTCTTTTGTGACTTTCGATGAACTTCCTGAATCAACTGCCGGGTTTCCATATGTATTTCTATGACTTGTTGATTTCTTGTTTCTATTTGTACGGAGCTGTATGTGTAGTGTTCAGACGTTCGCGTCTGTTTGCGTCCAAGTGAAGCATCCATATGTATTGGAACAATTTTTTTCGTGTCTTCATCTCTCTGTGCAATTTTTGTGCACTTTTTGTTTTGTTTTTCTGTACAATTTTGTGTACACAGTTCTCGCGTCTTCTTTTTTGTAGAATTTTATGTAAAACTGCCTTCCGTGTTTTTTTTTTTCTTTTTCCTTTTTTTGTGTGTGTGTGTTTTTGTTCTTTTTTACGTGCGCCAGCACCAAAACCGCAAGGTTGTTCCTGGGCACAAATAAAAACTATTCTTGATTCTTGATTATTATTATTATTATTATTATTATCATTATTATTATTATTATTATTATGTGCTTCCCATATTCGGCCTATATATCTGAGCAGGGTTTAGCCATTTCAAAAGTCATATATTTTTGTTTTAAATCTTTAAAGTGTTAATGATGTGGATCTTTATTATATTAATAAAAAAACAATTAATACGTGGTGGTAGATGAAATATTATTCCACTAAGTGCACCGATCATTTTCTTCTCTGTTGCTAGTGTAAAACTAAACTGTGTTTGTGCTAACGTTTTATGCGGTTTTTATTTTATGTGCAACTGGTCAAACGTGTGACTCTCAATAAAACATTTCGGTTTTATTGTCGAACTTGAATACAGCCTTGTGTAGGAAGTATTCACTAGACGCCATATTTATGGGTGCTGTTTAAAGCGCATGCTCAGAACGAGCTCACACCAATAGGCTGCTAAGACCGGCACTCTTGATGGTGCGGAATGCACGTTGCAAAAGAACTGTGGAATCTCGCCACCAGCATGCGCTCAGAATTTGCGCACACAGCTATGGCCTCCAGTGACTACTCCCTATAGAGTGCACTTCATGTTTATCACTTGTCGATTGCACACATGCATGCGATTTTGTAATCGGGTTCATACTTTTCGATAGGGAAATCATGCCGTTAATTTGTTTGCTTTTATATAATAAAACTACCTTAAATGTGTATTGCAATGAACGCCCCGACGTCCAATAATTAATGCAAATTGGAATAAAAATCTTAGATATTGTAATAAAACAATTATTGCCCGATGCATTAATACGAAACTACAATAACTAAATACCACTTCTAATGCAATAACGATTTATTTTTTGTTGAGCTATCAAGTGATTTGAATAAAGTCATTAGTTCAAGACTGATAGTATCTTCTTGTACCTTGTTTGAACAATATTCTCGTGTGTTTGTCTTTCTTTTTGCACAGTTAAGGTATAGTTATATCCCTAATGAGAGGCTCTGAATGTTTAACCATTTTATTTTTGTTTAAAAAAAACAGAGGCTTACGTATACCATGGAAAAATGCAGTTCCCCAAACTTAACGCCGTCATGAAATGGTTTGTTTCAGGCACTTTTTGTGCTATTACTGGACCTACTGGTCCAACTATATGGCATGGTTTTGATCCCCGATCACAACCTAGAATGATGAAGACATTCCAGCCGCTGCATTGATGAATTGGATTTGAGTTGCCTACAATATTTGGGTAACCGAGTGGCAGCGTTATAAAGTGCGAAGAACACTTTACACACAATTTCATAATTTTTCTCATAATGAAAGTTCACAAAGGCGTTTATTTTGACCACCAAGCGTGGTTAAAAAGGGTTAAAAGTACGCTTTCCAGGCTTAGAAAATAGTTTTAACAAAACACCTCTCTGCATTTCGAGTTTTTGTCCACAAATCGTGTACCGAATATTATTAATAGTACTAAGCCCTCTGCTCTTTTTCTTGCGTCGCAGCAGTGGGCCAGTTCAGCTGCATCACTTTTCGAGGGAAAAATTCCAGGATTAAGGAGCAACTATCTAAAGGAAGTTATCGGCACGCGCGCAGTTGTTTTAAGTTGTGTCGATCTGTGGACGGTTGTATAAAGAGGCTTGATAATTGAGTGGTCTCCAGACGCCACGACACTCACGTGGCACTCCCCACACCCGTCACAGCAGATATGGCCCACTACCCTCGACTCTAAAGGCTCTGTTACACTCCGACGTAACGCGCGCGCAAGCGAACGCTAACCGAAGTCGGCTACGTCACGTCAGTCACGCCGCGCGCGTCAAAAATTCGCCCTCTCTAGACTCCGGCGGCCCTGGCGACTTCCCAACACCTCCTAGAAAACAAGGCCGTAGCGCTCTTCTCGTGACGTCGCAAAGGAAGGCCATCGGGGGCGCGCGTCGAAGCGAATGCAACGCGCGTAGATCGACCGTCGTAACGCGTTTTTAGTCACATACGCGTGTCATATTAGCTAAATTGAAAGCTGCAGATAGCAACGGGTCTAGAAAACATTTTATTACACGAGCAAAATATTACACCGCTAAATAATCGGTACGAAATAGCACGAGGTATGCGTACAAGACGTCTATCGAAAAATGTGATTGTTTTAAGTCGAAAACATTGAGTCATGCAATTATTGTTGTAGGAATGCATATTTTATACAGAAATACTTTGACAAAATGGCGAGACACGCAGTGATTTTGAAACAGCAAAACATAACAGTTAAAAATCAGGTAGACATAGTCAACGCGGACAAGGTAAGACAAGCGTTTCTCACGATCATGTAAGCGACGTTATCGCGTGCAGTCACTGAATTCTTGCATCATACCCCGGCCACATGGCAAAATTAATGTAATTTCGATCGGATGACACTATAGGGTCGACAAATCCGCTTGCGGCGCTCGTATAATCACTCAAGACCGCGAGGTGATTAAATCCTATATCACTGAATGAAAATATATTAACGTTTTCCTGTGGCAGGGGTACTAAACTTACTACTTAGTCTACTAATTTACTTCTCCCTATGGGCTCGAGCTGCCTTAGAACAAAACATAACTTATTTTGTATATAATAATACTATCACCTTAATACAGTTAAGATTCTAGTATAAACGCGGAAAAGGCAATAAAATAACTTTAGTATAAATAAACACAGAACCACAAACAACTCACTTTCAATAATCACACAAACTTGATTTTCATCTTCCAGTGAAAACTAGATTAGTGCGCATATTTACAAATGTCGACGCAACTGCATACGAATAATGACAAGGAACAAAATTGCAATTTATCATGCGATTTAAAAAAAACGATTGCAGCATCTTACTTGCGTCCTACATGAACAAGAAAGCCCGTAAATAAGTTGTTTCTCACCTGTCGATCGTATCCATACGTCCCACAATATCCGTGACGAACACATTTGAACACGAACTCCAAGAAGCCTCTCTTTGTCGAGAGAGGGGTCTATCGATTAGTCGACCAGAGCCTTCGTTGGCTAGTTGTCACACGTCACTCAAACCGTAGCAGCACTTGTTTCACGAATGCACGTAAATGCCGTAGTATCAAGCGAACACAAAAAAAAACTACCCGAGACTACGGTGATGACAGAAATACGACGGAAAACAAGTCTCAAAAGTACCACACACGAGAGCAGCGGCGACGAAAGGCTTAACGTTGTCGACCCATCTCTTGCTGGTGTGCGCTCCCTGCGACAACGACTGGATTTCTTTTCGGTTTGCTTCCCTTCTGAGATGTCTCAGCGTTCCTTTTCAGACAGTCAGCAGCTCACACACAACGTAAATTTACCAGAATCGGAGCCATGTGGCAGCAGCAGCATCGCAGCCGGTCCTTTCGAAAAGTGTGGGGTGCTGCGGAACTGCACGTTGTCCCGCGGTTACGGGAATACTCATAAATATAATTTTGGTACTCTCAACCTTGGTAGCGCGTTATATAATACGTTTATATTATATTTATAATAAATTGTACAAGACTGCGCCTTTAAAACGTATATTAATGTCGGATAAACGCGCATGAACGAACACCACCGCGCCGCTTGTCAAGGGACATTGTGTTCACGTCGATAGCGTATTCTCACGTAGTTGCGCCATGGACTTCCTTCCTCCGCCATTGTGACGTAACCTCTCAGAGCGCTCTGGCCTTCTTCTCTAGGAGGTGTTGGACTTCCGCGGCGCGCGTCGGTGGTCCGCCAGCGCGGCGCATGCGCAGAATCTGGCTACGAGGGCGCGTTTCCTGCAAGAGTGCGCCTTTTCCGGTTCCTTTTCGTTTCGAATAGCAGACGAGAATTCTCGCGCTTCTTGAGCGCCGAGTTCGAGCGATGGCGTGGACGTACCTTGCACGACGAAAACTCGGGCTTGCACTGTTGGTGCACCGCCTGCGCCACAAGCGTAGGCGGTCAATGCACATGCGGTACATCTCTGACAAGAGCACGGTCTACGGTACTCAAGCTTCCTCGGGTCGTGGACACTCGGGTGAGGACGAATTCCCTCGATCAGCTTCTCGACGACCGAGACGTCCGATTCTTCAAACATGACGCCACACGGAGTGGTGCTCCCGTCGTCTGCTATTGCTCGTATTCGCCGCTAGGGCTGCCGGGAGCCAGCGCGTGGTGCATCCTGGTCCGGCGTCGCTGGCGCGGCCGGCACGGAATACGGCATGCTCCATTTTGGCGTCGAGGCGGTCAGGCTGCGTCGAACGCCGCCGGTCGCGCCGGTTACGCCATAACGCCGGAGTATAGAGAGTCGGGTTTTCGCCGACGTGACGTCGCTGTGACGCGCTCGCACGCGCGCACGCGTTACGTCGGAGTATAACAGAGCCTTAAGAAAAAGGAACGGAATGATGTAAGTTTTGTCAATAACATTCGGTCATGCCATTTATAAACGAAAACTCAAAACAAATACCGGTTTCTCACTGCTGTGCTAAACGCATAGATAATAATCGAGGGCAATAGGTAATAACCCGCTTTAACGGCGCTTTCCGGTCACATTAAACGTTCTAGTGAACTTGCCTCACCACATCCCCAACTTTCTTTGACATCAACGCCTCGGCATTTTCACTGAAATGCGGATTTTTTCTGAACAGAAACAAACATCCAAATGCTCCTAGGGAATATTTTAGATGACAGTCACAAAATATCAGTAAGCAATAATTATATTGTTGGGCCTGTTGTTTTTCTTTTTACGCCATGGCTCCACAAATTGTTTTTGCACTGAATCCTACGGGCCATATTAAAAAAGTGTCAATTTCTGCTTTTTTTGAAGACATAACACAATGTTCTCGAGTACTGCCATTGCGTAGATATCATAGACGTTCCAGACATGTATGTAACGCGTTACTAGTAGCGAGTTACTTCTACTTAGTTAATTTTAGAGCACAGCTCTTAGGCTCCCGTTTCCACGTATTCGATTCCCCGCTAAATTTAGCAAAGAAACTAAATTGGTTTGTAGGTCTGTGATGTCCCAAAATGCAACAGTGCGCATTCAATTTCCCCGCTAAGTTTAGCGGGAAAACAGAAGTCACATGACCTCAACACCAATTCAGTTTCCCCGCTAAATTTAGAGGGGGATTGAATTGGCGGTGAGGTCACGTCACGTCAATTTTCCCCTTAAATCTAGGGGGGAAACAATTTTTTCATAGTTGACGTGACACGAAGTCATGGGACGTCATTTTTCCCACTAAATTCAGCGGAGAAACTGAATTGGTGTTGAGGTCACGTGGCAACAGTTTTACAGCTAAATTTAGCGGGAGAACTGTGACGTCATGTGACGTCACCGGCCACGGCTTCACGAGTTGTGGCTTCATAAAATCCGAAGCAACTAGCCAAAACGTTTCTCGTTGAAACAAACATCATGGGACTCATACCGTACCCTCCTCGTTTTATTTGGCCTACCCTCAAACAAAATAAACGAACGCGCGCAAACACACACACACACACACACACACACGCACACACACGCACACACACGCACACACACACACATATATATATACACAGGGATGGGCAAAATACATGCAAATATGTATTGAAATACAAATACAAAATACTTCGTCAAAAATGTATTTAGGTACAAATCTAATTACATTTCCAAAAAGCATTTAAGTACAAGATACAAATACAACCAAATGTATTTGGTCTCCTCCAAATACTTTTCCAAATACATTCCTCAAAATTTGCGTCAGCGACTTTAGGGCACCTGCAACGGGTTTCTGGGTATCTCATTTTAATTTTGCATCGCACACTCGGGAGTTAGTGTGCGATAGTAACGTAATAGAAATATAATAACAAAAAAATGTAATCAGCTTGGACGTACTAGGTGAAAAAAGTGCAGAGCTTCAAGCAGGTTTTTTTTGTCGATTACATTTTGGTATAGACCAACAAAGAGCCGAGACGACCAAGACGCGCAGCACAAGCTAGAGAATTTTGCATCGCACACTTGGGAGTTAGTGTGCGATAGTAACGTAATAGAAATATAATAACAAAAAAATGTAATCAGCTTGGACGTACTAGGTGAAAAAAGTGCAGAGCTTCAAGCAGCTTTTTTTTGTCGATTACATTTTGGTATAGACCAACAAAGAGCCGAGACGACCAAGACGCGCAGCACAAGCTAGAGAATTTTTTATTGTTGCAACTCGCACCAGTTACGAAAATGGGGACGACCCGCGCTTTTAGAATGTTCCAGGCAAAAATGTGGATGGAAATCAGGCTGGAAAGCATCACAAGTTGTCACAGGCACTTATTTAGCCAGTGTGCCTGTTAACGTCGATTTCGTCACTATCCTTGCCCTGGACTAGCACCGTAATCACAAAGTCACTAAACGCTTATGCTTGATTGAGAGACACTGCATTTGGTGCAGAACGTAGTTTCCTTACTGCTCTGGACAGTCACAATAAATTTAGGGATGTAGTTTCGCCCACAAAATTATATTTAATTACAATTGTATTTGAAATACCCACGTTTTAGTATTTAATTACAACGTCAAATACATTACCCAATTTGTAATTAAATACAACTGCAAAATACACAAAAGTATTTTAAATACGTATTTAAAATACTTGTATTTGAAATACTGCCCATCCCTGTATATACATATGGGTGATTTCATCTCAACTCAGGCTCGAATTTTGGTTCGAATTTTTAATTTTTGTCAAACAAATACATGTTTTCGGGAAATTCCTATAATAAAAGAAGGCGCAAACGACGAGTTTGTCGGATTTTTTTTTCTCAAGTTGTGGACCGTTGACGCGGCCAAGGTGGAAACACGTTTTTGCAGCTTATATGGGGGTGTAATATTTCACTCCATCCCTTTTCTCTACTTTTTACGCTACATCAATATAACGTTTTGGGAACACTCTCGACATATGCTTTTTTATGCTAATTAAGCGTCTAGGTCATAAGATTCTTAATGCTTTTGTTTGAATTGTCAAACCGCCTCTCTGCGACGATATTTGACGAAGTTCAGCAAGCTGTGCTTTTATGATCTTTACATCACCGTTAAGTTCCAATTAAGCTTTTTCTTTTGAGCATATTGAGAATATGTTGCGCTAAATATATATTGCGCAACATGTGTCTGAAAAACGAATATTTTGAAAAACTAGCAAGTTTGGAATCGATTTTCTAAAAAAAAAGAACACATCTTTTATTTCTTTTATTTTTTATTCACAATTAGGTAAGGTAGTAGTCTATCAGGAACTACCAACAATACTTGCAATATGTTGCTTGTATGGCTGCTCTTAAGCCTCGAATTTCGTGCTATGAGCGTTTTTAACGGAACTTCGCACAAGCGCTCTGCTGAGCAGAAGTTTGGCCGATGTAGGTTTTCTATTTATCGTTAGCAGTTATCTCAATATCCAACCATAAACATAATAAAATTTGGAGCTGTGCACTTAAAATTAGTTTAGATGTTTGTATTCACAACTGCGGGCACAGCGCTTACTTCCTCCCGATTCAGGAATGCAGATCACCAGAGAATTCCTCTGGAGCCTTTTGCTTGCGGCTTTGAGTTTGAAATACCGAACTTGATATGTAATTGTCATATTGTCTTATGCCATACAGATATGCAGTGCATATGCAAATGTACGATTTAGCATCTGACGCTTAGGAAGTACGGTTTCCTTTGTGCACATACGGACTCTCGTAAAATAACGAGCATTTCGTAGCGTGTAAGGCTTCAAATGTGTTAGTCATATGTTTAGGTTTGATTTCTATTTTCAGTGATTCATGCCGGGTTACTTAGACTTTTTCCTCTCGGCGAAACTTTGTCCGGGAGTCTAGATGTTACCTATCTTCTCCGCCAATACATAGGGCGAAGCTCACACACCTTGCAAATCACGCCAGTGACAAGTAAATAAATATTGTTAGGATAAATATTGTTGCTTCACTGGTTTTTACGCTCAGATATTAACTTACTAACACTAACACTAACATACTAACATAAGTACTAACATTAAATAGAAAACCTTACATAGGTCGAAATTCTGCTCAGCTGAGTGTCTATGCGAAGTCCCGTTCAAAACTCTCATAACACGAGATTCGACCCCTAATAGCGGCCATACAAATATATTACAATTTCTGTTGGTAGTTCCTGACAGACTACTATATTACCTAACTGTGAATAAAAATGACAGAAATAAGATCTGTTATTTTTTAGAAAATCGACTTCAAACTTGCAAGTTTTTTTTATATATTCGTTTTTCAGGCAAATGTTCAGGGTTATATATTTAGCGCAAAATATTCAAATTATACTCAAAAGAGCTTAATTGGAGCTTTACGGAGATGTAAAGATCATAAAAATATATTGATTAAGTCACGCAACACAGCTTGCTGAACTTTGTGGAATATAGTTGCAGACAGGCGGTTTGACAATTAAAAAACAAACATTAAAGATATTATGACCTTGACGCTTTATAAGCATAACTCGCCGTTTGCATCTTCCATTATTAAAGAAATTTAAAGGTAGCTACTAGAACTTTCAGACGAGTTACTTATGACGAAAAATGACGAAACTAATCCCTGGACAAGGGGAACAAGAGGGACAAAGGACAAACATATCTCCAAACACAGCTAGGTGACTGGTGCTCGACCGAAATAGAAATGGAGAGGTGCCGGGTTCGATAACCGGATCAGGCGGATTTTTCCGGTCGCGCACCAGTCACCTATCTGTATATGGAGATATGTGTTTGTCCTTTGTCCCGCTTGTTTCCCTTCTCCAGGGATTATTTTCGTCATTCTTGTCCAGCTCGTTAGCACCCTTGTATTTAATTGCATTATAATTAATTATGAGGCAGTTTATTTGTGTGAGTCACTTGTATTACTGGGTGACAAGTGAACAAAAACCAAAATGTGAGTTTATAGCCGCCATACAAACAAAAAAATGAATGTTTTTGTTTATTTTACTTTATAAAGTACTGCAATAGGTAGCTGGAGAAAAACAATTAGCCAAATGAAGGTAGGCTTCTTAGAAAATCTACCCCCAATTCGCAAATTGTTTTTTAAATAGTCCTTACTTTACAAGAAAATACTGCCCTTTATCTTTTACACACAACGTCAAATTTGCTTTCATTAGACGGAGTATACTTTAAGCTTTCTAAAAATACTAAATATGTTACGACACCTCATATAGGTCCCGTGGAAGAGCTGGTGAACTTTGACAAATATCGCCCAAAAACGTCATATTGGCCAATTTTCTAGAATATATTTCATAGAAATAATCGCGTTAAAATTATTTATCATAGTAGAATAAGTGTGTACACAGGCATCTATTAAAAAATAAGAGGCGCCAATTTTGAATTAGTGTATTTTTGCGAGTAAGTTGATTTACTGACAAAACAGTGAAACAAGATCAAACTTCAAGCTTTTACAGCTGCCATATAAATAAAATATTACACTTTCTATTTATATCACCTTATAAAGCACTGCAATAGCCAGCTAGAAAAAAAAACTAGGCAAATAAAAGGTGTTTTTTTTAGAAAGTCGAACCCAATTTGCAAAAATATTGAAATAGTCCTTGCTTTACCAAAATACCGTGCCCTTTCTCTTTTACACAGAACGTTAAATTTGATATCAATAGAGATAGTGTACCCTCAGCTTTCTGAAGGTACTAAATATGTTACGATATCTCAAATAGGTCACACGGAAGTGCTGGTCAAGCTTTAAATAGATAAATAGATAAATAATCATAATAAAATTATTCACCATAAATAATGACATCTCTGACAGGCGAGAAAAAGGTCAGTGTGCTCCTCGGCTGCTTAAAGTGTCCATAACTCGAGAACAAAATATGGCCCGAACTTGCGGTTTGCACTCCCTGCCACAAAACGATTTTCCCCAAAGCATATATTTTTTCTCGTGAAAATTAAAAATTCGACCCCAAATCCGGGCCTGAGTATAGAGGAAACCATATATAAACGAAAGCTCAAAACAAATACCGGTTTTTAAGTGCTATGCCAAACAGAGAGAGAGAAAGGAATCCCAGATTCACCAGCTCTTTTTGAAGCACAACACGGCCGTTCCTTTGAGTGCGTCGGTAGCAACGACTCCTCAGCGTCGCCGGAAATATATTCGCAATGAAGCGGGGAAGCATAACTGATGAAAACTTCGAGATGCACCAAGGGTTTGCTTTTCTTTTTATTTATTTTATGCCCAAACCTTAGGCCCCTTCCACCATGCCCGTTATATATATATATATTTCTCTCAACTTCTCTACTACAGTAAATCAGAAAATCAACATACCTGAAGGGGCTGCGCTCTAATTTACAATTACAGAGATGTGTAAACGCTGCAAGTTTTTCAATAACAATTAACGTATTTAGTTACGTCTATACAAAAAGGAACTAGTAACGTACTTAGTCACTTTAAAGGCCAAGTAACGAGTAAAGGTATTTCGTTACTTTTGAGGAGCAACGTGTGCAACATCGTTTAAACAGCCTCATTTTAATTCTAACCTGAGTAGGCGTCTATTGCGACGAGACTTGCACGTAGTTTAACTACTCTACTCAACTTACTGTAGTTTAGCTACTTTTCCGAGCAGTTTAGTAACTTTCAATTACATTTTTATTTCGGTAATTAGTAGGTTACTTAAATAACTTATTCCAACTAACTTCTACTCAAATTACAAACTACTTTCGTATTTAAGTGATTGTTTTATCTATCAACAACATTCCTGCACAAAAAAGAGAAGATTTTTGAAGATGATCTGATATTTGCAAAGAGGGGGAAGCATCTGGAGTAAGAAGGGAGAGGGGGGGGGGGGGGGGGCAAAGAAAGTGGTTTGTAGAATCCGAAACCCCCCAAACCTTTTACGAGCCTCCCACTGCAACAACACTGTTACAAGGCGCGGGGAGAGAACGGGCACGACGCAAGAGAGGCCGAGTAACTGTGGGATTAGCACCGACGACTGGCGTTTCTTTGTGTCCCGAAGCTCAAGTTGACTTAATAATTTTGAAGAAAGGGCTGGTCCCGGTTCTCTTCAACGTAGGAACTCTCGCCCGCTACAGGAGGTGTACACACTCCATATTCACTCGAAGGACGCAACAAGATGCAGCACCCACTCTGAAACTAATCTGGTGCTCCCGTAGTTTGTGCTGCACTCGAAGAATCGCGTGCGAAAGGGCAACGCAGAGGTGACCTTTTGGTTTCCCTTTCCTCCCGAAACTCAGAATATCCACATCGACAAAGATTCGAAGATTGTTCCAGAAACCTTAGTAATTTTCCCAACGATTTTATATAAAAATAATAAAAAAGCAGTGTTGGGAAATACCCTAAGCACATGGTATTTCAAGTAATACTGTTTATAAAACGTGCACTTTACCTGAAGCGCATTTTTTGAGCATGTAAGTACTTTAGCAGTGTATTGTGATACATGATTGAGCCAATGACCAATCAATACTATAAAATATGTTTCCGATATCGATATGTTTTCAATATTGGGGTATCCGTTTTCTGACATCGATCCTATCGACGATATGGATATCCGGGTACGTCACGTTACCACGCCCATGGCCCTTTCCCACGGCCCGGTCTCATTGTTTCGGCCTCAAATTTCAGGACCTGAGTCATTCGCCAGAGGGTTGGTCACATGATGATGATGTTAGAGTTCGCTCATACGTCATGTAGGAGCGACCAATCTGCCGTTTCTATTCGGATATCTGAAAAACGTTTTGCTTTTTCGATAATTGATAATCGATCAATAAATGTGTCATCGACCAATAAATTTATTATCGACCGACCATTTCCTTTAAAAAAGCCAAATGGTCTTTGTGTTGCTTTTTCGATAAAAACGATGATCGCTTGACCATCGTTTGTGTCAAAAAAGTAAAACGTTTTTTTCAGATCGGTTGATCAGTCTGAAATACGCTTTGATAATCGATCAATAAATTTATCACCGACCGATGATCGTTCGTCACACGACAGTCGATCATCAGCCAATGCATAGATCTATTTCTAGTCGCCAATGTCTATGTCGTTATGTCACGCGACAACTGCGAGTTTTGATTCTTCCGAAAAGGGATTGTAAAAGCCTTTTACCTTTTGTCCCTAGGCCGGTTTCGAACCAGCGGCCTTTCGTTCAGTTGCCCGACGCGGCACCTCTCCACCTCGGAAAGGAGTGTCTATCTCGTGCTGAGACGTTGTATGCAATCGTGGGTAGTGCGGCGCGCACAATTAAAATCTGGGCTTTCTGGCGCATGAGTTGCTACCTCCGTTCATAAATGGCGCGCGTCTTTGTTGCTAAGCGTCTTTGTTGTTAGGGTATGAGGGACATGTGGCGGCATGGGTGTGATGTTGTGGTATCTTATGCTGAAAAGTTAAATTGCTCGTATTCCTAAGGCGCGCTCATCCGTAATTTCGCGCGCAATTCAAGTCCGGGCTTTGTGCGTGTGAGTTGCCGATTCCATTTGTAGATGGCGGGCACCTGAATCGCTGGTTAAAGCCCCTTCATATTTTAAAAGTAGTGCAAGGTCACTTATCTCTATTGTAGTAGGCTGGATCGCGGACCGCGGCCTCGGCAGCTGGGGCCGAGTATCGCCACCGGCGGCCATTGATTGACACCACCAAATGCACGACACTCCACGGGAAAAACAAGAAAAAGTGCCGTTTCCCCCGTTTCCAAGTTGTTGTCGGCACTGAAACTTTTGGCTGCTTTTCGATAAGCCTGTCAACAAATAGCTTGCGTACGAACAATAAAACTGACAGCCCTCGCTATTCTTAAAAACAAATATTTTTTGGTCAAGAGTGACTCCGTTGGGCGAAAAATGTAGTGCAGCTCAATGAGGCAAGAGTTACCTTGAGTTACTGCAGAGTCGGTGGCGGTTTTGTTGAGTTCGGTTTAACAGACGACAAGCTCGAAGGCTTTGCTATGCGGAATTCGCTCCCTCCCCGGACAACCGCTGTCGAGATGGACCTTCTTTGTCATTCATCAACTTCTGGGCTTCCCCGAGGACGGTCTCATTGACGGAAACTTCCTTTGTTTAGTCCACTACGAGAGCGAGATTGCCAGCTCAGCCGTATGGTGCTCCGGTACGTTCGATTGTTTTAATTTGTTTCAATCGGCGACCGAACATTTGACAAATACCAATTGTCTCGAAACACCCGACATAAGGATCGCAGCACACCGTGAAATACTTGCATCTGAGCACAGCGTACATGCTTCAATATTCTTACTTTTCTGCGTGTCTCCCATAGACTAGCGTGTATTGCCTAGTGTCAAGCAATGGCCGCCGGTGGACACACCGACGGGCTCCCGATCCGCGATCTAGCCTACTACAATAAAAATCAGCACGCAAGGTGCGTCGACGCATGTGGCACGTGCAACGTGCAGCCATTGGGAAGATCAAGGCGGCACAGCGCATCACTGAGCTGACGCCATGTTCTTCCCAGAAGTGGCGCGCGGCACGAGTCTCGAGCATTTCCACAACAATGAATGGCGCCTCTTTTCCCAGGATAGAGGGGATTTATCCCTGGTAGATGGCGACAACTCTCTCGCGCGCGTCATTTCTAGCTAATTTTAGCATCATCTCTCTGCTTACCGTAACAAATTGGGGACAGAAAATGGACCGGAGCGTGGCCAGATCCATACGCTGAAGACGAGAGAGATAGGGTGTTTCATTTTTTTTATTCTCGTTCACTCTAAAAACATGCACATATATAATAGACGTACGGCGTTTAATTTTTTTTCCTCGGATGTGTCTTGAAAATGTTTGTGTTGTACATTCTTCTGTAAAGTGTTTTCAACGGTTTCTGTGTTGCGTAGAGCGAAAAACATAATTAAACGCCGTATTTGTTTTTATATATGTGCGTGTTTGTAAGCGAACGAAAATTAAAAAAAGAAAAAACACCACCAAATGAAACACAATATTTGTCTCGTCCTGAGCGTTAGGATGCCGCGACGCTACGTTTTTATTTTCTGTCCTCAATCTTCTACAGTCAGCAGAGAGATAATGCTAAAATTAGCTAGAGATGACGCGCGCGCGAGAGTTGTCGCCATCTGCCAGAGATTCAGGTGCGCGCCATCTAAAAACGGAATCGCCAACTCACTCGCACAAAGCCCGGACTTGAATTGCGCCCGAAAATACGGATGAGTTCGTCTTAGGAATACGAGCAATTTAACTTTTCAGCATAAGATGTCACAATATCACACACATGCCGCCAGATGTCGCTCATACTCTAAAAACAAAGACGCTTAGCAACAAAGACGCGCGCCATTTATGAACGCCCCTTGGTGTCATTCCATTCGAAAATGTCGTTTTCTGTTTTTATTTTTTCATGTACCAGAAAAACAGTTTCCCCGTTATCACAATTTCGTTTGCTACTTTCCCACAGCTGTTTGTGCTTTTGAAGCGTCACCCATGTATAATGGTGCTCAAGTGTTACTTTGCTACCTTTTAGTAATCCGCGTTTTTTTTTGGAAGATTATCCTTTTCATTGTATTCGAAGAACTTAACATTAACAGGCCGGCCCTCCTTTGTCTTTCGTCCAACCCGATGCAATAATTCAAAAGAGTTTGTGCGAATTCCGAGTTTTCTGCGAAGATACCTTCTAGTACCTTTGATTTAAGTATATCTGCCGTTTCACCGGCATCTTCGGGAACACCGAAAACCATAAGATTGTTGCGGCGGCTTCGGTCTTCTAAGTCAACCAACTTTCTTTGGCATTCAATGAGTTCGCTTTTTACTGACGTAACATTTTTTTCGAAACTCGTCATCTGATTTCTATGCTCTTTTGTTTCTTCGACTGTAACCTCGTTACTCGCTTGTTACTCGCTCAAAAAATAACGAAGTACGTTACTCGTTACCGATTCTCGAAAGTAACGCGTCACTTTACATAGAAAGTAGCGAGTTACTTTTCACGTTACTTTGACGACCAAATACACAACTGTTTTTGTCTCATGGTTTATTGTTTTCTTTTTAGTAGTCGTTGCACTTAGCAGTAGCTGCCTCTCGAAATTTTCATCAATTATGTTTCCCCGCTGCACAACACTGCCGATCGAAGGAACGGCAGTGTTGTGCATCAGCAAGAGCTGGTGGATCTGGGATTCCCCTCTTTCTTGTGTTCCCTCTACTTCGAAAGTTCGAAGTTGAAAATGGATTATGCGCCTTCCCGCGTTGGCGACCTCCGGGTTTACACTCGGTCCGTACTCGGTTCTAGAAGGTTCAACACACGAACCTTATTGCATTCGCTGGGTGAAGGGCATTCCCAGCTGTAGAGTTCCGTACAGCAACGTTTATCGCGGGACACGTCAGTCGAACTGCTCGACGGACGTGTTCAGCGATATACTTTGCTGTACTGTCATAATTTTGCGTTGTTTTTCGGGTTGCCCATCTACCGTTCTCGTAATAGGCGCATGCTCAGGTTAGAATAAAAACAAGGCCGTTTAAGTGGTGTTGTACACATTATTGCTCAAACGTAACGAGACACCGTTACTCGTTACTTGGCCTTAAAAGTAACTAAATATTTCACTGGTTCTTTTTCTAGAGAAGTAAGTGAGTACGTTACTCGTTACGAAACATGTTAACTGCCCTTAGTGAAAATTAAGACGTTTGAAATATACCACATTCTATGTTGAGTGTATTTCAAGTACAGTTCATATTTATAAGTACACAAATATATGTCGAAAATATACAATTCGTTTTTACTTAGTACAAAAATGTATTTTTAATTTTGTTTAAATACCTCTATTTAAACTACACTTAAACTACTTTTTGTACATTCTGACATGCGTAAAAACAAAATTAGTAGGCACAAAATAGCTTTCACATAGATATCTGAAAATATTGATTTATTTCATGCAAAATATACTCCAACCCTAATAAAAATGCAGCGATCAAAAATATGTCCAGAATACACTTAAACATTCTGGAAATCGTAAATACTGTTGCGCTATAATCTAAGTATCTTTTGACTGCAATCACATGCATACAAAATAAATTTACTTAAACAGCCAAAGTATTAAAAAATCGCCTCTCAGAAGTAAACTTTAAGGCGATGTGGAGTGCACTGGAGTGCCTAAATAAAACATTTATTTACTTTGTCAACTGAGTCGTGCAACATCGCACTGATAAACCAGCCCACTTTACGTTACTGTTTTCTTTTTAGAGCGCAGCTCTTAGGCGCCCGTTTCCGGCTTGAGCGCCGCTGCCGTCGGCGTCGGCGTCGCCGTTGGCGTCGCCGTCGGCGTAGCCGTGAGGTCACGTGACCGCCCCCAAGGTCATGTGACCCCCCCCCCCCCAAGGTCACGTGACCCCCGGCCACGTGACGACCCCCCCCCCCCCCCCCCGAGGTCACGTGAACCCCCCTCCCCCCGAGGACACGTGACCCCCCCCCCCCCCCCCCGAGGTCACGTGACCCCCTTGAGGAGGAGGGGGAGGAGGAGACGAGGGGAGAAGGTTGAAGGATGAGGAGAGGAGGAGAAGGTGAAGGAGAAGGAGGGGGAGGAGGAGTAGCAGGCAGGATCACGAAGTGAAGAGGAGGGAGGGAGGGTATACCCTCCCCTCAGTACCCGTCCCTCGTCCTCCTCAAGAGCTGTGCTCGAATTCGGTGTTACAGGGAGTTGTAAACGGCTTTCATTTTTCCGTCAAGAACGCACCTGATGAGTTTCTTGCACACCAATCACAAACGGGATTCGGGAACTACAATTACCGCACTTGCTGATGCTGCAAAGCTTCAGCAAGTGCTGTGTGCAGATATGTTTGGTGTGGTTGTGTTAGCACAATGTTAGTTAACTGGATGTGAATACTCACCATTGTACGTGATATGAGTAGTGGCTTTAATATAGTGAAATTTAATGACCATATTATGTAGTCGACTAATAAAGAAAAGCAAGATAACTCTTTTAAAGTGGAGAAACTGCCTTGACTCGCTTCGTTCTGAGTGGTGCTATGCAGAGAAGCGATAACATTTCTTCTAGGAGCCGTTTTTGTCGATGTTTCTATAGCGACTGCGACGAATTGTTATTAGATGCACAAATGATTTTTTATCAAGAGACATCGTCCACGAACTTCGAAACATTATTTTCCCTGTGAAAGAATACCGAGGAAAAGATCGAATATTTAGAACCTGAATGAGTACAGATGTGATCACCGCCCAAATAATTACCTTCAATATGTAGGCTATATAGGGCTCTGGACCAGCCAACAGGACTGTGATTCAGGTGTTCAGTGCTTCATGCTTTTTGTGTTTGTGTTCGTTTATAATTTGTGGTTGTGGAAATGTATGTAGTAGTACCTTCAAATACCACAGGGACATCATTTACTAATAAAATCCAAACAAAAACAATAAAAACAACAACAACAACAACAACACAGAATGACTAAAACATTTATTTGAATAATCAATATATTACAACTATGTTTCAAATACAGCCTCTTTTTGCTAAAGGTAGGTAACGGTAACTTGGTGCTTGTAGCGAGTTACCTCGTCAGTCACTCGCGTCAAACACGTCAGTCGAACTGTTCGACTGATGTCTCCAGCGATATAAGTTGCTGTACTGTCATACTATTTCGTTGTTTTTCGGGTTGCCCACTGACCGTTCTCGCAATAGACGCATACTCAGGTTAGAATAAAAAAACCAAGGCCGTTTAAGCGGTGTTGTACACATTACTTTTTAAAAATAACGAGATACTCGTTACTTGACCTTAAAAGTAACTAAACACGTTACTTGTTACGTAATATATTAACTGGGTTAAAGTTATTCGTTGCTTGTAACGCGTTACGTAAATGTCTGGTCGAGGCTGTAGTTTCCGGTCGAGGGAGTTGACGTTGACGCACGAGCCATCGCGCAGTGGGAGGACCAATGAGTCACCGGTATCGCGTGCATAGCACGTGGACACACATTCTGAGGTGACGCTCGGGAAGGCACAGAAGGGCAGGGAGCAGCACACGTGCTGCTCCCTGCCCTACTGTGCCTTCCGAGGAAAACACCTGCATAGCGAAAACGAGTCGATGAGTGGACTGTGTCGCAGCACAGCCGCCGAGCCTACGCCACGTGTCGGCATTTTACTTACATTTGAACTACTACAGAATGCGATTAATACATGTCTGCATTTTAATTACAATCCGTGTCTTTTTTTTTGCAATTTTTATTGTAAAATTACATTCGCGTGGCAAAATATGAAGACAACTCGCCGTCCACCGCCAGGCTTATTTTGCTATATAATACAACGCAAGCTCGGCGAAAGCACACGGGCACTATCAGACTCCAGCCAAGACCCTCCAAAGAAACCAACCTACTGAAAACCATGACGACTCTGGTGAGATGCATCAGCTTTGTATATTCTGCTTTGTAACTTATATCCGATGTTTTAAACTATTTTATTTATTGATGCAAAACTTTTTTTTGTATTTTTGAACGACACGTTTTAACATACATTTTTATATACTGAATGGAACATTAAGTATAAGGATTTTGAAAGATATGGAATAACAACGCAGATATGCCACTTCAGTTTATCATTACAATTTAATTGAAAAGACTCTAAATACACCCTCTGGCGAAGAATGATCCTAAAATTGGTGTAAAAATACAGATGTCATGTCGCAATTTACAAGCGTTGAGAGCCTCAAAATGCCATATTGAAGTTCGGCTGTTACGTATACGTGGGGAAATAGACTATGAACGTTTTTATATTACATACTTACTTAGGATAAGTTGAGATATTCTTATAGAAGCATTTAATCTAAAAAAAATGCTATTTGTCTGCTTATAGTGACAATAAACCATATATTATTTTCTTTTAGACATGATGGGAGACCGCTCGAATATATCTAACCAAACACAATCCACTCTCCCAAGCAGCATAAAAAATAGAAAAAGATCAATCTCAATCCTCTCTTTTTCCGTGAGTGGACGATGGTTTAGCAACTTTACACAATAAATAAATGTTGAGTATCTTTTTTTCAAAGTTTATGGTAGACAAGGTACATTTCTTATCAGATATAGGCAGGATTTCGTTTTCTAAATTTATTCCTCGTGAAATTAGGGGCTTGTTTTTCGGAGTTTATTTCACGCTAAAAAGTCTGGGCTTATCGGAGTTTATTTTTGTTACTTTTTTCAATTCTCTGACATTCGGAGCTTAATTTTACTGAGTTGTCATTTTTATCCAAATTCAAAACAAAGATTTAAAGTCCGGACATTAACGTTCATCAGAACTCACCTTTATCGAATGGTATTTAGTCAGCTGTATTTGGCATTGGCGCATTACTATTGGCAATGCTAACTATCCCACGACAGATGTTGCAAAAAAAGTGTTGCTTCAATTATTAGTCGATACTTTGAAAAAACTAAACTCCTGAACGTAGTCGCGGGGAGGTATGGGAGCTTCAGCTGCACTCTCCCTCCATTGAAATAGGCGGGTTCATAGCTATCACTTAAGAAACAAATGTACCCCTTGTTCCTCTATGGAGCACACAAATAGTGTGGCCCAGACTAGAAGTTTAAACAATGGTTTTGGTCGTGACAAAGACAACAAACTTCAACGAGCTAAAAGTTAACCCATTTTCGTCAGTGGTCCAAGACTAAAAAGGAAACTAACACGCTCCTCTCAACAGTGACCTTGTGATTTTATAAAATGTATTTGTAAAATTCCTCCTTTCTTTTATTTTCATCTTTCCGTTGTGAACTGGAATTTCGGACTTTTCTTGAGGGCAATTTGGCGGCGAACGTTTTCTTCGGATTTATCCGATAACACGGAACCTTAGTTAGAGAAATACGCACAAAAAATGTACACTTAAATATTATCGCGCGTCGACCATCTCTTTAGAGATTTCAACACATAAAAGGCAAACGTTCACATAAAAACATACGGTATAAAGTGGGATCTGCTGGGTCGTGTGCACGCTGACCTTTGAACGTGTATTGCTGACCATTGCCTAAAGTGTTAGTTGGTGAGTATCACTGTTGCACACGTTCTTCAAGAACGGGAATAAAATCACGTTCCTCGTTCCTTCTGAATCGTGGAACGTGTTCCCGTCACAAGTTCCAGGGGTTCGCAAAGGAACACGCTGCCGTCCCATTCGTAAGATTCGAACGTGTTGTTGAATTAATGGTACATTTGCTTATTTTTATTAAATATTGTGCAGGATAATCCAGACATGAAATAAATAAATCAAACGAAAATATTCACATAAAACTACGTGTCCAGTTGGGACGATCACAATTGTTCCCGTTTTTGTTTTTCAGGTGATCCCTCGGAAACTTCCCCATCCCTTGAAATAAGAGGTTGAAATGGACGATAATAAAAGGCCTAAACGCCTAATAAAGCGGAGTAAATTTGCATTTAACTACATAAATAAATAAGAAACGCCGTTCCTGCTGCCGTTTTCTCGAAAATGTAGCGAGTTTTCGTCCCTGTTCCACCGATGCAAGATGGAACAGCGGCGTTCCTCCTAAGAGGAATGCGTTCCGGGAACGTGGTTCTGTAGAACACTTGTGCATTTTTAAATAGATAATAAAATAGCGCGAAAAAAAATAGAGACAAGAAACTAGACAGTGCAGCTGTCCCTTTTGTTCATTCCCTTGTCTTTGTTCATTTTGCGCTATTTCATTTGTACCTCATTATTCATTATGCGTGTCTCTACAAGTCAATATTGTTACGGAGTAAAGCTGTTTCACATGTTGCGATTCGAAGTAAATGGGCGATTAAAATCACAGTCGCACTGTCGCAGCGGCTTTGCAGCTGGTTTCCACCAAGTTGGTATTTTTCCGCAGACTCGGTGCCATCGCTTTCTCGTCAACCAGCCGTCCATTAGCCACCTTTCATCCGCGATAGCTCCAAGTTTTGGTCTAATGTTTAATGATTAGACATTTCTAGTTACATGTAATATTCGTGAAACATTCGTGCTTATTACGACTTCTTTAGGTTGTTTTACGCAAAGTGATACTCGTCGCGTTCGTGTCCAATGCAACTAGAAGAGCGGGCCGCGGCTACAGAAATCGCGCGATTGTTGGAGCATGTGAAACCAAACGTTGCGATCGCACTCGGTGCGCCGGATGTAGCACTGAGTGTTTTTTGCACAGTCGCTGCATGTGAAACAGGGTTAAGGCGAAGAGGCGATAACTAATTAACCGAAAAGAAAGGTTTAATTGGCAAACTGGTTCCAAGCAAAACAAAGAACAAGCGTACAGACAGCAGAAAAGCGGGCGGCGATTTGGCGGCTAACAGGAAGCGAGGGCGAGACTGACTCTCCAAGGTCGCGGGTAGCTCCTTATCTAGTGTGCTTCGGCATCGCGAAAATTCGGCCCAGAAGGTTCGAGCACCGGGCGTTCGGGTCTAGAATGTACAGGCACTTCGAGAACAAGGAACTAAGACGAAATGATAAAAGTCACGCCCCAAGTAAAAGAAACGCGAGTCTTCAAGTATTCCGTGACCGAGCGCTGCTTGTTCGACGCTACGCGTAGAGATATCCGCCCGAACATTTTTTTTAATCGCATACGAAAATAAATAACGGCCACTGTATGCAAATATGTTGACTTGGATTTCAGTTTAAAAACGTCGCATTGAAACTTGCTAAACTTATCATGGAATTCTCCTGCAGCTTCGTCTGACTATCCTCATCGTGGCTGTTGCCGGCGTACTCGGAGGCTCCAAAAGGGCGGCTAGGGCGGCTACGCCAGCTACGGCGGCTACACCGGCGACGCCGGCTACGGCGGCCACGCCAGCTACGCCAGCTAGGAAGGCTAGGGCGGCTACGCCGGCAACGGCGGCTACACCGGCTACGGCGGCTACTCCGGCAACGGCGGCCACGCCGGCGACGGCGGCTACGCCGGCTACGGCGGCTACTCCGGCAACGGCGGCTACGCCGGCTACGGCGGCCACGCCGGCTACGGCGGCTACGCCAGCTAGGAAGGCTAGGGCGGCTACGCCGGCGACGGCGGCTACACCGGCCACGCCGGCTACGGCGGCTACGCCCGCTAGGAAGGCTAGGGCGGCTACGCCGGCTACGGCGGCTACACCGGCCACGCCGGCTACGGCGGCTACGCCAGCTAGGAAGGCTAGGGCGGCTACGCCGGCTACGGCGGCTACGCCGGCTACGGCGGCTACGCCGGCTACTGCAGCTACGCCAGCTAGAAAGGCTAGGGCGGCTACGCCAGCTACGGCGGCTACGGCGGCCACGCCCGCCACGGCGGCTACGGCGGCTGCGTAGCCGGGCGCCTAAGGCGCCTCCAGGCTCGGATACGGAAGCAGTCTGAGCCATGGAGGACTGTGCAGCGGACACGGCGGGCACGGATCCTACGGCGGACACGGAAGCTTCTATGGTTGAAATCCAGATGGAAACGCGGGAATAAATAACGTTTCCGTTTCTAACAATGGTTTTGATCTCATTTTACTCACCACTACACTTCTAGAGTTTACCGATACGGCCATGTTACGGTTTCAACGAGCAGATTGCCTTATGGAAGTTGCAAATTTGCCCTAGGCTTCACGCACCCATAAATACGATGTAACAATTTTTTAGTTTTATAACTCCGTGAAAATATCCTTGCACTGTTCCAGCTGTAGATCGCATCACCACAGTGACTTTTAAACCAAGTCGGTGCCCCTTTTACGGACGCAACTTAACCCAAGCCAGGCTGCTCGAGCGACGTCCATGGGATATCCATAGCATGTTGTACCATAAATTGCACGTCCGCAGGGCACATTTCCTTTAGGAGAATGATTGAGAATGACCTTTTACTCCAGTTGTTTTGCGCCACCTTTTGGTGAACCGGGAAGCTTGTTCTCGATGACCTTCTGCAAAACCTGAAAGATCACGCATCTGTTGTTTTTGGTTTTTCAATAGACGAAGACACAATAATGTGGACGGTTGGAGCACGATACTCGTGGCCAGTAGGACGTTATTACCACTGGCTGCTGATGACGACGCGTAAGCACGTCACGGAACATGGTCAAATTCAATCTGCTACAACTACGCATAAATAAAAAAAACACAGGCAAACATTTTCTCGAATATGAAATATAAGGTCTACAAATCTATCTTCTTACTTTCGATGTCCAGGCTTCTCGGAGCATTTATTACTTCCTAAAAAAAGTGATCGATCCAACGTTTTGTTTTAGGATCCCGAAGCTAACATTGGGGTCACCATGAACTTAACAGCCCTTTTTTACCTAAAGCCTCTGATCACATACGAACTTGTTTGCAGTATATTGTTCTGTAACCCTGTCAGTTTGCAAAATCTATTTGTTTTACCGGATTTACTCGAGAGATTGGTGCACTGTTTATTAACAAATCCAGCGCGTGCACTTTCTCGCGCATCACTCTGATTACCAATTAGAGATAACACCTTCAGGTGAAAATTTTGCCTTCGCTGATAAAAATATTGATAAATATCGTATTCTCGGAATTTGTATTCGCTTCGCTTCTCATGTAGAATGCAATGATTGGTTATGTGTTGGTTATGTGTTATTGGTTACAACGTACGTTACACCACACTAGAAGGTTCCACATTATATATGCTAATTTTTGTAAGAAAATGTTTATAAAGACAATGGGAACGCGACAGAACAGCACACGACTAAACAGCACGCGACAAAACCGCACGGTCAGAACAGCACGAGTCAAAACAGCGCAGCGTCAAAACAGCACGCGACAAAACAGCACAGTGACACAACATCACCTATGTAGCAACTTCGAGCGCGCTCTTCACCTCTCTCTGCGCGAATAATTTCGAACCTCCTTGACCCTTTCATTTTTTGGCGCTAGGTTATAAAGTATGGGGGGACATACTTGAAGAGATTGGGTAGTTAGAGGTGATATCTTCGCGTCGATGTTGGCCCCGTTGTCTGGTCTTTTTTGTAGGACTAGCGAAAGCGGAAAAGTTATTGGGAAAAAGAAATCCATAAGTTAAAGTTATGAACCGTCTGGTTTGCGGCGCTCCGGTAAGGTTCCGTAGTACTCATCTAAGCGTAGAACGCCCCCCCTTCCCCCCCCCCCCCCCGCCAAAAGAAAATAAAAAAAAAAGAAAGAAAAGCGGGAGATGCGTTGTTTACAGATGCATTGATAGAACCGGTAAGATAATGCCGAGCGTATTCAAGGTGTACCATGGGCACCGATTCTGCGCGGTTCATTCCCCGTGAATAAAATGTCCAGGAAACACGCGGCTGCAGCTTCCAGGCGATAAGTCGTTTTGAATTAAATTCACAGATTATTTCCGACAAAGGCCTCGATCGAGGGAAAACCGGTGAAGCAGAAATATGCCACAGCCTCAATGCTGCTGCCGTACAGCATGGGCTGAGCACAGTGTTGCCGCACACGCTGTTTTTTTTTTCTTTTTACAACTAACGACAACACATCCCGTCCGAATCATTCGTTTTTTGTTTTTTTTGTTTTCTTTTGTGGACGACATTGCTAGCAAACTTGCGGGTCAAAATTAGCAGATATGCCCGAAAAATAGCCAGAATACGCATAAGCAAAGGTTTCGGTGCTGCCCAGGGAGCCGTCATGTGCCCATCGAGTATACTCCCCACTCCGCACTTGCTCCCAAGAAAACGGATTTGACAAATTGGCCCTCGACGAGTTGGCTTTCGACAAATTGGCTTAGACCCTCCATTCCTTCACAGTGCCTACTTTCAGACATACGCTTTTTAACTACATACGCTATAATTAGGGTTCAGCGTTTTCGGCTTAAACCGGATAAAACCGGTAAAAATACGCCGAATTAATTTTTTTCGAATTCGGTTTTAACTGAAATAGGTCAGTATTTTCCAGGGAGTTCGGAGAGGCAGAGGGGGGGAAGGGGGGGGGGGTATGACTCATTACTGACCGTATGCCACTTCCTTTCGCAGTTTTCAGCTTGTCTTCGAGATCGGTTCAATGTTCAACAAAAGCTCCGGGGACCCAGGGGTCTTCAGGACGAAATCTGGGTTTTTCACCTGATATGAATTTGTGTGCGCAATTCTTTGTTCAAAGAAGAGAATTTAATCGTGAACTGAACAATGAAAATCAAGGACGTCCGTAAGTGCCGCACATCTTTAACACGCTGTAGCTTCCGTCTACTAGAAGAGGGAATATATACGGTTGTTTTATTGTCGTTTCTGTGGTCGGCGCGAATTCACCACGCCTCGCAGTCCTAGAAATGGGGAAAAAACGCATTAAGTACAATGCTTGCAAATTTCTGGATTTTGATATTTGCCTCTCCGACCTAAGTGGTAGTGAACCTCATGTTCGTCCAGTGTGCGTACAAATACGAGAACACGACGATAATGTCAGATCGCGATAGGTCCCAGTGCGCATGCAGAACAGGTCACGTCGGCTGCCACGACAGCAATGAATAAGAAAATCAATACCTGGTTGACTCACTATACATTTTAAACAAACGCTTTTAAATACTGAATTCTCGTCAAATATACTGGTTTTCGTCAATAGACCGAAAAGAACCGAGAATTTTATGAGTCTACAAATATTCACCGCAATAAACCGAATATTTCTGTTTGGAATAAACACCGGAAAAAGGTACGCCGAATTTAGAAATAATAAAAACCTAAAATGCCAAACCCTAGCTATATTGTCAATGTCCTGTTCTGACACAGTGCTGCTCTAACGCTGTGCTGTTTTCACGCCGTGCTGTTTTGGCACGTGCTCTTCTGTCGCTGTGCCGTTTTGACACTGTGCTGTTTTGACATGTGCTGTTTTGACCGTGCTGTTTTGTGGCATGCTGACGCCATTTTTAGAGTTTTACTACTACTAAGCCGCCCGTCTACTCTTTTGAGATGAGGCAGCACCCGATGGCAAGAATATCTTTCCCAGGAAAACATAAGCGTCTAAAAAAAATAGTAGGTACATGCCGATATGTGAACACCTTGGGAATCGTGCGTATTCTTCATACTAATGGTATAACTTAAAATGAAATCAAGCAGAGGAGGGCAGGTCGACATTTTTAATGTAAGTAAGAAGTTTATGTGTAACTGCACATCTACAGGGTGTTCTCGAGCGCTATATGGGCGTTTAACAAACTCGTATAAACAAGCCAGTAAAGAAAGTGCCATGTAACTTCCCGCAAAGCTATTTATAGGTGATGTATTGATTAAACTAAAATTTCGTGAGTGTAGGCTTTTGGGAAAAGAATGCAAGAAAAGAAATACTTGTTACTTTCAGTGCGCGGGAGGAAAACTGAAGCAAACCGTCGGGTTGACGTTGCTACTCACATTAGGTACGACATGGTACATACACTTAAAAAATTCTTAAATTTTTCAGTGTATGCACCCTGAAGCAGATCTAGCACATATGGTATTTGCAGCCTCAACCCGCCCGTTTGCTTTTGTTTTCTTTTTTATTTTTATTAGCGGGCACAATGATCAGGGTACGGAGCAACGACGGCTAAAGTGACATCAATCCGTGTCATGTATGCGTATTTGAGAAACAATCTAGGGGTGTATCTGTGCCTGCTTCCAGATTATTAATTAATGATTGGATGAAAAAAAATTTAGCTGTCATTCATCTCCACTTGATTCCGTTCTTGTGATTAAGTTTAAGTTTATGTATGACATATTTTTTAAGATATTGATAAAGAAAAACGAAAGTATTAACAAACAAGGTTGTTATAATGTTAATTTTCATTCGGTCTAATGTGCAGCTCTTGGGCAATGCCATAGTGGGCTAACCAGCATCAAGATTTTACGGACGTAACAATCTACGCGTCACATAAATTATTCGCATATTTCTGCAAGTCAGCTATTAGTTTCATTTTAGAATCAACAATATCTGCAAACTGTGAAAAGTATGAAGGCCAGTACTTGAATGGGAGATTGAAAACAATTTTTGTGAATGTCTTTCCGTTTTTAAATGGCATAATTAGAGAGATCTACCGGCGCACTCTGAACATATCTCCTAAAAACACTGAAATCAAGCACTCACCCTTTAAACTTTGTAAGTGGTCAGTACTAAGAACAACGTAAGAGGCATTGTTGAATCAGAGTTACCTGACTATTTTGATACATCATAACTAAAGTTCTGCATTTTCGTATAAATCCGATAAAAAAACACACACGCACACACACTCACAGTTGCCGGTTAATTTTTCGTTACTTTTATTTTATCCAAAAAAATTAGAATTTCAAAATTACGAGAAAAAAAAGAGAAAAAACTAAGTTTCGTGAGAGCACAGCGTCAGTGGTTCCGAGGAGAGGCTACTTCAGTTTTCTTTTAAATTTCGGGCCATTGTCCAGAGGGGGTTTACCGTACATCTTGTCAATGTTCGTTCAGGAAAGCGTGCCCTTTCGCTTCTGGGTCACGGCAAAAGCCACTCTTTTGGTTTCCAGTTTGGACAATTTTAGTTCTGCTAATTAGAGCGGAGGGGTTATGCTTTTGTTTTAAAGGGAAAAACATGAACGGATCAATTTCATAGGAGGGGCAGGGAAGCTGGAGCTTCTATGCTTCTCAGCGACTATGTCCAGGTGCTTAGTGCCTAAAAGGCGTCTATTCAAGAAGAACTTCCTTGCAAGTTTTGACATGGGCAGTTTGTATTTTCAATTGCAAGGAAACCAACGCCGAATGCGGCTGAAGAAGTATCATTCGATATAGGAGGATTTAGAGAACGCTTAATTTTGGATAATATAATTTGTTTATATAAAATTTGTAGAAATTGTGAACACAGCAAAGTTAACCTTCGAATATGAGACAATTGGGAATCCAGAAGAAAAACTTTGATAAACCTAATATTTTTGTAAGTATTTTACAAAAAAAAAATAAGCTACGAATCGCAGAATGATATAATCATAACCAGTAAAAAATATGTCCAGTAACGAGTAATGAGAGAAATATTATTTAACAATAACTTGCCTAAAGTGTACAATTCCCCTATTTGACGACAATCCCTGGATAGTTCGGTCACTAGTTTAACAAAAAATAGGCTATATAAATCGGTATAAAGGGGGAAGGCCTCACCCTCAACCCTTGCCTGCACCGCAGCTTGCTTAGTAAATTTTGATAGCTTATAATTAAAGGGCTTCCTAAAAATTCAATCTAGAATTTCAAGTATATCAGACTACTTGTGCTGCTAAATTTTATATGCGCCCCTAAAATTGAGACTTCTTCAAAAGCGAAAGTATGCTAACATACGAGTCATCATCTAAGGAAACAAAACAGCGTTTCATGATACGCACGACATTACCAAGAGTTACTTTGTGATCGGTTCTCATTCATATTATTGAACTGTACAATTAGTGAAATTTAAGGTATAGCTCTATTTGTCAACTCGTTTTTCATTATGAATAAGTACTCAAAAAGTCACGTCTAGAAATATTTAAAGGGGTACAGACACAGAATGTTTGTACTTATTTTTTTGTTTAGATGTGCTGCATGCTGTTCCGGCAGCCCAGAAGCACTGATCTAGACTAGTGAACCTGAGCTGCCGGCAGAAAAGTCAGGAAAACGGATTTTAAAACGAATCAACAAATTCCAGGATTGCGCCTGGTGGAGGTCTGTCAAGTTCCGTTGGAATGCCGCCAGGTCACGCGCATCTAAAAAGCAGAGCCAGTTCGCGGAAGTATGACTTGCTCGTGGAGTTACTTAGTCCTCAATGTGACTTGGCGGAGAACGCTAACGAATTTTTAAAGGGTCCATGGAACCATTTTTGTACTTTCGCTAAATACTACTCGGAATCACACTCTAACGTAAGCAACCGAATACACTTACCTCAGTTTTTTTTTTTTTTTTTTTTTTTTAAACGATGGCAAACGGAAAATGAATTCGAGAAATATAAGCATCGTTTATCCCCTCAACTCGGAGCCAGAACAAAGGGGCCACGTCGCCTGGTGAATATTCTATGCAGCCAACTTTAATCATAGTCACGCGCTGGGGTCGGCAAAGCAGAAAAACGCGTGCTGAGCTCCAGGCATTGTTAGAATTTGGCTATTCTAATCACCGCACTGTTTGGACACGAGCCACTGCCCGAGTGCCTAACGAGGCATTGATTGGTACGAGCCGAAATCGAGTGCTCACGCAGTTTTCGTGCCAATTCATGAACCGCGCTCGATAGTCGTCAGGCGGGTGGTTCTTTACCCACAATTATGGCATCAAGCTTTGCGAAGGCACGACTGAAATAAATAGTCCCCTTTTATCCTGGTGATTTCACCACGGCGAAGTTTTTGAATCAGTGGCGGTATGTGCGAGTATACTTGGAGCAGACTGGGACCAGTACGCATCCGCTAAGCATGAACATCCCAACCAGATTTCGTTCCGTGACCCATTTAAAGCTTCCACAGTGCTGCCGCAGCGTGCATTCCAGACCATCAAAATCGTCGTTCTTTGTAGACGATAGGTAGGAGTTGGATCTGAGAACGCGAGAACCTCTGCCAGGCCGGAGCCCCTGATGATGAATGGGGTACCGCATCTTGAGAACCGATGCCCGCGCGGAGCAGTACGCAATACAGCAACAATTCAGTCGGGACCGTACGACCGAGTGGTAGATCCGCAATAAACAACAGCGATCACACCCCCAGGACACGTGCGACAAGTCTTTTAGTATATTAAGGGATTTCACGCATTTCATTTTGAGGCTCTTAACTTGTGGAATAAAAGTCGTTTTAGAGTCAAATATAAGACCTAAAAACTTAAGTTCGTTCTTTAGTGCAATAGGAACCTTATACGTAATTAAATAAGGCTCAAGTAAAATTTCGCGGCGAAGAGAGAAGCACACACAAACCGTCTTCTGAGGGGAGAATTTAAAACCAGTGATATCTGCCAATTTGACCAAATTGTTGTTCGCAAGTTGAAGTCCACGTTCACAGATGAACGGATTACAACATTGCCACGCGCGTCGGCGAGCCACCACGTGCGTGGCCGAGTGGTTACCGCGGTTGACTGTCGCGCGGAAAGTCTAGGTTCGATTCCAGACGGTGGAATGTTCTTTTATTTATTCTTTCAACATTGCGTTCTCGTGAGTTCGAGATCATTCTCGTCTGATCGAGTTCCGAATGTTCTAGTCGCCGGACGTTCTAGGCCATTGTTCCAGAAGCCAACGCGCGTACATAAGGGGCTCCGCGTAGCGATCTGTGGTCAGTCTCGCCCCAGCGTTCGACTCTGCTGTCACGCCGACTTCGACGCCCGCGACGCTCTTCTGTTTAACTTCTGTTTCCTTTTATTTTTGGGCACAGGTTCGCCCCATTAAACGTTTTTTTCTTCAGTTATCACCGCCTCATCCATTGTCATTCGTGACAATATGAGACTAAAGTTTGTACATACTAAACATAGAACGAGTACTGACCAAATAATTCGAGCAATTGAATTCATTTTGACGATAAAAAGTGTGACGCTAAGCACACCGCCCTGTGGGACTCCATTTTTTGCGAGAATTCTTTAGAAATAATTGCCCTACGCTTCAAACGACAAGTGTGATCCCGTAGGTAACTATGGGTAGCACCTAGTACTCTGCCTCGAAGACCAATGTTGAACAAATCCTGCAATATGCCATAGCGCCTGGTCGTATCAAATGTCTTTTACAAGTAAAAGAGACAGAGAAGCAATGCTGTCTCTTTAGGAAGCTCTCTCGCACAGCAGTCTCAAAACGGACTAGATGGTCAACCGTCCATCGCGCAGAGCGAAAAGCACATTGGTAACGGTCGAGGAACTTGTTTCATTCTCAATAAAATATAAGCCTTTTATTTATCATCCTTTTTAGTGTCTTTGCAAAAGAAGTCGTGAACGCTATCGGCCTAAATTTGGATGTGCAGGTAGGGTCCTTTCCTGGCTTTAGCAGGGGAATAATGACAGCCACCTTCCAGGTTGAGGGCAATTTGGTTGAACCAACATAAAACAAGCTCAAGAGTTGATGGCTGGAGGAGCTGAAGCATTTTGTATTGAATGCCGTCTTGCCCAGGAGCCGTCTGTTGGGACGAATGAAGTAACATATGTAGTTCAAAAAGTGTGAATTGCGAAATATAGGGCTCTTGCAAGCTACCTGACATAGGAACTGCCTTTATTTCTGCCTGTAGCTTGTATCTTTGAAATGAACGAGTATAGCGTTGAGAACTTGAAACAAATTCAAAATGCTCACCAAGGAAATTCGCCTGCTCTAGGCTAGCAAAGCATGCTCCATTTCGGTTCAGGAGTGGGACAAAAAATAACCAGTAGAAGCCCTCAATTTTATGCGCATGGTCCGAAACTCTCTTCGATAGTGGACTGCTATTCATACCCTCTGAAGCTTTGCCCGCTTGGGTTGCGGTCGGATATACCTCCCTTGCCTTCTTTTAGGTTACTTGACGTGAGGTAAGGCCTGAAAATACCCCATGCACTAATGTGTTCTTTCATTGCCTGGCGGCAGTCTTCGTTTCACCACGGTCTTGGCCTTTTTGGAAGATGTGAGGATGTCATGGGGAACGGCAAGCATAGAGGCCTGCAAGATGGGCTGACTAATATTCTCAATGGCATCATCGATGGAAGGATTATCAAGCGATGAACATGCTATAAGTGATGATTCTGTAAAGGCTGACCAGTCGGCCTTTTCAAGCTTCCAACGTGGGGTACGAGTTAAATGAGCAGCAGGCGGATGTTTGAACTCAAAAACGAGTGGAAAGTTGTCATTCAAATATGGATTTGGGATGACGTTCCCTAAAAACAGGAAATATAACAAAGGATGAAAAAACGAACGATCACTGGAAATAAAACTACAAGATGCTGAACTAAAATAAGAGGCTTCTTTTGTGTTGAGCCGACACAATCATCTGGAAAGAAATAACCGTTCAACGAGTGTCCCTCGAGCGTCCCCTCTACAGCTTCCCCACAAAAGATTGTGTGCATTGAAATCAACAAAAATTATGTAAGACACCGGAAGCTGGTAATTAGATTATCTAGCTCCTCGTAGTGCAGCTGATATTCCGGGGAGATGTACACTGGGCATACAGTAAACACGCGGTCCAACAGCATGCGGACAGCCACAGCCTCGAGAGAGGTTTGCAAAGCCACTTCAGTGGACGGGACCACGCGTTCGAAAACCACTCCACTACCGGATGGTACAGACGAGTTCAACCTATCTTGTCTAAACACTGAAATTTCTAAGCACATTTGAGTGACTTTATTTAAGGTGCGTCTCCTGCAAACAAAAAACAGCAGGGCCATGTTAATCTAACAAAAAGTTATCTCGTCGTAATTTGAAAAAAGTCCACGGCAGTTCCATTGTAAAAAACGAACACCAACAGACATTATTGAAGTTAGGCAGTTAGCTGTTAATCAGAAAGTCACAACCTTTGAGTAATGGTAGCTAGACCAAAACTAAGCCAGTCACAGGAGGTAAATTTCATAAAATGTGAAAATGGGCATCAATGATGATTTAATGAATCTGCTAAAAGGCAGCAACGACCGAACTTCTGAGGACAAACAATTAAAAATAAAGCCCGAGCCGAACTAATCGCCAGTAGTCCTCTGGTTGTTTTATGAGGAGCTGCTTCCACCGACCTCTAAGGACGTAGAGACTTCGGGCCGAGGCCAATGGCGAGGGAGTCGCCGTTGCTCCTTTGTGTCGGCTGGTCCCTAGGTGTAGGTGGAGCAATGGGGATGAACAAGGTATCTTGGTATCGTGAGGTCAGTGTAGCGACTGAAGATGCAAGATGATGTTCCTGTTGAGGGAACATAACAGCCTTGTAGAATATAATTGTCACGTTGGTGGAACAATTGGTTTTTTTACTTTTGTGCTTGCCCTTCGGGACCTACCACTGAATGGTTCGGCACCTGCCTCTATCGGTTCTGCCTCCTGGGCGTATCCTGCTCTTGCAGGTTTAGGGGGGCTCTGGGCAAGAGGTGCAAGACCCTGGCACCGACATACACCAGCCGGAGGAAGTAAGGTGGTCGGCAGGCAGTCGCCCAAGCCCACCTGCTCCTGCCCATTTGGTGCTGGAGGAGTGACAAAAGAATCGTTCCACTCCTTGGGTGAGGACGCTCTCTTCGAAAAGTTCGGTCGGGAGCGTGGTCCCCCGTCCTTGCAAGGAGACCGCGAAGCACGTACAAAAGCGGCCACAGCCGACCCTTCTGGTATAGGAGAAATAGCCTTGTATAGAAGAAATAGACTATGCAAACTGCAAAGTGCGTCTTACTTCTCCCAAAAATGGCCAAGACCTTCGAATGAGGACCCCGGCAAAGCCCTCCACGTACAGATGACCCTCTCTCTTTGGCCTCCTTTCCGCCCTTAGTGCAAAAAACATCAAACGTATCGGTCTTAGCGCAAGAAAACATCAAACGCCTCAACCCCCCCCCCCCCCCAACCCGGAAAAACAAGTGGAACCGAAGAACAAAAGGAACAAGATGAAGCCCGCTCCATCTAATGAACAAAGACGGCAACACAAAACGTGCCTGCTAATGAGCCACCACAAGCAACACAGATTTCAAGCGCTTGCCTGACACCTCCATTGAGGTCCGGCACGTGCACATATAGTTGCGCAGTCAGACGCACAGCCCCCGACCAGGAGCCACCATTCCCTGCGTTCGGCTTCATGACGATCAGGGACATAATAGGTTTTATCTTTTCTATCATTTAAAATTTAGTTTCACCACTGCCATCGTGCTCCTTTAAGAACATCATCGAGGGAGTTATGGTTTTTGAGCACGTCATTGTAGCGATGATCGGAAACACGTGCCAATCTAATAGCTAGTGCACCTTCTTTTGAAGAGAACGTAAAATGAGCCACCGTTTTTCAGTGGAATGCGAGGGGACTACGTTCACGTTTATTTTTACTTGAGACAGTTCATTTTTTTAAATAAACATTTCCAGTCCTTGCGATTAGTGAATCTCGTGTTGCGCCCGATTTTCTACTCTCTAGATATAAGATATTTCAATCAAGTGGAGATTCCGGTAGCAGCTGGGTTTTTTTTTTTTTTTGTGCTATTCGAAAAGACTAAATATATGTCGCAAATAGCATGCTATCACACGGAAATAACGAGTATGTCAGCGTAACTGTAAGCAAGGGAAAGCTTTCACTCACTGTCATTGCTGCATATATTGCTTCATCGTGTTCTTTGATTTAGACAGGCTGAATTTATACTTAGACAATGTACTCCCACATTTTTAGTTACGGGCGACTTTAACGCACATTATTCAGCTTGGAGTAGCGCAAGAACAACACGCCGTGGAAAATAACTTCTATGTTTAATAGATGATCTCGACCTTTACGTACTAAATAATAGTACAGCGACATTTATCCGCGGCACCCGATGCAGCAACTGTCTAGATGTCTTGTTAAGGTCTGGTGAACTAATATCCCGATCGCCCTAGTTTACAGACATTGGGACCCATGGTAGTTGATTGATTGATTGATTGATTGATTGATTGATTGATTGATTGATTGATTGATTGAGGGTTTATGGCACATCAGCATCTAAGGCTATAATGCGCCAAGAGTCTCAACTATTGCAGTAGAGGGTTAGAGAGAAGAAAGAGCTATAGTAGCAGGTGATTTGATAAAAATATGGACATGCATTTGTATAAGTGTAAAAGGTATGGTCATGAGTTTGGGGTGGAAAATAAAATCACAGTCGGTGTATAAGGCCGATATCAGTGAGAAACTTAAATAAGCAATCATGTGAAATAAGTGGTTCATCACCTAGCAGCAGGGCTAGTTGCAGTGGGACATGTTCTCTATATAGTTGTGAGAAGTGTTTCTGACGGTATTGATCATATGTGCGACATTCAATTCAAATGTGTAAAACGCTTAAGGTTATGTTATATTATTCACATACTGGAGCATCCTCCCCACTCAAAAGGTGCCCATGTGTGAGTCGTGTGTGACCAATTCGTTACCGACACAAGATTACTTCGTAGAAGCGCTCCCGATGTCGGGCACTCTCCCATTCACTTATGTAAGGTTTTACCGCATGTAATTTGTCGTACATTTCAGTATTCCACTGAAGTTGCCACTTTGACCGAATGCACCGTTTTAGAGACGTGTGATAGTCTTTATAAGGTATTTCACGCAAGTCTACTTGTTTCTTGCTAGCAGAACGTGCTGCAGAATCAGCCGCTTCATTTCCCGGGATGCCAACATGGCTAGGCACCCAGCATTAAGTTATGCGAATGTTGCTGTTTGCGGCTAGAATAATCTTACCCTGCGATTCAGAAACAAGCGGGTTTGTGACCCGTTCCAGCGATAAAACTGCTTTTAAAGAACTTAAAGAGTCAGTGAATACTACTGAGCGAGTAATCGATAACATTAAACTGTCATCATCAGCCGGCGTAGACGAAATTAATTCCAAATTTCTAAAAAATACTAAACACATCTCTGCAGCATATTTGTCCTTGTTATTCTCTCAGTCACTTTCTGCAGGTAACATTCCGGAAGACTGGAAGGTGGGAAAGGTCGTTCCTGTCTACAAATCAGGTAATAAAGAATCCCCATTAAACTACCGCCCTATCTCTCTAACGAGCGTGCCTTGTAAAATCATGGAACACGTCATTTTTTCTCAAGTCATGCATTTTCTGGACTCGATCGATTTCTTCCATTCTTCGCAGCACGGCTTTCGTAAAGGATTCTCCTGCAAAACTCAGTTAGCCCTCTTTCTTCATGATCTGCACATTAACCTCGACTCTAACATACAAACTGACGCCATATTTTTAGATTTTTCAAAAGCATTTTACAAAGTTCCTCATCAGCGCTTGCTACTAAAACTTGCTCAGTTGAACTTAGACCATAATATCTTACGATGGATCAAAGAATTTCTCAACAATCGCTCCCAATCTGTCCTAGTTAACAACCAGTCTTCTAATCTCATCCCAGCATCGGGCGTCCCCCAAGGGTCTGTTCCTGGTCCGCTTTTATTTTTAATATATATTAATGATTTACCGCAACATTTATCCTGTAATATTCGCATGTTTGCAGATGACTGCCTCATCTACCATTCCATCACTAACGTATCGGACCAATCTGCCCTCCAAAACGACCTTAACCGCGCGCTGCAATGGTGCGACCGTTGGTTAATGTCACTTAACTCTACTAAATGTAAAGTTATGTCCTTTCACCGCCGCCGCAATCCCCTTTTCTTTCCCTATACCATCACTACCGCCCCCGTAGAATTAACCGAATCATATAAATACCTTGGTGTCACCCTTTGCAGCAATTTATCTTGGCGTACGCATATTACTAAAATTACCTCATCTGCTAACGAACCCTGGGATTCCTTAAACGTCAACTACGCCACGCCCCTCAGGAAGTAAGACTACTCGCCTACAAATCACTAATAAGATCAAAGCTTGAATATGCATCCGCCGTCTGGGACCCTCACCAAGTATACCTCATCAACGCACTCGAAGCAGTCCAAAATCGCGCAACTAGATTCATTCATTCTTCATACTCGTACCATACCAGCGTATCACCCCTGAAAGCTCAATCAGGTTTACTTAGTATCGCTTGTCGTCGCCGCATCGCCACCCTCTGTTTTGTTTCACAAGTTATTTAAATCCCCCCTCTGTATCTCACCTTACATCGTACCTCCCAGACGCATATCTCACCGCACCAGTCATCCTCTCCAGGTTGCTCGCCCACGCGCTCGCACTGTCACTTTTTCTGCGTCATTCTTCCCCCGAGCAGCTCCAGACTGGAACGGCCTTCCCCACCACATTGCTGCCACCACCTGCCCATCAATTTTCTTCGAAAATGTTACCAATCATCTCTCATCCTGAAGACGAGCACCTATGTTTGCTTATTTTTGTAACCCCACCCCTTATGTAATACCCCCTAAAAGAGGTCTTTAAGGTAATAAAATGAAATGAAATGAAATGAGATGAAAACCTTTTCTTGGTTATGTAGTCGACCGCCAATAGCAGACCATAGAGCTCTGCCGTGAGTATGGTGGCTTTTGGGTTTATTCTCCTTACTCGCTTAACGGATGGTCCAATCATAGCGCATCCCACAGTGGAGTCGTCTTTTGTCCGGTCTGTATAGAAACTTGTATACTCTTGATATTTATATTGAAGTTCCAAAAATTCCTGCTTCATGACTTCCTTTGGAACATCTTTTTTACTATGTTTCGTTAGTGTGAAGTCGCAGTGAATGTTGCTGTAGTCCCATGGGGCAATATGTGGAGGGTATTGGACTACTGGGGCCTTTGCATCCATCCCAACAGACTTTGCTGAACTACAATTCCTAATTGAAAAAGGAGGAACCATGGAGGGCTTGTTTTGAAATGTTCTCTGGAACCGAATGTTTTCTATCTTATCTTGGGCAGGGTGCTCAGGGACCGAGCGGACCCTAATGGAGTACATGAAACCTAGTGTGATCCTTCTATACTCCAAGGATGGTTCATTAGCTTCTACGTACAGACTAGGTACCGGGGAGGTGCGGAACGCACCAGTAGCTAAACGCAATCCCTGATGGTGAATGGGGTCCAACATCTTCAAAGCCGATGCCCGGGCAGAACCATACACTATGCAACCATAGTCAAGCCGAGAACGAACGACAGAGCGATAGATGCGTAATAGACACAGTCGGTCTGAGCCCCATGCCACATGCGATAAAACCTTAAAAACGTGGAGAGATTTCAGACATTTCAGTTTAACACTCTTAATATATGGAATAAACGTGAGTTTTGAATCAAATATGAGACCCAGAAACTTGTGTTCACTTTTTACGGAAATTGGAGTACCATACATACTTAAAGATGGATCATGGCAAATTCCACGCCGACGAGAAAAACAAACACAGGCTGTTTTTTCGGGCGAAAATCTAAAACCATTTGTATCAGCCCATTTGATCAAGTTATTAACCGTAAGTTGAACCCGACGTTCACAAATCGACAAGTTACAGGACGAGACGGAGATCTGCAGGTCATCAGGATACATAGAATATTGTACTGAAGGTGGTATTACACGGGTAATTGAATTTAACTTAACGATAAAAAGAGTGACGCTGAGCACGCCTCCCTGGGGGACTCCATTTTCCTGTATGAACTCTCTTGAAAGTGTTGTGCCCAGCTTCACACGAAAAGTACGGTGCTCCAAGTAACTTTCGATGGCAGCTGACATGCGACCTCGAACACCGAAACTGAACAAGTCTTGCAGTATGCCAAAACGCCAAACCGTGTCATAAGCCTTCTCTAAATCAAAGAAAACAGAAAGGCATTGTTGCCTGTTCACAAATGCCTCCCGCACAGCGGTCTCAGAACGAACTAGATAATCAATTGTGGGCCGGGCTGAACGGAGACCGCACTGGTACTTATCAAGTAGGTTGTTTCTCTCGAAGTAAAATATAAGTCTCTTATTAATCATTCGCTTCATAGTCTTTGAAATGCAGCTAGTTAAAGCTATGGGCCTAAAGCTAGATGAACATGAGGCATCCTTGCCTGGCTTTAGCACTGGTACGATGATAGCAACCTTCCAAGAGGATGGAAAGGGATTCTCGAGCCGAACTCTATTAAAAAGGTACAAAATAAGTTCCAGGGTGGACGGGTGGAGATGTTCGAGCATTTCATAATGAATCCCATCGGGTCCAGGTGCAGACTGCTTGGATGAAAGAGCCGACTGAAGTTCGTGTAGTGTGAATGGAGCATTATATGCTTCTCTCATAGCGCCAAAGGTGGTCACGGTCTTTTTTTCAGCCTGCAACTTGTGTCGCTGGAAATTTCGAGTATAATGCTCGCAGCTGGATACAAATTCGAAGTGTTCCCCTAGGATGTCTGCCTGCTCTTTCAGACTCGCAGGGCATATTCCATTTCGACTCAAAAGTGGGACAGAAAATGCCCGGTAAGAACTATCGATTTTATGCACTCGGTCCCAAATTTCTTTCAGGGATGCACTGCTATTAATAGATGAAGCATATCCTCTAAAGCTTCGCCGCTTAGCGTGCCTTCGGATATACCTTGCCTGTGCCCTCATTCTTTTGAAATTAATAAGGTTGCTCGGTGTAGGATATCGCCTAAAAATTCCCCACGCTTTGTTTTGTTTCTTTTTAGCCTCTCGGCAGTCTTCATTCCACCACGGCTTTGGCATTTTAGGAAGATGGGTGGACGTCATCGGTATGGCAATCATTGCAGCTTCCAGGATGTGCTTTGTGAGATGGTCTGTCGCTTCGTCGATAGAGAGTTGATGTAGGGATGAAACAGCTAAAAGAGATGATTGCTTAAAACGTGCCCAGTCAGCTTTTTCAAACTTTCACCAAGGTAAACGCGATGAAAGAGTGATGTGAGAATGGTTGAACTCTAAAATTAGTGGGAAGTGGTCACTTCCATATGGATTTTGGATGACTTTCCATGAAAGTAATGGTAATATTAAAGGGTGACAAATGGATAAGTCTATAGAAGTAAAAGTATCAGTGGTAGAACTAAAATAGGTAGCTTCATTCGTGTTAAGTAGGCACAATCCCGAGGAAAGAAGGAAGCGTTCAATGAGAGCCTCTCTGGGATCTCGTCTGCCACTCCCCCACAGAGGATTGTGTGCATTAAAGTCTCCCAAAAGTAAAAAAGGTGGTGGAAGCTGACTAACAAGGTCTTCAAGCTCTTCAATCTTTAGCTGATAACTGGGGGGTATATATAAAGAACAAACTGTAATTATACGATCTAACAAAATGCGGGCTGCCACAGCCTCCAGCGAAGTCTGCAGAGTCACTTCGGTACATGGAGTTGAGCGTTGCACTACAACTGCAACGCCTCCAGATGAATGAAGTGCTTGTATCCGGTCCTTGCGAAATACCTGAAAGTACTTTAATATATTAGTATGGCTCGCTTTTAGATGTGTTTCCTGCAAGCAAAATGCAACGGGGTCAGGATCGTCTAGTAGCTGGCTCACGTCGTCATAATTCGGAAGGAGGCCTCTACAGTTCCATTGAAGAAAAAGAGACATTGATATTCCTAAAGGAAGTCAGATCGATATATATATATACACATAACAGAGAAGACTAAGACACAAATTTACGGGGCTTTTGGTGCCTCAACACGTCGGATTGTTTTTTTCTTAGCAGTGTCCTTCGGTCGTCCTACAACCTCAGAGGAGACCAGAGGAAGAGACTCTGTTTCGGCAAGAGACTGGTCGTCTTCAGAGAGCAATAGGCTCTCGTCCATTTTTTCATCCGGCGAGAGCGTTGGGCCCTTGGGCGGTCGAGGTTGTTCTGCCAGCCTGGGCTTTTGGTTGCTGCAGGAAGCACGAGGAGGGAGCCTTGACCCGTGCCAGAAGGACCAGCTAGGGCCGCTGATGGCGCCCCTGGTACCTGGGACGGGGTGGTACCCTCCTTGGAGGGTACAGCACCCTTAGAACATGAAGGCGAATGAGTGTGCGTCACCTTCAAAAGTTCGGAAGGGGACCCCTGTGGAGAGGACAGGTCTTCCGGGGAAGTCTGTCTCCACAGATGCCGTAGACAGTTCGGGTCCCCTCAACACTGTCTGGGCGTAAGAACCCCTTGCCTGAAAGGCAAGCTGTTCTTTGGCTGCTTGGTAGCTCAGGTTATGTTTCACTTTGAAAGTCAAGACATCTTTTTCCTCTTTCCATTTTGGGCAAAAGCGAAAGAAAGCAGGGTGAGCTCCGCTACAGTTTACACATTTCGGTTCATTTTCACAGATGTCCGCTACATGGTCAGTACCACCGCACTTTCCACACGTTTCTCGGCCGCGACAGTTTCGGAAACCATGCCCAAAACGTTGGCAATGGAAACACCGCTGAGGATTTGGAATAAAAGGGCGGACTCTGCAGCTCAAGTATCCTGCCTTCACGGTGGGCGGGAGAGCATGGAGTTCAAACGTGAGTATGAGATGTCGGGTTGGTTTTTCTTGTCCATCACGTTTTAAAGTTATCCGTCGAACGGCAACAACAGCACTCTTGCGCAATCCTTCGAGGATCTCGTCTTCACTGCATTCGAGAAGGTCATCTTCTGAGATGACACCGCGAACAGTATTCAGGGTACGGTGGGGGGTGAGAGTAACCGGGTAGTCTCCCAGGCTTGTCATCTTCAAGAGTGCTGTGCTCTGTGGCTTATTTTCTATCTCAACAAGGAGGTCTCCAGCAAGCTTCTTTGCCTTATAACATTTTCCAACCACTTGTTCTAGATGCTTTGCAATGACAAAGGGAGAAACTTTTGACAAATGCACAGTGTCACTTGCAGAGTGAACTACAAGAAATCGAGGATATTTTTCTGGTTCATTAGCTTTTTCGAAAGTAGGGGGAGCGGGGCGAACCCTTTTCGGGGGTCGCTCTGCTTGGCGTTGAGAAGAAAGGGGCGCCATAAGAAGGCAAAGGGTTTTCGGAATCTGTGGCGCGCCGCCCACCACGAACTCCAACGAAGGAATAGGTAACACCCCATAACAAATATGGCTTTGCTGGAAGCATTACTCTATTAGCGCTACCCAGAAACTATAACCAAGTGTGGATCTGGACGAGAGTATCTGTCACCACCCAAGGTTAGCCCTTGCCGCCAAAGGAGTTGAAAAGGAAAGAAGAGAAATGAGAAGAGTGAAAAGAAGGAGAAGACAAAGGTGAAAGAAGGGAGGGGATGGTAGAAGTAGTGGCGACTAGACTGAATCATCCTGGCCGGGCCTTACCAGGACTCCCGTCTATGAGAAGCGGGGGCGGAAGTGGTGTATTGCCTCGCCCGGGGGGCCCCGAAGGGTCCAAACCTACCCCGGGCTCGGCTCAACCACCAGGATGCCCTTTTCCCCAGACACGGGAAGGCCACGCACAGTCAGACGTGGGCGGGCGAACCCGCATGGCTCGAGGTCCGTGGTGACGCCACTCACCAAACACCTGCTTTCACAGGTGCCCCCTGCGGGGACCCAGGGTAGTGACCCTACACCTAGTTATATACCAATACCAGGTTTTAAACCCAAAGTCAACGAGACTAAATTTGGTACACTGACTGGACATACTTTAAAGATAAGTTAGAATTAAGCTGCAGGCCTCAGATACATATAATGAGTTCCTTTCATCTATTCAGAAGTAAGCAACAGTCGAAGAAATCCGTTCATCTTCCTTTCTCGTGCACAGTAGCAGATACGGAGTATGAACATCTCCTTGCTATCCGGCAAGGTGCAGAACGACAAGCAAGGCGCGCTCAGCTACCTGAGGATTTCCGTATAGATAGGCGAACTCAAAAACATATCCGTCGTCATTTTAATAACCTGTATCGAAAGAAATAGAGAAGCTTGTGAGCTTCATTTGATCCTCGTGTTGCTCTTACACGAATATGGCATTTCGCGCGGGGCTTCAGGTTTCCACCTCAGCGAAGAACGCCCCAGAAACTCGACCAAGTTCTGAAGTCCCTAAAACACTCTTCATTACGTGGGTCAGAAAAGTTCACGAATCGCATGCTTCCCTACCTCGGGCACGAGGGACGCCAGCATCTTCTAGAAATACTCGACGATTTTGGTTCACAGTCCCCGTGCCACAGGAAGTGAAAATGGCCTCTGTTGTGCCATAGCGTCCTCTATTGAGGAGTTTCAGCGACGGTGTCACCGTTCTGGCGGCCGGTGGCCGAACGAGAACGAGGGGGATAGGTTCGCTGGGCGTCGGCTTGGTGTAAATGCATTGGCCGCGAACTTAGGCTTATAAACTTCGGCAGCAAGAATATTACGCGGCTCTAGTGTTCCGGTACGAGCAAAAGAGGTGACACGATCTGCTACGACTATCTACGACCACCCGCCGCAGCAATGCAGGCGTCGAAGGAGTGCAACTTGTGTACTACGTAGGCAGTCGCTGTCGCCCGACGCAGGTCGTTTGGCATTCAGGGCTTTCCGCCCCGGGTTCTTCGCATGTACTTGGAACCGAGTATTATTTCCTGTGCTTGTGTATGTGCTCGGTGGGTGGATATGGACCTCATAGAGCAGTTCTTCAGACTCAACAGCGACTCAAAGTTGACGGCGGAGGGGCTTGCAGCAACGCTTTCGGTTGGTGCGCGGGTGCGACGACTACACGGATAATTTTTAAGATTGCTGCGAGCAAGGTGGGCCATAGTCGCTTTATGTTGACACGATTTTGAGTGTAAGTACTCCGTGCAAAGGCGAATCTATCGCGTTTCTAATCCACCTTTGTTTTCGTTGTTGTTTTTCGCACGCACGACCGACTTCTGTACCGATCACGGAGTGAATAGGGAGTTCTCGTAGACCGCGTTTCCCCCTCCGCTAGGCCCTCCGCAGCGAAGAAACCGCTAATGCGCTTGCGCGCCCATGGCCTTGACTGTAGAATTCAGTCTATCGTGGCGGTTTGCGGAGGGCTTAGCGGAGGGGGAAACGCAATCTACGAAAACTCCCTCATGTCTTCGGCCTTACATTGCGGAACGCCCAATAAAAAGTCATATTCGTTCAGCGAGAAAACTTCCCTATCGAGTGACCTTCTGATTGATAATTTCTCCCGTACTTAAGTTTTTTAATCAACGCGATCGATTAAGTTTGCTTCCCTAGTTAGGATATTTTTTGTGCCACATGCGGCACTAATGCTTGGCATGACGTATGCCGCTGGTGGTATTGTGAATTGGTTTACTTCCAAAGCTAACAGTGTGACAGGTGAGACCATTCAGTTTGCTAAAAATGTGATGATATGAGAATTTCGTTGCATAACTAGTGTTTTACGTTGATAAGGAACATGCTCATCTGATGATGCATGTCTACAGCATAAGCTTTGCAGATCCAGAATGGATGTGCTATAGGCTACAGCCTCAAGATGTTTAATGGATCAAATTGGTGATTACATGGCAATAAATATTGTGGTGGAAAACTGCCCCTTGACTCGGTGCGTTTTGATCGTGACCATTGGTGTGCTGTTGGCAGATTGGGTAATGGCACACCTTTTCCCTGACCATCTGGCTTCAAGAGACATTGTTTCTAGATGTGCTTACATATCTTTATTTCAAGGTTCACAGTTGACCCCTCTGCATTATTACAGGAAGGCAGTCTCAAGCCACAACAAACCAGTGAATATATAATGCATAATAACAGGCACCAGTGTCCAGGCGTATAGTCCGCAGAAGCCAATTTGAGTCTATAAATGTTTGTTTTGTTTAGATAGTTTGCATTTGGTGTATAATCCGAAGGGCCCGATTTCCGTGCCCAGTGCATAGTCCGCCAAGCTGGTGCGTTGCGTCTTCGTGCTTTTTTTCCTGGGTGGTATTTTCGTTAGAAGTTCTTCGGCGAACGCTATTGAGCCTGAAGAACTGCTCTTGAGGCCCATATCCAGCCACTGAGCTCACACAAGCACAGAAAATAACACTCGGTGCCAAGTACAAACGAAGCACCTGGGCGGAAAGCCGTGAATGCCAAACGAGCAGCGTCGGGTGATGGCGACTGACTGCGTTGCGCACCTTCGACGCCTGCATCGCTGCGGTGGGTGGTCGTAGCTAGTCGTAGCGAGATTATCTTCACTTCAAGCAAGAAATCTTGCCATACCATAGTCAAGATATGTGTGCAAGTGTTCGATGACGTGGGCTCTCTCACGTTGGTGCAGTTGTCATCAAGCAAGGTACATATCAACAATGTTGCGGGTTTGAGGCTGAAACTATGACGCATACTTATCTAAACCTAAATTTATCGGTCTGCGGCTACAAACATTTTCGTTGACGTTGCTTAGATGACGTAACCGTTCAGGCCTCGCAATAAATGGTGTTGCGAACTCTTCGGTTGTGTATGAAAACCTATTTTTGCCCTAATAAAAGACATTTTCAAAAAGACACGTGTCTTCTGCTGATACATAACTTCCAATTTACAATGCAGAGGCAAACAGAAAATCAACTGCGTACATCTACCTCTTAGCATGAGCACCTTTTGCCATTCATTCTTGAGCACACTCAAATATCAGCTTAGGTTGCTCTTGTTTTAGAAGCTTTGCCTTGTTCTGTAAAAAGAAAACAGTTAAAAAGGCTTTACCTTCGTTCTCCTTCTCGCATTTAATACAGACTTGTTTGTCAGCAGATCACACACAGCAGATGTCACCGTGGCACATACAACTCGAATATGAGACTATTGCTATTACTATAAAGCTTTGCACAAGAGCCAAAACGAGGCTTGTACGGGTGCACAAGCACATCGAAATGAGATTAGCGCTTCCGGGGCTTGTTTACATAATGCGTAAAAACAGGACGATCGGCGACCAGCTGATCGCAATATAGCACCAAGGATACCGATGTTTTGATACATAGAACGTAGGATAAAGACCTCAATCGTCCCTTGTATGCTGTAGTTGTCATACTTCCCATCCAACCGCTTTTTAGCACAATTAACTAGAACAACCGAAGAGTTTGCAACACCTTTTAATGCGAGGCCTGAATGGTTACATCAGCTAAGCAACGTCAACGAAAATGTTTGTCGCCGCAGACCGATAGGTTTAGTTTTAGATAAAGTACGCGTAACAGTTTCAACGCGCGAACATTGTTGATATGTACCTTTCTTTGGACCCTCGTATATTCGGTTTAACTTGATGACAGCTGCACCAGCGTGAGAGCTCACGTCGAACACTTGCACACATATCTTGACTATGGCAAGATTTCGTGCCTTCGACTGGCTTGAACACTTCATCTGTAGCATCGCGGTAGGTCTTGGTTGAAACGATGATCATCTCGCACACGGCAACAAACAGAGAACGACACGCTTTGTTTTCATTATACGCTACCGGTCTACGGGCGTCGCAAACCTATCCCCCTCTGGTCCGCCATGTTGGATCGATCGGAGCGCCCCCTATTGTCGCTGAAACTCCTCAATACTTGCAAAGCCTGGCACTTCGATAAAGTAGCCATAGAGCGCCCGGTCGTAGATTTAGAGCGCGAGGATCTGGTAGCACAGATCATTTCTCGGGGAGTGCGGTAGTAAGCACAAAGCTTTTGAGTGGCGAGGACCCAAAATACACTGTTCGCTATGGCTCGGGAGAAACCGATGCGACTGGCTGCTTATGTTGAGGTTACGGCGATTGTGGCCGCCGAGGACTGTGGCGAAAACTAAACCGTAAGCGTACCCAGCCTCATCGTCGCATTGTGCAGCTGCGACGACGTCCTCAGGGCGTCCTCAGGACCATCTGCGTTGTCTGGGCAGTTGTGTGCCCTATGGTGCATGAACCGGCAAAAAATTCAAGCAGGGGATACTGACCTTTCGACGCTGTTCTCGTGTATCGATATCTGTAATATGTAGTCAACCAGCCCCGGCAGTTTGCCGCGGAATTTTGAGCGTTTCGTGTGGAACCAGCTGAACAATGAGCCAAGAAGGAACAGACAATACAACCTACCGCTGAACTACCAATAATTTTATTTAAACCTTCTCTTCTGCTAGTTCCTATGCGTACCCATTTTTTAATCCCAAATTGCGTCGTCCCCTTCCTTCTATAGTAACTTAGCCTTGAAGGCGCACTGAAGAAAGAGCTGTTCTTGAGGTTGCAGGGTTATTAAAGTTCATCGCTTACCTGGTTCCGCCCATAATGTATAATAACCAACTAGCTCAACTCATCCCTGTAGTAATATTGAGCACAAACAAAACAGACAAAAGCAAAATGGAGAAACTGGGAATGGGTGGCCTTCCATTTACCCTGGACAACTGCAGAAAAAAAAATATAGTGAGGTTCGGCGTATCGCCGCAGCGGGGCGCCCGTTACATGACTCTCCTCTTATTCGTTGCTTGCGTCTCTACCTTTCACTTCTGGCGGCCCTGTCACGTGACTTTCTGCCAGGTTTTGTCAGTATAGAGGAAGCTATGCTTCTGGCCATACTAAAATTGGCAAATTTTTCCTCGAAATTGTAAAAAACAGAGCGGCATGTTATTGTTTTCCATGAAAGTTTTCTTGTGTATTTTGTAATCATGTTTAGCATATGCAAATCACGTGCGTATCTTTTCTTTTCTTTTGATCGTGTGGTTTTTCGCTTTGGCACGTGGCGTTCGGACCTCGTCGTCTTCAAAGCAGATAAACCTCGGAGCAGTGCAGCCACCACCGGACGCCTGTTTTGCTCGCGACGGGTTCAGCCATGCCGTAACAGTGGCGGCGAGTTTCAAGCGCATGAACCAAGAGGCGGGTAATGAACAACCAACGGCAGGAACGGTATCTGGTGACGCAGGGTTTCCAGGGATAACCGGCAACGCTCCAAGCATGGCCCGAAATCTGCCGGAATTTGACGACGAACACGATAAGTGGAATGCTTACCTCGTTAAGATAGCACCCTATTTTGAAGGCAACGATGTGGTAGCCGATGCTAAGAAAAGGGCTCTGCTGGTGTCAGCGCTTGGAACAAGTACAATGCAAGTGCTTTGCGGAAGGGTGGCGCTCAGGAAGCCAAATTCGCTAACGTATGACGAAGCGTTCCGGGCCCTGAGCGATTGCCAGGACCCTAAACTAAATGAAATTTCGGAAAGTTTCAAGTTCTTCAATCGATGCCAAAAGGATAGATAATCAGTGCACGCATTCATTGTGGGAATAAAAATGGTTAATAACTGCAACCTCGGGACGACATTGAACAGGATGTTACCAGACCGAATCGTTTGCGGCGTCAGATCAAAAAATCTGCAGAACCATTTGCTGGCCGCACGAGTGCTGAGCTTGCAGGACGCCGAAGTACTAGCCGTGGCAGCAGAAACTGCAGACGCTGAAGCACAAAGAATGTCGCGGGAAAGTGGGCCATCCGAAGCACATGTTAAGCATAACAGCATCTCGTGACTGGGAGAAAAGACCTGCGAGGAAAAGGAGGATCTCGTGCCATCAGAGGCCCGGGCACGCACAATTTTTTTTTCTCTGGACTGATCGTGCAACCGCTATGACGAGCTGCTGAGATTAAATCGCTTGTGAAACCAGAGGCTGTTGGAGGAAGTTTTTACAGGAACTTGATGGTGCCGAAACCCGGGAAGGCTACTTCAACGCTACAGAAAGCCAACCGAGACCTCAAGGAGCTTCTGAAGACAGTCACATGGAGCGAGTACGGACCAAGCGAACCTCTCGTCGGGCCCAGACCGCTCGGCTCATCCACGAGGTCAGAGCAACTCTTGCAAATGACGATCACGATCTTAGTTCGCTCACAACACTTCTTCAGAGATTAACGACAAATATCGAAGAGCTGAAAATCTTAGATCGAGAGTTCGAATCCTTCGTAAGCGACGAACACCTTGAGCAAGAGTATGAAGCGGTAATGACCTACCAAGACAACTCAACGCAGGCATTTGCAATGCTGAGTCATCGAATTGAGACTCTGAAGAATCAAGAAGCCCGTGTGGTAGAATTAAACAGAACACCGGCGATTCTTCCGACTACCACCGAGAACGCCAGAGCAAGACTTCCGAAATTGGAGATGTTGAAATTTGACGGCAGCGCTTCTCAGTGGCAAGCGTTCTGGGATATGTTCCAAAACACGATTGACCAGCATCCTCAACTGTGTCAGGCTGACAAGTTTCACTACCTCCGGTCCCTTCTCACCGGACCCGCATTTAGAGCCATCGCTGGCCTTCATGGGTCTAACTCCAGCTACACAGACGCGTTAGCTATACTCCGAGCGCGATTTGGAGACAAGAAACTCATCGAGCAAGACCATCTTTCAAAACTCCCAACGCTCCAGAAGGTCGCATCATCAAACGACGTTGGTGCCTTAAGAAGACTTCTCGACACCGTTCAGCTACACATTCGTGGCTTAAAAGATCTCGGAGTTCACGCTATGTCCTACTCTGCAATGCTGATCGAGATACTAATGAAGGTTCTACCAACCGACGTCGTCATCGAATATCATCGACGAAAATCCTTCAGCGGAGCTACAGAGCCACTGACGTCAGAAGGAGATCTGGAGATGACCTTAAAATTTCTTCAGATTGAAGTGGAATGTCGAGAACGAAGTGGACTGACAACAGGGAGGACAAGTCAAGACAGTCGACCTGACACTAGGAAGTACGATTCCAGAAGAGAAGGTACAAGAAGCTCCGCAGCTGTTCTACACAGTCGGGCGAAAGAGACAGCAGACTGCCTTTTCTGCCCTTCCAGAAAACACTCGTCGGAAGATTGCAACACGGATGCAACGATAGATGCGAAAAAGAAGAAACTCTCCGACGACACGAGATGTTTTAAATGTACCATGAAGGGGCACAGAGCGCGAGATTGCAGAAGGAGAATCGTCTGCAATACTTGCAAAGGCAGACATGCTACATCGATGTGTGACCCACGCTGGCAACGAACTAAGGAGACGGAACAAAATAGCAAAACGAAGGCACTCCATACTTACGCTCCATCAACAACACAAAAGGAGCCCCATATCCTACTTCAAACGTTTCGGGGCTGGATCGCTGGCAAAAGTGGGTACAGGTACATAACAGGAATGATAGACGGAGGAAGCCAGCGAACTTTCATCCGAGAAGATGTGTCCAAAAGGTACCAACTACGTATTCTTGGCGACATAAATATTTGCATCAACACCTTTGGATCCGAAGCTGCAAAAAAACAAAGACGAAAGCTTGTGGAGGTTAGACTAAAGAGCCAGTACCACCAAGGAGAGTACATCTTCGAAGCGGTAGAAGTCCCGAAGATTTGCAGCCAAATGATGGAGCTTCCTTTGGACCACCCTTTCATAGGAGAGCTTCAAAGTCAAGGAAAGGATTTGGCTGACCTTTGCCTTTTCGATGAAACAAAAGGGGCACTCAGAATCAGCCTATTAATCGGTGCTGACCAAGTATGGAAAATCATGAAGGGTGACAACATCCGCAGTGAGAGTCAGCAGCTGACAGTGCTAAGCACTCGACTTGGTTGGACGGTGCAAGGACCAACGGACGAAAATTATTTATTGACAACACAAAACCATGTCATGGCCTGTATTCTTAATGTAGGAGTCACCACCGAAGACGAAACGAACAAATTGCCAGCGTTTTGGGACCTGGAACATCTTGGAATCACAGACAAGGAAGATAGGTCCCAGGAAACGGTGTTACAGACATTTGAAGAGTCGATTTGTTGGACTGAAGGCAGGTGTGAAGTCTCACTACCCTGGAAGACCAACAAAAGAACCGAGCTCCAGGACAACAAGGAGCTGGCGACAGCAAGGTTAAACGGATTGATACGAAAACTCCGGTGAGATGAAAACCTGCTGAACACTTACGACAGTGTGATCCATCAATATTTGAAGGATGAGCATGCAGAGGTGGTTCCAGATGCGAAGAAAAATACAGGGCGGCAGTACTACATGCCGCACCATGCGGTAATACGCGAGGAGGCGCTCACAACGAATATTAGAATCGTATTTGACGCCTCATCTCACCAACAAGGAAGTGAGAGTCTCAACGGATTTCTTGAAACAGGACCAAAGGCATCTGACGACCTACTACAGGTTCTCCTGAGGTTCCGAGGCAATAAAATAGCGATGACAGCAGATGTTCAGAAGGCATTTCTGCAAATATCAGTAAAAGAAAGAGACCGAGATTCGCTACGCTTCTTGTGGTTTGGAGAGAGGCCCACAACAACCGGTCAGTTACCACCAATACAGGAGTGGAGGATGACCCGCGTTCCGTTTGGGACGACATCCAGTCCGTTCTTGCTAACAGCTACCCTACAGCATCATTTCCGAACAGTTCAAAACCACCCGGAGACAGCTCAGGTTCTAGCGAAATCGTTCTATGTCGACGATCTCTTGACTGGCGCCCAGAGTGAAGCAGCAGCAGTCAAGTTGTTTAACGAAACACAAGACATCATGCAACAAGCTGGCATGAATCTTCAAAAATGGGCATCCAACAGCAAGACACTGCAAAGATTGTTCCAAAAAGGAGTCCCCCAACCAACTGATATGGCGACAGACACCAATGTGCTTGGAATGCATTGGAATACAGAGGAGGACACTTTGAAGTTGTCGTTGACCTCGACGTTGAACTTCTTGAAAACGAAATTAAGTACGAAGCGATATGTCCTTCAAGCTGCCAATAGAATCTACGACATCATGGGATTGCTATCACCTTTCACCATCCGAGTCAAGATTATGTTCCAAAAACTGTGCGAATTAAAGATAGGCTGGGACAATAGTTTTCCTGAGAACATACAACAAGAGTGGAACACGTGGTGCAACGAGATTCCACAGCTACAAGTTATATCCATATCTCGATTCTTGTTCGAGGAACTCCGAGACACTACGCTGTTTTACGAACTACATGTCTTCACTGACGCCAGTCCGAAGGCTTACGGCGCAGTTGTCTACCTAAGAACATCTGGCTCTGAGAACACAGTAGAAATACATCTACTACTTGCAAAGGCGCGAGTAGCACCTCTTAAAAAGCTGACACTCCCTCGCCTGGAGCTGATGGGAGCTCTCATCGGTTCTAGATTACTGCGCTATGTAGAAAAGACGTTGTCGCTTCAAGACCACGAAGTATACTTGTGGACAGACTCTACCATAACGTGGAAGTGGATACAAGGTCAAAGTCACCGGTGGGAGACATTTGTCGCTAATAGAGTGAGGGAAATCGAAAACAACACGCCTACAGCTCGCTGGAGATTCTGCCCGGGTAAAGAAAACCCGGCAGATTGCCTAACAAGAGGATTCTCCGCGCCAAACCTAGAGTCAAAACACTTGTGGTGGACTGGCCCTTCTTGGCTCAAGAAACCGTCACCAGAATGGCCACAGGCGCATCCCGAACGAGACGACCTAGACGACATAGAAGACAATGACATCAAAACCAATGTACTGCAAGTAACAACTGCCGTAGACAATCCTGTACTTGACTTGCAACGCTACAGCGAGCTCTCAAGGGTCCTACGGGTCACTGCTTGGATTTACCGTTTCAAAGAAAACACTGGCGCACTGAAGGAATTGTCTAACTACCTTTCAACGGCAGAACTCAAAAGAGCGGAACAATACTGGATAAAGGTCACACAAAAAAAATAAATCCTCGGGAGAACTTCAGAGCATACGAAATGGAAGGCCGCTGAGCAAGTCATCGAAACTAAAAGATTTGACACCTTTCATAGATGACATCGGAGTTTTACGCGTGGGCGGTCGTCTCCAACAACTAAATGCATCAGAAGACCTTAAACACCCCATCATACTCCCCAACGCACATCGCTTCACCGAGTTACTTATATGCAGCGCACATCAGCAGGTGCTTCACGGAGGAGTAGCAGATACTTTAACTGAATTGCGCGAACAGTATTGGATTGTACGCGAAAGACAGGCCGTAAAGAAGTCTCTGCGAAACTGCACCAAGTGTGCAAGGACACACTTGAGGGCCGTATCAGCTCCTATGGCACCACTGCCAAAAGAACGCATTGAGACGACGCACCCATTCAACGTCGTGGGTATTGATTTTGCTGGTCCACTTTATACAAAGGAACAAAAGAACGAGAAGTCGTATATCGCCATCTTCACATGCGCAGTCACACGAGCAGTTCACCTCGAGCTCACAACGAGCACATCTGCTCAGTCCTTCTTGATGGCTTTGCGTCGGTTCGTTTCCAGAAGAGGACTGCCAGACCTACTTTATTCAGACAACGCTTTGGCGTTTAAGACAATTGCAAGAGATATATCAGCTGTCTGGGAACTGCTCCGACATCAGGATGTACAAGACTATGTCGCCCACCATCACATCACCTGGAAATTTAGCGCCGAAAGAGCCGCATGGTGGGGAGGTTTCTGGGAGAGAATGATACGGACAGTGAAGACATCCCTCAGGAAGGTTCTAGCACGAAGCTATCTTAATTTTGAAGAGTTATCGACGGTGTTACAGGAAGTAGAAGGCGCCGTGAACTCGCGTCCTTTAACATTTCTTTACTCAGATCAACGGGAACCAACAATTTTAACACCTGCACATTTCCTAGTAGGAAAACGACTTCTGTCGTTGCCGACATTGAAGCAAATGAGCTCCAAGCCGCAGACATCGCGTGAACTAAGACGGCGATGGAGCTACCGAGAACTAATTTCACAGCAGTTTTGGAAGAGGTGGATGAAGGAGTATCTTTTGCAACTTCGCTCTGCCCACCACACTCCGCCCAAGAACACAACACCTATTGCTGTCGGGGACGTGGTTATTATTCACGATGCGAGACGACCAAGAGCAACGTGGAAGGTGGGACGAATAACAGAAGTGCACCCTGGACGAGACAATATCATTCGCTCGTGTGAAGTACGACTGCCGGACGGACGAACTTTAGGAGACCAGTCCAACTTCTTTACCCACTGGAGGTCTGCAACAAGTCCGCGGTGGGAGCCTGTTAAACATAACAGCATCTCACGACTGGGAGAAAAGACCTGCGAGGAAAAGGAGGATCTCGTGCCATCAGAGGCCCGGGCACGCACAATTTTTTTTTTCTCTGGACTGATCGTGCAACCGCTATGACGAGCTGCTCAGATTAAATCGCTTGTGAAACCAGAGGCTGTCGGAGGAAGTTTTTACAGCACACACAGTGAAGGATCAGCAAACAATGCCTTCCGCTACCAGGACATCGCTGCATTCACCAGTAGGCTGCGAATGCTGCAGTAATGCCAATCACATCAGTAGCAACTGTAAAAGGCAGAAAGCAGAATGTTTCCAGTGTGGCAAGCAAGGGCAATTGGGCTCGCAAGTGTCGTAACCCTAAGAGCGCCAGGGGACAAAACAACCAATAACGAGCAGTAGAGTCCTTGGAAGAAGATGATGACAGCCTGACCACACAGATTTGAAGTGTGGTAACCCTAAAAGAAAAAAAGCTTGTGCCGCCAGGGCGACGCACGCTCACATGCAGTGGAATTGATCTGGTCATTGAAATTGACATAGGGTCACCTGTCTGCGTCATAACGAGAGAAAGGTATGAAAGGCATCGCAAAACCTGGCCAAGACATATGAAGCCTGAAGTAAAGTCGGGTTGCTACATGGGATCAATTCCAGTTATCGGAGAGTTAACCATGAAGGTGGTATACCAGTCGACGACCGTACAGGGTACATTGACCGTCGTGGATTGCCGAGGTCCGTGTTTGTGCGGAAGAGAATTGATTCAAAATTTGAATCAACGTGATGTTCCTCTTTTGAGCCTGACAGAGATCCCAAAATATTCCTGTGGCCAACAGGAAGGTCTCCAGTGTCTACTGGACGAGTACGACGACCTCCTCTCTCCACAGCTTTGAGTCATTCAGGGACCACGTGCGCATCTGTACCTTAAGGGTAAAGCAGCTCCAAAGTTTTGCAAGGCAAGATTTGGCCTTATGGGAGAAAGTATCCCTGGAGCTAGATAGGCTAGAACAGGCTAGCATTATTTCACTATTTGCGCACTCTGAATGGGCTACATTCATTGTGCCGGCTCTAAAAAAAGGTGGAACCGTATCTATTTGTGCGGCTTTTAATGTAAAACTGAATTCAGCTTGTGCATTAGAACAGTATCCGCTCCCGGTTATCGAGAACACGTTTGCTTCTCTAAATGGCTGTGACCGTTTCAGCACACTGGACTTGCGGGACGCGGATAACCAAGTGCCTCTCGATGAGGAATCGCGGAAGCTTGCTCTTATCAACACGCATCGTGGCCTCTTTTGCTATGACCGATTACCATTTCGAATAGCCTCAGCGCCCATTATCTTTCAACGCAAGATAGAATGTATCCTCCAAGGCCTTCCAGATGTGCAAGCCCATTTGGATGACGTTATAATTTTGAAACAAATCACTAATGGTGAAACAAAATTTAAACGCCTTTTGCAGCGCTTCCGAGTGTACAGGGTGAAGTTGTCCAAGGATGAGTGCAAATTCATGCAGGAATCGGTCATCTACCTGGGTCATCAGATTGACGGAGAGGGACTGCACCAACAGAAAAGAACCTTGAGGCCATTACTGTGGCTTTGTGTCCTAAAAACATGAGTAAGCTGCGCTCATTTATTGGCATGTTGAACTTCTACAGCGGATTTCTACCACAAATGTCCACACGGCTATTACCGCTGTATCAACTTTTAGAGAAGTGTTGTCGTTGGGTGTGGGGCCCGACAAAAGACGAGGCATTTATCAAAGCAAGGAAAGCTTTAACAACAGAAAACGTGCTTATAGATTTCGACCCAGCGAAATAACTGCGCTTGGAGTGTGACGCACCACCGTACGGCGTTGGGGCCGTGTTGTTTCACCATGTAGGAAAGGAGGACAGGCCAATTGGTTTCCGCTCACGTACCTTAACTGCTGCGGAAAACAATTACTCCCAGCTGGAACGCGAGGCGCTTGCTCTCATTTTTGGTGTGTCCAAGTTCCGCGATTACCTTTTGGGCAGAGAGATTACCTTAATCGCCGACCATCTGCCACTCCTGGGATTGCAAAAGCCCGGCCGGCCGACCCCGCCATGGTTGATGCAAGGATCCAGCGTTGGACACTGCTGCGTTCGGGCTACCAGTACAAGCTGGACTACCAGCCTGGTACATTAATGTTCAACGCAGATGCCTCAAGCCGGTTACCGCTACCGACGTCTAAGCAATCATACAGCTCAATGGACCTTCCGCAGTATGTCTTAGCACTGCATCATTTTTACGAAGGGACCGTAACCATCAGAAAGCTGAAAGACTTAGTTGCCGGCGACGACGTACTCCCAAAAGTTAAAAGATACATCGTAGATGGATTGCCAACGAGCCGAAAGCTCCTGGAAGTCGAATTACAACCATTATATGACAAAAAGCTCGAGCTCTCAGTAGCACAGGACCTGGTGTACTGGGGTCACCAGGTCGTGATTCCAGCAAATGCGAAGAAACGACTGCTAAGCCTGCTTCATGAAACCCACCAGAGAGCTTCCTCAATGAAAGCGGTCGCGCGGTCAAAGTTCTGGCGGCCTCGTCTTGACAAGGCGATTGAAAGCCAGGCGGCAGTTTGTAGGAAATTTTTCAAGCTATGCCTATGCCAGGTGCTAAAGAGCCAGCTAATTGACCCGAGACCAGGGAAAATAGGTCAAGAAAACGCATTGATATTTCTGGACCAATAAAGAAAAAAATAATACTAAGTGTTGTCAATTCGCACATCAAATAGATCAAAGCCGTACCATTGTCCCACGTGACCACTGAATCAACGATACCAACATTACGTATGTTGTTAAGCCTCTGTGGAATTCCGCGCACATTGGTGTCAGATAACATAACTCAGTTCACACGTTAAGAGTTTAAGAAGTTTGACACGATGAGCAATATTTTGCATCTTCGAACCGCTCAATTCCACCTGCAATCCAACGGTCTGGCAGAAAGGCCGTGCGCACCGCCAAAGACAAGATCAAGAAGATGCGAGGCGAAAACTTTGAAACTAACCTTGTTCGGATGTTGTTCAATTATAGAAGAACGCCATAAGCCTCCGGAAGATTCCCGTCGAACGTCCTGCTGGGCTATCAAATACGCTCGAGGATCGACACCTGCTTTTTATTGGTTGCACGGGACGCTAGGAATGATGGCCCCAGATGGAATTTTGCTGCTGTGGATCCTGTGTATTTTCGCAACTACGGTGATGGGGACAACTGGACGCCTGGCCAAGTCAAGTATACCTCTGGGTCGCGAATGCTGACTGTCTCAACACCATCAAAGGTGGTACATCTCCACGCTGACCAAGTACGGAGAAGGATAAAGGAAGAAAATCACCTACTAGACCAGCAGACCGGTACGCGTCCTTCGATAATATCATCACCGTTGGCGATCACAAACGATAAAAGCCACCATCCAGACGCGCCGACGGCGATACCAGTGGAACTGCAGGAAGAAGCGACGTTGTGGTGTTCAAGCAGGACCCGAAAGCCCGTCGACAGGTTTCCCTTCTAAAAAGAAAGTGTAATGCCTGCCGAGTATAGGAATCGAGGTGTATGAAGGCAACAGCAGTCCAGTGTGATGCGGAAGCAGTGTTCAACAAACGCGGGCCAAATCGTTCCTGCTTCGTTCCTGCTTCTGCAGAAAGCGCATGAAGGGCCGGCACGCAAAACGCGCTGGGCTCGCGCTTTTACATTCTATCATTATCGGCCGTTGGGTTTGTGGGACGGCCGATAATCATTAGGTTGATCATGGTAAAGTCCCTTGATAAAAGCGTTTTTCACAAGTACCGCCAACCATTGTTGTGGAAGCGCTCGAGAAACGTGCCATGAGCGGGTGCTCCGCCGCCATTCGCTTCCAAGGCCCGCTCATTTCAGTGCTGCGCCGCCATTTGCTTCCAAGGGCCGCTCGAGACATGGGCCTCGTGCACTCGCGCATTTGACGCTACTTGCAAGACAAGCGCAAACACATCGAGGGGCTTTAGATCATGGCTAGGGTGCCTGCATGTCTGTCTGTCTCAGGGTGAAGACATCCATTGTTGCACTGAATGTGCCAGCGCGTGACGCTCTCGCGCACTCGGTGCATGACTTGGGCGGTAAAATGGCGTCTATGCATTAGCCAAAGCTACGCGCTCGAGCTGAGTGACACCGGATTGCGCGCACTTCAAAAGGCATGAAAAACAATTGAGCGGAAAAATGGCTGAGATGTCACCACTCAAGCAAAGGCGCGCGTGTGTATGAAGGCACTCTAATCATGGCTGCGCCCAAGCGCCACCTAGACACTGCCACACGAGAATTGTAGAAAACGCAGCGTAATGTTATTGTTTTCCACGAACGTTTCTTGTGTATTTCGTAATCATGTTTGTCACGCGCAAAGCCCGTGAGTATCTTTTCTTTTCCTTTGGTCATGTGGTTTTTCGCTTTGGCACGTGGCGTTCGAACCTCGTCTTCTTCAGAGCAGATAAACCTCGGAGTCGTTCAGCCACCACCGGACGCCTGTCCTACTCGCGACGGGTTCAGCCACGTCGTAAGAGTAGGTGGCCTCACTCAGTTTGTTCTGTGATGTAGGTGAAGGTTCTGCGCGCGACCTTGAAGAACAGGATGTTCATTGGTTTTGTGGAGGTTCTATTTCTTTTATATAAGGAGTTTGGTTGAATAAAATTATTAGCTCCGTTAGAGACGCTCTTTGTTTCTGTTACTTTCTTTTCAACTGTAAAAAACTGTCCTCGTGCCCCAGTCTCGGTTTAAAACCATCATAGTAAACTTCCACCAGCTCGCCTGCGCACTGACAGTAATTTTGACAAAACTATATTGGTTAAACGGCAGCAGGTTTGAATTTTCAATAAAGCTGGACATCACAATACAGAAATACTGCTGTAAAATTTGTTTTTTTTTTATCCTAAAATATCCTAAATAAAAAGGTAATGATGTCTATCATTACCTTTTTTCCGTTCAAAACAGAGGTCTTCGTTTTATTTACTCTGACTACTCCCCATACGCTAGCATATCAGGATTACGCAAATCAGCTAACCTTGACTTACTTTCTTTACGTCGAAGGGTGTCACGTCTCACTCTTCTTCACAAAATCTTTTACCACAACAACCATCTAAAAGATTCTCTACTATCACCTCCCTACCGCATTTTCCCTCGTTTTGACCACTCATGTAAACTGCGCTCAATTACTTCGTCATCTGTCTCTTATAAAATGACGACTTTACCATCTGCTATTGACGATTGGAACTCATTACCTGACCTCATTGTAAACATGACTGACACTAACAAGTTTGCTGCAGCCGTTAACCTCTTTCTTTCTGAAATACAAGTATAGGTTACAGCGTGTTTTTTATTAACTATTTTTGTTGATGTTTTTATTGTGTTCACTCCCTTGTATAATGCCCCCTGGGGCCCTCAAGGAAAATAAAGGATGATGATGATGTAGGGGTGTGCGAATATTAATATTTACGAATACGAATCGAATACGAATCGTTAGCTTGGAATATCGAAATGAATATCGAATAGTCGAAGGCAGGTGCATTTATTCACAGCATTTTTATTTTCACATGTCGCAGCTGCAGTTAATTTTTATTTTTATTTTTTATTTCTTTTTGCTTTTAAACTGCAGAACTGCAGTTGATTTTTATCGTGACAACTTGTAATCCTAACAAGAATAAAGACACAAAAAACAAAAATGTCTAGATGCGATGAGATTACAAGTTGTCATGTAAAAAAATTAATTGCTGCACATGGTCACGTAGGAGGCGCTCTCTTCGAGCGGAAACTACACCTCCAGCCACAGAAAAAACTCTCTCACTCGGCACTGAAGTGGCAGGTGTTGCCAGGTATTGGATGCAAAGCTTCGTCAGACTCGGATATCTCAAAAGAATAATGAACCGAAATCCGGATTCTACAAAGCACGGCGGCAGAATTGTGCAACGGGATGCTACGAACCCCAAAACATCACTCATACAGCGATATCTTGAGCGGATGACCGTATTTTTCGAAAAAAAGGCGCATTTGGCAGGTATGTTGACGTCTTGTTTAGTCGAGAAAGAGAGGGGACGGCCTTGCGTCTTCTCCTCCTCGCCGCATTGAGGGGGCGAAGCGAAGATAGGAGGAAACGAGATATGTCCGCATTATGCGCCTCGTCGGCCTCATTTAATCTCGACTTCTTTTTCAAAAATACGGCCGTTCATTCGAGATATTGCCTCGCGAGTGGTGTTTTAGAGATTGTAGCGTCCCACCCGATGCTCCTGCATTGTTTTGTGAAATCCCAATTTCGGTTCACCATCTCTTTAAGCACCCGACAGTTCGCTACCACTCACTCGGATCACTCTCTCTCTCTCTCTCTTTAGCAGTGCCGAACGCACCCTACTAAATAAAGAACAAGAAGTTTTGCAACTCAGGTTAGCAGTACCGAAAAGCGTGACGGCCAGTCAAGAGAGAGCCGGGCGATATCGAAAGGGCGTCAAAAAGACAGGGTCCTCATCAGTGTTGCGGAGTTGCCACTCCGGAGTTGGAATGATTCCGGAATCATTCCGCATTTTCGCGACCCGGGAATGGAATGGGAATGGAATGACGGCAACGTTGAGGGGAATGGAATGGGAATGGAATTAGATGCCTTTTGCCCGGAATGGAATGGGAATGGAATAAGCCCGGTTCTTTACATTTTTTTTTTTTTTTTTTTTTTTTTTTTTTACGTTTAGCTATACCGAGCCAGTCAGGAAGTTGGTTGTTCAGAAATAAAATGAGCGGAAAATTGCGAACCCGCGTAAAGCCCTAACAGACTTATACGCAAAAAACAAAAAAGCAATACAAAAGACAAGCGTCAAAGCAAAGAACAGAGGGGGGAGGGGGGGGGTGGCGGCGGTGGCGCCTTTCACCAGTGAAGTTCAACACATATCCGAATGCGTCTGCGCCTGTAATATCGCACGGCTCAAGGGTACGTCATCAGCCGACGTGAACGTGACCCGCTGCTCTGGTGATCCAATACCCAGGAAGGAGGCCAGACGTGGCCTCGCTGTGCGGACCCAGACTTCGTACACCTGCGACTCGTCTCGAGCGCGCTGTTTGTCGGAGAGCTCGCACGTGTGCCGGCCATCTCAGGTCGCAATCCACGAGGTCTCTGTTTGAATGATGCTGGGCGGAACTTGAAGACTGCCCTTCATGCCTTGGAGGCGGAGAGTCGGCAGGAAGGACCGTCATAACAGGGATGCCACCGTATCGATTTTTCAACCGTAACAGAAGATAGGACATGCGCTTCAGGATGCTTCAAGTGGTCCACTTTTCTCGAAAATTTCAAATGCAACTGCCTGCATGGTCTTCAACGTGGTCACCTACAACGAAAGTACGTATGCTCCTTTCATACAGCAGCGTGGGTAAAGTTTCATGTTCAAGGCAACACCTACAGATTCAAGAATACTAGTTTATCCGACCGTGACGTCATAGGATCAGTGCTGACAGGGGCGCCCTTATTGGACGGGGAAGTGTTGATGTTCTGATGGAATTTATTTAAAAGTCGAAGTCTTTTCGCATCACTGGCCAGTCAGACAGGATGCCAGGGAAGGGACCGCGGTCAATCCTTGATGGAACGTTTTTCAAACTCATTGACTTGAGGACTCTTCGTCCGGAATCACTACCTTCAAGGCGAAGTGCCAAGCTTGCAAACAAGTGATTTCGGAACCAAAGAAAACAAAAAAACAACTTCCACTTCAAACTTAAAGCCTCATTTCAGTTGGCGTCTCAAAGAAATTTGAAAAACGTATTGCATTATCTTGCATTATCAGTATTTATATTTAAATGCATTTCCGATACGTATCGCGATAAATTTGTACAGATATATTTGAGACTTGAGTATCAGGATCTTAGCTACTGTTTTCATCTATCCCAGTATTTGTATTTCCAAATACATTTTCGAATATTTCTGCCCAACCCTGCAACGTAATGCAGCTGTCAAGTGACACTTTTATCGTTTAGGAATTAGAGGAATGGAATGGAACGATTCAGCCATTCCAGGAGTGGGAATGGGCTCAGTGTCCCCATTCCTAGGAGTTGAAAGGAATGGAATTATCGAAAACTCTAATTCCCCGGAATGGAATTGGAATGGAATGGGGGTGCCCATTCCACAACACTGGTCCTCATTTTAGTCATCTCAAGTTGATTCCCCAATTTAAGGAAGGTAGAGAAGACCTGGATGCTTATCTTCAGCGATTCGAACGAACGGCAGCGGAACTCAGATGGCCCGAGCAGAAATGGGAAACCACGTTAGTTTTGTGCTTAACTGGCGAAGCTTTGACAGTAGTTCGCCGCCGGTCACCGACATACGCGCTGGATTATTCACGTGTAAAGCTGGCGCTGTTTCAGAAAATTCTGTAAGCAAAATAGACATAGAGAAAAATTTTGAGAGGCACAACACGAAGGCGATGAAACCAGGAAGCATTTCGCCGCTTGGCTAGTCAGGTATTTAGTCTGGTTAATGAAAAGTGCGTGTGTGGACAAGCTGTATCAAACTTTTCGGGTCAGAGCACTCATCGAGCAGTTTCTGTTGAGCTGTACAAGTCGCTTGTCTCTTTTTCACCACGAGTTAGACTGCCAAACGTTAATGAGGTTGCTTCCAAAGCTCATATATTTTTAAGGCCCAGACACCAGCAGGTGCATGCATACGTGGGACAGCTGGCGAAGGAGTCGACCCTGTACATTACAGCCAGAACGACGCGTGGTGGAGGCAGAAAAGTCCTGCGATGCTACATCTACAATAAGTCAGTAGATACTAAAAAATTCGTTGCAGTTAGAACCAAACATTTACCTACGCAATGCCAGAATTATCATATTTAGCTTAGAGTTTATTGCTAAAGAATGCCTGAAAAGTCCACCTGCCACATTTAGCCTAGAAAACGACGCCAAGCCTGAAGGCCGCAGCGTTCCGAAAACTTCGAGTCTCCGGCGATTTCTTTTCAATAACCTTATTCACTACCACCATTGCGGAGATGGTGACTCAGGAATTACAAATAACTTGGAGCACTGATAAGAATACTCACGTAAGCAAAATTACTTTTCTTGTTTTGTTCACAGGACTTAGCCTGACGGAGTTACAATCCTTCAACTAATTTATTTTACAATATTTACATAATAAGAAATTTGAGGCGTTTGTAACTGCGCCGGTGGGTGCTGGAGTCCGTCGAACCAGCAGCTGGAAGCACGAGCCGCCTTTCACGCGCCACTTTGTCGTTTTCTTCAGCGCCTTGTTGCCAGTCGCTACAAGGTTCCCCCCCTAGCGAGGAGGTCGGTGAAACGAGAGGTGTTGACGGTGTTGCAGCAAGTGCAGCAATAACCTTTCCTGAAATGTATTCTAAGGAGGTGCTGGGTAGATGTGCTGGCTTGATACGGTCTAGCAATATGATTCCTTGCGACCTCTGATGGCCAAAGTCAATGTCTTTTCATTTAGTTCAAGCACCGGGTAAGGTCCATCGTTGGGGCACTGTAGTGGGCGTCTGACGGTGTCGTTTCACATGAGCTCATGACTGCAACGTACGAGGTCACGGCTTACGAAGACCTTGCGTGATTGTATGCAGGGTGCGGTTGGTTGCAGATCTTGTAGAAGTGACCTTAATCGGTTTCTGTAGCTCTCGTAGTCCGTGTCGCTTGCGTTATGGTTGCTGTGAAAAAATTCGCCGGGTAATCGAAGGGTAGAGCCGTCCACCAATTCAGCGGCGCTGCATTTTAGTTCTTCACGCAGGGAGATGCGGATGCCCAAGAGCACTGGTGGTAGGACTTCGGTCCAAGAGCTTGATGAGCCATGCGCTCGGATGGCAGCTTTTATTTGTCGGTGGAATCGCTCCACGAGCTTATTGGATGAAGGGTGGTATGCCGTTGTTTTGATGTGGTGTATACCGAGGAGGCCTGACAACCTGCGAAATAGGTGACTTTCAAATTCTCTCCCTCGATCTTTTGTCACTGTTGTTGGTACACGGAAACAGCTGATCCACATGGAGATGAATGTCTGTGCGACTGTTTCTGCAGTCATATCCTTCATGGGCATTGCCTCTGGCCAGCGGGTGAAGCAGTCTACGCATTTGAGGATGTATCGGTAGTCTTGAGATGGAGGTAATGGTCCGATGATGTCGAGATGGACGTTGCTGAGTCGAGAGTCGGGTGACTGGAAGGTACCTATGGGTGCGACAGTGTGACGATGGATCTTGGCTGGTTGACAGTGTCGACATGTAATATCGGTTTTCATCCTCGGCCAGACGTAGCGAGCAGAGACTAGTCGTTGTGACGCTCGTGTACCAGGGTGGGAGAGCGAGTGGAGGGCATCAAAAACGGCTCGTCGGAACTGTGCCGGCACGTATGGTCGAGGCCGGCCCATAGAAGTGTCACATACAAGTGTTTTGTCGCATGCAGGAATTGCTATGTCTTGCAGGACCAGCGCTGTAGAGGAGGAGCGAAGATGTAGAAGTTCCTGGTCAAGTCGTTGCGCAGTAGCCAGTTCCTGAAAGTTGATGATCGGCTGAGAGTTGTTGACGTTGTTGAGACCGATCCGAGATAGAGCGTCAGCTACGGTATTTTATTTGCCTTTTATGAAACGGATATCGCTGGTGTATTCCGCAATGCAGGCCATATGCCGCAATTCCCATGGTGTGTATGGGGAGCTGCTTGATGTAAGGGCGGACGTCAAGGGCTTATTATCTGTCATGATGTGAAATTGACGTCCTTCTAGAAAATGGCGAAAGTGTCTCATGCCAAGGTAAACGGCTAGACGCTCGCGCCTGAACGTGATTCGGTCGGCGTCATTTGTTTTGAAAAGAATGAAAGGGGTCGCCAACCGGATTCGGTAAACTGCTGGAGTACTGCTCCCACTGCTCCATTGGAGGCATCAGTTACAAGAGAGAGGGCTGCGTCAGGTTTCTGATGGGTCAACGTCGTAGCATCAGCAAGCTTGTGCTTGATTGTTTGGAACGATTCAACTGCAGCTTCGTTCCGCTCGAGTGGTATGGGTTTCTTGGGATTTCCAGTGAGGAATCGGTTGAGTGGCTGGAGGATGGCTGCACAGTTTGGAATCTCCTGTAGAAGTTGACCAGTCTTAGAAATTCGCGAAGTTTCTTTGTTTTTGGGGCTGCGGAAATTCTCGGATAACGTGCACTTTGTCCTGTAGAGGACGGATGCCATGTTGGTCTACGCGATGACCTAAGAAATCCAACTCGGTAACGCCAAATTCGCACTTAGTGGCGTTCAGGACGACGCCGTATTCCTGGAGGCGGAAGAACAGTTGGCGAAGATGAAGTTCATGTTCCTCGTGGTTTTTACTCAAAAGTAAGATGTCATCGATATAGGTGAAACAGAAGGTCAACCCACGTGTGACTTGGTCCATGAAACGCTGAAACGTTTGCGCGGCGTTTCGCAGGCCAAATGGCATGCGCACGTACTCAAACATGCCGAAAGGTGTGGTTATGGCAGCTTTATGAATCTCAGATGGGTCGACTGGGATCTGATAAAACGCCTTCACAAGGTCTATCTTTGTGAAGATTATCGATGCGTGCAGCATTCCAGCGAAGTCTTGAATGTGGGGAATCGGGTACCGATCGGGTACAGTGACCTTATTGAGGGCTCTGTAATCCTCACACGGTCTCCAGTCGCCAAACTTAGGTGCCATGAGCAGGGCACTGGACCACACGCTGGATGATGGACGGATGAATCCGAGTTCCAGCATGTGCTTGGATTCGTCCTTGGCAATCTTGAGCCTGTCCGGTGCGAGGCGTCGCGGCTTGGCAAAAACTGGAGATCCGTGGGTGTCAATGCAGTGACTAATGGTGTGCTTGATTGGAACCTTGGTGTTGCATGGCTTCGTTAACGTTGGGAATTCCTTCAAGAGGTTTCGCCATGGAGCAGCAGTCTGCAGAGGTTACAAGGTAGTGCTGAGTGATGATGCCTTAGAGAGCACTCCTTGGATGCTGAAGTGCGTTGTTGAGTCGAGTAGAAGTCGACGCTTGACATCCAGCACAAGGTAGAAGTTACGGAGAAAATCTGCTCCAAATGATCGCAAAGCGTACGTCAGCCACCAGAATTACCCAGCGGAACACGCGCCGGAGGCCGAGATCGAGGGTTAGTGATCTTTGTCCATATGTTTTGATCGCCGATCCATTGACCGCTTGTAGCGGCTGAGTTTGTTGTCGGTGCCCACGTTCCTCCAGCGTAGGAGCAAAGATACTCACCTCGGCCCCGGTGTCTACAAGGTATTGGGTTTTTGTTTGGCGATCAGTGACGTGGAACAAACGGCTGATTGCGGTTCCCGCTGCACTGCCGTCTTCAGTGAGTGGGCGAAGTGTTTTCTGGAAAAGCACATGGTGGGGTGCATTTTCTGGCGTCGTGTCCAAATGATTGGTGGTACCAGCACCAGTTGTTTGAACCGCGAGATGTGCTACGTCGACGTGCTCGAGATGTGTGTGGGGAGGATGACCTTGAAGGCCGCGAATGTAGGTCTCGCAAATTCCTCGTCAATTGGTCAACTTGCTCCGAAAGCCTCCTGTTCGATTCAAGGAACTCAGAAAACTTCTCCTCAAGAGAAGGAGATGCTTGCGACTGGGCAGCTGCTGGTGCGTTTTTGTGAAACGCAGAAATTCAGAGATTGGAAACGTCCATGATTTTATCTGCCGTCTGGGCGAGGGTTTCCAATGGCTCCGCTAATGTTGACAGGATCATGCGGACTTGTTGAGGAAGTCTTTGAAGGAATAATTCATTGATGATGGACGCGTTGAGTGTTTCGACGCGGTCTCCCAAAAGCTGGTGCATTCTGCGGAAGAGCTCGGAAAGTTTCCTGTCGCCCAGCCCTTCTGCGGTCAGGAGCTGCTGAATGCGCCGTTGCTGAGACTCTCTTGTCTTACGAGTTAACTCGGTTTTTAATTTGTCATATGGATTGTTAGTTGGAGGCGCTCGGACTACGTCCCGTTGATGCTAGCGATGGACTGCGGGAGGGCCGCAACGGCGTAGTCGTATTTCGGGATTTGCGTTATGCTTTTTGTTTTTTCGAAAAATGGATTCAATGGTGATGAACCATAGTTCGCGTCGGTGGTCCAGAAGTGAGGTAGTTTGACCGCGGCAACGGCCGGAGAAGGGGACCGGGTGCTGGTGTATGTGGATTCGGTAGCAGGCAGGGACTTTACCTTTGTTGCTGAAGTCCGGGTCACCACTTGAAGGGGTTACAATCCTTCAACTAATTTATGTTGCAATATTTACATAATAAAAACTTTTAGGCGTTTCTAACTGCGCCGGCGGGTGCTGGAGTCCGACGAACCAGCAGTTGGAACCACGAGCCGCCTTTCATGCGCCTCTTTGTCTTTTTCTTCGGCGCCTTGTTGCCAGTCGCTACAAGCGCGATTCACGATCAATTTGATCAGACGGGTGGTTAAAAAAGCAATGACATTGTGGAATCTCAATTCTTATACTCCGTTTCATACTTAGCGTGCAACGCTGTAAAAGCTACTGGCGCGAGCGCGTGGCTTCATCTATGGTTTTGTTTGCGCGAGGACGCGTGCAAATGATCAACGAGATCAAGCCCCATGCTCGCGCCAAAAGCTTTGAAAGCGTTGCACACTAAGTATGGAACAGAGTATAGTAAGTCCTCAATATAAGTACTGCCTACTAATACCTACATAATAAGCATACTAAGACGTGTCGTGTGATATCTACTAAGATTTTAAATTAATATAACAAAACTTGTCCATTACTATCCCAAGTAGTACAAGGGGTGGGGCCCACGTGGGCAAAGGGGGCTCGGACAGCCCATACGAAACCCACATTGTTACCACGTGGGCGTGTTTGATAGAATGTCCAGCGCAGCGCCAAGCGCGAGGCGCGTGCTCTTTAACTCCTTTTCCTTTACAAGCTGTACATATATACAACGATACTACAGCTCTATAAAAGAGTCTGTGTCTCACATCTTCCCTTTTCTAACAAGGAAGTCAGGTGGCGTAACGTTTTGGTCGAATAACACATCTTCCACTTGTCGTGTGTGTGTGGCTCGTGTCGGTACATGCAGGAACGAACAGAGGTACATTCGGTGTACTTTTTCGACGATGGGTGGTTTCGGCGGTCGCTTCAGGCATCGGGACTAAGTGTGTCCTGTTGCGGCGAACGGACGTATCGCCAGTGTCCACCCAGTATGATCTCGGCTCCTCAGCTGACCTGTGGACAGTGCCGAACTTCTCGAGGTCCACTACCCAGACGTCCGTATCGACGTTCAAGTCAGGAAGATTTCGCACCCCATGGCGGGAATCAAACCAGAGTTTCTGCTTCTTCCTGCTTTCTTCTTCGTGCGCCCTTAGTTTCTCTTTGTCTGGGAGACGAGGAAGCAGGCCGTTTGAAGAAGTTGGAAGAGTTGTTCTGATTCTTCTACTAATTAGTAACTCCGCAGGTGAGTAACCGTTCTTGAGGGGGCTCGCCCTGTAGGTAAGAAGGGTCTGGTACGGGTCTCCCGACTTTTTCAGGGATCCTTTGATTATTTTTACAGCAGCTTCTGCTAGACCGTTACTTTGTGGATAGTGGGGACTTGAAGTTGTGTGTCTAAACCCATATTCTTTCGCAAACAATGCGAACGATGAATCGGGTCCTTTGGAAAACTGTGGTCCGTTGTCACTGATGACTACCTCCGGTATGCCGTGTCTTGCAAAGATGGACTTGCAGTGTGTGACGACAGCGTTGCCAGTCAAGCTAGTGAGCTTCACTAACTCGGGAAACCTCGAGTAGTAATCAGTGACAATCAGCCACCACGACCCTCCAAGAAAGAAAAGGTTCATGCCGACCTTTTGCCATGGTCTTTCTGGAAACTCCGTGGGCTTCAGTGGCATTTTCCTGTTTCCTTTCTGTTGGAAGCAAGTCCGACATGACTTTACCAATTTCTCAATGTCAGCGTCGATTGTTGGCCACCAGACTGCGTTTCTTGCCCTCGCGCGGCATTTATCTATGCCAAAATGGCCTTCGTGCAGAATGCGAAGAGTTGCTTCCTGGAGCTTTTTCGGGATGATGATTCTGATGCCATGCATAAGGACGTCTTCGACTTCGGTGACATGGTCTTTATGCGGCCAGAACTCCTTTAGGCAAGGCTGCAGATCACGATGACTTGGCCAGCCTTTTTGTGTGAAAGAGCGGAGTTGGCGGCAGGACTCATCTTCTTCTTGTTCCCTTTTTAGCTCTTGCAACGAAGGGGGAGCAACTGGCAGCGTTGAAAACAGCTGGTTTATGTAGCCTTCGATCTCTTTTTTCCAGCTCGTTGTCTTCGATCTTTCCTTGCAGCGGAGACCTTGACAAAGCGTCAGCGGCGGAGATGTCTTTGCCTGGAATGTACATGATTTTAAAAGCGTACCGCATTAAGCGCATGCGCATCCTCTGCAGTCGAGGTGTCAGGTCGTCAATCGCTTTCGACCCAAACAGCGAGACAAGAGGTTTATGGTCCGTTTCCAGGCAAAACTTAGTTCCTCAGACGTAGTCGTGAAACTTCTCGCAGGCCCAGACGAGAGCAAGGCCTTCCTTTTCGATCTGAGCGTAACGGCGTTCAGTCTCGGTGAGTACTCGGGAAGCATAGGCAATGACAGCGTAGCGACCGTCGTCTTGCTGCTGACGTAGGACAGCGCCCAGGCCATACGAGGAGGCATCCGCCGTGACTTTAGTTGGTCTCTTCGGGGAGTACATCGCGAGGACTGGATCTGATGAGAGTAGTCTTTTCCAGTTTGAGAATGCTTTTTCCTGCGCGGTCTCCCAGACGAACTCTAGCTTTGATGACAACATGCTTGACAGTGGTTGTAGCAACTCTGCCATGTTAGGTACAAAACGACCTAAGTAGGTGGCCATGCCCATCAGCCGTCGGAGTTCAGTCTTGGAGGTTGGCCTCGGCATCTCAGTGACTGCTTTTATTTTGTTCTCGTCAGGTCGAACGTGGTTGTTCTCAATGATGTGCCCCAAGTACTGTATCTTCGTGACGCCAAACTGGCATTTGTCTCTGTTCAGGGTCACGCCTGCGTCTCGAACTCGCTCTACAGTAGCGCGGAGTCGTTGCTCGTGCTGTTCCTTCGATGATCCCCAGACAAGGATATCGTCCATGTGGCAAGCAACACCTTCAAGACCCTGGAGAATGTCGCTCATGCGCCGTTGGAAGTGTTCCGGGGCAGAGCAGATACCAAATGGTAGGCGATTGAAGCAAAAGCGACCGAAGGGCGTGATGAAAGTGGTCAGCGCTTTACTCTTCTCGCTTAAAGGAATCTGCCAAAATCCTGACGTGGTATCCATTTTTGAGAACCAGGTGGCTCCTTGCAGCGTCCCAAGGGTGTGTTCCACCGCCGGAATGGGATGCCATTCACGTAGGACGAACTTATTGAGCTCTGTGTAGTCTACACAGATCCTCAGTGCTCCTGACGGTTTGGGTACCACCACCATTGGAGCACACCAAGAGGTGGGTTCTGTTACGGGGTTGATGACGCCGATTTCTTGCATCCGTAGAAGCTCCTCTTTTGTCTTCTCGTACAGAGGTAGAGGCACCCGACGAGGAGACGTGAGAGCATGTGGAGTGGCGTCAGGTCGAAGCAGTATGTCACACTCCTGTTGTAACTTGCCAAGACCTTGGAAGACCTCAGGGAAGTCTTTGTCGACGTTCAACACCGAAACAGAGTTGAGGGAGCTGAACAGACCCAAGCGATTGATGGCTGGCTTGCCAAGAAGAGCGGTGCGGAGTAGCGGAAGGATGTAAACGTCTTCGACGCTTTCTCGGCCGTTCAACTTGAAATGGAGTTTGGCCACCCCCGAGATGCAAAGAGCTTTTCCATCAGGTCCCTGAAGACGACGCGTTGTGGGCTTTAGAGGGATATGCTTGAAATGCTGATGGTACTGTCGTTCAGGAATGATAGTCTCGTCCGCCCCCGTGTCGATCTTGAAGATCAGTATTTTCGCTTCTACTTGCGGAGCGACTTCCCAGGTTGACGAGGCAGTTTCACCCACCAAACCAAGGAATCCTGGCTCTTTTTCGATTGTCTGCAGCATTTGCACCGACCGGCAAACAGTCGCATAGTGGCCTTTCTTTCTGCACTTTTGGCACGTGCCACTCTTTGCTAGACAGAGAGCTCGCGCGTGTCGCTCTTTACCGCACCAGCCACATGAGCGGGCTTGATTTTTCTTGCCGCTGCCTTTTGTGGGTTGATGCTGAGTCTTAGACGGTGGCTTGGCTTCGGAGTCGTGTTTAGCAGACTTGTTCTTTCTCACGTGTAGTGCATCCACGGCTGCAGTTTCTTTGGGATGGCCTTGACGGAGTTCTGCCTGTTGCAGCTGAACAGACTCGTTCTGACGCGCAACGGTGAGTGTCTTCAACAGATTGAGGTCGGGGTCTAACTGAAGAGTTTGCGACACCTTGTGATTCTTGAGGCCTACGACTAGCCTGTCTTGGATCAGTTCCTCGCAAAGTTCTCCGAAGTTGCAGGTGTCCGCTAGGGCACGGAGAGCTGTAGCAAAATCTTTGACGGACTCACCGTCCAGCTGGACTCTGGTGTTGAATTTCGCCCGTTCGAAGATGACGTTTCTTCGAGGAATGAAGTAGTTGTCATAGCTCTTGAGCACCACGTCGAAGTTTTTCTGCTCATCGGACGTCAACTTGAACGTGTTGAAAATGTCCTCTGCCTGGGGGCCCATGAGGTACACAGCGTGTCGACTTGACTCTCCCTTGGACGGTCGCAGAGTCCCGAAGCAGCGCGGTAGCGCAGGAACCGCTTCTTCCATTGAGGCCAGTCTGACGGCGATGAAATCGTGAATGGGTCAGGCGGCGTAATCTGGAACGAAGTCACGTTCGCTGGCGTTTGGCTTGGACGTTCCATCCGGTTACGGGGAGTCAGGTCTGTCGGCAGATGAAGAGCATAGGTCCGTAGTGAAGGCCGTAGAGGTTAAAGCCAGGTTAAGGCTTCAGGGCAAGGGCCCTTAGGGTGTGCTGACATGTCGTTCGGGAGGAGAGCAGTGGTCAGCACATCCCACTTCTGACACCATGTTTGATAGAATGTCCAGCGCAGCGCCAAGCGCGAGGCGCGTGCTCTTTAATTCCTTTTCCTTTACAAGCTGTACATATATACAACGAGACTACAGCTCTGTATAAGAGTCTGTGTCTCACAGGGCGAAGCGCGGGCATGCGCAATATGGGCGACCCACGCAGTGTTGCGGTAGCTCCCACCCCGGGTATGCAAGGGCAATTTCGGGCGCAGCGTGGGCATGCCCATCTTGAGCTGCCCATGCAATGCCATCATGTGTCTTACCTCGGCTCCGCGTGGGCATACCCAGCTTGGGCTGCCAATATAAAACACCGTAAGACACATCTCGGCTTATGGGGGCCAAAGGATTCACGGCGGCTAAGCGTGGGCGTGCCCGAGTTGTGTTGCCCATCTTAATTATATCCCCGTGGGTCCCACCTCGACTCAGCGGGGGCAACGTTTACGAAGGCGGGGGTTGCATTGTTGTAAACCCTGACCATGCAAAGTTTACGGAGTCGCAAGCCGGGCCCCACTTGGGCCCGACTTGCAAAACGAAAGTGGAACCCTCGCAGGGTGCCCAAGTGATACCCACGTCGGCCCCCCTTTGAGAGGCAACTTTAGCCTTGGTGGGCTGCCCAAGTAGGCCCTCATGGGTCCCACTGGGACAAACCATGTGGGATGCCCCAGTGGGTCCCCGGTGGTCCCACGGGAGAAGCCCAAGTGGGTGCCCAAGTAGGCTCCTTGTGGGTCCCCGGGGGCAGACCAGGTGGACAGCTCAAGTATGGCCGACTTGGTCCCGAGTTGTAAAACCAACGTGGGACACCCGTCGGCCCCCCTTTAGGAGCCTACTTTGTGCTAACTGGGATGAGCAAACATTTCATAATAAATACACTAAAACGTATCTAGTCCTGTCTACCTAAAGTAAAATAGTAGCTACGCACCTACCAGAATTAAGACTTTGAAAGTACAAAAAGAACACTTGCCTGAAGATAAAACCCCGAGCACCAGGTTTCCTTGAAGCCACTCTTCACCCGTTTGTATTTCTAGGCAACCGTAGAACCTAGGCAACCACAGGAAGGTTATATCAAACCCCTTTTTTCGAAGTTCGTACACATAAAAAAAAACACGAGTGTGTCACACTTTCATTCTGAATACCTTCCAGTTTGCGGCAGATGTTCAGCCTGACCTACTTGGCGCGCAGCGCAAGCGCACTATGGATTTATTTTTTTTATGATTGTCAAATCCAATTTCAAATCCTCAATTTGGGACCGGTACTGCAGAGTGATAACATTATCCAATGTGGGAATTAAACAAAGACATATTGCAACTAAGAATAATTTAAATTAAATGGAGCATAAAAAAATTATGAGCCATTCCACTTTGTGAAGGTGGATGACCAGCAAAGCTGTTTAGCACACGACACAGACGTGACACAGAATTTTGAACAAAGGTTTACGAAGACATTTATTGTTTCATCGGTGGTAATTCGGACAAATGATACGCACACACATTTATTGTTGCCTTGATCGGTGGTCATCATTTCGCGTGGACGACTATCGCCACCCCGAGAAGCCGGAGCAAATGGGACACGCGCGACGGTACCGCCACCTGTAGAGTGGAAGAAAAGGAAACTAGGCGCGCAAGCGCTTGGAATGATGACAAAGAGAAGGCGGTGCGAGCGTAGACATGGCCGACGCGGGTCGCGCAGCGGCAAATCTGAGAAAGCTTTATTATCTACCTTGATAGTCTGCTGATCTTGAAAATCTTGAAAACGGGGCGCCGTTTTGTTGAACGTCGTTCGCAGCGCGTGCTTAGAACGATGCTCGAGTACAGCTTTTTCAAGAATTTAAAAAGAAGCGAACACGGCTCGTGCAGAGCTTATAGCGATGCTCAAGGTTCGCGAGCGCACGGGTGTCCATATAAAAAAAAAAAAAAACTTTGACTCCACTGCCTGCGAGAAATGCACGAGGATGCAGATTCAACGTCCATTCCCCGCAACCAGCATCGCAGTTTTTTGGAAGACAATAAATGAAAGCAAGTTCTCTGCATGCGCTGTGCAACAAGGTCCAACAATATGGCGTCCCGTGAATACACCCAATCCACAACTTATCGACTGAATAGGCCTATTGCAAAAATACCCAAGCACAAAAGAGAATGCAGGCAATTGTGTTCCACGCGCCGCACGTGCCGGCTTCTGTCAGTAACTGTTCTAAGGCAGAAGCCTAAAGGAAATGGCATCTTGCACGCGAGTTCGTCACCGCCAGGGATGGGCAGTATTTCAAATACAAGTATTTGAAATACGTATTTTAAATACTTTGTGTATTTTGCATTTGTATTTAATTACAAATTGGATAATGTATTTGACGTGTGTATTTAAATACTAAAACGTGGGTATTTCAAATACAATTGTAATTAAATACACTTTTGTGGGCGAAAATACATCCCTCAAATTTATTGTCACTGTCCAGAGCAGGAAGAAAACTACGTTCTGCACCGAATGCAGTTTCTCTCAATCAAGCACAAGCGTTTAGTGACTTAGTGATTACGGTGCTAGTCCAGGGCAAGAACAGTGACAAAATCGACGTTCACAGACAGACTGGCTAAGCAAGTGCCTGTGACAACTTGGAATGCTTTCCAGCCTGATTTCCAACCATATTTTTGCCTGGAACATTCTAAATGCGTGGGTCGTCCAGATTTTCATAACTGGTGTGAGTTGCAACAATAAAAAAATCTCTAACTAGTGCTGCGCGTTTTGGTCGTCTCGGTTCTTTTTTGGTCTATACCAAAATGTAATCGACAAAAAAAGCTGCTTGAAGCTCTGTACTTTTTTCACCTATTACGTCCAAGCTGATTACATTTTTTTGTGATTATATTTATATTACGTTACTAGAGCCTCCCACACTAACTCCCGAGTGTGCGATGCGAAATTAAAATGAGATACCCAGAAACCCGTTGCAGGCGCCTTGAAGTCGCTGACGCAAATTGTTAGGAATGTATTTGGAAAAGTATTTGGAGGAGCCCCAATAAATTTGGTTATATTTGTATCTTGTACTTAAATGCTTTTTTGTAAATGTAATTAGATTTGTAATTAAATACATTTTTGACGAAGTATTTTGTATTTGTATTTCGATACATATTTGCATGTATTTTGCCCATCCCTGGTCACCGCTTTTAACGATTGCTCAGGAAATACTTTATTCCATGCCTTAGGAGACGTTGGAGTAAAAGGTCACTGACAGTATTTTTTTAATATAATTCTCTGTTAATCCACGTTCTTTACAAATCCCAGTACTGGTATGGATAATCTGTAAAGCAACCTTTCAGAGTTAAGTGCACTACTGGTTCACAAATCTAAAAAAAAAGAAATGATCGAAAGTCTTCCCACTTCCTTTCCTGGCTGGCATGCTTGGCAATATTTGATGCAATATTATTATGGACGAAAAGTGTCGGACAAGGAACAGTTGAAAAAAACTTAAAGTTTAGGGAGCAAACTTTAGCCAAAAGAAAAAAATTCGCTCCATCTTTGATCATTCTTCTGTGCGCGTTTGAAGGCAGTTGCTTTATAGGGTGTTTGGTGCTCTTAGTCAGGATGATGCCTAGGAAAGGCACCCTAAGTCTTTCAGTGCACAGGGTGGGTGGTGCTGTCAGTACAGGCGGCACCTAGGGCAGGGTTTTGTATTTAGACAGGTTACGTCAAATCTTTGTATTTTTCTGAAGCTCCGCGAGATTTCCTTCACTATCATCCGTATACAAAGCTTTGCGCTGAACTTTGTGGGTCCCAAAGAAAGGGAAAGAGCGCTATCATGCCCTTTCCACTCCTCGTTCCGCGAATTCTTTCCGCACTACCTATTTCTCCTTCCTCTATATTGTTCTTTCCGCTCCTCTCCACTCTCCGTGCTTTCTCCCACAAAACGCTTCTGATCCTCCCGCTCCTTTATGGTGGGTCCGTAGCTCAGTCATCTGCGCATCTCGACTTCGAAGCCGGTGTCCGGGGTTCGATTACCGTCACAACCGACCGTTTTGTTCAATGGGGTGTTTTCGTAGATCATTTTCCCACCTCTGCTACGCTTTCCGGAACGAAGACGCCACTACTGCGAATGCGCGGCGCTAACCTCTCCTGCAGAGTCCCGAATCCCGTAGCGGGTTGTGGAGAAGGTTGCGGGACAACGGAAACAATCTACGACAACTTCCTAATATCGTTTAGAGGTTGCGGACTGACCGGCCTACACATTTCTGTTTATACGGCTTCTGAGGTTGGTTGGCGCTATTAAAGAATCGCTTTAAAATACCGTTACTGGCGTCGAGGCCGTCATGGTCGGCGACACAACGGGATCGAGTGATACCGTAAAACTGCCTCGATGCAGCCCACTACGACTGATTTCATACACGCTCTACACCCAGGAGGGTTCTAAACTACACCACATGGTAAATAAAGAAAATACACTGCAACTTTTAGTGAAGTAAAAATGGTAAAATAAAGCCTAAATCCGGAATAGGATATCGGTTCATTCCTGTTAAAGCAGCGTGAGCTGCGAAATAAGTAACACATGTGGCTATGAACACTGAATTTTAGTTTGTTTCTTCAGTGCGTTCAAAAGAAAAAAAAAACTCGCGTTATGTTTTTTTATTTACTAGGATAAAATCCTAACTGGTTAATTTGTTAGCTAATTAACTAAAGCGTATCAGTTATCTTATTTTTTCTTTTGCGTTTTAGAATCATATTGTACCTAAAGAAGGGACTCTCATCGTCAAGAAATGAAGACTGGAGCACTGGGGACAAGAAATGTCAACCTCGAACAAAACTTCGAGCCGAAACTATAGGGAGGATAGCGTCACCGATTTCAACCTCTCCGTAGTGCGCTTTGCGTCGTACTCATGATGTCATATGCTGTACCGAAACTCGTGTTTGTGCTATTGCAGTCTGCTTCGCTTGCGGTGAAAATGAAGGGTGGAGAAATTGACGTTAGTGACGCGTTATGCGTGCTTAGTTTGGTTTGGAAGCCGCGTGCCAGAGTGACATTTCTCTCCTCAAAACGTAGACTTTGAGATTTTATTTCAAACTTTGAGGCCACTAATAGACCGCATTGGGAATGGAGGATCCTTTCTCGAAATACATCATGCCCAAACTATAGAAATTTAAAAGGTAGAATAGAGATTTTTAGTTAATTAATCAAGTAATTAACCCCTTCTTTTCTCTTCTTCTTGTGATCGCCATAGCCGGCAATATAACCAATTGCTGCGGAAATCTAAAAGCGAGCTTATTTTTTACTTCTGGCCTTAATATAAGTGCAAATCCCATACGCATGTGGAGATTCGATGCAATATAGTTTTGAAGTAATTTTACTACGACTTTTGTATAAATGAATGTTAAACCATTTTACTGAATAAGAAAATATCACCAGTCTACAAAATATGCCAAATGCCTCCTCCGCGGATACGGAGAACCTCTCGATATATTGAGTTTTATACAAGGCCAGTGTCTCTTGAAGAAGAAACAAGAAAAGCATCGGAGGCCATTGTAGCCCAGCTGCCAAATACTCGTTTACACCCGCAACCCGACCCTGGTGCGTCACTGCCTTATATTGAAGATCATTCATGGATATGCTGAGGTTTTTATCGCTGCGTCAAACTACGAGAGGTTCGTAGGTGGCCCTTACTACTCATCCTAAAGCTATCGACAGTTGAAGAGTCGGAAATGTACAACACCTCCAACTGTACTGATTAAACACTGTTGATTTGAAGCACAAGTCCCTGAAGTCTCCAAATTATTAATTTGCGAAATTGTAAAAAACAAAAAGCACTCTACGAGAACAGAATACTTTCAAGTGTTTTGTAAGAATTTCGTGATGGAACGATTTGGAAAGTTCAGAAGCATGTGCTGCAAGTTTAGCAGTGTTTAATCAGTACAGATAGAGGTCTTGCACCTTTCTGTCACTTTGGCAGCCGATTGCTTTTGCGTGAGTGGTATGGGCCACCCAAGGAGCTCTCGTAGTTTGACGCAGCGCTAAAAAGCCTCAGCATACCTATAGATGATCTTCAATATCAGACGGTTACTCACTAGGGTCGCCGTGCGGGTGTCCACGTGTTTTTGACTGCATGATTACAACTTACTTCGAGGGTGTTCTTGCTTCTGCTTCAAGGAACACCATACTTGTGTAAAACTCAATATATCGAGAAATTCTCGGTATCCGCAGAAAAGGCATTTGGCTTCTTTTTTTTTCTTTGTTCTCTGGTGATCACTTTCTTATTTGATGAAATGAATCAGCGCTCCTATATAAAAAATTTGTATCAAGATTGGAGAAAAACTTTATTGCATCAACACTCCACACGTGTAAGGAATTTGCATTAGGTGTTTTTCACTCAGGCCAGACGTAGAAAAAGACTTTGCTTATAGGTTCATTCAGCAACGGGTTAACTTTGGCGACTATGGCATTCACTAGTAAGAAGAAGAAAAAAACAATGGGTTAATTATTTAGTTAATTTTAACTAAAAATCTCTATTTCACCTCTCTTTTTTTTTTTTTTTTTTTTGGAGGGGGGGGGGGGGGCGTAATGTATTTTGAGAACTGATCGCTCTGTCTCAGTACGGTATACTGCAAGTTCGCGTTTACGTCCCTAAAAGCAGCGCTCAGTTCCGAACCTGTCCTTCGACACTCAATGACAACGCCAATATTGTCCTTCATACAGAGGTGAGCGGCTACAGACTCGGAGCAGGTCTTCCGCAACCTGACGCGTTCACCGTAGAAGACGTCATCGCTTCTGCAAGTCGCTCTCTGAGCAAGCCCGAGAAAAACTGTGCCATAACTGTAAAGGAATGTCTGGCTCTAGCTTCGGCAATCAGAAAGTTTCTTCCGAAAAATGACTCCGGGGCATTTTTTGGTCGCGACTGGTTATCATGTCCTTTGTTGGCTCGCTTCACTCAAAAATCTTTCCAGTCACCTAGGACGCGGGACACTCCCTTTGCAGCAGTACGATTTCACAGTAGTTTATAAATCAGGTCGCAAACACCTATACGTTTACGTTTCCCTCGCTGTGAATTGCCCTGACCATCAACGACCATGCCTCTTCTTAACATTGAGGCGAACCCACCACTACTGGCGCTGTTAGATCGTAGAGTGATCCCTATCCAACAAGGCCAAGACATGCAGCTACGCCACATTATTGCTCGAACAGAAGCAACCTTATTTACAAGAAATGCTCACTCCACACATCTGCTTCTTCACAATCGCTTAAAAATTATGTCTTGTAGCGTCGCAGTTGTACCGCGTCACTGGAATCGGTATATTTTAAATATTCACCATTCTCTACGTGCTTTGGTTCTCAACTCTCTCCACGACGATCAAACTGCTGCACACCTTGTTTTTTTGTTTTTTTTAAACTTACTGCCGTATGCAGGAACGATAGTTTTGGCCATGCGTGTTCACAGCTGTGAGCAAGAGGTTAACTCCTGTCTCATGCCAACAGCACAAATGTCTCACAACCACTCTCCTCGGGAAAATAATGCCGATTACCTGCCCAGGGAGAGTGGTTAACAATACCGCTTACCTGCCCAGGTAGAGGGAATCGATTCTTTGGATCGTGAACACGCGCAGTCGGCGGCAATTGATGGGTTGTGACAGCAGTGGAGCACCTGACATGTTACGCAGAAGCGGCGGTTTTCCCAATTGGCCTTGCCCCAGAGGTTGCTAATTTCTTCGTCCATACGTCGTTTTATGACCATATTTCGGATACAACGCCGACGGCTTTTCGCACAATGTGACAAGTAAGGCTTCTGCCTTAAAAACGCAAAAACAGACGCGCAGCGGTTATCGCTTGAGAATTTTTTTCCCAAACGGAGAAAGACTGCAAGTATTCTCTATGAGGCTTCGAGGTGCGTTTCGCCTCGAACCATAATGAGCTTACCTGTTAATTATCAGACACCACTTCTTTTCTTTTGTCCTGTAATTGTGACCCTTACATTGCTGAAGTGCATTTATCTTGTATCCTTCCCTTCCACATTTTCTTTCCTGCTTCTTTTACTCTCGTAGTCACTAGACTACTCCGCTCAGCCCCATCACTAATGTGTTGGTATTTAAATGTAAGCGTTCAGGTTCGGTTCATTCATTTTGTGTTTAAAGTTTTGTATACAATTGCCTCTATACGTTTCGTGTTTACTACGGATTCTCCATTTCAGTTCACCCTAGTTCAAAATTTAATGAATTATTTGCCCCTCTGCTCTGAAAGGACGATCATACCATATCCTCCTGCACACTAAAAATTTCAACACCCATGTTCGTGTTAAAAGGGTGTTTTTCCGAGCTCACACCCTTCCTACACCATTTTTACATGATTTTTGAATATTCAAGGGTGTACGGAAAGGCCTACACCCTTCGTACATGCTTTTTACACCCTACGGCTACCGAAATCGTGTTAAGAGGGTGTTGCGGTGGTACACCCATGATTTCCGAATCGTCGAACTCGGAAACCGCCGAATTGCAGACATACGCGCCGACAGCAGAAGTCAAGAAGCAGCCTGCTCAATTTAGAGGATTTCGTGAAGTTCAAGTAAGCACAATGGGCAGCTGACATCCAAGCCAAGCCAACGCTCAAGTTGTTTTCAAGCCAGATGAATGCCGGCGTTGTGTACAAGCTCCTTGGCTGTTTACGTGCAAGCGACCACGAAAATAGCATCGGTTACTCACGCACTTCTGCTCAGAATGGTGAGACCACATCGGTTCTATTATGATACATTCCGTCTCATCCTGAGATGTACTAAAGCGAAGGCTAGACGTGCGAGACGGTTCGGGCTCACAGCTTTACTGTGAGCCTGTACCGTAAAGGTCGGTTCCGACACTTGCGTTTGAGTGTGTTTGTCTGCGTTGCGTTTAGAACCGAAAACGAGTCACCGGCACATCTGTGCTTCGTATGAAGCGTGGATTCCAATTCAAAGAATCATCTTGGCACGCGATATAAGCAGCAGGGATGTCCTGGTTTCTCGCAGCCGCAACGCGGTCAAACGCAACTGTTTGAACCAGGCTTTACGTGGTTGTCCTGGGCTTGTCCCTCGCGCTTTATTCTTTCGATTTTAAGTATTCATTTTCAACTCGCTCGCTTTTACCAGTACTAGTAGATACTCAGGCTGCACGAGGGTTCGTGCAGTGCGACCATCTAGCGATGCTATGAGCTTGTGCCCGAGCCTTGGCTTTAATGCATCTTAGTGGGGAAGGCAATCATCGGGTATATATGACACACGGTGATGTCAAGTCTGTTCACGGCGGACTCTCGTGCTGTTCTGATTGGAGGAGAAGGGGCGTGTAAAAAATTGGCAAATGGAACATGGTTAGCGACAGCGCAAATATATGTTGGAAAAAGTTCAGAACGTTGAAGTGCAGCAGCCTGAAACTTTGGAGTTAAGCAATTAGAGAATCATTTGAAGACATCTTTAGAGGTTCAGCCTTCTCTCCCCCCACACCAATATCGAAGGCTGCTAGGATATTGGTTCAGGCTAAGCCCCCTGTCTTTCAGTCAGCGAACTCGAGCCGTTCCACCTGACCTTGTTATTTCATAACAGATATGTTAGAAAATGGAATGCAGATTTTCTTTACACGGCCAAAACATAAAGTGTTATCAAATAATACCTGCCATATTCATATTCTACATTTACAGACCGGGGCTGCCCCGCCTGTGGAGGGTGAAGATCGATGCGAGCAGCCTCGAAGCCCACCAACAGTGGCTGTGTGCTGAGAGCGAAAGCTGGGGCCTGATGAAGGCCAGATTGATCTTCGAAAGGATGCGACTGCCTGCAAATGGCTACATGCGTTGATATTGATGGGCATATAGACTGCACAGAATGCTTATCCCTACCTGATGGATGTTAGGAGGGTATGCATTCCATATTTTTTTACTGATCTCTACGACAATTGCTAAATTGCGCTTCCCCGCTCCGTGATTGCGGCTGCCGGACGACCATCTTGGGACACGGAAAATTAACCTTTTGGAGCGTTGCAGAGGCTGGCCGGCAGCGTGCTGCAGACATGTTTTTTGCTCGTTTGTCGTCATTGGGAGCGTTAAAGTGGCCCTGCAATAACTTTTTGACTGGTTTTTAATTTGAACCGAACCTGAGCACACTGAACGTAGTAATTTAAAGAAACTTTTCTCAAATTTCGCTTTATTTTAAAAGTTATAGGCAAATTAGACTTGCAAAAACAAGCAAAAAATAACATCCTTCATGACGTCGTAGGTCCTGGTTTGAGTGGCCGTGAAGTAGTGAGCTCATCGAGCGCTCACGGCTGCCGCACTCAGTGCCGACGGCTCGAGAGGGTGCCACTAAAGCACGTGTTGACTAGGCTGTATGAAGTGGGCGGACAGGGCAGCTCGCATTGCATTTGCCGCGCGATTAAAGACTAATTCGGCATAACACTTCATTGGCCACAAACGACGGTAAACACGGGGTAAAGATCGGTGTCGTCCCAATCCGGCTGACGCCTCAATTCGGCTATTGCCTCAATTCGGCTAGAAGTTTCAATTCGGCTGGACGTTCCAGTTCGGCTACATCCTCAATTCGGCTAGAAGTTTCAATTCGGCTGGACGCTTCAGTTTGGCTAAATCTTCAGTTCGGCTACAAGTTTCAATTCGGCTGCATGCTTCAGTTCGGCTAGATCCTTGCTTCAATTCGGCTGGACGTTCCAAGTTGATCAAGCTAGGCATCCAAGCATAAGGTGCCCCCAATTTTTTTAGAGAGACGTTAACTATTTCTCCATCTTGCCTTAACATTGCAACGTGCAAGCTCAGATCAATAAGTTCAAGCAGCTACGAAGGCTTTGGGCACAGAAACATTTGTGTTTGTGTTGTTTGTTCTGTGAAGCTGCTGTGCAAACACCAGGTCTCTGCTTCAAAGAAATTTATTCACTTGCCCAAAGAATGGATTACAGCAGACCAAAGATTGCTTCTTCCAGTGCTGGCCACTGCTCACGTGAAAGGGACAGGACTCCTTGGCAGCTCCTACGTCGAACTGAGTTGAAGAAAAAAAGAAGATACCTGCATCAGTTATGAGACAAAACAATATGGTAGGGGCTCAATCCAGTGATTTACATCTTCAGGAGGCTAAGGAGAATGTAACAGTATACCTGTAATTTTTTTTCAAGGTCACAAATTTGCCTCAAAATTGGCTAAACACACCAGTAGCTATGACTGACCTCGTAACCAAAACCTTACGTCCGCAAAAAATTGTTTGGCGACATTGAATTTTTAAATTCGGTCCTCATCATATTTTCAAAGTGAAAGTTTCTACTGGCAGTATTAAAAATATGGAGGCTCGGGCAAGCTGGTGTTGCATACTCCTCTACAGCGCGAAAAATTCGCAACCAAGCACAAGCACACACAAAAGGAAAAGACATTCATGAAGCTCTGACTTGCAACTCAGTCTTGTATTATTTCTTCTCTGCCTGCGCCTGTCTTTTTAAACAATACGATTTTTTTTTGTTGTTATTTTTGGTTTTATCTGGATGCAAGATAATCTAATTCTTTTTTGTAATAAATCTGGACAAGGTTTAGTGACAGTTTTCTTCTAACCTCGAAATCTTTTCAGCTTCAATAACTTCCCTAATTAGTTGGTTATTATTTTTACTTATTACGGGGCAATGTTTTTAGTTCTGCTTGACATCTGCAATCTTGGCAATGTATGCCTTAGTGTCCAGAAGTGATTCTGTTTATGTTGTAGTCGTGTTCCCCTTGTCTATGTGACATCAGTATTTGTGACGTCGGGGTGGGGAGGGGTTGGGTTTTGGCAGTAGAACTTGTTTCCAACTGATTAGAAGAATTTCGATGGCAACAAACAAAAGCCTGCGGAACCCCAACAATAGCTCAGCAGCACGAAAGAAATATGTTCCATTCTGTTCTCTGGTGTCGTTGTGCTAGCCATGCTCCAAACAAGAGTTTCGAACAAACCATTTGGGCTTCGTAACGTGAAGAGGGGTACAGTTTCTATCATGAAGGAAGCCATTAGCCCGCAGATTTTGTGGGACGAGCGAAGGCGGCGGAATTTTCTAGATTTCAAACTTCACCCCGCACAGCCATGCAGCGCGGCACGTTCCCGTGGCACCTACGGCTGCGAGTAGCAAGTATGTCGGGGAGCCTTTAAAAAGGTGGGTAAAACAAAGTTTTTCAGTGACCGAATCGAGGAGACTGATAGCTTAATGTACCGACACTTGGATAAGTAACCCTGTTGTTGTTGTTGTTTACGGGTTTTATGGCGCAAGAGCTCCGACGGCCATACTGCGCCAAACTTGGTAGGATAAGTAACCCTGGTTTGCAAGTTTTGTCGTGGGAGAGTTGGTATTAACTGGGGTGTACTGCGAGTTGTAGAGGATCTAGAGTCACACCGCCATATTCAGCTCAAGAAACCTCGTCTAGGCACAGGCAACTCCTTCCGCAATCATTGAGACTATAAGTTAATTAATACACTTGTGTCTGGTTATTTTTTCTGTTTCTTTTGACTTTCTGAGAATCGAGAAACTCAGCAAGCAAATTTAATATCTAAATTATTCTGAAAAACTGAGAATTTAATCAAAACAAGCTCTGAGAAACATCAAATTTTCCACAAAGGTAAACTCCAGAAAACACCCTCCAATGCCGCAAAGGATTACATTCTTTTCCCCTGTCTTTCTTCTCCGACATTGTTTCCCTGCTTTTATCAGTCTCGGGTTTTCTAGATTATGATCGACAAAGGATTAATTCTGGAAACACGGAATGCCGCTTATAGTGATGCTGCTATATGTCACGCTAGGGGTAGCCAGGCAGGCTCTGGTGCAGCTTGGTTATGACCTTCCTCGCAAAGGGAAGTTTTGGCATTGCATACGAGGCGATACTTGCCCAAGTCTAGAGGTTACCTTGGCAAGGTTATGGAAGCACCCATGCTCACAAGTACGGTAACTGCCCAGGTCACCTTGGAAGGTCTCAGCACACGGCAGGCACCACCATCTGTCGTAGGTATGATGTGCTGCAATGTCTGATGACACAAACTGCAGCAAAACAAAACATATTTTCCTGTGAAACAGTATCCATAGCTGCAATCTCCGTACCAGCACACTGCATGAGTAGCTAATTTCATTGTGCACTTCTTTCTACATTAGAAGCACAGTTTAGCCTGAAGGTGTCGGCATATATCGGTTCCACGTATAAAGTCACTCATACAGATTTACGTCAAACAAACATATTTCGCCACGTCTGTGGCTGTGGCAGAAAATACTAAGAAAGGCGAGATAAATCTATGATTGCATCCTTGAAATGGTCAGAAATGGGAGGAAAAAGCCCCGAGACACTTTCCTCCCATTTCTCCTCCTGTGAACAGCAAGGTCGAGGGAGCACACCAGTGGTGCAATCGGTGGTTTGTACGCGGTGCTCGAACGCGATTAATTTACGATGTTTGGATACCATCATTTCAGCCATGTTGCGATTACATCGATACCTTAAGAACTGTCAAACGCCGATTGAAAAAAAATTGTACCGGCTCATTCACGACTTTCTTAGTTTTGGTTGCTCCCGTTACGGAATAAAGGGTTTGTTCACCAAATAAACAACGCACTCCCGAGCTTCACCCAGTTTGTCACTGAAGGCTTTGTTCGTGTTTGAAGCTAGATCTTTGCTCAAAAAGCACTTCGAAATTACAAACAAATCTACGACTCTCAGCAACCCTCGTCTCATTGAACCGCAGCGCAGTTTTCGCCCAAAGGAGCCACAAGTAACGACTCTTGAGAACAAAATAATTATCTATAAAAGCAATGCATGGTTCCGGCATTTGAGCACAAGGTATTTGATGTCTTTCGGAGAACGCTACAAAAGCTTAGTATTCCAACAAGAGCTTAAACGTAAAAAAATTTCAGTTTTCCTCGTATCTGCCTGAACTGGGCAGAGCCACCCGAACGATTCGACGTATGCAACATCCAAAACATGTGTCGCAAACTGCTGTGTGCAGCACGCCGGAGCAGCCATCTTTCCGACTGTTTGCAAGCTGGCTCACATCGTTTCGATGACCTGCGTCTTGCGTTTAACGTTTCGATGGCAGCCTTTCAATTTTAAGAACAAAGCGTCAAGTGCTAGCCTGGCTGTCAGTAACACTGTTGCTCAATGCGACAGTGTTCGCATTGAGCACACAGTTGCTCAATGCGAAGTGCAAACAAGTACGCCCATGACATGCTGGAAAGGACAGCCTGGCGCCTAGGCAGTACGGCCACGCAGGCCCAATCAAAGCTCGCAGGATGCTGTACATAGACTGCGCGACACTGTTAAGCACTAGACACAACAAAGAAATAAATGCACCTTGATCCTACGAGAAAACTCTGATGACACAGAGTATAGTAAGACTTGCGAAGCTTGTAACTGGGTTCATGAGCTTTTAATCACTCCCGCGACACACACCTGCACACAATGTGTCATCCGAATTTACCCATTGGATCAAGGTACATTAAATTTTTTTCCGCTGCCAAATGGAAGGGAAGGTGCGACAACATTATCCTTTTGTCTTACCCTAGCATGAACTAGCTGGTAATGGTACAATTACAAGCGAGTTGCTTTCACTGCTGTCCCTCCTGCTCAAGCTCTCGTACAACCAAACCACAATTAAACGCAAGGCGCTTGCCCGCACTTGTAGCCACTCTGGCTAGTCCATGCTAAGACGCGACAAAGCATGGCAGGAAGCCTGCCACTACAGCACGTCGGCCGCCGGGCATGACTGGCGAGTGCAAGCGCTACGCGAGTAACATGAATGTTCTGCAATAGCTGCGTGACTTAAAAGAACCCAGATGAAACGCCGTTCGTTGTGCCATTCAGTGGTGCAGGGGTAGAACGTCGGGCTCCTAATCAAAAGGCTGTGGGCTCGATCCCCCTATAGGGGAGACATCATTGATCTTCTTTCATTAAGTGAACCCTATCTTTGCTTTTATTCTCTGTTCTTCTCATTCGACATGCTTCCGTGACCGACTGGGTAATCCATGTTGATCTACAACAACTGGATCGGTCGTTGCATGCTCTCAACCCTAGATATATAACATAGAGCTGCAAACAAAATCACAAAATTTTCAAGAGCCGCAGAGGGAGGGAGGAGGGGGGGGGGGGGGGGCCGCGGCAGGTTTTTTGTTTAGAGCAATAAACGAAACTCAAACTAATTTCGGTCTATCTTATATGAGTGAAAAGCAGTCCAATTGTGCGTAAGGCAGCAGTAGCACATTTAAAACGCGTTTCATTTCTCTTTTTGGGGAAGTGCTCCGGGAGAGAGGGGGGGTGGAGAGAGAGAGGAGGGATAAGGGAGGGAGCGGCGAGCCGCACTTTAACAAGCGGAGAGCCGCAGCTTGGCCACCCCTCTACTAGGGCATCGCCATGCAGGTTCTCAAGGAGCTTGGGAACGGCCTTTCCCTCTAAATTAATTCCTGGCATTGTATACTAGGCGATACCTGCTGTAGTCTATGGGTTACCTTTGCAGGGAGATGGAGGCATCGATGATCACACGTACGGCAATTGCCCATGTCGCACATCATCAAGGAAGGTCTTCATGAAGCAGGCAACTTGTCCTGTCGATGGAGACCCAAACATATCCTGCATATGTGGGTAAAGTGCCTAAAATTTAATTTAATTACAACTACAACTACTTCTCTCCAAAAGCATCATGACATCAAAGCTTGCCGCTTTCCATAGATGGACTCGCTAGCACAGCCTGGCCTTTTTCGGTCGGCTAGGGTGTCGAGAGTGTTTTGTAGCGACCCGCCACACGCCCTCAAAGTTGAACTTGTGTCTTACTCAAATTTCGGAAGAGAAGCCTACTACCAAGTATGATAGAATTGTAGCAGGGGATCATGATGTTAGCTCCGTAGCCCCCGCAACCCAACCTCCATTATCGCCAGCCCCTTTGCCGTCTACTTCATCGCCCATCATGACTACCCGTCATCCCTTGTGGTTGACGCTTGTTCGTAGGGAAGGACTGGCTGGCACTGCTGGGCTCTGCGCCGCTGCTCATCCCGATTCCCAAATGGAGACTGCGGCTGACCGATGACATCTGTCGTCTGCTTCCTTTCTTCGGTACTTTGCTTCGGTTAAGGAACTGTTTTTTGCAGATAGTATAACGTGTTGAAATCGCTTACCTACTAATTTCAACGGCAATTCATCTTGGAAGTGCCCGCGCAAAGCTGGTGTCGCGATGTGTGGTGATATCAAACGCAGAGAGTGCCTGAAGAATTTTGAGGTTGCTCAAACGATTTGTGGATTTGTTTGGAAGCACTTTATGACAAACAAATCAGCGGCAAGCGGCTCATAGTCAGATCTTCTAAATTGCTGATTGCGACACTTCCCTGATGACTTGCTAAGTGCTTGGATATGGTCAAAAAACTTCGAGTGAAACCTATTCCTTCAGACTACGGATACGGAAGGCTCCGCTTCTCAGGGCGCGATGACCCAGGTCCCCTCTACAGCCCATCGAGACTTTGGACGGCGCTCGAATGCGTGCTCAGAGTGCAGTCCAGTGTTACTTTACTGCCATCGGACGGCACTCAGATACAACCTGGATTAAAACAGTTCGCTTTTATTGTTATTGCGGTCACTGTGTAGGTCACTCACTGAGGTGAAGAGGAGGTGAGACGGGGTCCAGTCACCGCCGCGATCAACGACCGAAATCCAACGGTTCCGCAACTTGCTGACCCTTGTAAAACCAGGAGAACTGCCCACAAATTCACTTTACTGCGAATTGTATTATGCTGTGGGACTGAACGGTGAAATGTAATGCCTGCGGAAAAATAATCTCAACGGTCCTTGTAGTCGCGCACACTGCAAAGCCCCATCCTGGCCCCTCCGACGCGCGATGCCACATACTTTCGATTCCTAGAGTTCGCCTGTTCATCGCAGTTCGCCCAGTCTGCCGCTCACGGCAGCGCTCGCTATATCCCTTCCGTTCTGATAAAACCCACTAGACAGAACGAGTGAACGGGTGTGGTTTCGGAAAACGTAGTGTCTAGAAAACTGTCCGACGGCACTCTGGCAGAGCGTTCAAATGCCATTTGACGGTACTCCACTCGCGCGTTCAAGTGGCGTCCGAAAGTCTCGTATAAAACGAGTTCTCAAAACGACTTTTACAAAGGGGAGTGTGGCGTATTGGTAAGATGTGTCACATAAGCACGTGATCCCGGGTTCGATCCCCACTGCGGGCTTACTTTATTGTTTTTGTTTTCTCGAACATTTTATTTTGCCGACGCATTTGGCGATATGTACATTTATTTTTTTACCATTAACACAGGAAAAAAACGAATGTTGTCGCCGAAATTTCGCTGAACGAAATAGCATGGTACTTCGTTTCCGAAGGTGCATCGGGGAAAGCGGGGCTTGGTTTGGACGCCGCGAAGTGGCGTGTACGACAGGGCCAAATGGGTCAATAGCTTTGTAATTAGCAGCCGCATACTGTCGCCGCGAAGCGGCGTGAACGCAGGCGGGGGTGTGTGTTAACGAGCTCCCCAGTGATACACGCGCCGTCCGACTCCCGGACGGCACTTCCAGGCGCGATCGGAGTGCCGTTGGGCGGCACTGTAGACACAGCCTTCGGAAAGTGCTTTGTGGCCCCTTCCCGAACTTGCGCTACCATGCTTTCGTGGATACTCACCCTTGATGAACGAACTGTGAAGTGGGACCGGTCAGTGATTCTGTATTACTTTCACTGCAATCGGAGGCGTTGATTTGAACCGCTCGTGCCGTCGGGCGGCACTGTAGACACAGCCTTCGGAAAGTGCTTTGTGGCCCTTTCCCGAACTTGTGCTACCATGCTTTCGTGGATACTCACCCTTGATGAACGAACTGTGAAGTGGGACCGGTCAGTGATGCGGTATTACTTTCGCTGCAATCGGAGGCGTTGATTTGAACCGCTCGTTCTCGAAATAGGAGCCTTGTCTTGAACAAAACCATCCAATAACTCAAAGGCCACAACCACGTCGCACACAACTCTCTACCTGCCCCACATGCGTTGCGCCATCTTGGGTCCCAGTGTTGCCAGGTGAGGAAAACAAAAATAAGTGGATACTAGATAGAACTCAATCGAACTCCCTAAAATCAGTTAATAAAATTATACACTTTTTTTACTCCGAGACTAATCTTTTAGCAAATATCATAAGCTATAAAACAGCAGTTTAGATAAAACTGTATTCCCAAATTGAGCTATAATTAGTATTATTTTTATTGCGTCACTCTGCTGCAATGTCCGACAGAAATGTTTTAACGTCCAAAAGTCGGTTTGATTGTATCAACTATTCCGATGACTTGACTCAACGCTGCAATACAAAAACCCAAACTCCTCTGCGTGAAAACGGAACTACGTGGATGCGAGTTGCAAAACCTCTTCGTGGTCTGGAAACACTGTACGGGCGGCCGTCTTGAGTTTCGGTTTCTCCGCATTTCCTTCTAGGGCATGGACGCTCCGCCACTGAGTGCGATTCGGAAATTTTATTGTTTTCTGACTTACGACCGATCACCCAACGTGGCCGAAGAGCTAGGCCGTCATGCGCTTCATCTCTGAGGACACTCTTTTTTCGATGCGAACACCGATGAAATCGTACTGTTTAGCGGTAGACTGTCTACCGTGTTACAAGCGACTCAATTTTTTCTTTTTTTTTTTTTTTAGAGCGCAGCTCTTAGGGGCCCGTTCCCGGCTTGAGCGGCGTCGCCGTCGGCGTCGCCGTCGGCGTCGCCGTCGCCGTCGGCGTAACCAAGGTCATCCCAAGGTCACGTGACCCCCAAGGTCACGTGACCCCTCGAGGTCACGTGACCCCTTCCAAGGTCATCTCAAGGTCACGTGACCCCAAGATGACCCCACGTGACCCTTTGAAGGTCACGTGACCCCCAAGTCACGTCACCCCTCTGAGGTCACGTGACCCCCGAGGTCACGTGGTCGCCTCCCCAAGGTCACGTGACCCCCGAGGTCACGTGACCCCCAAGGTCACGTGACCCCTTCCAAGGTCATCTCAAGGTCACGTGACCCCCAGGTCACGTGACCCCTCTGAGGTCACGTGACCCCTCTGAGGTCACGTGACCCCCCGAGGTCACGTGACCCCTCCAGGTCACGTGACCCCCAAGGTCACGTGGGGGTCACCTTTGGGGTCACGTGGCCTTGAGGTCACCCCCAGGTCACGCCTCCCCGAGGTCACGTGACCCCCTCCCCGAAGTCACGTGACACCCCCCCCCCCGGAGCATATTAAAGAATGAGGGGAGGAGGAGGAGAAGGGGGAGGGGTCTACCCTCCCCTCAGTACCCTTCACTCCTCCTCCTCAAGAGCTGCGCTCCAATTCGGCGTTACAGGGATTTGTAAACGGCTTTCACTTTTTTTTTGCTATTGACAAAAGTGTTTTATTATTATTTTTTTTTAGAAAGCTCTGTGTTTCAATGGAAACTGTGCCCTGGGAAATATTTTTCAGACGTTGCAAGAGCTAAACTGGTTTCAGATAGGAAAAATTGGGTTGTGTGTGTGTTTATACAGCCTAGAACTTGGTCTGCCTCACAGGGACGACGAGTCTCCCAGCTGTAGATGAGCAATTTAGCCAGTGCAGTACAATCGCTAGCCTGGGGTCTTGAACGTGCACCACGCAGTAGTGATACACGACCGCACGCCGGTACGATGCTCATCCAAAAGATAGCACTTACCTCAAGCACAGTTGACGGATGTTTCGCTATTATTGAAGATTTGTTCAACCCTGCCAGGATAACTGCATTGACTTTCTCAAGACTAAACAACTTTTTTTTCACCTCGGCTGCAAAAAAAAAAAAAAAAAAAAAAAACGATGTAAAGAAATGAGTGTGAAATGAGGTTGGCACCACCCGTGTTGCTCCACTCGACGTCCGCCACGTAAGTTTTCGCCGCCGCGGCCGTCGAATTTTTAGCCACTGCGATAGCAAAATCCCTTCTCTATGAATGGTGAGCAAACAGACACGTAGTCTGTGTCTGTTATGTTTTCTATTCAAGAATATTTCAACAACAAACTTCTGTTTTGTTTTAGATGTGTTTTACAAACCTCGTTTACCGACGCCAGACAAAGTGTATGGAAATCGCTGCAAAGCAACGAGGTTGTTTTAATGGTCCAGGCTAAGATGACGGAGGCTGATGGCGCGTGCTCCATTTTGGTTTTCTTAGTTGAAATATTTTTATCCAGTAGCGCGCGTGTATAGAGGCTGTTCTGTCGCTTTATGTAGGCACGCTCGCGTCCTCGCCAGACGACATGGCGCCGCTTTAAGTTCCATCGCCGCTCCGCCATCGTTACTAAAGTCCCTCTATCCTGGGAAAAGTGGTGGCATTCATTGCTGTTGAAATGCTCGAGACACGTGACACGCGCCCCTTCTGGGAAGAACATGGCGTCTGAAATCTCTCTCAGTGCTGCGCTGTGCCGCCATGATCTTCCCAAGACCTGCACGTTGCACTTGCCTCGGGCATCGACGCGCTATGCGCTACTTCTAAAATATGAAGGGGCTTTTATCATTACTAAAGACCCTTCATGTTAAAAAAAAGTAGCGCAAGATGCGTCGATACACGCGGCACGTGCAACGTGCAGCCCTTGGGAAGATCATGGCGGCACAGCGCAGCACTGAGCTAGATTTTAGACGACATGTTCTTCACAGAAGGGGCGCGTGGCACGTGTCTCGAGCATTTCCACAACATTGAATGGCACCACTTTTCCTAGGATAGAGGGTAGGGTGCCTTCATACAGTTTCGCCACGTCTGTCTTAGGGTGGCGGCATCTCGGCCATTTCTATGCCCAGAATGCGTGCGCTTCGATCTCGTTCGCAGCGAGCGCTTATCCCTGCCCTGCGCTTTGGCGCAATTTTAAAGGGGCGATGCAACGATATTCATTTGGAATGTTTTTCACTTTACACGAGCTCACTGGCACAAGTGGGACTCAAGGATACTCGCACGCAACGCCACTGACCAAAAACACCTTTGTAGCGCTGTAATTTCGAGGAAAAAACCGAGCGTTTTCATTCATTCTCTCCTTCGCAAAACCTGATGACGTAGCTGGGCGGTGGCAGTCCCGCCCAGTGACGATATTTGAATGCGGCTCA